>NC_053450.1:20877737-21477737 GCF_015227805.2 Hirundo rustica | reverse complement strand
AAAGGTTTTGTCATGAACCAGAAAATAACTTTTTTCCTATATTTTTAAAGGTATGAAATATCTGTGTAGCACACTGCTGCACTTAAGTGAATTATTCATGCTATGAGCAAAGGACCACATGAACATAGCTCTTTTTTTTGTAAGACAGAGAGCTATAAGAAATCAGTCATAACAAGAAGCAATTATCTTCACTAGTCTACAAGAAAAACAGAGGCTTCATTTTCATACTGAATTTCAGAAAACTGCAGTTAGTTAGCAAACATTACCAGTGGATAGTATTTCCAAATATGTTGATAGACAGAGATTTAAACTGAATGCTAGAGACAGCTATTTAAAATCTCAATCCCCCCCCCAAAAAAAACAAAAACAAAAAACCCCACAACAACAACAAAAAACCCCACAAAAACACCACACATACCCACAATTACCTTTTAAAATACTAGGATTTCCCTTACATACAGTCAAACTAACCACACATTTAACAAAAGCCCAAAGGCTTCTAGTCTTAGAAAATTGATTTTCAGGCAGCATGCTGAAGAAACAAAAGGAAAATCTCATGCTTGCTGTTTCATTCTCAGGCATTCTATGGGGCAACTGAGAACAGAAAAAAAATTAAAATACTACAGTATAAAAGAAGTTAAGCAAACTTGTGTTTCAAGTAACAAAAATCGCAGCAAAACAAGATTTTGCAGGAGGTCAGAATAGCAGAGTTAAATGTTGGGAACTCAAGTGGAAGCCAAATATAACGCTGTACAGAGGCCAGTGTCCAGCAGGGAGAGCTTGTGAGCTCACTGCATTGATTAGCAATCGCTACAGGATAACGTAAATAAAATTGCCAATTGACACTGAGTGAACAATGGCCATCCATTAAGCTTCCTTTCACCCCTTTTCTATACTCCATTCTATACCTCTCCATTCATTCATACATCTTTATACTTATTTTTACTTTATGCCCTACTCCATAATTTTGAGGCCTCACATGGAATATTGCCTTCGGCCCTGAGGCCCCCAAAATAAGAAGGACATGGACATGTTGGAACGGGTCCAGAAGAGGAACATGAAAATAACTGGAGGTCTGGAGCACCTCTTTCCTGAAGACAGTCTGAGACAGTGGGGGTGCTCAGTCCGGAGAAGATAAGCCTTTAGGGAAAAATAATTGTAGCCTTTCAGGGCCCAATGGAGCCATCAAGAAAACCACAGAGAGACCTTTTACAAGGGCATTTGGTGGTGAAACAAGGCGGTGAGGGCTTTAAACTGAAAGAAGGAAAGTTAGGTTAGATGATGTTAGGAAGAAATTCTTCACTATGAGGGCAAGACACGAACAGGCTGCCCAGAGAACTCGTGGAAGTTCCATCACTAGCAGTGTTCAAGGTCACGTCGGATGTGGCTCGGAACAACCTGACCTAGTAGAAGGTGCCCCTGCCCATGGAAGGGGCTCAGAACTGGATGATCTTTAACTTCCCTTACAATCTGAACCATTTTATGATTTACAGCAAATCCCAGTATACATGTACACCTCAAGCTTGTATATGACTTTTTTTTCCAAAATGTATTACCTGTACAAATGAAACTTTAATTTAACATTTTACAAATACAGAAAGAAAAACCTTTCAGAGGTGCTGAACATTTCTCATAATAAAACAAAATTCTATTTCCGTTCATAAGAGATGCCTAACAAAACCTCTTGTAAGAACTACTTTTTATAAGCACTTCTTTTTTATCATGAGAATTTCATCTACTAAATTTGAGCCATAGCACCATACCTTTTTCATTTGGGGATCTTTAACTAGCTCCTGAAAGTTTTTTTAACCTTGTCCTAGATGTCATCAAACAGATGTGCAGGGAAGAAAAGGTTGGTCACACAACTAATCAGTTACAGAGGAAGTAACAAAATACATATCTACTAAGGACTGATTTAAGTGCTCTGTGCATTTTTCATATCTATTATTAATTTTGCAGTTCTCAAATCAATTTACAAATCAACTGCAAACTTTCTGGGAGTTTACTGCACAAAATAATTCATAATCAGAGACCCAAACTAAATTTAGGACAGGATTCACAGATTTAGACAAGGAAAATTTTTTAACAAGTTTAGTCTTACCAAGGACTCTAAAGAGGGTTAACCTAAGAATATTGGTTACTAGAAGGCAGTGTAAATGGTGCCTCCAACTTAGATATAAATTCTAAGATGGAGTCCCACCTGTTCCAGCAATTTACATTCCTTAGTAATACACACAGAACCCTTATGCATTGAACAAGACATTTTCTGCCTTTTTAAAAATCACTGTTCACTGCTAACAAAACAGATAAAAACAAAGTCTTGGTGATACAGGAGTATTTTCTCTGGTATTTAAACAGATACGGTATCTGCAGTAAAACAGACTCTGCTCTTTGACCCCAAAGTCATCGATACCTTCAAAGGTAATAATACTGAAGATGACATAGCCAAGTCCTATCCTCATGATGTGGGTCACTTACCCTAATTTGTGAAGCAAATCAAGATCTTCCAACGCAAAGGCGCTGCATTCAAAGTATTGCTTACCCCTAGTGATAACCTGGATAACCTGAAGTGAGAAAGCATGTGGAAAGAAAAGAGAGAGGCGCAAGAGAAACGTTATCCAGCTGAGACAGTTCTCAGTCCGCATGTATACGTGTTAACTGCAATGCCTAGTTACCCAGCGATGGCGATAACTGAGATGTAGCTGAGGACCAGCAGCCGAGGGTCTCTCAGTCACCTGGGGTGTCCGACATGAGCAAAGCAACCGCTTCGCCCTCTCGTCTGGCAAACCGGTGGGCACAGGAGCAGAGCCTGGAGGCCGCCGTACCACCGGGTGCAGCTGAGGCGGCGGCGGAGCACCCTTAGCAGGGCTGAAGGCAAGGAGCAGGAGTGAAGGAGGGCTTGAGGAACTTCAGCAGCTCTCTCCGCCCGGGCCCGTTGCCCTTGGCGAGGAGCCGCTTCGCCTCTCCCCACCCACACCGGCCCCCCGCGTGCGGCCGCCGCCGCTTTCCCTCGCTCGGGTTTGAACTACCCGCCCTCACCAACCGCTGCCTCCCCGCCCCCTCCGCGCTCGGCCCCGGCCGGGAAGCTGAGGGGACCGGGAGTGCCCAGCCCGCTCCTCGGGGACTTGAGGGGACTCCGCCGGGACTTGCCCCGATCCTCACACTTGATATTCAGCCCCGCGCCTCCCGCCGCACCCAGTCCACTGTAAAAGCGCCCCTGCCCCGGCTGTGCTCCTCCTGAGGCGCCCAGCGAGGGTGAGGTTTTCCCGCCCCTGCCACAGCCCGCTCCGCTCCCTACGGTGCGGGGGAATGGGGGGCGGAGGCGCAGGGGCGCCGGCGCTAAGGGGCGGCTCTGGGTGCCTGAGGCAGTCACAGTTAATTCTTATCTGTACCACAGCCTTTAAGCTTGCTGGTTAATTTGCGTTAATTAGCACCTTTTTTCCCGACAGCCCAGGACTCAAACAGTCACAGAGCGCTTGTCAAGTGCATTGCCTTCAAAGCAGTCGGGTGGAGGATCCCCGACTCCAGCAGCGCGTTGGCTGTCCTCGAGTCTCCCCAGGTACTTTTTGCCAGAGCTTCCAGGAAGGACCATTCTCCCTGGCTACAGTGTAGAGTACATTTTTGTCATCCTGCCGTGTCGTGAATGGCCTAAGGGCTACTCCTGTTTGATTTGTTAAAAAACTTACAGTTATTCAACCTGCCGCCTGGGTTTTGCTGTGATTTTAGTTTTTCTGTGTACTAAAAGAACCCCCCCCAAACAAAAACAAAACCAAAACCAAACAAATAATAATAAAAATAATAATAAAAACTACCCAAACCAAACAAACACAAACCCCGCCAAAACTACGACTACGTGGATCGTGGATGCCTGTTTTTCCTGGGCTCGGTAAGGATAACGTAAGGCTTCACACTGGCGGGATGGGGAATGTCAGACCTGAACGAGAGACCTAAAACCAACTCTGTAAGCAACACCTACCTTTCAATAAGCAAACTCCCGGCTTAAGTAACGTAACCCCTATTCATGGCGTCTGGCTATTTCTCAGCCTTCCCTTTAGGCAACTCTGCTCCCCCAGCCTCTCGCATCCCTCCTGGCGTGAGGCAGCCTGAGAGGGGCCCGAGGAAACAAGGGCTTGAAAGTTCCCAACCCAGAGCCGGCGGTAACTGACATTTTTAGGGAAAGAATATCAGTTTATTTGACTACAAGGCAACAGTTATGGCTAAAACGGAAAAGGCTCTTGGAGTATCTCCCGTTTCCTTTTTAAGAGGAGAAAACAGTAGAAACTTTCTTTAAGGTAATAGAACTTTCCTGAAAAAGCGTTCTGTAGTACCGTCTGTTTCGCAGGAACTGAGTAAAATTGTTTCTCAAAAATTTGTATTTATTTATAAAATAAATAAATTACCTTCTCAGTAAAAACTGGAAGCTTACTAGTGGGACACAACAACTGCAAGCTCTGTCTCCGTCACTGAAACGTGGATGGATTTATGCGAGCTGGATCAAAAATATCCAAGAAATTTAACAAGTCGTAATTGCGACATTTTATGCGATACACAGAAGTGTCACACTGGAAAGTGTGTTTTAACAAAAAGTGCCCCTCCCAAAAACCCACCCCAACAAAAACCGAGCAAACAAACCAACCAGCCAAACAAACAAACAAAACCCCAACCAAAACCTGAGAACGGTACTTCTAACAAGTGAAACGAGGTGAGACATTCTGCAACACCCGCACTGCGCTCGGTTACGGCGGCATTTCCTCCCCCTGTCAAAAGTACCTGTACCCCTGTGCCTTCCCCATCTCGACACAAGCCTCTCCTCTCATTTGCCTGCCAATTCCCCAAGAACTGCTTCACTTTACGGGACAGTGGGAATTTCCCACGCAGCATCAACACTTTCTGCTACTCTAAATCCAAAGGAGTATCTTTAGGGCTAGAATTTACCAGCACACGCGAACAGGACTTACCAAAGTGCTCCTCTCGTAAGGGGCGGATTTTATCGGGAACGGCTAAAGTAACCGAAGCTTTAAGATCTGGTAAAGCATGTTATTTTTCCAAGGGAATGTTTAAAAGATGCCAAAAATCAAGCAATTACATGATTTTTTTATTAATAATGGCGATATTATTTTCACAAGATTAACTGAATTTTGCATGGAGATATTTTTAATAACTCTTTTTAAATTTGTCGGTTTGACAAACGCGTTTTTAAAATACTATTGAGCCTGGAGAAATAACATCGGGGAGGTTTTATTCGCTTTTAAAGGAGTTGGTAATTTCTTATCATGTGTTTACCAAGAAAGATAGATCTCAGGCTGTTTTTCTCCTCTGTTTCAACCTCTTGGTACCCACCCATACCCGGGGCTCCGTAGAGGAGGAGAGGATGCAAGTAGTAACCTATAACAATACCTCTGCCTCTTACAAACCATTTTTCTTTTCCGTGCTTTATTCTGGCACTCCAGAAGTTATATTTAGCTTTATTCTTACAGAGCAGTGTGAAGAAGCAAGACTAAAGTCATTACTGTGATTTCATTACGTTTAATTTAAACACAAAATTAGAAAAACTAAAACTATTTATTATTATCCGAGTTCATTTTAGTTAAGTTACAAGTCATATATGAACGTGATTTGCTGGTAGGAGATAAATGAATTACACCTGATAAAACCTCATCCGTATTAATTTGGATGCTTAGGAAACAATTTTGTATTCAGAAACAGAAAGAGACCTTTCCTTAAACTAGAGAACCTTTGAATAATCTGGTAGTTTAAATTGGTATATTCACAAAATATAGTATTCGTTAAATATTGGGGGGGAGGGGGGAGAAATAAAGTAAACATACCTAATTCTACAAACTGTCAGTCGAAGATTCAAAATTCCTACCGCCAGCGAGGTGGAGCCAATGACAAAGAGCAACCTGTGTCGTTTCAAATCTTGCCTCCACTGTTTTAGCTCAGTACATCGGGAAACGCCGACATTATGAAATTTCTTTCATAACAGAACCTTACACTTAAAATGTGCAATATATATGTTTGTAGTATGTAATTTTGGCTTCATGTGGGTACATGTGATACCGACCACGGCATCAAAATACCAAGATGCCGGCTTTATCCACGAATTTTAGGTGAAATGCTTCTGAAAACACAGAGGACCTTCAGGTAAAACATCTCAGGGTGGTTTAAAACTCCTCAGCCGTCTGAGCAGACCTGGCGCGGGGCATTCTCTATCCCGCGTATGTTGGGTACAACTAAATAAAAGAATGAAAACACCGGGTACCATGCGGCTGATTTTACCTAACCATGCAGTTGCCTACTTTCTTCATTGACAACTGACACTGCTATTCATATCGAAGCTTGCGTCTTAAAATAATCTGTATATCTGTGTGCCCCTTTTTTTTTTTTTTTTTTTTTTTTTTTTTTTTTTTTTTTTTTTTTCCCCTCTCCTCCCCGTTGGTTAACACCCATAACTGAATATTTATTACTTTCTCAGCTTTATTACTATTCAGGACGCGGAGGCCGGAGCTGGCGGCGGGGCGAAGCGCGGCCCGCCCCCGCCGGCGCCGGGCGCTCGTCATCAGCGTGCGCCGGGGAGGCGGCGAGGCCGGCGGAGCTGCGGGAGGCGGCGAGCGGCGCGGGGCTGCTCCGAGCCTTTCGGTGTTCCCTTCGCTGCTGGGCGGCGGTGGCGTGGCCGTGGTGAGCAGGAAAAGGCCGGGACCCGCGGGACGGTGGGGGAGGTCTGAATTGGGGGGGATGGATGGGGAGCCTGGGGCCTGTGGGAAGGGCTGTCTGCCCTTCTCCTTCGTGGGCTCTGCGGGACGTGAAGGAGCGGCTTGGCCTCTCTTACGGGTGCATAAATGATGCTCGGGAAGGGGACCTCATTAATATGTAAAAATATCTGAAGCGGGGGGTGCTAAGAAGATGAAGCCAGGCTCCTCTTGGTGGTGCCAAGCAATAGGACAATAGGCAGCAGGCAAAAACTGAGGCACAGGAAGTTCCATCTGAATAGGAGGAAGAACTTTACTGTGCGGGTGACTGCGAACTGGAACAGATTGTTCAGAGAGGCTGGGGAGTCCCCCTCACTGGAGATATACTCAAGAACCATCTGGGTGCACTCCTGTGTCGGGTGCTCTAGAATGATCCAGCTTAAGCAGGGAGGTTGGGGCAGATGACCCGTTGTGGTCCCTTCCAGCCTTTCCCATCCTGTGATTTGGTGAGGTGCTCTTGGCACATGGTACCCCACGTGTCTGCAATGCATTCTGGCTGCGCCCCGGCACACATCGCTGGGCCTGTTGGCTCTGTCAGCTTGGTTGCACTTCGGGCTGCAGGGTGTGTGTGAATGGCCACTAAACTATGGCACCTCTCTGCAAAAAGGAGTTCCCTACAGAACTCCAGTTCACTGCTGCCCTTAGCAGCAGTATCATTTTGCTGCACAAGCAGCACTAACCCAAGTTTTTTAGCTACAACTGGAATCCACCTTAGTTCAGCTCTGTGTTTTAGAAGAGTGTGCTGCTTTCCAGTGCTAATGGGTGACCTCTCATATGTTACTGCAATGTGCTGACACTAAAAAACTGTAGCACATGTGAGTAAAGATGCCACTATGATTATGGTGTAGTGTACTTGAAGGCTGTAGAGTTTAATGGATTCTTTTCAGTTCTCTTAACACAGTGGGAGTTTTAACAAGATGCTTTGTCAAGTATTGATCAGACTCTAAAAGTATGAAATGTCCCTGTCCTGTTTTCAGTATCATAGTTTTCCCAGCTGAATTTATGCTGAAACAAACTCTGAAGATGAGGGAAATAATATTTGCTGTAATACTAAGTAAAAACATCTGAGAGCCTTTCTCATAAGGAAGCATCAAGAAGGCTGTTTACTGGCATAAGGGTTAGGAATTCTTGTCTTCTCTGTCAGAATAGCAATACAGGAAACAGCAGCCTCAAAAAACATAATAGGAAATATTCATATTATTGTTTAGATTTGCACTGGGTGGAAAAAAGTGTTTATGTATAGTAACCACCTTAAAATTCATGATTGCAAGTACATTTACATGTTAGGATAGGATTAATTAAAGTTTGGTAGAGTGTGGAGTATATGTAACTATTTAGTGTGATGCCATTTGAAGAAATACTTGTCTTCAAATAAGTCTGAACAATCAAAACCACTACAGGGCATTAAGAGATGTTTGAGGAATAGCATTGAATTATCACTCCTGATTTGGTAGGATTTGAGGGGTCAAATTTCATCTCTGTGGCCGCTGTTTGTTTGTTTGTTTTGTTTTGCTTTTTAGTTCCTGCTACTCTTCTACCCTGTTCTAGCCTGTTCTCAGTATTTCTAATACCTTAGAACAAGGAAATGTGTATAGGGTTAGCTAGTGTGTCAGAGGGAGAGGAAAGATGACAAGGCTTACCTTCTTTGTTAGCACCATTGTTACATGAGTGATATATAAGAAATTATTGCATTTTTATTGAATTATTTGAATTATTGAATATTTCCAGCAAGGAAATTCTTAACACTGGCAGGAAGGAAAATACTACTAATTTGTCTTTAATGTTTAAAATACTGTTTAATAGAAAATGTGCTGTCCTCATCATTGGAGGTTTTCTATACCAGAGTGGTAAAGCTCTGTGAAACCTGACATTACTTTGCTTTTAAGAAGCCAAACTAAATGACTTTCTGAAGTTTCTTTAAACCTGAATTAACCCATGTCTTGTGTATCAAATATACATGGAATTTGTTTGTATTTACTTCTAAGGGAGTGATTTCATCTTCTGTTACCTTTAGCTTGAGATATTAAAATGATTATGTATGTCTTGGTAAAAACAAATAAACAAAAACCCCCAAAACAACTTCAAACCCAAGCTAATGTGCATTTTGTGTATTTTTTGTTTTAGAACATGGATTCACAGAAGGATGTTCAGCCTCCAAAACAGCAGCCAATGATTTATATTTGTGGAGGTAAAGAAAAGACATTAGTGCTTTTTTTATTACTTGTTACTGGAGATTTGGTGTGTTAATAATGAATAGTGCTTAGTCACTATACTGAAGGGTACATAGATACAAATAGTTGCAGTGTATATCCTGATGATGTTTAAAGCTTTGTACATTGATAGTAACACATTTATGGGGCACAGAGGGAGTGTTGTGGAGCTGTGTTGCTGCGTGGAGCTCCTCAATCTGCGTGTTCTATGGACAGTGCTGTAAGGGCACTCAGCTTTCCTTGAAGTACCATAGTCAAATTCTCTCTTTACCTATAGATAAATCAACAACTTAAAAATTGGTGATTTTCAGGAATCCCTGGAATATTTTGTCTTTCAAGAAAATAGACTCTGGGCTTTGGAGGAATGAGCTGAAATTTTTATTAGCAGATGGTCTAGTATCAAGTGTGGAATGTGTTCTGTGTGGTAATATTTGTGTGATTTTTAGCAAGATTTTCTTTTATCTTAATGTAAGTGGAGCTTGCTTTTTATTTTCTTTTTCTTTTTTCATGATATCTTGTTATCATTGATCTCTTGATACAGATTCATTACTCGCTGTGTTTATTTGCCACAAATTGGAATTTGACTATCACAACTTTTCAAAGTTGTCTGTGCAGTAACTAAGATGTTTTTCTTTGTCCTTTTCTTTTTTCTTCCTCCATAACACTAGAATGTCATACAGAAAATGAAATAAAGGCAAGAGATCCTATCAGGTGCAGAGAATGTGGCTACAGAATAATGTACAAGAAAAGGACAAAAAGATGTATCCTTTTACAAGTGCACTCAAAAGGATTTGTGAAGCTGTGGATGGAGACGAGGGGAAACAGAATGTAGGGGAAAGAGAAGATTCAAATAATGACGTAACAATTCTTCAGGGTCAAAAATCAATACAGTAGAGCAAACTACCATAGCACAATCTCTGCAGTGTGTTTTGGCACCTTGATTTCTTTTCTGACACTTTCTTTTTTTTTTCCATTTTCTATGCATGATATACTAAGTTATGACAGTCTGCTGGGTAACGTACTGTGAATTGTTATTCACAGTGTTTTATTAAGGATGGCTTTTTTTATGTAGATAGTTGTGACTAGATTTAGAAAGTCTCTTTTCCTCTCCCTCATCTTTTTTTTCACCACAATGTATTTTTTTCTTTAACTGCATTATTCCAGTGGTAGTTTTTGATGCTCGATGATGCCTGCTGAAGACAGTGACTTCATGATGTAATCTTTCTGATAACTTTGCTCTGTAAAACTGTTTGTAAATGCACGCTCTTATTTGTTTTAAGAGATTGAAGTAATAAAGTTTACTGTAATACTAAACTTTGTCTATATTGTCTTCCAGCAATAGATTTCTAAAGCTGTTGTTTAAATTGTTGTCAAAGTATGCAGTATTTTTAAGTTCCATGATAATTGTATTCTTTTTGAGTTATCTTCATTTTCATTACTCTTATCTAAACTTTATTTGCATTTTAACTTTGCTAAATGGACTCCTGTGAACTGCATAAAATAACTGTGCTTTGAATAAATTCCACTAAAAATAAATAGAAGGCTACAGAAGGCTAGTTTTGAAACAGATTCTGGATTTCAAAAAAGAAAATCTTAAAGGACTTCAGAGCATCCAATTCGAGCACCCAGTTGTGGACATGTAAAAAGTATGGACATCTGGAAGTATGAAAAAAATAATTTCTCCTGAAAGAAGAGGGAGAGGGGAGGCAAGTTAAACATTAAGAAGCAATGTGGAAACAGAAATTTCTAAAGTGCTGTTTGACTTGTTTGTATTCAAGGAAAGAATTAGATCTGTGTTACAAAGATTATTTGGGTAGCACCCCAAAACTAAAGTGGGATCTTATTTTGCTTTCCAGATGAATTTTCAGGGGTCTGTAAAAAGTGGTGGGTTTGTGATGATGAGCCAAAACTTTTTGCATCTGTCCCTTTGGAGTGTGTGTTACATAATACCACTAACAGGTACTGTAACATACTGCTGGGCTGCTTGTGCCTGGTCTCCGTTTTGATGGTGCTGTTGAAAATAACTTGCTTAACTAATCACTGTGATATCTTTTTAAAGGTCTGCATGGCTGTGCTGGCTTATAAATGAACTGCAGTGGCTTTTATAGAGAATAAAAAAAGCATTCTGAGATGCTGTTTGGTTAAGATTTTCCTAGATACCTGATCTATGCTATTAAGACAAGACTTTTTTTTCCTGGAAACCAGATACACTCGGGTATAAACGATAACTATTTTTACTGCACGGTTACTATCAGTTCTCCAGCCTGACGAAGGGGTCGGCCACTGGCACGGCTGCTCAGAAGGGTGAGGAGGAGCGGGCAGGAGCCGCGCTGCCCAAGGTCGCCGGCAAACGGAGGCGGGTTTGGCCCCTCTGCGGGCACGCCGGGTGCCTCTGCCGGGCAAAGGCGGCGCAGAGCCCCCGCTGCCCTCGGGAAGGGGCACGGACCTGCTCCGGAGAGCAGCCCCGGGGCAGTGCAGGGCTGACGGGCAGCACTGGTGCGGGCGCCTGGGGACACCGCTGTCGGGAGAGGGACCGCTCGCTCTCGCTGAAACCACAAGAGCGACGCTTCCTAGAACTACAGCACTGCCAGGCGCTGTATTTCTACCCGCTCTCGGCAGGCGCTCCCCTCAGCCCTGGTCCCCGCCCTGACCCCAGTCGCGCCTGCGCGGCCCGAGCGAGGGCCGGGCGGCCGCCGGCTGCGGTGTGGGTCGGGTCGCGTCCGTGTCCCGGAGACAGCGCGGCACCGGGCAGGTGGGTGCTGAGGAGGGACAGGCGACGCCTGTGTCGCTGCGGGAGCCCGGCGGCGCTCTGCGGGAGCCTCGGCAGGGCGTCCCTGGGGCGGGCAGCGCCGCGTCCCTGGCGCCATGTTCTACATAGCAACAGTTGCTACCGCGCGGGCCGGCCGCGCTGCCCCGGCTCCGGCGGTGCGAGCGGGGAGCCTGGGTGTCGGCTGGGGGGTAAAGCCGTGATCCGGGCCGGGGGATGTGTGGGGAGGCTGTATTGGAGAGGGGCGCGTCGGGCTGGGACCGGGCTGTGCCCCCGAGCAGCCGCGGAGTCCTGGTCACCGCCGTGCCCCGGAGCTACGCTGGGCAGCTCCCTCAGGGCCATGGGAATAAACGGGGAAAAACCGCCGGTGGTGATGAGCTTTTAATTCTTCTGTTCTTCTTTAATTATTTCCTGCACTTGCCCCTTTTTCCATGCGTGTTCTTCCTTTTCCCGTACTGACACCGTAAAGTCTTGGCGTGGAATTTCTATGCAACACCTAATTATGACCAGTTATTATTTAAGTGATACTGTATTGACTGTATTATAAACATTTTTGTGTAACTACAAATTAATGTGTGTAATTATGCAAGGCATTAGAACACAATTATTTATATTTGGTTTATAACTACGCACAGTTGTTTTCACATACTAGCTAGTTGCCCTTATTGTAATTCCTTAAAATTAACTGATCGCTTTATGCACTATATAAAAAGGTGGAAAAGGAGAATTTCAGCTCCATAGAGCTTGTGATCAAAACAGAAAAAAGTGCAGACAAGCAGATCAAAGGTACAGGGAGACAGAAATGTCCCATTCGAATCCCTCATTTCATCAATTACAGACTTACTGGAACAGATTCAGATTAGTGCTGTAATATAATCAGAGACCCAGAAAATGCAGTTGGTCAACAAAGGAAATTGAATTTATTTTGTCTACGAGAAGCCAAAGATTTTAATTCCTTTAGATACACTGCACTGGTTAATGTCTTCCCTCTGAAAAAAGGAGTATCCTTCACCATCTTCTCCTTCATGCTTATCCCACTTGTTTAAAATGGTTTGTGTTAAATAAAACAGAGAACTTGGTAGGCAAAAATTGGCAAGATTTCTTTAAGTGGTCTATCTGAATTGTTCTGACTTGCAGAAGCAGTAGAGTTGCATACTGCTACAAAGCATATCTCATACTTCTGTCAGTAAGCCTCTTGTCAAGGACAGTTCATGTGATCAGGCCTTCAAATCTGATATTTTTTTCTTTTATAGGTCTGCTTCATGAGAGACTGGAGTGTGAGCAAGTTTATTCCTTAAATTGGCATTACTTCAAAATGTAACTAGAAGCTTACAGAATCACTATTTTTTTATCTTTTAATATTTAGTTATGGGTGATGAGTCAGTACCATATATGCTGGGTGAAGGAACCACTAAAACATACCAAATACCTATTAGTCATCTGGACTACAAATTCATTGAAAAATGCACAGATGTTAAGCACCTGGAAAAGATTCTCAGGGTATTAAGGTAAATTTTTTTTTCACTTTCATTAATAATGATATTCCTGTTCTGCAAAATTTGAGGGAACCCTTTTCTATTTGTCTGAACCTATCTGTGACTTTCTAATTTGAATTTAAAACACAAAGTTAAAGTAATCATGCTAAAAGTGTCCTAATGATAACACTAGAAATCCAAGTCCTTTTTTAACCATTCAAAAGGTCTGAGTAACTCAGTGCTAGGTTTTTTTTGAAATGCTACCACTCTGTTTTGGTCCTCTCATGATCCATGTTGCCTGACTAGCAATTTCAGATGCCATACCTGTTTAACTTTTGCTGAAAATGACACAAGTTTCTTTTTTATGAGCACTGTGGTGATAATTTTGAACTGTGTATGTGGGCATTGGTACACGGCTGAAGGTTAACTGGAGTTTTTTGATAAAAATGTCATTAGATGGTAGTTAGATTGGGTTGTAACAGGAAAATAGTCCTCTACAGTCAGCGTGCTAACTACACATGGAGGGAAACATGGAGGATGTGGTGCAGTTTAGTTTTTTTGTTAACATTTTTATCTTTGCATTTCAAAGGTCTGGTGAGGAGGGGTGCTACCCTGAACTTACATTGGTTTGTGAAAAGCGTATTGAGTGTTTGGATCCACGGAGCAGAGCTCTGAGAAAAGATAAGCCTGCAGCCACAGCTTCTGATTTCACAGCTGAAGAATGGGAAGCAATTAATAGTGAACTGATGGTACAGGACCTAATTTATAATGGTCCATAATTTAATCACTGTGATGTATCAATCTTCTTCTTGTGCCTAAGTGGAATGTAATTATTTGATTAAAAGAGGAAATGATCAAAGAATTGTGTTTTTAAATTTATTTTCTTGTTTAATGTCACTGAACCTTAACTACCCATTTTAACTCTACAGATTTTAATTCTTTTTGGTAGATCACTTTTTATTCAAAAAAGCGCTATTGCTCTTTGTCTTAATTGATTTTCCCCGTTAAGAGCAGTGCTTTTTAGGGATAATTATTCTACGGCCTTAAGGTAAAAATATATTATTTATTTATTTTCAGAGCTGGCTGACAGAAATTAATGAAGATGATAAAAAATCACAGCTCCTGAGAACAGACACAGTGAATGAAAGACAAGATAACTTACCTCCTGTTCGTTGTTCCAGCAGCTGCCTTCCCACTAATCAGGTATCTCCAGTTTTTTGTGTTAATTATAAGTGTTAATTATAGTTTTTTCTAAAACCGGGAGATTTTATATATATGAACTTCTAATCATTGTGCCTTTCTTACTAGACTTTTTTTGTTAACCAGAAAATAAACCAGAAAAGAAAAACCTTTAAGCTCCCTTGCAAGAGACCAATGCTTAAACAAAAATGCTTTCTTAGTACTAGCATGTGTATTGTAATAATATTTTAATTCTGATCAAGAATTCACTGCCAAAGCAGATCTCCTTAAACACCCTTTTGTTGTTCTTTGATTCATATTTCAAAGTACTGTTTAAACATGTGAACTAGGCTTCTTCTAGATAAATCATGCCAGGAGATTTTCTCCAGCTGCCAACAGGCTTTTGTTCCTCAGGGCCAGTCAGAAGCCAGTCCAAAACAAACACCCTGGAACGGATCCAGTGTGGGTGGTAGAGCCTCTGCAGCAATTGTTTTACACTATAACCACTCCTGTGTTGGGTAGTGTATATGTAGCCTTTGATTGTGCTTATTTTATACGTTGTGTTGCTATTCCCACTGTAGTCATACAGCATACTTCTTAATTTAGCCCTTAAGCAGATTTAACAAATCTTCATGACTACAGAACAAAAATTTACATTTTTGCCCAGGTATTACTTTCCTTACATTTTGGTGGGTTTTTCTCTTTTTTTTTAGATTTATTTATCTGCTGAAATCAGTTTTTTTCTGGCCAGCTTTTCTTGCTAATACTAAATATAGTGCTACCAAAGGGATTGACAGACAAGTAGGTGTGGATGGGATTTTTCTGAATTGTCATGTATTGTCATGGATCAGTTCAGTCTGATTCTCAACATTTTCTTTGAAATTCTGGGACACTGCGATAGGAAATTGGTTAAGCATTGTTCTTTTTGGAGGTTCGTGAGTCAGAAATGTTATGAAGCAATCCTTACAGGTCATGTCATCTTTCTTACTAACTCCTATTTTTCTTGAGTAATCATGTATTATTAAATGCCTGATTTTTGTTCTTGTGTTGTCAGAAACTACTTCTTACTGTCAGCTGGTACATAGGTGTTGGACCCAGACATTTGGGATAGCCAGGCAGTCTCTGTTATGTGGTATACAGAGAGGCTGGGGATTCCACTGAATGTTTTATAAGTAGTTAGTATTGAGATTAAGGTGTGCTTTGGTTTGGTTTGTGGTTTTTTTGTTTGTGTGTTTTTAATTAATGTGTACTCTTCAATATTTTGCAATGTATGTTCCTTTTGACTGTCCTATTTTGCTGAGATGGATTGTGCCACTATAGCTTTATCCTTGATTCATGTCCTGTATAACTGCTAGAACAGAAAATGGTTTAATACCATGTGAACTCAGTAAATCCAGTTTAGAATGTAAGCATAAAATGATGGAAAGTGTCTTGAAATCTAGGATACTCCATGTTACTAAAGAGGATGTGTTCTCCTTTCAAAGACAAAATATTCAATTTTTTTTTCTCCTCCTTTAAACCATGCAGCAGTCTTCAGATCAAATTTTGGTTTTTTGTTCTTCAGCTTTTGTTCTCCCTACAAGGTTTTGGTGTTAGCATTATTACCCAGGAAACCTAGATATAGCTTTATGCTTTACCTGTGGTATGTGATTTCCATTCCTTTTGTCTAAGCAGATGGTCTCTGCAGGAATTATAACCTGTCCTGGAAGAGACAAGAGAAACCTGAAACATTTTATGCAGCAGTACAGTTAGATCACTGCTAGATCTCTACTGAATAAAAATAATCAGTTTGTATAGTATACACTAAATTTATACCTGTAACATGAAATCTCAAAAAACCTGAATAATATACATAATCAGCTTTTCTTTTTCTTTCTTTCTTTTTCATAAAGAAATGTGTCATCTTACAGTTTTTAAACACGTTTGGCTAATCAATTGGGACTATAATTATTTTTCAGACTGGCATCAAATAATTTTGTAAGTGGGAAGTTTAGAATCATTGTGATAAATTTTTCCACTCTGCTAGAAAGAAATGCACAAAGCTTTCCATTATTTTATGTTGTTACTTGGTTGGAGACTGTTTAACTGATCTGATGCATAAAAAGTTCAGCATTTTCAATGAATCCAGTTCTGGCAATCATTATTGACCCTAAACCAGTGGATTGCACTAATGGGTACAAATCTGGTAAATTAAAACATCTTGTTTTGTCTGTAATCAGATTTTCTTGCTGATACTATATGCAAGGTATGATTTCAGTACTGATAGATTTAACTCTGCACAGTGTTTTCTTTTTATTGGTGTGAATCCATGGAGGAGATTTTCCAAAAATGGACTGAAAAAGAGTAAAGTTTATGCAATATTCCTCTCTTTAACACAATGTGGAAGCTTCTGTCTTACACCCCTGTTTTCTTATCATGCTGCCCAGAACTGTCTTAACTTTCCACACTGTATAATTAGTATTTTTGTGGCCTCATTTTGTCCAGGAGAGAACTAAAGCATGTGTTTAAAGATATTCATATTCAAAAGACTGTATTAATGGAATTTCAGCTTAGACTCCTTTGCCACACATGATTTTCTAATACTGTTCCAGAAAAATCTGCATCCTCAGATACGTCCTCATGCTGCAGTCCAGGGCATGCAAAAGACATGCAAGTTTTATGTTATAAAAATCCATTGTGAAAGGATCTAATAGCTTTCATGTTGTTTTGGATATACTGAATTAAAAACTAATATTGGTTAGCTCCCATGGAATAGTCATGTTTTAGGCCAGCACACAGGGCCCACAGGAGAACCAAGACCAAGTTGTGTCACCTGTACTGAAACCAAATTGTGTGTTCATCTTTGGTCCAGAAAATGTTCAGTGGGCTGCAGACCCAGTGAGATTCATGCATTTTGAATTATGGCAGGAAACATGACGAGCACTGAGATTTTTTTTTGGAGTTCCATGGCATGCAAGTGTACATTTTTCATCAAAGCCTCTTGGATGAGATCCTCTGAAATATTTCTGATGGAGAAATTCCTGACTCTGTTGGAACCACAACTTGATTACAATTATTTCAAAGATATAAGACTTAGAATTTTTTAAATTGTGGCTTTTGGAGTCAATGTTTCTTCCTCATTCCTTAAACGTACATGCTATAGTTCTCTCCCTGAGCTGGAGTTGCATTAGCGTAAGTACCTTATGAGAGTTTCTTCTGAGAGTTGCAGTATTTCTGCTTATTTAAATTAAGCACATCTGTTGAAAAAAGCTCCTTGATACTCATTAAATTAGTACATTTTTAATATACACCAGCATGGATATATAATAATAACTCATGTTTCAGGAAGGCATATTTAGGGGTTCCCTCCTCTAAACATGTGATGATCGCTAAACATATTTGTCATTTTGTCTCCCTTCCTGAAAGACATAACATTAAGAATAATTCTGGAGTTATATACTACAAAAGTTTGTGTAACCTAACATTATAGATAGTCAGAGGTGTTTACAGGAAGGGTCGCATTTGCATTATGTAAATTGAGGTGTTTACATCCAGCTGCAGAAGTATGTCCTTGTTACAGTGTCACCACTGGTAAAGCGGGTTTAGGAAGCTTCTGGTCATTTTTTTGGTCCAGTTTATCACATGCTGAATTGAACTGGTACAGATATTTGGGGATTGTACTGTGATCTCTATGAGATTGTTTGTCTAAACACAGAAAATTGTAAATATGCAACTCTATAAAGAATTACACTGGTCTAACTCAGTGAATGCTGGATTACAAGGTAAGAGGAGGAGTGAATGGCCAGGATAGGGTAGATGGGAATATTTTGAACTGGCTGTTCCACTGTGAAATACCTGTTTGGAACCACACCTTGCTATTAAGTATTTTGAAGGTAACAAGCAGGGAGGGGCATAGAAGTAGTATAGTCTCATGACAGAGGTAGAAGAGATGCCAAAGGTGACAGCTAGCAAAATAGAGTCCATTAGTGTAGGAGATGGGTTGAGATATAAGGCAGTCAGATCTGATTGTCAGAACTGATTGTTGCAGGAATGTCCTCAAGATAAATTTTAGGTAAGCAAGATCCAATGATGGAGCTTGCCTATAACTAAAATGATAGCAAATAATCTTGGAATTGGCTTTAGTGTAGTGATAAGTGGTGAAAAGAAGTCCAGACACTACTTTGAAGTAATTTATTTGCAAATTTGTTCTGAGTGTTCCAGGGACTACCGAAATCTGTGCATTGAATGGAAAAGGGAAGCCTAAAGCCATGTTACTGATTCAATCCTGGTGTCAAACACCTCATTTTTTAGTTTTTCTGAAGACTGAGTTCTCCCTTGCTGTGTTGAAAGAATGGTTAGGAAGATGGCACCACAGGATACTAATTCGAAAGTTTCACTCAGTGCCTCTGTGATGTGACAGGACAGCAGACACAAAGTGTTAGACTCAGAAGCTCCTCAAATAGCAATGATATATGAAATGCATCAAGATTTTCTTTAAACCAAGATAAGTTACATTTTCAAGACTGAGCTGAGATTAGTCATGAGTAGTGTTGGTTACTAGGAAAATATGTACTGTAGAAACAAACCTAAAAAAACCACTGTGAATTCCACTGCAACAAATTGTCTTACAAGATGGCTGTTTGTTTCTCTTCTAGAACAAAAAATTGCAAAACAAACAAAGAAGCAAGAAAAACATACCGCGGGATTACAGTGAATGGGACAAGTATGTTAAATACCTTGTATTTCAGTTTTTAAAAAAATTTACTTATTTGTTTAACTAGGGAACACAGTTGATGTATTTTGCAGAAACATAGTATTAAGGTTAGCATTTTAGGGAACTGTAACACTGATGAAACTGGTTTTTCTTAATAAATGTTCTGTTAAAATGCAAATGACACATTCTAGTGCTAACAGCAGAGAACACGTTAGTCTTTAGTTTTGTACAAGCTGTGTGAAATACCATAAATCAGCAGAAAAATAAATAAAAATTGATTGCTTAATTGATGAGATTTTTGAAAACAGCTCTAGGGTTGTTTAACATGGACATATGAACTTCTCTATATCTAAAGCCACAGTTCTACACTGAAAACAAAAATGATGAATACTTACTCCTGAACTGAACCTCACTAACCTCAAAGAATGAGCTTCAGGCAGGTGCATCTGTTTACTCAGATGCAATTACACTTAATAGAGGTTTAGAGAGTAACTATTTTAGAAGGGATGGAGCTCTGATACAAAGACACTCGGCATCACATAATGATGGCACATCACCCTCCCGAGTTACGTGACAGGTTGATGCCCAAGTTGTTCAGCACGGAAAGGAAAAAGCACCTACTTGTGTTGTACAATGTAGAAGCTTTTCTGTAGTTCCTAACATCTGGAATATAATGCTGTAGAATCAGAGTGAAGAGGCACAAGTTTCCAGTGCAGTAGAGGGTTTATTGTGGGGTTTGGTTTATGAAACTATACCCCAAAGCCCCTGCAAAAACCCTGTTCTGCATAAGTTTTACGTATCAGTTGTTTTCATGCGTGTCTTTCAGAAATTGGTGCCTTCCTGCTCAAATGTGGACAAAGAAAATGGGTTACAAAAATAATTTCTGCAACAATTTATTCTTTCATTCATTTATTCTTTACTCTTAATACTACACCTTTCCAAAGAAATTGTACAAATTTTGTTTACACATTTATATATGCATTCTTTAAGTGCTTTAGCGTGCTGATAATAGTACAGGTTGTGAATTTTCCTATAGATTTTATTCATTTTGGATTATGATTACACTGAAACAGTGTGTGAAAGACATTTTCCAGTTTAAAGCATATCATGGTTTTAAAATACTTTGAGGATAATTTCAAAACTTTCAAATAATTGTTCAGGCAATTTCTAAACAAAATATTTTGCTTCTTGTTTTAAAAACATTTATTTGAAATGTGCTTAATTTATTACAAATAGGTAAAAGTAAGATAGCAAAAGATCAGATTCAAAATGGAGAACAATTAGCCTTATGTGAAAAGGCTTTGAGTTGGATAAATTTTCAAAGTAGTATCTCAATTTCAGAAAGATATTCATATTGTCAAGGTTATTGTGAAAAGGCCATTTTTCATTACACACTACACAGAAGAACAGTAAGAATAATGTTTCTGTATAATGTAGGAATTGATTATTACTATATTTATTTTACAGTACTTCAGCAATATTTCTTTGATATACCTTCCTAAACACTGTTTTCAAAAGCTGCTTCAGAGTAGTTTTCAAAGTGTCTGAGACCACTTATCTCAAGTTTACTGTATAAATTGCTTTGAAGCTGTTTCTTAGTTATTTTGGCAAAGGTTAATAGGGATTTTTGATGGGGCTGGGATGGAGCCTGATGATACTGTTTCTTAAATTTTACCTGTCTTTTTTGGGGAAGATGATGAAGAGGTGAGAGATTTTTCTTGGTCATGGGTAATTGAATACATCTTGTATCTCTTTTCCTTTTGTTTATAATGAAATACAGTATGCCTTTCTATCAGCTGAGGAGTCTTGCTGTGCACCATTATTGAATTTGTTATTTTATTAACTAAAGGTTTGATGTGGAAAAGGAATGTTCTAAAATTGATGAAGACTGTGAAGAAAGTAACTCAAAAGCAAGATTCTTTAATAGGCCAAGTCTACCTGTAATTGAAAAGAAAATTGACACAACTGGTAATGTCTTAGAAACATAATTTTTCTTTAGTTGTAATACTGTGTTGTAGAATATGAATACTAATTAAAGAAGTGCATCATAGAGCTAAAGTGCCTTTTTTTTTTCATCCCCTAGAGATGCTAAAAGTTGTTAGATCATCAAGTGAGCTTGAAGCCATGTTTAAAAAAAAATCTAGTCTTGCTTGATAAACAGTAAGAATGTTTATGTTTAGTTGAGAGCACTAGGTAGAAAAGTAAAGCATACATCTGGTATTACAAATGAATGGTAGAGGTTAGCCAATTGCTTCTTTCTTGCACACTAAATTGTATGCCTACAAGAAGAATTTAGTGTTTTATTACAGAAAATAAAATATAAATTTGTCTTTTAGTAAGGCATGTGCTTTTAAAAAATGCAGACTATGAAATTCAGTGTATTTTATCTGACTGTTTTGGTTACATCTGTGCAAGTTGCTAGTTGATGTTCTGTAGAAATATTTTTTGCTAGGAATGACAAAGAGAGAGAAAATTTTTATTGCTACTCGTGAAAAGGAAAAGGGCAATGAAGCCTTTGCCACTGGCGATTATATGGAAGCAGTGACATATTATACTCGGTGAGTAAATACTCTTATGTTCTTTATTTTAATGACTCGTAATTGTGAATGATGTTTTTAGACCAATGTAATTGAAACAACTTCTTACTGAAGCAACTAGTGACAATTAGATTATCTTCAAAAGGGCAGAAATATTTGACAGAAGAGTATTTAAAGCACTAATCCATCCTGATATTAATTTTTATTTATCAGAAGGGAAGAGGCTAGATAGCGATGGAATGCAATCTGCAGGTGTCATAAACTTCCTCAGATTTTTTAAACCATTGAGATTCAAGGGCTTGTTTACAAAAATAAAAGGATAATCAGAATGTCGAGAAACTGTGCTTTGAAATGGTAAGGACTTAAAAAAGCCCAGAAATCAGAAGTGTCAAAGTTTTCACTTAGAAATTTAGAGTACATGGGAATCTTAGGGTATTAATTAGCAGTGTAAGTGGAGGGTAATGATATGACACTACTGTGAGATGAAACATGAAGATAATTAATGAGTTATTCCATTATCCATATTATAGTGGGATAACCTTGAAAAAAAGTAGGAGAATGTTAATGCATTTGTAGTCATTGCAGATAAGTATGGAGAAAATAATGAATAGAAGTAGTGTGGAACAGCAATAAAATAAGTATTTAACAGGTCTGTGTTTAAGAAGTGTCATTTATATTGGCGCTGAAGGAGGCAGGGTTTTGTAGAACAGCTTATGAAAATGTACCTGGAGGTTGCTGATATAGATAGATAAGTACATATATATGTGTGTTTGTATGTGTGTACACTCTTGTAATGATATTCATAGAGCACAAGCCACTTAACTGAGGCATTTGATGTGTGATGGGGTTTTTGTTTTGTTTTGTTTTTTTTTCTTGACTTGCAGCCTTAAGATCTTTCTTGTTTTGTTTGGGTTTTTGACACAAACATAAAAAAAGTCTATCGCTGTATTTAATATACAATAAATAAAATACAAATCCATAATATAAAAATAAGTAAAAATGTCTGCTTTTGGAACATAAATAAGGTACTAATTACTAGGGGTAGGCAGAATCCTTTCTAATGGAGAATTTTTCCATTTTTGACCCCCAAGGAGCATTGTATGCCTTCTGAAATGTATGACAGTGACCATGCTGTTCTAACTGGTCACTTCTCTAATGCTATCTGAAATCTATTTTCTCAGAGTTACAAATATTTAAGTAAAATATTTTGGAGTGAATTGTTAATAACCTGAACAGGTCATCTACGGCTAGAATGGAAAATCTAGAGTCTGACCTCTTATTCTTACCCATTGGCTTTCTTGACTGGCTTGTCAGTCTCTAGCCAGTTTCTCTTGTGTGAAGACAAACCTTCCCACATTGAATCACTCTTTAGCCTAGAATGCATTTCCTCTTCTTCCTCACGCTCCTACCCTCTCTAAAGAGCATGCACAGATTATCCCACCATAACTGTTACCCACTGGGAACATAGCTGCACAGAGCTTTTATTCTTTTGTTTTGTTTTGTTTCCCATGTGTTGTTCATTTGTGGACAAGCATTTGAGATTGTTCATCAACCATGGCTTTTTTCACAGATAAAGTGTGAGTCTATGGCAGTGTGCTGTCCCCCTGGAACTTTCTTTGCTATTCTTTCCAGTGAACACAGTCTTCTAATGAACACAACTTTAGCAAGGTTGTTGGCAAAGATTCCCTAACCATTTTGTTATGTGCATCCTAGCTGTCTTTATTCCTCAGAGATGATCCTTTTGTCACAGAAGCTAAAGCCCTACCAACAAAACCAGCCCTGCAGCCAGACATTGACGTGGACAACTCATCCACTGTTACCTGAGTCTTTCCATTTTACAATCAAGATCAAGGAGAATCCCATGTGTGCTCCCCCACCACCATGTTTTTCATCATAGTCCCCAGAGCTGTGTAGTTACTCTTCATCTCTCGAAGTTTCCATTTGGCAGTTTTGTTGGAGTCTGTGTGGATGGCAGGAGGAGTTAGTAGTCTAAGTGACAGACGAGCCACAGCATCTCCTCTGCAACATCGCAGGTCTAAGTCCTGGCAAGCAAGAGGCCTCTGAAGACAGTAAATCTAGTTGGTGGATGATTGCCTGTGGTCTCACAGAAGGGAGTCTCTAACCACTACTGTGGTTAGAATACCAGTATTAATATTGCTATAGTACTGTTTTCAGCTTCCAGTAGTAAAATGTTTCTAGATGCAGGTGTTCTAACAATGACTCTAACATGATCAATATTCCTTTTCTTTTAGGAGTATATCAGTAATACCAACTGCAGCTGCATATAATAACAAAGCTCAAGCAGAAATTAAACTTCAGGACTGGGACAGTGCTTTGCAGGATTGTGAGAAGGTACTAGATATGGAACCTGGCAACATAAAAGGTAAAGTAGAAAATAAAATTTAAATGTATTATTTTACTTCTAGCAAATAAAGTGGTACATGTTGTTAGTTGACTTAATTGAGCTTTAGATCAGGTCTAAGAACAAATAAAGAAACAGTGTAGCTCCCCACCCCAAAGCAGTTTTAATGGTTTAATGGAAGAAGTTTCATGCAGTTCATGCTGTTGATCTGTAATGGGAATTCTTACACGGGAGCATGTTTTTCATATCGTAACTGTAAGCCCTCTTGTATTTGTGCAGTGTTTCCATAATACCCACACTGAATTATAAATTAATTTAAAAATTACATGAAACCAACCAAAGTTGTTGCTTTATTCCTTTCTGAAGTCAAGAACTTGAATGTAGCTAACTGTATTTGCATGGGTGGAGGGGGAAAATTTGAAAACTATGCAAAGGTGCTTCACAATTCATGATTGCTTCCTCAAAAGACATCATGTGAAATTGCATCATTAAAAATCATCAAGAAAATAGTTGTTACTAATATAGAAGTGCAGAATTTTAAAAACTGCATAACTGCGCTTAATATGTATGGAAAAAAATAGTGTGTTTTTATTCACTTTATAGTTTAAATACATAAATAATAGACTTTGTTCTTTTGTAGCTTTGATGCGTCATGCCACTGTACACAGTCATCTGCAGAATTACCAGGCAGCTCTAGAAGATCTGCATAAAGTGTTGTCTGTTGAACCACAAAACTCTATGGCTAAGGTAAAGATCAGTGAGTTGAATATGGCTAGAAAGAGGCTGTATGCAGTTGTAGCATAAAGTGAGTACAGTTCATGTTGTTTGGTGTAATTATGAGTTTTGAGGACACACTCAATCTGCTGTGCCATTGATCAGCTTCCCAAGACTACATGTGGTGGAAATTAGGTACTTGAATGTGGCCAGATCTTCTGTTCAGGACTTGATTGTGAGGAAAAGTCTTCTCTATTAGTGTAATCTGGGTGCCTAAACCATTTTCTGCTGAACATGCTTGCAGTATTAGTGTCTTGCTGATCAAAGCTATTTGGAAATTTCTCCTGAAAAGATCTGTTGAGATAGGTGCATTTAAGTCTGAATACTTAGAATAATGAGAAGGAAAAATCAACAGGGATGCCAAGCTTTTGTTGTTATAGTGGTAAAGTTAACCCAAAAGGAAGAGCTGGATTCTGTCCTTGCTTCAGTGTGGTGTTATAAATCCTCATTTCTCATCTCCAGGGTAGAATGAAAAACCTTTCATACCTTCTGATACATCTGGACCCTTCATAACCAATTTTGGATCAAAGAAAGCCAGATGGTTTCTTTGAAAATCAAAGTCAGGATGTGGTACTTTGGCTATTTAGGAGAGGATTGGTTTGTGTCCTTTCACTGGTATGTTAGGGATGTTTTGCAGGTTAGAGGTGTCCTTGCATTTGGACTTGGCGTGTCCAGGTACTGGGCAGTGTCCAGAATCTTCAGTACTGGGCAGTTTTGATAGTAAACAGCTCATTGCATGTTGAGTCCATCATACTACTGCCCTCCTAATGTTTTTACATATGACTTCTGGATGCTGTGCAATTGTCCCAACTTCTGGCTTCTGTCCAGCTCTTGTTGGTGGCATGTTGTAAGCTGCTAGCAGCGTGCTCATTGCTGCTTCTTTCCATGGAGTTACTTATTACTATTGCTTGAGCCAGAGAAAGTGGTACAAGCGTCTTGTGTCAATTTCACCACATACAGCATTTATCCCTCTTAGGATGTTCCTGAAGCTAAGTTCCTGTCCAGAAGAGTTCCTGAGTTTCATATCAACCAAGGAATTACATGTCTCTAGATTTGAGTTCTAAAAGACATTTTGGTCTTTTTCTTTTCTGTTTACAATACTGAATAACTAAATAGCTTGTGAGTCTGTGCTGACAAACTCTGCAACAGTCTTTGTGAAAAGATGTAGTCTTTGTGAAAAGATGTATCATATAGGCTGTGCTGAGACTTCTTATAATACCAGACATAGATAGTCACTCATTTAGCTTCACTCTTCCATTACTTGCTTTCCTGAGCAGTGCTTTTGTAGCTGAAAGCAGTTGTCTGTACTTTGTCCTTATCCGTGCCATCTATTATGCCTTAGCTGGCACATCCAGAAATGACAAGTGCTTGGCAGGGCAAGTTTCTCATTGCTTGGAGGATCCTCAAAACCCTCTTGAGCTAAATATGAATGTATGGAACATATGCAGAGTACATGTTTATATCTAGAATCACTAATATGAAAGTGAATTGGTTGTCAGTAACTGGAATTCTTCAAGGTAGTTTCTCCATGTGGATCTTTGCTTGATCCTGTTCTTACCATTTTTTGAGACAGGAAGCACTAAGATGGCAATTTCTTGCACAGCATTTAATTACATTCAGAATGCCACATAATGATGGGTGTGTCTTACTGTGCTCTGACAGTGTAAAATGATTAAGTGGCTTATGGGTTACAGTGATAGTGATGGGTTAACAGTTGGACTTGATCTTAAAGGTCTCTTCCAACCTGGATGATTCCAAGTGCAATTAAAAGGATTTTTTTGAGTAGTGGAAAAATGTGATGGAATGAGAAGCTGTTTGATCCTCTAATTGCAGTTCTTGTAACAGGAGCAAACTTTATAATTATTCAAGTGTCCTTCTGCTACACTGTTAAGAGACTGTTGTCTCTTGGTTCTAGTTCTCTCAGTTACATTTCTCCATCAGATATCCATCTGACATCAGAGTCTCCCATAGCAATAATATTGATTCTGATTTTAGGCTTTTTTTGGAGATTCTCTAGAGAACCTGTTTTCCACATCTCTTCTTAGTAGAACATGCCAGATATCACAATCATAAATCTACTTTTTTTCCTTTGAATTTTTTGATAAGCACTGCATTCAGGAAAAGTATTTATTTATGTGATATCTTCACACAAAGATGTGAAGATATCTTGTGTCCATCTCTTGTGAGAGAGACAGAAATTGACTGTTAATCTTGGTTTGATGCTGACTTTTAGAAAATTCACATTTATTTACCATCTTTTTTTATTGGGAACATTTATCTTGATAATACTTTGGGATCTCCCATGGATTATTTAACAGAATGTATTTGCTGTACATAAATTGTAATTTATATATATAATAAAAAAGACTTTTGCTATTGCTGTTTTTTTCCTCTATTGTAGAAAAGTCTGCTAGAGATTGAAGAGAAACTGGAAAGTTTAAAGCCTGTACCTGAGCCTCAAGGCAAAGGAAAAAAAATACTTATTCAAGAGATAGAGGATTCAGAAAGTGGTGAAGGAAAAGGGGAAAATACAGAAGAATGTGAAAGACGTGGTGGAGATGAAAGTAATGTCTTATTTTCTATTTTATTTTAACCTAAGGGAAAAAATCATTGTCTTTGAGATTGTAATGTTTATTCACACAATTCTTCCGTATTGTCTTGCAAAGAATTTTGCCTATTCAGAGACTAAACTTATATTGACTAGTTAAAGTGGATAAGAGTGTGAAATCTAGAATCCAGTTTTATTACACATCTTTGTAATTCTTTCTAGAATGGGCATAAGAGAGACAAATGGAAAATGTTGCTATAAATCACCTCCTTCCCTTTGCCCTGTGCAATTTTACACCTGTCCTTTGATGTGGACCCAGTTAAAAATTTCTTCTGGGAAGAGAACATTTTGTGTTCCTGAGATCTTTCTCTCACACAGCTTTCCTGCCTTTCCACCAGCACATTTTTCTACTCCATTTTTCTTCCCTTGCTTATGTCAAAGGGTGTAAAAATGTTCAAGTACAATTTGTCAACATGTGTAATTTTTGTTGTTGCTTGTTTTGGGAACTATATTTTTTTTATTGTAAGAGCTCATCTCTGTGCTCTGGAAGTTTGTATTAGAGATAAACAACGTGTAATTCTTGCACAGGATGTAGTTTACAAGCAGTTTAAATGTATCTCCCATCCCTGGATTACTGTGTGATTAACTGCAAGGCTCTTAGGAGGAAGCCACTGACATGATCAGAATCCATGGCTTGCAGGAGGAGGTGAGGCAGCAGGGGCTAGGAAGGCTTGCACTGGCAGGTTGCTTTTATATTCAGCTGCAGGGCTGGCCTCCAGCCTGCAACAGAATAAAATCCCTAGGCTAATTTCACCCTTCTTTCTGTTGGTTATGTTGGTTCTTTAAGGTGTTGTGGCATGACAGCTGTGACTTTTATGTTTTTGTGTTTTATCTTGAAACTAAATCAGTCTGTGGGTTTTGCAGCTTAGTCGTGAATGTTAGAGTGTACATGTGTGATATAATAATGTTTTATTGGCACACAGGATTAGGGGAAATACATTTTTCCACATCAGTTGGTGTCTACCAAATCTCCTGAGCTAAACCTTGGAAGAAAGGGTGCGTCATGTCCTTAGCCTTAAATGTCAGTTCATTTGGGGTTGTTTTCTGTTGTGAGTGTTCAGATGACTGTGTGCCTTCTAGCTCCATAGGAAGACTTCCATTCTCTTGATGAAAGGTTAGGCCTTTAAACATAGGGAAGATTGTCAACTGACGCCAATGGCCTGTGTGTTCCTGTGATATACATAAGTATTTCTGAGATTTAAGTGGCAAGCATTTTCATAGATTACTCTGTGTTTTCTTGTACAACTATAAACAAATATGAATTCAGTTCAGGTAATGAATAAAAATATTCTGTGAACCTAACAGCAATAAGTAGACTAAAATGTAGCCCTGTAATCACAGGCAGTCCAGTAGCCCATGTAGTCCAGTCATGTAGTCACATTTATTTCACATTCTAGTTGGTAAGCCTAATGCATTCCTACTAAACTTAAAATTTAGAGATTGGAAAAAAAAAAAAATCAAAATTTTTTTTGTTTTCTTTAAGGCTGAAGAGTTGATTTCTGAACTTTGAACAAAACAGTCTAAATAGAGTGTAGACAGTCTTCATCCTCTGTTTAACTGAAAGCAAAAGTAAATAGAGCCATTTCTGTCCAATAGGAATGGAAAATTGCTTGCATCCTAAAGACTTTAAGAACCAGTATTCAGACACTGCAAAACCTAAAAAATCATATATGTGCTTGACAAAGCACCTGGTATTTCGACATGTTTCTAGAAGTAATAACCTCAAGTGATAAATACAGTGTAAAGATAAATTGATGTATTTTAAATAGCCCCTTCTAATTAAGACAAATTTCTTGAGCTGTGTGATATTTACTTGATCTATTACTCTATTCTATTCTATTCTATTCTATTCTATTCTATTCTATTCTATTCTATTCTATTCTATTCTATTCTATTCTATTCTATATTCCCCAAACTTCAAATATTCCTATTAAGATTATTCAGTGGGTTTTTTCTTAGTTTTATGATGGTCCTTCCATTTAAAGTTTGTTATTTTAGTAATGACATAAATTAAAATTCTTTCTAGTGTGTATTTATTGTCATTCTGGTCAAAATTCTGTCCAGACTTTTCAGTACCTTTCTTCAAATTCTCCTCAGAATTTATAATGTGTCTTGAATTTTTTTCCTTAAGAAAAGTTCAGAAGTACTGATATTTTTTTTAGCTCAGAATACTGCTTTCCTGAATGCATTTCTCTGCAGAGACCAGTACAGGAGCACTGTTTTTGAAGACTGAAACTAAAAGACGAGAATTATATTTGAGAAGTATAGCTGTACATTTTTTTGCATGCTGTTTACTCAGACCTGAAATATTTAATCAATTAGTATTACCCAGCAGCTAAACAAGGTAACGATCAGCTTGCCTATTGTCAGGGGACTCCAGACTCCAAATAATAGCAAATAATGCTTCCTGTTTAGTCCAGGACTGGTTCTATGCACTTCATCTTTAGGAAATTTCCTCCTGCATTCAGGAATTACACATTATTCACATTAATAACACTGACATCACATACTGTATGTCTGCCTTGCTTTTTCTTTGTCTTTAGCAGCTGGGATGCTCTTTGACAGTGTTTTGCCATGTTTTGTAAAAGCTTGTCCTATCACCTGTTTGTCTATGACATTTAATTTTTTTTTCTGTCTTGGTGTATGTAAAATGAAAGTGTTTTAGCATGTATGCTAAGGAAGTTGTTAATATACTGGCGTCTTCATTCATCTGCCCAGCAAGCCTTTTACACCATTCTCCCTAGTAAATAGACTTTAAACCTTTTTGGCATATTTGGTACCACCAATTGGATGGGTGGGTGGCTGTCTCAAATATAAATAATTTAAGTTTTACAAAAATGTATGTGTAGGTAGATTTAGTCTATGATTGTTCCCCCTGTGGAGTATGAACTTATTATTAAGCATGGTATTTCAAAACAAGGACCTCAGCTAGGTAGGAGGCACTAAAGGATCTATTGTTTCTACAAATCTTATGCTTTCCCGTCCTGTTCAGTTTGATTTCAGTAATACTTTTTGTGTTTAAAAAATTATTTCTTTCATTTTGGACCATCTGGAGTTCATCCGAATGGAGTCAGTGTCAGATGCTTTGTTAAAGTCAATTGAAAGTATCATTCCAATATGTGAAAAAATTCTGTTGAACAGATAATACATCAGGTTGAGGGAAGGGGAAGATAGCATCTTAATAGTACCAAAAAGGCAGAGTTGTTCCGTGATTAGTAGTATTGAGAGTCAAGCTCTGCAGAAATCTGTCTTTGAATAGTGCAGGGGTAATCTGGTAGGAATTCAGCTGAATATAGAAGATAGATATTTTATTATCTAATACCCTTTTTCTATGATTTTTCCTAAATAAATTTGTAATAAATAACAACGAAAGTTGAATGATCACAAGTACGCATAAAATGTTTTTTTTGACATGTTTAAATGAAATCTGCTTGAGAAGGGTTTGATAGCCTGTGATCTAATTTTAACACGCAATCATTTGATTTGGTCACGGAAGAGCAAAGCGTCCGTATTGTAATGGGCGGTATTTAAAGAGTTAATTTCAAGGTGAGCCCTGTACCATTCGACACCTCGGGATAGGGGTTCCCGTGTGCCCAGCAAGGGGAAGTGAGAGCTTCGTAGTGATCCCTTCTCGAAACCAACCGCGGGTTACTTGTAAGTAGGGATTTTCCGTATCCTTAGCAGTGTTTTCTGAGGCAGATAAGCCCCCCCGGCGCTGGGCCGCTGCGGGCTCTGGTCGGTGTGGCGGTGCAGCCCCCCCGTCGCGGCAGGCCGATAGTTCGCGCTGATGATGCGGCTCTAACCCGCCTCATTAACGCCCTTGCAGCCTCGGCAGCGGCGGAGGAGCGGGCGGCAGCCGGGGAGCCCGCGATGGGCAACGCGCACAGAAAGTCCCGCGGCAGAGGCGGCGGCAAGGCGCAGGACAGAGACGCGCACAAACACAGGGACTCCGCCGAGAGCGCATTGAAAAAAGGCGCGTCAGAGAAGAAGTCGGAAAAGCTTTTGTCAGAGCGTGAAGGCGAATTTAATGGATATTTACGCGGTGGTGAGAAGAGTGAAAGCGCCGAAGCTGAGGAAATCTCCAAATCGCATAGAGAAGGGTCGCGGTCGGCTGGTGGTGGCAGTTCCGCCTCACTTCCTCCTGCTGCAGCAAAACTAAAAAGTGAAGGAAACGAGTTATTTAAGAGTGGACAGTTTGGAGAAGCTGTGCTCAAGTACTCGGAAGCAATTGAATGTGTCGCTGGTCTAGGTGAGTGTAAATGATTTGAAGGAACTACAAATGAAGGAATTTAGGCTGCCCCTGCATTTTTGACAGGAGTTACCATGCAGTTAATCTCCTCATTTCAGTAGACAGCAATTAACGCGACAGAAAATACAGGATAATGAGTGAAATAATGTTTCAATTTTCTTGGGGTAGAGCTGTTGGCATTTATTTATGTTTGAATACTTACATATTCTAGGCGACATGATAAAGCTCTTTATTGCTTTGCAGTGTCAGCAAACTGCATCGCTGCAGTGCAACTTGAAGTAAGCAAATCTTTAATTCTTAAGTGTAATTTCAGTAATACTATTCGATTTTAATTGCAACTTCTTTTAGGAGAACAAAGTCCAGAGGATTTGAGTATCTTGTACTCGAACAGAGCAGCATGTTACCTCAAAGAAGGGAACTGCAGTGACTGCATTCAGGATTGTAACAGGTAAATTAAAACCTCCCATGTAGACTAACAACATTCTTGGTGATGATTAAACATTTTAACTGATATATTGCTAGTGCTGTTTGACTCATAACACTATCAATAAAGTCTGATACCCTGTCTAAATGACAGATACCTTTGTCATGTAAATAATCATGTGGAAACTAGGAAAGGAATAACTTTTAACTTACTGTCTTACTGTGTAAGGGCAGTTTGAGCTTATTATGTTCACAGAAATGCATAGCGGGATTAAATTTTTTAACATAAAAGCAGGTTTACGGTGGAGTTCTGCAGTAACTTATATGTAAAAGCTTTGTTAAGCCAGATGCTTATCACAGTACTGGAAATTGCTTTTGAGCACATGTATGGGGGCGGTATGTGTATTCTCTGTTGGTTTGTTGTTTTGGTTTGGAGTTTTTAATACATACTTTATAGTTGTGAACAGTAATTATAGCTCTTAAGGAATTGAGCTAAAATCTTTCTGCTTTTTGTGGCTTTTAAGGATACAGGAGTTAGAGAAGATCAGACACCTTCAATAACTTCTAAACACAACGTTCTACTAAATTTTTACTGTATTTTTGATGTTTTGGGTTTTTTTAGTGTTTCCATAGATTGAGTTTATACTACTGAGGCCTAAGGTGCAAAAAAGTATTTTAGAAGAATTAGAAATCATATTAGTTAGTCAGTGGAGATTTTGTTCAGCAGAGCACTACTGTTAAAAAAAGCCCTCCAAAACTAAAAATAAAATGTTCTGTACCTTTGTAGTACAAAGTAACTTACTGCATATATTCTGACATAATAAGTTCTCTGGAAAAAATTACTCATTAGCACTATTTTTTTAAAATAGATGCAGGATTGCAGACAGCTGGCCAAGTTGGCATATTTAAGAGCCATCACATTTTTCTATTCAGGAACTTTGAAGTATGTAAGACTTCAGCTGGAATCAGTAATACAGAGGTTTTACGTTTTGTATTCTTACCAATTAGAAGCTTTTTATTCTTAGGACCTAATGATAGTGTCCTTAATGTCATGCGTATTTCCTGGATGCACACGGACTCATGATGCTTAGTGGTAGAACCAATACAGAGGTAGAAATAATTTAGAGACTGGGCAGCAGAACTGCAAACACATGTAAATGAGGTAATGTCAAATAAATCTTCAGTAGGCCACATGATATAATAGGTGATCTACAAAGAGGTTGTTTTTAAAGTGAAAAATTATGTAGGGTTATATTAGGAGAAACCTCCCCATGAACAATGCTTGGCCTTCTAACAGGTTGCCCAGAGATGCTGGGAAGAGATTGCCTTGGAGGGTTTTCAGGCCCAGGTATATTGAGCCCCAAGCAACCTTCTGATCTTGGAGCTGACTCTATCTATAGCAGAAAGCTGCCCTATTTCAGTCTGGATTGCTTTATGACTTCATGAAATCAATTGTCTAGACTCATCTTAATTTCAGTATTTCATAAGTTGATCTTTCTTTACCAAGAATCATTGAAAAGAAGGTAGTCTTTGAGAAATAAAACCTTTGTGGACTGCTTCATATTGATGGAAAAGCGCATGGTGTTGGGAAGAATTCTAGTTGCACAATGTTGAGCTTGGTGTTGACCAGGCACACAATCAGAAATGCAAACAGACAAAAGACAGGCAAAAACCTAAAGTCCGAAGAAGGACAGATCTATATTGCTGTCCTAGTCAAAGGGGTTTTAAGGTACATGCTTTCATTTAAGGAATAACAGAAAATCATGTAAGGAAGAGCAGAAAATACTTTTAAGTGCTTGTAGCTCTAGGCAAGACTTAAGAAAAATAGCTTTTGCTCTTAAGCAGATGCCATTACATTAATCATATCTTGGTGACGAGTGCAGTTTTCCAGATGGAAGATGGAGCTTTGAGTAACGTAAGCTGTAGTAAAAGCACTAACAATTTCAAAACTGGGTGTAATTTAGGGTGTTGATATGAACCACTCAGACCCATTTTCCTTAGTTATTTCACTGTGCCATCTGAAATCACGGAGTTACAAATAGTTGTGTATATCATAAAATATTTCTATTATTCTTATTTCAGTTACTCGTTTTCAATCCTGCATTTTTCTTTTTGTTTTCCCAGAGCTCTGGAGCTTCAGCCATTTGCCCTTAAGCCTCTTCTACGCCGAGCAATGGCAAATGAGTCAATGGAGCGGTATCGACAGGCATACATTGATTATAAAACAGTCCTACAGATAGACAGCAGCATCCAAGCAGCAAACGATAGTGCTAACAGGTAACCCCACACAGAAGTTCTCTGATAATAGTCAAAGAGAAAAACAGAATTCAAATTTGTTTGTTTTACATGCTCCCTCTATTCTGTAGCCTCAGAGTTGCTGCACAACTACTTAATTATAGGTAGAGGGTTGGCTGTTCTTCTAGTTGATTTCCCGTAATTTCAGTTTTCCTCTCCTAGCAGTTGGTCCATTTCCTGTTTTCCAAAAATGTAATATTTTAAATATTTTAAGGGTTTTTTTGGCTTTTTTCAATAGTGCTTCTACTTGTTCTCTTTCCTAACTTGTATTTTATACTATATGAAGTAATACTTAAGGCCCATGCCATTTCTCTGACATCCTGTTTCTTTTACATATTAATAGTCTTTCTGTGGCAGCTGGAGATTGATGTTAAGTGTGAATCCTTCTGTATGCTGCAGTTGTGGAAATACTGAAGTAGCTTGATAAAGTGGTTGGCTACAAAAGCTTAGAGGCATAAAAAATATAATTTAATATTATTTTTAAGTATTAATACTTGAAATATACTTGAACACAAGTATTAATACTTGAAAAATATTCATGGTGGTGAATTCTTGCTGCCAAGAGAGACGTTTGAATTTGTCTAATTACGATTTAATACCATAAAGTTACAGAATAGCCATTAATCACTGAGCAGGAGCCCACATGCATGTAACTTCTACAATGAAATCTAGTACAGTTTTTTTATTCCTAAGGCAAGGCCATGAGCACTTGCACTATTCATTAAAAAGTCCATAATATCTTTCTTTAAATTTTGTTTATTTGACAGAGGAAATTGTGACACTTCATAATCTCTTAGAGGTCCTATTTCTTTGATAACACAAAAATTGTTAGTGATCTGCTGTGCCTGCAGTAATAATAGAGCACTTGAATAACTGTTTATCCTGGCACCTGTGTAATTATTACACTTTTTAAAAATCTCATTGGCTTATTTTATCAACAGATACTCTTTTCATATTTCTCCTTGACTTGGGACTTGCTAAGTAATAAGCTTATTTCCCTTTTCCTCTTAACACTCTTCCTTTTCTCCTCTCTAGGCCTTCCTTATGTTTTTAGCCTCACTGCTCATTACTCTTTTCCTCCCTGGCAACCCATCACCTTATTTCAGCTGCTTCTTCCTTCTTCTCTTCTGCTGGTAATTCTTTTTCGCTTGCGAATTATTCGTTTCTAAACTGTAGACCTCCTGCGTAATTGCACTTTAACCAAATTCTTTTAAAAATATTTTATCATTTGAAACTTCAACTGACACTGTACTAAAGCTTTCATTTTCATTTCCAAAGTAAGAGACTTTTCTAAAAACAAATTTTAAAAAACCACCATTATTCTACTGCCTTTTAACTTAAAGAGACTACCCCAATTGTAATTTATTTTTTTTTATATTTAGACAATCAGGTCATAACAGCCTTCTTTTATTGGAGGATGTCTTGGTTTTAAATTTTCTGTGGGAAATAGGCTAGTGATGCTGTAGGATGCTGACAGGAAAAATTCATCATCCTACTTGTGTCTGGGGTTGGGGGGTTGATAAATCATGTTGAAGCTTGTCTCTCTGTGCTTACATAGCTAAGCAGACTTTCCAAAAACCTTAGAATCAATTGTATATTTTTAACACTCACATAAAATACAAGGATGTTTAACATCAAGCCTTTGCCAGATCATTTTGCAATCAAAAGGATATAATTAAGAGTTTAGGTATATAATGTAAACAAGTATAAACAGTTTATTTTAATAAATTTTATTCTAATAAACAGACTGTTTATTATGTTGATTAGATGATGTTAAATTGTGTCTTTTATTGGTTCCTGAGGTGATTTTTTTTTTTTTTTTTAGACAAACTGAAAGGACTGGCTCTTTTAATGGTGTGTGCCAAATAAGTGGAAATTGCATTGCAAGCATGCTTTTAATTAGTGATATTTTCCTAGCTTTGTGAACATCCGTGGATTTTCTACTTTGTGTATTTTAATTTCCTCTTAAATGTTTTGTTATTCACTTTACTCTGTTAGAAATATGGAAGCTCTAATGCGTGGAAATAGATTTATGCATTTCCTCCTACTAAACTGAAGTTTCATTCCAGTTGTCCCAATTCCTTTAGTATCAGTGAGCAAATTGCATGAAATATGTTGGAAGCTATTTTTACCAAGTCCCATATGAGTACTGTACTGCAGAAAGAAATTTGTGATCAGCTCCAGAACCACAGGATTGTTGGGTCAAGTCATGGTGTTGGTATTTGTCCTAGCTTTTTCATGGGACACATGTGCTTTTTAAACTTAGCATGGCACACAGGTATGCATTTTTGTAAAAGACTCTGCTTACATTATGCTATTACCAGAGGTCAGTTGATCATCAAATACTCTAGGATTCTTTCTGTGGATTTTGATGGATTAGAGTTTTTTAAAACCCATTATGATTAATTAAAAAACGTATTAAATAGGAAGTCAATATGACTCTGGTTTCCTGTAGAATTACTCCATTACTTTCTATGGGAAATATCTAAAGTTAATTAATTGACATGTTAATATGAAGTGTACTGTTTTGTTGCCTAAGAAAACAACCTGAGTAAAGCTTTGGGTTATTCAGTTTATGATAGCGTGCCGCATTTTTCTTCTTAGCAATTGAGTTTAGGCTATCATTGAAATCTTGAAGTTTTAGTAAAACTAGAGCAAAGCAGTAATTGGACAAGGCACACTGTTGGTATGTCCTCTAAGACAGTCCCCTGCAAGGATATTTGCAGTTAACACACATTAAAATAGTCTTTTTGACCACTTAGAAAGCAAATAAAGCAACTACATTATAGTGTGGAATGTGATATTCTGTGAATGAAGAAATTTACATTCAAGTCAAAAACACATGTTTTTTTATGCAGCATAGCGTAAGACATAAACTTGCTCGTTATATAGGTCTACTAACAGACTTTTTAGTCTCTATCATTCTGTAAAATATTTTGGAAATTTCTGTTTTACATAGAAGAGATTATAACTGGTGCTGCTTCTTGTATTAGTTTTTTGATCAGACCACAGTGGGAAAAGAATATGATCTTGAGTGCTCTGATTCTATTGCCAAAGTACCACACTGACACTTTTCTTTAATAGCTGTTAATCAAATACTTAAAAAAAAAAAAAAAAAAAAAAAAGTAAATAAGAAAACTCCATTGGGTAATTTATGTTCATTCTGTGTTGTTCTTCATGCCACTTTCAAGTTTTTGAATTGAAGCACATATACTTGGAAATAGTTGACACATATATATGTATGTGTTGGTTTAAGAAAGACTGAACAGGTTTGATATGTAATGAAAATATTTTTAAGTGGGGATTGATCGATACATTTCTCACTATATAACTATGAAATGCAATTTAATGCAGACTACTTTGTGACCTGCATTGCTTTTTTCAGACAGTTGTTGTGCAAGAGGTTTCATTTGGCATTTGCAAATTTAAGTATCACATTTTGCCTGAGAATACTGTAATCTACACTTAGTACAAATAACACCAATGATCAGCTGAGAAAAGTAACCAAAATAAATATATGGATTTTTTTTTTTTTTTAATTTCTTTACTGCATGTGGTAGGCAGCATTTAGAGCTTAATTGCAGAATCAGTCATTGGCTTAAATATTTACAGATCATGCTGAAGTCAGCTTGTCTTCTAGATGCCAGCATAATACTCTAAAGTGGAAAAAGTATGCATCTTAAATGAATGTGATACTGTAGACTGCTGGGATAATATTTTTCAAATTAGCCTTAAGGATAATTGTTGAGGTTTTTTTCTTTAAATATTAAAATATTGCTGGAATGAATTGGTTGTAAGTTATGAAAGTGTGAGTTAAATATTTGAAAAGTCATGTTGGTGGGGCTGTTCTTTTTCAGAATAACCAAGACTTTAATAGATCAGGATGGTCCCAGTTGGAGGGAGAAGCTGCCACCAATTCCAGTTGTTCCAGTTGCTGCTCAGCTACACAGATGGGATGGAGGAAGCCTCACTTCAGAGAATAAGCCAAATACTATAGACATCAACAGAGAAGAAGAATTGCAGATGAATCGTATGTATAGCTAATGCAAATACACATTCAGAAAATAAACCTGATTAGAAAGTGGAATACATTTTAACAAAGTCAAAGAAACTGCTTTAGAAAATACTCATTAAGAGACCTTTGTGAAAAGCCAAAGTAAGTGACTGTCATTTATGTGATGGAGTTCAGTGTGCTTTATGGAGACAGTTACAGGAATTTTTTTGAACCAAGTGATGTAGTTTGCAGCATGTGATTTCTGAAGTTCTGTAAAATCAGCGGAAATACGCAGTGGCAAAATAACAGCATCACCAAAGCCCAGCTACTGGCCCTGCACAGGACACCCCACGAGTTACACCATGAGCCTGAAAGCATCGTCCAAATGCTTCTTCAGTTCTGTCAGGCTTGGTGATGTGACCACTTCCCTGGGGAGCTTTTTGTGATATGCAACCTAAACCTTCCCTAGCTCTGCTTCCTTGAGTCCTGTCACTGATCCCGAGTGATCAGTGCCTGCTCCTCTGCTTCCCATTGTGGGATGTTGAAGACCCCTCAGTTTCCTCCAGGCTAAACAGACCAAGTGACCTCAGCCACTCCTCATACATCTTCCCCTCCAGACACTTCATGATGTTCTCTGATTGCTTAGTATCTTATCTTGTGGTGCCCAAAACTGCCCCCAGCACTCGAGGAGAAGCTGCCCCAGTGCAGAGCAGAGTAGGGCAGTCCCCTCCCTGGCCTGGCTGGCGATGCTGTGCCTGATGCCCTCCAGGACATGGGCATCAGTGCTTTCCCTCACATCATAATACAGTTATAACATAGTTCTCCCCTAGAAAAACCACCACCCACCCAAACACCCAGCTTTGACTGAAGACATTTGGGAGGCACCTTTCAAAGATTTTCTGGAGTTGTCCATACATAATTGCTGAGTGCTGAGCTCTGGGAAACTAACTTCCTTCCTGACTCTTTTTTTTTTTTTTTCCCTTCATTGCAGTTTCCATTTTTCTGTTTCAGTCAGAAAGGTGAAGGAAGCATTAAACGCTCCCTTTGCAAAAGCTTTAACCCTGTGATTCCTTACTCAAGTATTAATTGGTTTCCCTTTATTTGAGTATAAAGTAGTAGTGAAGATGATCTCCCCTCGATTAACAACAGAGGTGACTGCAATTTGTAACTGGGCTGTTGGCCAAATATGTACCAGTGCTGGGATTATCTGTCTATCATGCACTACTTCAATACTGAGTGTCCTCTAAGTGCTTGGCAGCATTTTGATGCAGAACATGTCTCACTCTATTTCAGATAGAGCAGGCTTTGGTTAGGCTTTGTTTTTAGAAATACTAAAATATGATTGAGTAACTGTTTTCTTCACTGAAGGCTGACTCTTAAGGTTCTGATTGCCTTCTCAGGCCTCTGCTGCATCAGTGAGACCTCACAGTGATGGCTGGTACTGAAAGGCTGCCAGTCTTTCAAAAATGTTCAGTCAGTAGTTAAACCTTACTCTTGGCTGACCTTTTTTTGCAACAATTGCGTGTTTTTCTTTATGTCTTACAGCTTGAGTTGTAATTTAGCTGTGTGTTTCATGCAGTGTAATTTTTCCCCAGGTCTAAATGTAGTTTCATGGCATAGGAAACTGCCATGTTTTTACAAAATAATGAGTTGAATTATTAGTTAAAATTGTTGGTTATACATAGTGTTGAAAACCTGAAGCTTGGCAGGGGTCTCATATTCTTCAGCATGGTGCTAAAAATAGATTATTTCATTATGATTTACTTAGAGCTGTGTTGCTAATTACTGTTTGCTCACAACAGAGTCTTGAAGCTGCAGTTAGGATCAGTTTTTCACTGCAAACACTGCTAAAAACTGTAGCCTAAACCAAAAGCATCTGCAGCAATTGATGTGGAATTAAGAAGGAAAGGCAACTATGGAATAACAGCAGTAATTAAAAGAAAAAAAAAAAAAGTGTAGCTAGGTGTGTCCATGTTCATCACTACATCTTTTAGAAATAGTTCTTACCAGAATATTGCTAATGTATCCCTAACTCCAACTGATGTGATGATTTGTTTGTCATTGTCAGTTTAGCATGGTAATTGTGGTAGTTGATTGCAAAGAGAATATTAGATCAAACTATGGCCACCTTGGTGTGATGGTGAAGATCTGGGAGGCCTTTAATCCTGCTGATTAAATCTCCACCGTTGTAAGTAAAAGCAGGGTCTCAGTGGACACAGGTGTAGGCCCTCTCTACCACACAGAAAACTGGGAAAGCTTAGAGATGTCTGTTGCATTCCTGTTATTTTCAGCAGAGTTAATGCTGGTGGATGGGGAAGTATTTGTGGAGCCACATGTAGGTCTGGTCCTGCCTTTGTTGGAAGCAGGGGAGGCTGAGGACAGGAGTGGCCGAGAGCACGGTGCCAGAGGGACTCCATGGCCAGGCGTTAATCCTTAGTTTGCACAGATCATTCAGGCACCCTTCATGAACTGACCTTACATGACACTGTGATCCTTTCATGCTGTAGGTGAGGAAGCTCTCGAGAAGTTCAAGCGGTTGAAAAATGAAGGGAATGATTTTGTAAAAATGGGGGAATATGAAGAAGCTGCAAATAAATACAGTGAGTGCATGAAGTTAAATACTGAAGAATGTACGGTCTACACTAACAGGTAAAGATCCAAAAGCTAACGCTGCTTTGTGGGATAACAGTAGAGATATTTTCTCATTTCAAATAGAGATTTTGCATCCCTTCACTCATTGTTGTGAAAAGGGGATTTTTTTTTTTTTTTTCCTACTTGGTAAGTGTTTGGATTCCTTGTAAAAACATTTTTTAAGGGGAGCAAGTATTAATGTCACTGATATATATATCTTCAAATCTTCTATATAAACAGATTAAGCAATAGTAGAAGTTATACTTAGCATAGCATTTTGCAGTGTTTTTGAGGGTTTTTTTTAAGAACACTGGCATGATTTTAAAAACCTAACGTGCAGTAGCAATATCTCAGATATGAAGAGTAATAATTCAGAGAAAATGTGCATTCTGAGAAAATAAAAGTAAGAACACAGTCATACATCAGCATTATTTTAAAGGCTGACCTAATTCAGCAGTATAATTCTTTATGCTGTAATCTTATCAGCTTCTACAAACTAAGAAGGATTTGATTAGACCAGTACTTGAATAGGAACGTTCCAAGTAATAATTAGGTACAGAGAGCAGTGTTGTTTATTTAATCCAGAGCACTTTTTTTACCCAGAATAGCTGTATAAAATCTGTATTACATTAACCACTATACTGTCATATTGTACTAACATAGGCTCTGCTTTTAAAATACTTGCATATCTGCTTAACTTCAAGCATTAGTCATACTTGAATTTTGACTTTTATTGCAAGAATTGGCCTTCTCTAAATCCATCCAGTGATGTTTTTAGTTAATGGTTTTATGTACTTTAAAAGAAATCACATTGAGACTGAATTGTAGTATTAACATTTGCAAGTCAGAAGTTGTTGGCACTTACAGCACAGTAGAATTTACTTATATTGCAGAATATTCTGTTTTTCTGTGTTAGAGCTCTCTGTTACTTGAAACTGTATAAATATGAAGAGGCTAAGCGGGATTGTGATCATGTTCTTCAGATAGAAGATTCTAATGTTAAAGCTTTTTATAGAAGAGCACTAGCGTACAAAGGATTACAGGTGAGGAAAAAGAAGATGGCAGGTATTCTAAGCACTTCTAAACTTGCTTATCCTCTTCAAAGGCAATGAGGTAGTTGCTGTCAATGGATGGGTGAATACAAAGTACTCAGTGTGGTGATTTACTTTGTAGATCATTAGGCATACATAAAACATTATAGAAACATTTTTGCTACATAAAAACATGCATGTTGATGTAATAATTTGAGAAGATACAAAAATATTGCAATAAATAAGGTTTGACTGGTTGGTTAAGCAAGTTTCCGATCTATTCTAATGATCTAGTATTCTCCTTCTGGGTATCCCGGTCTGTTTTATCTGTCAAGGAGTTTGCTATAACTTTGCTGATAACAAATGGATTCTCTCCAAGTCTGTCTTCATCTGTCCAAACTAAAATCTCTAGCTGTCTTGGCATCTGCTCATGTTTAAGTGCCATAATAAGCCAGGGTTTTAATTATTGTTGTTTTCTCTCTCTTTCTTCCCCTTTGTCAGTACTGTAGTTTGTCACTCTGTGGCAATGTCAGTACTCAGCCTTTCCCTTTCCATCTGCACAGTGGTGGTGCTGATCTTACCTACAGTTCTCAGAGTATCCTTTTACCTGATTATCATAAGTGCAGACACATTGTTCATATCCATCCTGAATGTGATTTCACATCTCATGTTCCATCACTTGAACCATGTTGTTCTGTTTGTCCCTCCCTCTGGTGGTTCCCCATTTTCAGTGATGTTAAATTGGCCTTAACACTCCATAATCCTTCCTTGCTCTACGCATCAGCTCTTACTTGGTATTGAATTAATCAGCTTCTTGATGGCAGGCCTTGTCATTTGCTTTGTATTAAATTTACTGGTGTCTGTAAACAGGCATCTGCAGTGCTGTCTTCGTGTTGCAGGACTGGAGGTCCACCAAGTTTCATCATCGTTCCTCAAATGAATGGACACTTACTCAGACCTCCATTATGTTTGATGCCTTAACAAAAAATTACTGCATGGTATCTCAGCTTACAAATCACCTGAGAACCTGTTTGTGCTTAGCAGCATACCAGCCTGTTCTCATCCCACGTTATAATTCCAAATGCAAGTCCTAGGAAAGTGATACATTTCATTCCGTTGTTGCAGTAGCTATGAAATTTTGAAAGTGTGAAAAGTCCTCATTTTGTGTAATGTTTTTTCTGTAACTGTGGTAAGCTACCTGGTATTAATCATATCAAACCTTATGTTGTTAAACTTGATAAAACATCAGTAGAAATATGAGTATGTAGTCATTCTACCAGACAGAAAGAAAGGGTGTTACACACTTGTGAAAAAGGTTGAGAATTAGAGAAATAACTTCTGCCTTTTTGCATATGCTAGAAGAAAAGTGCTATTTTTGTATTACTGAAGACCACCTGAAATATAGCGTTGATGAATTCATTCAGAACAGTCTGAGCTGGGGAGTCCCAAAATGATTTGTTTGGGTTGGATTTAATGCCTTCATTATTGCTAATTTCAGGGATGAAAGTGATGGGTAAAATCAGAGAAAATGACAAGAATGGTCTGAAATTGACAAATGACTCTGTAATGAAGAATTGTATGGGCTAAAGGCATGTAGTTTGGCAAAGACCTAGCCAAGGTGGGAAGTGTTATTTGTGTGTAATTAGATATACATTTAACTAGCTGCAATGGAATGTAATGTAGTAAATTGGGTTTTTTTAATAGATTTATCAGCATGTAGTTAAGGGAAGATCAGGAAAAACTGTTACTGAGTTGCATTAGGCCTGTGACACAGGACACAAGACCCCAGACAGCATCTCCTGCAGCTGGTTGTCCGCTCTCCTGCTCTGGGTACAGTTGTCCTGTATGATTTTTGTTGGGCAGTCAGGCAGGCTGCAGTTCTACATTTCAGTAGAGTTGTTTGCTGACCCTTGTTAATATTTCCAAAAGTCTGTTCCAGAATCTCATTTCTCTGTAGCTGTGAATCCTCACGTCTGTAATTCAAATGATTTAGCTTAATTAGTAGTGGATTTGTGATAGAAGCAACCTGGCTTCTTTGTGCATTCCTTTGTTAGGGGTACATAATTCTCATTCTCTCACTCTTCCTTCATGACCTAGCAGGCTTCAGTTCACTACTGATGTCCTGCAGCTTCTCTGCACCTTGAACACTTGTCACCAATGTGGAACAAAATGTGGGAAAGGGTTTGAGTGACTGGGACACTGGTTCCTCTGTTCAGTTGAGGTGCTGAGGAAGTACCTCAGATGGTACATGAGGAATTTTTTTTTTTCCCTGATAATACAAATGATTTAATAATAACCTTATGATGCTGATTGGGAACAGAATACTAGACCACTCACATAAGAAATTATGTTGTTTTTTTTACTGTCTGCATGGTCTTTTATTGTTTACTGCTGCATTTCATCTTTTTTTTTTTTGATACTCCAGCCCTCGAGATATCTTGATTTTTTTTTTTTTTTTTCTTTGCGGTAATTCCAGTCTTCCTCAATTGATGCTCTTAACTTTGTCTCTCCAGAAAATTTAGTTTTAAAAATAGTAATTATATGGGGAAAAAAAGTGAAATAAAAGCATTAAACAAATTACAAGGCTGATTGTTGAGGAACTGTGTCTTAATGCCACTCTGTCACTCTGTTTGTCGTAATCTTGTTTAGCCCAGAGGTAACATAATCCTAGTCTTCTCAAGTATTAGCAAAATTTCACTGTAAGAGATGGGCTATTGGATTGAAGTCCAGGAAGATATATCTATATCTTTAATCAAAGCTCAGTTTAATTCTCTTATTGGCAAAGCAAGTATGCAAACTTGCTGGACTCACATTATATTAATTGTGAAAGCAGTGTTACACTGTAAGCAAATTATGCTTAAAAGCAGCAAACTTCAACAATTTGCTCTCTGATACAGGGAATAGGTTTCTGAGAAATTATTTCATATTACATATTTAATTAGAAGTATTTAGTCACAGAGTATTAACTCATTCTCATTTCCTTTTTCCCCTCTAATGAAATCACACTATCAGTATTTAGATTATTTTTGCCTGTTTAGTGTCCAGATCCTGGTATTTTTATCTTTCTTACTTGTAAAAGACAGTATGGTACTTCAGATTTATTTTTCTAGTGATGTGCTTATGAGAAGAATAATTTCTTCTGCTTACAGAATTATCAAGCCAGTGTTGATGATTTCAACAAGGTACTTCTAATAGATCCAAATGTTCTCGAAGCACAGAAGGAATTGGAGGAGGTAACCCAACTGCTTCACCTTGACAGCGGTGCTGGAGACGGCAGTCAGCAAATGCAAGGGAAGAAGATAACCATACAAGAGGTGGTGTACCTGTTCATTTCTTAAAAGCAAACACAACAGAAGCCACACATATGAAGAGATAACGTTAAAGCTTTAGTTTGCCCGTCTTGAATCTATATCGGTGGGGGCATGGTGTTGCACATCATGTTGAGGGCATATTGGAGGATTTTTACATACAGTAAAGCTTGGACTGCTCACAGGCATGTTCAGAACTACAGCAGGAAGGGGCATAGTCCATTTAGATGGCACTAAACTTGAGGATATGCTCCTTGTAAACAAAAGCTGCCTAAACTTTGAAATACATGCTTTACAGAGTGCAGCTGTGAAACAGCAGTTTTGGTTTTGAAATCCTGCTCCTTGGGCAGCCTCTGGGGTTCTGCTGGCAGAGGTCTGTGGTCAGCAGATGTGCTGGCTGCTCCTGTGCTGGTCCTAAAGTTACAGGTCTGAAAAACGAAATCCTACCCTAAAGAGCAAGGGTAAAACATCTGTAGGATCTTACAAAAGAAACACAGGATGTAACGTTACGTGCAGGATCAAAACGTTGGCTTTGCACAGTTCTGGGTAGAATTAGGTGATGAAAGGATTTTCTCAGTCATCTGATATTTTTGGATTGTAGCTTTGCTGGTCGTTTAAGAATTCTTTTTCCCCTTTTCATTTAAAAATGTATTGTTAAAATACATAGTTACCAGTCTGTACAGTGATACTGTAATTTGATAATGTAATTTCAGAATGTGGTATAATGGAAGTTGCAGTTATTAATATAGGAAAAAGAAATGTTCTTGAAGTACTTCAGGTTGTCACGAGCTCATGGGATTTTATGTAACCGGCAAAAGCTGGTATAGTGTTAGTTAAGCTCTGAGTTGCAACAAACAGAGGGACCTGGAAAGTGTTTAGAGGAGGTTTGGGAAGTGACCACATAGTTCAGAGACCAGCTAACTACAGTGCTGGCACTGGTGATTTTTCTAGGGGTGATGCAGGAAGCATTTATGTTTGCTGTTATATTTACAACTGCCCCTGTGGAGAGGCTCTCCTCAGCTGTTGTAGTACAAGGTAGTTCCATGAAAACAGACTGCAAAGAAAACCAAAAAATGCATCATCATTATTCAGTGTTAATCAAGCTATAATTATATAAAAGACAGGTTTCTTCCTTGATTCTAAGGATTATTGAAAAATATGTCTATAAGCCAAATGCAGTATTTTCCAAAAATTACTAATCTCCTGTTCTATGCAATGCAGTATCTTCAGACTTCTCAAGAGACTTTGGCATTGAGACACTCTGTTCAGCAAATTTTAGTCACGTTATACTAATTTCACAACTCTTGATGGCTTGAAATAGATTTTAGCAAATGTAGTTGGCCCCATAGCTAATTTTTAGTGCCTGATTCATGAAACTTGATAGAGGCTGCAGTCTCAGGAGAAGTTAAGTGGATAGTGAGGCAGTTTATCCATGCTGAGTCTTGTCTTTCCAAAGCAAGACTCGGAACAACAACCTGCTCTAGCTGCCATGTGCCTGTACTGCCCTGGAGGCACAGCAGAGAAATGAAACAGGGGTGTCTGCTGCCTTGTCTGCAGTTGTCCTCTCTTCTGGAACTGCACATTTAATGCGTGTGTAGAGTCCTCTTTTCTCCCAGTGCTCTCCAGGGGTGAGTCCACAGTGCAGTGCCAAGCAGTGAAAAGGAGGTGTAGCACACACCCTTTTGACTGTGAGCCCCTGAAGGTGAATTAGAGAGCTCCTGTTCTGGGGGCAGTGTGATGTGGAAGGACGTGGGTGATTTTTTTTTTTATGAAGAGCAGACTGCCGGCTTTAATCCAATGATCTGATGGATAAATGCAGCTTATGAAGTTTCAGGTTATCTCTGTGTCCACGTTAAGTGATCTGTTGCCACTTTGTTTGTGAAGGTGACTGAACCTGATGAAGGGGAAGAGAGGCAGTTTGCGACAGCAGGAGGTGCTGAGACTCCGCACGTTCCAAAGCGAGCGCCCCGGAGAGCCTCTGGCAAACTCCGCGTTTCGGAGCCGTCCAACGCTTACGACTTCGGTCAGATCATAAATGCAGTCAATGCCAGTAAGGATAAAGCTGCTTGTGCAGATCTCTTGACAGTCACCGATCCAAAAACATTGCCAGTGCTGCTAAGTAACAAACTTGAAGGAGAAATCCTTCTGATTTTTATCCAGTCATTGGAACATTATGTAGCTGGAAGAGATCCTGGCCTTGCATATCAGCACCTTTTCTACTTAAGCAAAGCAGAAAGGTTTAAGGTAAGAACCTAGACTGACTGATTGTGTACTTAAATTGCACAGAAATCTAAAGGAATTTTTCATATCTTAAAAGGAAAAAATACAGTGACTTTTGTATCTCTGTCAGATAGTATGATTTTCAGTCCACCTGTGCTGATTATAAAATAATTTGTTTGGGGTTTTTTTTTTTTCAGGTGGTGCTGGCCCTTCTTAGCAGAAATGAAAAAGAAGAGGTACAGCAACTGTTTGACTTACTTTCAGAAAGCCAGAGTGATCAGTACTCGTTGGAAGATCTTGAGAGCCTTAAAAAGGTTTATGAACTTTGAGAAGTTAAAGTTTATTGGCTGCATGTGTGTAATTCATGTTAGAAGGCAAATGAATAAACTCTGCAGACTTGCCTGGGTTCAACTGGGTCTTTACCTGGACTGCTGGGATTCTGTTTTATTGTGACAGAATATGCACATTTAAAACTTGCTGCTCTTTTCTTCTTGTAGTTGTATACATCTCTAGAATTTAATGCCCATCTGTGTTCAGTAATGGAAATAATTTCATTCAGCATACTGATTTTATTTAGACTCAGAAAAATATATTTTACATTATATATGCAAAGTGAAATCCCTTGATGGTACAGTAAGTAAATACACATTTAGTCATCACTTGTTACATCATTTTGTGAGTTCCATGTTCTTGTGATAAAGAAGTGTCTTCAAGATAAATGGGTCAGTTACTTTTAGCAGTAACTTTGCTAAAATGAGTTTACAGAAAGTATTAACACTTTTCAGAAAACTCCTGTGGCCATCTGTTTGTTCACTATTCCTGGTCTGTACAAAAGAGATTGAAGTATTTTGGCTCAATACATCTGAACAGAAAAGGTGAATGAATTATATATGAGCTTGTCCTGGGAACAGTTATTAAATGGATGGGTATGTTTTTAACGAGTAACTTCTAGTGCACAAAGAATTTTTTCCTCTTTGTGCAGGAGGATGGCTGGTTTTCTGACTTTTTTTGGGCAATGACAGAAGAACAGATGGCTGCACTTCACAATAGAACTATTTAACTCTTAGTTTTGTAATCAGATTATTTAAAATACCAGCTATTTCTGTTTACAGATATATTTATAAAACTAAAACAATTTTTTTGGACCAGTATGATTTTTTTTCTTAATTTCAGGCATTACTTATGTTTTGTATTTGATTCTGACAAAGTTCCTTCAAAGGTGAAGCTTTTAAATTTTTCAGATATGCCGATGCCTTCTTTGCACAGGTGATGTAAATGTGTATCAGGTTCACTTAGCACTGCAGAAATATCATTAAGAAGGTTGTTCCAATGAAAATTTTTCTCAGGTGTATTTTAATTAATAAAGTTTTTTTTTCTTGAAAAGTACAATTATGTCTTCTTTTCTGGTTCAGTACACTTTAGGCTTAGAATTCTGACATGTGGATTATGAATTTCAGCTTGGAGTGCCAAGAATGAAGGGTTTAATTCCTTAAAGCATCATCAGTACAACTCCTTCAGTAATTAACGGGTTTTCACTTTGTGTATGTGTCATCTCCTGGGATTAAGGCAGACCCTGAACTTTGGTTGGTTGAGGATGTAAAACACCAGCAGTGCCTGCAGTCATTTTGGTGATGGTCCTGCCTCATTCGGGTTTCACTGAGATTGGCTACTTTTAGTCAGCATTTGGGAAGGCCTGACGGACAGGCAGAACAATTCCTAAAGGCACGGAACTGAGAAATGTAAGGGACTGTACTGCTGGTTTGGCCTGAACACCTCAAGCTAAGGGCACCAGTCTTCAAAACTGAAGGGGCAGCTTTAGACCTCTGGAAGGCATTTCAGGGGCAGGGATGCAGAACGGAATGTCTTTGGGTGTGGATTTCACCATTTGTTTGACAGGTGAGGGCTGCCTAAGTCCGTTCCTCTTGCCTTAGCCTGGGAAACTGCGAGAGAAATGTCTGCAGCCCCCAGCAGCTGCAGCTGAACTGCAGACGTGGGGTCAGCTGCAACGACACTGTCCTTGGCCAGGTGAGGCCGAGCGGCCTCTGCACAGAGGCAGCCACAGCAGCCCAGGTGTGGCACTGGAGCAGCTGCAGTCCAAAAGCAGCTCTGCTCGCACGGGACCTACTGCAAGCTGCGGTTTGCGTCCTGTCTGCGTAGTGGTCAGCAGGAGCCGCCACAGAGCTGAATTACTGCTTTCCTCGCTGCTGGGCAGTCCCCATCCTTCCCACGGAACACTCCCATAATTTAAATCTTGCTTCTGCTCTGTGCTTGGCCTTTATGCTGCTTTTTTGTTTCCCTCTGCCCTCCATAATCATCATCTCTTCTGCAGCTTTGGCTGCTCTGCCAGGCAAAGGTAGGACTGTAGCTGCCACCTCAGCACTGCGGTGCCCAGCCTCAGTGTGGACATGGCACCCAGAAACAACAGAGTGGGCAAAAGGGGGGAGCAAGAGCACCCCAGATGTCCGACCTGGCTTTGTGGCAGGGACACCTCAATCCCAGCATGGTGTTATGCTCTTGGCTTGTCACTCACCCCCTCAGTGTCAACATCCACCTCTAAAAACAACCACACCCAACAGCAGGAGGAGAGCACTGGTCCTGCAGGTGCTGGGAGCAGGGGAGTGAATGTGACCCTGCAGTGGCAGTAATGCAGCCAGTCACACACGGATCTGTCCTGGACAGCCAGGCTGAGCAGGCCTGCAGAGACCCAGCTGCTCCTCCACACACATCCCTGGTTTTCACACAGATGACAGCAAGATTCTGTAGCCACTAAAAGTGCACACTGTTGTTATTTTGGTCCTTTCAAAGTATTTTTGACAGTTTTTGAGAAGCCAGCTCCAGGCTGACAGGTGCTACCAGCGCTGAGTGTCAGCATGGCAGGGCTGCTTCCCTGGCCAAAGTCACTGTACCACAGGGCCACCACTCTTCCCACGCTCCCTGCAGAGTGGTGCAGGCAGAGGTGAGAGCCCAGTTGCTGGCAAACCACACTCCTTGCCCTTATGTGGGATGTATTTCCACTCTCCAGAACTTGATCTGCTTTACATAATCCAGCTGCACCAATCCAGGCTACTCCTGTGGCTGCCAGGCCTTTCAGAAGACTTTGACTTGCTCATTACATTAAACAAAGTAATATTGAACAGCAGAGAACAAAGCTTCTTCCCCACCGTAAATCAAGATTTGTGACCCAAGTCAGTGTAACTCTGCTCGGCAACTGTGAGCTGCAGCGACCTCTGGGACAAAGGGCCGACAGCTGGAGCAGGGGCTGACCCTGGCTGGCTTAGGGGGGTGAATTATCACCGACCCCGAGTCCTCACTCCTTCCCTGGGCGCCTGCCTGGGCCCTCCCCTAGGGCATGGAACACATTTCAGTGCAGACACAGCCTCCAGCTGTGGCAGTGCCATTTTCTTGCAACCCTGTGCCACTTCTCAGTTGCTCCTTGCTAAATGCCACCCTAATTAACACAGTCAGGGACATGCCAGTGGTTTTCCTTGTAAGCAGGAGGGATTATGAGGGGATAAAGAGCTCCTCACACAGAATGCTGTGCTCAGAAAGGTCTGGAGAATGCAGCCTGTGAGCAAAGGGAAGCTCGAGCCCATGCGACCCCATCAGCACAGGGCTGGTGCCTAAACACAACCACTACAATTTAGGCTGTTGGCCCTTTGTAAAGCCAGCTCACCAGGATCTGGTACAAGGAGAGCTGTACCTGGCAGCGTGCTGGGTCTGCCCCCCAAAACGCTTCCTGCTGGTCCCTGTGTGCTGGCAGGTGCTGAGACGGTCACATCTCAGAGATACTGAGTTGTCTGGCCTGGCACGAGCGAGGTGTGACAGCAGATTCATCTCCAGAGCCCTCTGCCAAAACTTGGGGTTGTGTTCAGCACAGGAGTGCAGCGTCACCCCTGAGGCTGTGGATCAAACTCCTCCTTTCCCTCCAGACCAGCTCTGAGTACCAAGAACCTCACAGCCACTTTGCTCTGTTTCTCCTACCCTTTGTTACCTTTGGTCTTAAAGACATTGTCACCACTCTGGGACTGTGCTTCTCACCATCATCAGGCCTGGGGGTTCTTCAATCCTCATGGAGAAACCATTTTTCTCCCACAGCAACACCAGATAATTCCATCCAGGAAGAACCAGTGTGTCAGCCTTGGGACTGGCAGGAGCAGTCAAGGTGGTAACTATGCTCTGCAGATCACTGTCATTTCAGAAAATGATTCTAAATAAACCTCAACATCACTCGCAGAAGTTTCTGTTCAAGACTGCCACAATTTCACCTGCATTAGAATATTAATGAGTTTTAAGTTTATTAATTCTAGTAGTTCTGCTTGATTATCCTTAATATGCATTATTATCCATGAGAGTGGTGGTATTCCTAAGTAGGCAACTATTTAAAAATCAATCTGAATGAATGGAAGAGATGTAAGTCAGTCAAAAAATCTTTATGCAACAGAAAAAAGTAATTAGCTCATACATGCAAGACTTTATGACACTGATTAAATGAAAGGATGGATGTACAAGCCTGGATGCTTCACTACAAAAAAAATACATGCAAACATCATGAGGAAAGCTTTTATGATGGCTTTTATCTGATGTTGTAATTATCTCAAATAGTCTCAGATATTAAAATAAATTTCCTCATGATCCACAACATAACATGAATTAGTCCAATTGGCCAGGAATAATGAAAAAAATTTCTGAAAAAGAACCACCATGTTGGGAGATCAGATGCAAACTTGATCTTTCCTGTAATTTATTTCCATGAAAACCAAGTATTGAATTCTTACAGTAGATCTGTAAATAAGAGATAAGAGAAGCATCTTCTGCATTAGTGTATTAATGGAAGTGTTTTGGTTTTTTTTTACAGACTCAAAATTCAGTGCTGCACTGAACTTACTGGTGCTGTTAAGACTGCCTCACATATAAAATATTACCTCTGAACTGAAAAATGTCACAAAATTATCAGCAAAACAGTTTTCTGCTAAAAACTTATCTCCAGAAAAAACTTACCTGCATTTTAATGTTACCTTTTAGAGCGATGTATAAAATTATCAGATGATTTCAGAGTGACTGAAAATAATGGTATTATTTGATAAAATTTATTTACAAGAGCTAACCATATTTCCAATTACCTCCATAGCAAAACTGAGGTCCTGAGGAATGAAGAGGTAGCTTTAAACTTGCTGAAATATCTCTTCCATCTGACAGAAGTAAAACTTGCATATGGGTTTGGGATGAGGCAACCCAGCCTGGGCTTCTGCAATGCATCCCCGTCAGTTTTAGCTTCTCACTTCCCTGGCCTCTCGTGACGCAGGTGAGAAAAGGAGCCTGAGGAACAGGCAGTTCAGCTCAGCAAAAAACACCAGGTGTTACCCAGAACTCTGGCCAATCTGCAGTGTTTTGGAAAGAACTCTGTGCAGGCCATGTGAACTGAGAAAAGCATCACTTTGAACACAGAAAACCGAGTTTGGGTTCAGTCAGCGATCTGACTTGTGCCAAGACGGTGCAGTTTTGTTTAAAAAGCTCCTGCCAGAACTGCATCCCTCTCACAAAACCATTTACTGTCCTGCCTGCCAGACAGGCAGCTCAGATTTCTGAGGCAGCTCAGATTTCTTTTCATCTTAGAGAAGGCTGAAATCTTGTACAAAATGCAACTGACTTTAGATCTTACATTTCCAAGAATCAGAGCGTTCAACTTCCAAAGCACACCTAATCAAATAAAAATATTTAAAAGCAGCGAGAGGTAAGAGCAGTCAGCACCTTACAGGAAAAAGGGCTCCCAGCTCCCAGGGAGCATACATATTTTCTTAAGGCTGATCAGCACATTAAACAACAGACCACTAGAAGTCAGTATTTAGACATTTATTTCAGATATGCAGTTTACACGCATATTATTGAGCAAAACCAAATTGCAAATATACAAATACTGTAACAAGCATTACCAAATAACGTAACTGGCACTAGTGTTATAAGCTATTACTGAAACTGGTGAGGAGAAGTAATGGAAGAGGACTGTAGCTTATGGCATTCTTTTCATCCAATTGAACTTCCAGTAGCACCATAATGGCAACACATGAAACACAAGACAGAACATTGTTAACTGTTATTCTAAGATTCACAACTTGTTTTTGTTTTCATTTTAGTGAATTACTTAGCAAAAAAATGTTAACAGTGCGGGCGCTTTGGCCAACTTCAGCTTGTGTTCAGCTGTACGTCTTCCATACGCAAAAGAAAAAGAAAAAAGCCAGCATATTTGGAACCCATCTTTGCACTTGGGCAGTCATTGCACTGCACTTAAGATTCTGGGACTGAAGACAGGCATATCTTGCCAAGAGATGTCATGTCCACTAAAGCCTGAGTGAGTCTTTGGTAGGCCAATGCCTCATTATTATATCTATGACAGTCATTTTATTCACTAGGATTTTCTTTTGTGATCCAAGGTGGCCAAAGAGGACATTCTGGAAAACATTACAGTAAAATCCTCAAACGACCAGGCACTTCAAACCCAGTCTTTTCCAAAGGCACCAAGAATGGACGGGGCACCAATTTTCCCCCTAATGAAAGGTGACTGCATCTGCTTTTCTACAATGCTTAGAAATCACTGGATTGTTATTTTACACTTTTTATACACTATATAGTAGCCTTATCTGCTGCATGATTGGTTGCATGAATAAATAGGTAACCCCACTGTTCTACACAGGTGATGTCTCCATTCCACCATATATTAGGTACCAATTTCTTATGTTTTGAAATTATGTAAAAGTCATAACCCTGCTCAAAGTGTACACACATACAAACACTTCTGACACAGGCTACATCCATCTGAAGATATGAAGTTCATTCTACATGCATTCTAAATACGGTGTGTCCAGTTATGAAGCAAAATTATCATTCTGAATATTCACTGTTGAAGTATGTTTGTATAGGTCTCTGCAGGTCTTTGCTTCCCTTAAATTTAAGAGTTCACACAAGAATGGTTTTAAGTCACTAATGCTCAGCTAACACCCTTTATCCCAAACCCCATATTTTTCAAGTGAACAGTGCAGGACATATTATTCATTTCAGCATTTAACATATTAAGAATTTACCAATTTTTATCTAAATACACCAAGTATACGCTTTCAAGCAAAGTTGTGGCAAAAATACAAAACACGGACGTATTTTTACTGCTGTAATGCACTTGGTTAAAGCCTTCATGTCTCTTCACACAGGTCGAAGATCCATAGGAAGTATTTTGCCTTATCAGACAAGTATATAGAAAATGCAGTTGTATCAAAACCTTGCTTCTGCTGGTCACCTGAAACTTATGGAAGTCACACGTGATTCAACCAGCTTTGACAGGGCTCTTTAGTGGCAAATATATTTTTGCAGCACTTACAGATTTAAATTTCAGTCTGAATAGCAGTGCTTAATTCCACAGCCTGTTGTGAATGGTTGTTGTTTGTTTCTTTCAGTGTTTCACCAACACCTAAATCTACATCTGTCGAAGATGCATTATTCATGCTTTCCTCAGCAATGTAACTCAGCTGCGGAACATCAGTGCTTGGGGCTGTTGGAACAGGCACAGGGATTCCACTCGGCTGCGGAGAGTTTTCCAAGCGATCGTTTTCCACCTCTGGGAGAACGCTGACTGTGGTAAAGCGAGTGTGATAGTCGCTGGAACCATGGCTACAGGAAGTCTTCATACTTTCCATATCCGAGCAGCTGAACTCGGAGAAATGGCTGGAGTGTGAATCCGCTACAGATGGAATACTATCGCTCAGAGAGGGAGAGTCAAATTCACTGGAGTTTGTGCTTTGCTGTTCCAACAGCTGCGCATCCATGTCCTCTCTCGTCTCGTTAATCTTCATGCTACTCTTCTTTCTCAGCTTACCTTTGCACTTCTTCCCCGCCGCGCTGTCCTTGGACCACTTGGCGGCGCCGGCTTTGCCTTCGGGCGGGCCGGAGCAGCCGGCGGAGCCGCGCCCGGCAGCGCCGCCGTCCTCCACGCTGCTGCTCCCGCTGTGGTGCCGGAACTTGGCTGGCTTGGATTCGATGTCCACCTGCACCTCCAGGCTGTTACCTTCCCTAGAACGGGGGAGAATCCGTGAGCCTAAGCGGTCATCGGAGGGTGGAACAAACTCGCTGCTTTCCAACATGCACAGCGAAAGTGAGAGGGTTGTATCTTGTAAGGCGCAATGTTTAACCAAATAAACAGCCCGAAGGAAAACACAAAGTCTGAACGACCAAGTGCTTTACTGAGCTATAGCAATAGCATTCCTCTTTGGAAATAACTCTGGGAAAATGCAGTAAGCAGTCACATGTAATTCCACTTGTAACAAAATCTACAGTTTCAAAGTGTGATCTTGAATGTAGAACAGCTGAGGCATGCTTAAAATACCGTCTAATAAGCAAAGCTTGTAAGTATTCTACTTTCACCACATTTCTCTTACCTGTCCAAAGGGATGTAGGAGTTCAGAATGGATCCTGCCATTGCTTTGGTACTGGCATTGTCACTAACTGTTCCCAAGCTAACTGTGCCAGATTCTCCACTCAGACTGTATCGTTCTTTCTGCACATCTGCTTGTACTTCGAGTCTGAAAGAAAGAGAGAAAAAGTTGTATATACTGTCACAACAGTTAAAGCACACTAGCTGAAAATTAGTGTCACCTTGTACATGGCAGTAAGTCAGTAATAAATAGAGTTCCTGAGTCACTCCAGTACAGATGTGCTTATTTAGCCTACTGACACATGTTCTCCATTCCCACTATCAAAAATTACTATTTTTTGATTAAAACCAAGCAAACAAAAACACCTCAAAGCAGAACCAGATTAATCTCCTAAAGGTGTTAACCAAAAGTTCTGGATTCTTTCTCTCCTGAGATTTAGAACTTCCAGGTTCAGCTACAGTTCTTCTGCAGATAGTACACTATACTCTAAAAACAGTACAAACATCAGGATACATACACTGAAGACATGATAGTTCCCATGTATCCCCTGCTGCAAATTACTGCTAATCAAATAAGAGGCAGAGAATTGTGTTCTCTCTGCTCTACATTGCATTGCTATCAACTGCAACAGCAATAATAAAAACCTGACAAATCTTAAGCTGGGCGCAACAGATAACCCAGAAATCAAATTACAAGCTTTTTTTCCAAATGTCTTGTTTATCTGTGTTCTGACAGTGAAACTGAAGTGGAATTTTTTTTGTTTAACTCTCAGCTCTTTAAGGAAGAGGGTATGTATACCTCACTCAGCAGTCACAGCCTGGTACACCTGTCCCAACAGAGGGGAACTCCTGATGCTATCCCACTCTCTTTATTCTATATAGCCTGGACTGCCAAATTACTCAAAATGAGCAGTGTTGGCAGCTGATTTAAGGTGCAAATTCCATCCTGTACCCCACATGCTAACAATCCTTTCTACACACTCCCTTTCTCTTCAGGGTGCAGGACAGCCAACTGCCAGAAAGGTCCAAATTGACAGAAGGCTTTGAGCACGACAAGAAGCTGCCACCTTGGCAAGGCCAGGTGTTCGCCTCCCTCCCCTCCTGCCTAGGTCCATTTGGAGTCCACGCTCCATCCAGGCGTTCTGAAGGCACAGCTCAGTGCCTGCAGACTGAACGAGTCAGCAGTTCTGACTCTCGGGAGAGGTGCACCAGACAACAAAACCGCCTTAGAGATGAGCTGCCTCCCTCTGACTCCTGCCTACAGGCAGCTCTGCTGGGGAAGCAGAACAAGATCTCAGGCCCTGCTCACAGCCTAAACAAAATCAAAGTCCTGAGGATTGTGATCAGGCAGGATCTCTTGAAAATCAGTAAGTTTGCCAGAGATGAACTGTTTATCTCCCAGAGACAGTTCCTTTTAACAGGGACCGGTATCAAAAGGCGAAAATCAGACAGGCGAGGAGGTGCCTGTGCCTCGGCGCAGAGCCGGCAGCGCGGGGCTGGGAGCAGGCCCCTCACCTGTTGAAGCAGTTCACCATGGCGCTCCCTGAGAGGCTGCCCGTGATGCTGGCCCCAGCCAGGGCCATGGTGCTGGCTGTCTCGCTCAGGTTGTCTCGGATGGCTCCTATCCTGTCCATGTGGCTGCCGCTGGCGCTCAGGCTGCCCGTCAGGCCCCCGACGCTGCCCTCCCCGATGCTGGGGTTGTGACGCGCCTCTGCCACCGACGTGGTATCTGCACAGAAACAGAGAAGGCTCCTCAGCCATGGGAGCAGCACTTGGTGGTTTCTAGAACGCGACCGTGAAAGCGGTCTCTGAAACTGTGCTGAGAAGAAGGATTTATAAAACATATGGTCACAAAAAGAGAACTTTGTCAAAAAAAACCCCCAAAAATCACAAATGAGAAGTAATTAAAAAAGACCCCTTTCTGCTATAATGGCTACACATGACATCAAGTAATTAAGATGGCAAAAAAATTAACCATGGATAGGACAGAAAACATGGATAAAAGGAATGCAGAGAGACCCCACAAGGGTCACACAGGATAGTGCCACGTAATCAAAAAAATTGAAGCATCAGACCAGTCTTTAGTTGGCCCTATTAAAAATAAAAATCTAACCAGCTTCCATAAACCACGATTCTGAAAGAGCAACACTAATGCTACGTTAAAACTTTTACCTATGGAAAAGACTTGAGTTTGGCTTTGGGTAAAATGGGCAAGAAAAGCTTTAATACTTGTAATACAGCCCAGCACAAAATGGCAAAGACGCGATTATCATCTGAGAGGTGCAATTTCAGCAATGAGCAGAAGCAGCCCCAAATGCAAACAATTCCTCTAGTATCTAAGACAGAAAATACAAGTCACAAAGCCCATATTTGTAGAAAATGGAACACTGAATTTTCTTACCTACAGCTGCATTTGTTCCACCAACATTTATATCATTTTCATCATCAAATTCTATCCTGACACCTTTTCCATTGCCAGCTGACACACCACAGCCTCCACTTCGGCAGAGGGAAATTGGAACAACTCCATACACATAAGCCAGCATAATAGGAACACCAATACCTACAGAGGGAAGTAGAATCTTTCATTAAAAGTTACTTTTATTTTAGAGCCTTTTATAAAGGCAATTTCATTTTCCAAGATTACTTAATATTTGATTAATATTACACATGAAAGAGATCAGGAGGGAGCAAAATTAAGAAATAATGGTAAATCACTAAGGTGAAATGACAGGAAAGCACTTTCAGGGGGCAGAATTTCCTCTGTCAGCATTGGTAGGAAGCGAAGCTTAATGATTGATGAATTAGTACTTTCTATGTGTCCGTAACATCCTTTACAAACAAAATTAAAGTACTTAAAGGTTCACAACTGGGGACTCCACCTGAGAGGCAAAAATAGCAGAGATCTATTTCAAATGTTACTCAACTAAAAATGTCAGTACCTCTACTACTTTAATAAGGGGCTTCAATTTACAGCCACTGAAGGGAGACATGGCTTTGCTATCAATTTAATAGGACTTAACATTATTATTACTCTGGAATTTTTCAATATAAGTTTTCCTTGAAAGTAAACAATTCTGTATGGTGGTAGGAATTAAGGGAAACCAGCTAAAGGAACTGTAGACTAAAGCACACACAAATACACACACATCCATCCCACCACTTCGAGTGGACGACGGAAGTTAGTCCTTTGGCACATGAATTAAATCATCCTATGGCTTTGCTGATGGAATTATACAGGAGGCACAAAACTCAGCAGACGGAAAAATGCCAAGTTGGCACATTCTGAAAGAAGTCCGGAGAGTCTAAAAGACCTAACAGAAAGGCTACTCAGCCTAACCCAAAAGAAGGATTCAAATTATACAAAAATTGCTCACATTCAAGGAGGAACTCCATATTCTTAGGGTCATTATTTTGGAAACCACACAATGCCCTAAGACTGGAGACCATGTGTTAATGGCAATGGGGCAAGAGCAAAACTTCACAAAATAAAACCCAAATGCTTTTCCTGAAAAGCCACATTTCATCTCTGTTCAGGAATAAAGAAACAGCTTGAGAGAAATGAAGTAAGGCAGACCTATAAATACAACTATGAGACTTTATGTCCCACCACCTGTTTAGCAGGGATCTGACACCACAGCCACATGAGAGCAAGGCAATGCAGACTGACAGCAGTTTCATGGCTGGCATATCCTCATTTGCACAGTGGTCCACCATCGATAACAAACAACTTAAAGACACAGCTTCCTGGCCAATTTGAACCATCACTGCCTAGAAGTGGCCCCATCTTCTAGAGGTTACTCATTACTCTCTGAGCATTGCTTCTGGCATGAGGGGGAACACTGCAGGCACAACTGTGTGTGCAGGGGGCTGATCCAGCTTAAAACGAAATGGTGGGTCTTAGTGAGTCAACTATCCACAGCAGCTTACTGTACAGCTGTGAAGATGCCTGTGCTGCAACAAAGAAGCAGTGCCAGGCAAGTCCCCTCCTTTCAAAAAAAATCTGGGTTTACAGTGATCTTGAAATTACCTGGGAAGATGAGACAACTACTTTGTAAGGAACAGCAATATCCTCCTTGAATGCTATCCTCAACGATCACCATGATAAAGAGTGTAATGCAATTTGAACTGACTTCGAGAGGAAAACGAGTGGTTTCTCAACTACTGCACTGTTAAGTGCAAGATACCATTTTTGTTCTGCATGGAGAAAAGTCTGATATGAAGTTATTAAAATATGAATAGACTCTGACAACAGTTTTTTCCTTGGTCATTTAAAAAACCTTTAAATACTTCAGTTTTAAAAGCCAGATGTGACAATGCGGAAACTTCAAATTTCAAGATAAAAATTAGTTTTAATTCTTCAGGAAACACTACATTAAAATCAAGCACTGTATTCTTGATTCTGCCCCAATAAATGTGTAACCTCAGACTCCTCCTTGTCTTGGTTCCTTCACCTATAAAAGGAAACTAAAGCACTTAACTGTGTTATTCATGAGTGTTTATAGAGTTCTGGTTGCAAGGTGCTACACAAAATAGTAGTATTTGCTTACCTACAGTTACTGCAGCTACAACTGGAGAAACAATTACAGATAAGGTTACACCACCTGCTATAGCCAAGTTTCGCTTGTGCTTTGAAATGTCCTTGCCTTCGTATCGATTGTGAATCTTTAAAGAAGAAAAGAAAGGGGGTTTAGAGTATTATCAACATCAATAACACATTGCTGCAAGAATGGAAGAAGTGACAGAGTTTGAAGCTGTACCCTGTTGTCTTCCAGAGAGACCACATTCTATGCAATGATTTATTTCTTATCTCAAACAAAATAAAATTAATACACATCCTAATTTTAGGCAACTTTTTACAAGTAGAAGTCCTCCCATTCAGCAATTAAGTATTTATTCTCAGCCTCAAGTTTGAAGAGCTAAGTAATTGAAGAGTTTTGTTTAATCGTTACTCCAGCTTACATGGCTGGGAAAAACAGACAAACTTTCAGGATAAAAGAATTAGCCACATATGATCAAATTGACACATTCCCAGCTGTCTTTTCCCTGAACAGCATGGAGTTAAAACTTTTACAGATTACTAGTTCTATAGAAACAGGTTGGCATAACAGAGCCATGAGAGAGCCTTCACCAAACATAGCCTGGAAGGAAGGGAAAGCAAGAACTCCATTGCTCCAGCACCCCCTCATGACCAGCTGTTGAGACAAGAAACGTTTTTGCAAACCTGACTCTTAGCTGTGCTTCTGTTTACTGATGAATCCGCTACCCAAACCTCTTACTGATGGTTCAAATCTGCAATAACTCTGAAACGTGACTGCCTTAAACTTACCTGCCACAAACCCCACATGAACCTGAAAGGCCTTTAAGGATCACTGCTCTACAGATTTCCCACATTTGTGCATTTCATTTACTTTCTCTAGGAACATGGTTTCTCAGAGGTATGCACTACAGCTGTCATCATTCTTGGCTAAGATACAATTACAAAGGAACAACAGGTATCTTAATGGCTGTCACAAAGCCAAGTTAATCCTCACTCCATCTAAGGAAGAGCACAAAAGATGAGTACACAAGAGGATAATGACAAAAAATGAGTCGCATGTCATGCCTTCTAAATTATCATGTTATTGAATGCTGTGCTTTCTAAAACGTAAGTTCAGTTAGAGAATTGGTAGGGTTATTCTCATTTTGGAATAAACAAAGTCTTTGTTCAGGCAAGGCAGGCAAAGAAAGGGCAGAGATGGCACTGTGCTTTGTGCAAAGAGAATGCATTTACTTGCTCTGAGGTACATTATAGAGAGAGAAACACAGAGTGAGGGAGCACTTGAATCCATGCCTATGGACTAAAAAGGAAAAATTGAACATGAGCACAAACAGTATGAGTGTGTAAGAATGATAAACCCAGAAAGATTAGGTTTCATGGGGCTCTGAGCAATTAGCAGGATTGCCTAGTGCTGAATTTTACTGTTATGGACAATTTTAACTCCTGAAACAAAAGGCACAATACAAAACCACACATCCATAAAGGTTACTGGATTCCTTAAACAAAAGAAAAAGAAAAAAAAAAAAAAGGAATGGAAGCAAGAGGCTACAGAGTAGAAACTGATTTAAAACATCAAGATAGAAGGCTACATTGGTGGGAACTACTATGAAATAAGACATTTCTGGATACTGAATAAAGAATAACAAAGAATAATACTAAAGAATAACCAAACAAAACCAGAACAGATAAACACAGAAACCTATTAGGTTACAAGACTTATTTCTGCAAAACCAGAGCACTAGGACTTCCTCAAGGAAACTCTATCAAAGCACAAGCACAAACTCTTCCAATGCAAAGGACAGACAGAATGTTGAAAAAGAGCAATAAAGCTTCTTTTACCAAAGCAGCAGCAGCATTAAGAAAATAGAAAGTAGGTCAGATTGCTATGAATGGGTATAGAAGAACAGCATGAGGGTGTTAGGCCAAAATCAGAAAGGTTAAACTAGAGGAGACAAAAAGGAAGGGACATCAAAGTCAAGGAGGAATTATTCTACAAGTACAGTGCTAGTAAGAGGAAGACCAAATTGGATCAATTTGCTGTTTAACAAATATAAAAGACAGCCAGCAGATGAAACTGGAGACCTGTTCCTATTTTCTTTTCCCTTCAGTTGTCATTGAAGACTAACAGTGAGCCAGACAACTGGTGGCGAAGAAGATCTATACAAACACAGCAGACTGGAGTGTACTTCCATGAGCTGATCTGAAAAATATCTCAGCAGGCCAAATTTAAGAGTCAAAGATCATATCTCAGCAGGCCAAATTTAAAATTTAAGAGAATTACTAGTAGTAATTTTTGAAAAATATTATTATTAGATGTCTGAAAAAAAATCCAGGAAAAATGGAAATGGTTAAATGGCAATGATAATCTTAAAAAGAGTACAAACCAACAAGCAGAGCAAGCAAAAGACCACTGAACTGAACTTTCATTTCCTGAAAATCGGGACCCTGTAGACATCAAAGCAAAGGCAGGAAACAAGAAGGTCACACTGATTTTTTTTTTTTTCCCCAAGTAGAAGTCATGCCAATTTAATTTTCTCCTGTAACAAGATAACTCAGCTTTGAGGATGGGAAGAAACAGATGTCACACACTGACTAATTAAATTCTTACATTCTTGTATGACACACAAGCAGTTATAATGGTTCAAACTGAAAAAAAGGATGAGAGAAATCTACTAAGCTTCATGTGAAACTACAGAAAAACATGTGAATAGTCAATTTGTAAATACCCAAATTGAGACTCTTTACTCCACACTTCCTCTGAGAGATGTGCCTTGGATCCAAGAGTATTGAACATTTTCATTAATGTGGAAGATAGAGGAGAAGAATGTGTGTGTTGCAATTCAGGCCAATACAATCTGGCACGAATGCATAATTCTGCAAGAATGCCAGAATTAACTCCAGTTGTGAGAAGCTCAAAAATGGTGTGAAATGACCAGATGCAGCTGAATGGCAATGAGTTCAAGACTACCCATAGGAAGAGGCCAATTGCCCGAATTACCAGAACATTGGAAAGGGTTTGTGTTTTCGAGTACACAAAATGAAAATAGCACGTTGTTGAAGAAGAGGTAACTGGTAGTTACTGGCACAGAATCACCCTTTCATTTAAATCAGTAGTAATGCTGCAGCTTCAGTGCTGTATTCAAACCGGACAAAAAGGTGGCATGAACAACTACAAGGAAATCCAGAAAAGGAGAATCAGAAACCTAAACCAGTGTTTTCTTGACAGTTCATCAAGAAAAGCTGGAAATGCTAGGCTTGTTAAGAATAGACCTAAAGTACAATTAAATATCTAACGGCATATTGCAAAACAAAAGGATTCTCTGCATCAGCTGAAGAATAGGGCAGTAGGAATCTAATGTAAATTCTCTTCCTATACCAATGTTTAAAACAGTAAGTTTTTCTAAGAAAACCAAGCTTGAAGGGCCTGTGGGATCTCCTTTATCAGATGTTTTAAAGTGCAAATACTTGATAGGGGTCACAGAGAAATGACCACTAAACACTGGGGTACAACAGAAATTCTCATGAGCTGCCTTCACAGACTAATGCTCTGAGACATTAATACATGAAAGGTGCTCTGTGATGAAGTCCCATTCCAAATATAATGAGAAAAGCTAATTGTGCAAATGTAATTTGAAACAGGTAACTGCTGCCTTCTTCCTCTCCTCACTTAGAAAGTTCCACTGACTGTATGGGACTAAGCCATAACAGAATAAAAGGGTCAAAACCCAACTGTAGCAGAAAGTAGGGCACTTGCTACAAAGAAAAAGATTAAATAAATACAGTGGAAAAGCTGCACCCCTGAACATTTTGTCTAGCAGACATACTCCCCCTTCCCTCCCCAATAAATGCAGAATTATGAGTCTGTGCCAGTTACTGTGAGAATCCATGCTGATAAAAGCAAAAAACCCCAAGTCTTCCAAGCCATCATCTCAAAAAACCCATTTCCAAAAGATCTAGGTAACTTATTATCATATCTTAAATTCCATATAAAAGTTTGTTTCTTCCTTTATAGTAAAAGCTATTATATTTTTTAAGAGGAAATATAGCAACTGCCTTCTGACTAACATGATCATTTCTAGCTCCTTCCCAGAAGTAAAATGAAGACAGGCTAGCTAGCACTGAACACTGCTCCACATTAGTGGACTGGCCTAAGGCAATTAACAAGCTGTCAAGTATAAATGCTTAAATATGTGTATGCACAAACCTGAACTAGCATAATTTTATACTAAAATTCTGGTAACTATATGCTCTTAAGAAAAAATCACTTTTTGTCTTCCTTGTGCTCCAAAGGGACAGAAGGGGAACCAGAGATTAAAACCAGAGTAATTTTGAAAAAGCATGCAGGAGCTTTCATGGCAGGACGTAGAAATCGGAAACTGTCCAGTGCTTTGCTCTGCACGTTTTATGAGAATCCAGAGTCTTAAAAAACCACTGCTTTTCATTCCTGTACAACTGACACAAATATCCTTAAACAAAGCAGGTGTTGGTTGGTTTGGTTTTTTGGAGACTGGTTATTTTGTCTTGGCTTTTTGTTTAGAGGCCAGTTAAGATACCCAACTGAACACAGTATTGCCCAAGCCATACAACAGAAGGTAAAACCTGAAGCATGTCAGGAGTTGAGGCACTTTTTACCTTTCGTCCCACATACACAGGAATTCCAATAATCATAGCAGGGATAGCAATGCCAGCTATTAAGGCAATTCCTACAGGAGCTCCAACAAGTGTCCCTAGTTGCCACAGGATTTTCTTCTTACGGCTCCATGGTTTCTTTCCCCAAAATGTGCAACCTGATGGGCTAATAGAGAGAAATAAGAAAGCTGTAAAGAAACTGTAAATAAATCAACCTAGCTACACGCTACTGAACATTTCTCTAGTTAGAAAATTATTGTCTTTAGGTTCAAGTTACAGATGTAACACATCAGTAGTTATTTCTTTTTTTTTTTTTTTTTTTTTTTTTTTTTGCCTTGAGAGAAGCATATTTGCATATTGCTACACAATCTTTGGTTCACATAAAAGTGTGTAATCAGAAATTCTGTATTGCTTAATACAAAGACAACACAGCTGTATTAAGACATCAGTAAAAAGAGGGTGTGTTAATCCAATATACTTGATTTGTACTAAGAACATGTAGCATGCATAAAATTTACAAAATATTTAAAAATAAAAATAATAAAGCACTAATTTAAATACATGCACTGAAAATGGACTTAATTTTCAGATATGAACACTTCAACTGTGATTCTCTAATCCAAGAGGAAGAAAGCCAGACTTACAGCACTTGGGAATCTCCTTCTAAATACTTTAGAAAAACAAATTACCAACCACATACAAGTTTTTTTTTCTTAAATGTACCTTAAATAATGTAAATCTGAGATCTCTTTCATACATAGCCAACAGAATTCACAGCCACAGACAGCACAAGTCATATGATTGCAGCTTCCATCATTCATTTTTATTATGTAAGCAGCACAGCGTGGGCATGGCTTTATGTCATCAGCTGTTTAAAAATGAATATTAAAATCATATCAGTTCCTTAGACAAGAAAATATAATCACAATGCAGACATACATTTGGGAAAACTGACTGAACCATTATCTGAAATAAGGTTAGTTTACAAATCTTCATTTGGCCATGACTTGGTATCAAATTAGTTTTTACAAACCTTGGATCAAGAAAAACTAATGAAAACAAAGTGTATTAGACCACATTCAAGTAATTGAATAGTTAATGTGTACTCCCTGTTCAAGGATTTTCTACGCCTAATGAAATATATATTAGAGTCTGACATTAAATATGTATGCTAACACAGGACTGATAATATGGTCTCTTTAAATATAATTCTCTTTTACATTTCATGCTGTTATGAATCTTATACTTGAATATTCAATCCCCACTCTGTTAACATATCTTAAACCCATCTCCCCATTCACGTTAATGTACTTCTTTGGTATTGCCAACCTCCTCTTGAATGCTTTTCACAGCCCTACTTTATACTTACTTACTCCCTAAAAAAATACAGTGTAGCAGAAGACAGCCCTGGAGAATCTCCGTGTTCCCAAGTCAAATGTGGAAAAATAAGCTTAAGTGACCAACTCTGTCCAACAAGGGGTCATTGAGCAACAGTGAAATAGACAAACACCACAGTTGTGATCTTCACTCCTGTTTAGCACCTGCACTTTAGGACAAGCTATTTATTCACAGCAGCAGAAATACCTCGCAGCTCCTAGCACAGAAGTCCAAGTTTACTGCCTTGGTGCTACTAGGTAGGACAAAGGGAAAGGAGAGCTCATTCTTGATAGAAAGAATACCTAAAGAGGCACAGAACCAGCAGAAAAAAGTAACTCTACCAACCCCAGTGCACAAGGAGTAGGCAGCTGAAAGGGTTCATTGGCTGCTCCTACATGGGAGCACATGCACAGCCGACAGGGCAGAGAATAAACAGAACAAGTTCTTCAGCACAGGAAAGGCAGAGCTGCTGCTCCTCAGGCTGAGAGGAATCGAAAAGGCAAGGAAAGGAGCTGGTGTGCTAATTTATTTTCAAATTTGTTTGAAAGCTAAAGCAAGATGCCGATTTTTAGGGCAAGATGGGATGTATTGTTAAAATAAGCCAGTGAAAACTACAAATTAGAGACCCTTGAGGCTGGGGCTGGATTGAAGAAAAACAGCTCTAACTGCAAGGTGCAAGTGAGACTCTTTACCCAAAATGTCTACCTTGCTTGATCAGGCAGAGACAAAAGCTGACAAATAAATCAGAGTTTGGTGTAATTCAGAGCCAGTTCTTATCAACAGCAAATTGGAATCCTGATGTGCTTAAACACAATGCTGAATAGTTTATTATCTTTTTTGGGGGACTTACAAACAAACTCAGCTTTAAGAGATGGAATTGTTTGGCTTCTGGTAGACAAGACAGATGAGCATTTCCTAGAAAACTAGAAATTAGTACTAACGAAGATGCCAAACATCAGAGCTGGCATCAGAGCAACAGTCTTTTAGAAAACCTAAAATCAGTGGCTTTAATTTTAACAGCTGGGAAATTTCACCTACAGCGGAGAAAACAAGTATACTAAGTGATACAACTAAAAAGGTCAACATGCTAAAAGTGGGATGCCTTGCAGCAAATTAATTTGATTTCACATTTTTAAACTACAAAGAAAATTATTACAAGCTTTTAAGACTTAAGTCAGATGTTCTGGTCACAGAACACTTCAAAGCGTAACATTTAAAATTTTAATTCAAATTGATAATTGTTATTTTATGTTTCTGAAAGACAAAGCATCTAGTATCCATCTACCACATCACCATTCCATTCTTTCCTTATCTAGGGTTACCTGTGAAAAGGTACAGAAGAGATGTTTTACAGACACAGCACCCTAATGATAAATACCTGCTGCTCCAGATTCCTGGCTGTAACTGATAGATGAAGAACGAATTGTTCTCAGGCGCAGACTCTGAGCTCTCTCCTGGCGAGCAGCATCACAGGTCTGGTTGGGATGCCAAATCTGCTTACAGTGGTAGCAAAACTCAGTTCCACAACCTTCTCGTCCACACGTCAGTTTGGGGCAGCTGGCACAACCAAACGCGATCACAGCGTACCTTTAACAACCAAGAGGGGCAAGAGAGAATTTTGTTACTAAAACCAGTTCTAATTATAGAATAAAGCTGACTAGACAGCTGTTAGAGCAAGCTGAAGCAGGTACAAAGGCAGTGGGCATCAGGAGCTGACTACTTCCATCAGGAGATGGCCAGCACCAGTTCCTGAACACCTCTTTCCACAACTCTAGTGCCACTGCATTCAATTAAGATAGTACAGAAATACCATAATCCCTTAAACAATCACTCACCTTTGCTCCATGCAGTATTCAAACACGCTGTATTTAAAGCTGATTGCAGTACTGTAAGGTTTACAGTCACCAAGAAACCACAGTTTAGAAGAGCAGGACAAATAAATAAACCCAAAAAAGGTGTTTAAGCAATTAGGGAAAGTTACAGTTTCAAAAGTGTCCCAGTCACTATGGGCACGTCTTAGGGTGACCCCGTCCATGAGTGAGGAACCCTGCTCAGTGATCTGCAGTGGAACCTACAGCTGTAACGACACCTGATTTGGCACTGCTAGACAGTTTAGGATTTTACTAGTTGCCTTTTATCATGAGTACCACTATGTACTTTAAATAGATGTTTGTTAGCTCTTTGTATTTTAAAATGTCAAAACAACAAACCAAGTATTTTATAAATAGGATTCTGGTTTCTCAATAATTAAGGCATTTTAAAAAATACATGTAAAGCTTAAATGCAAAAATTGGTACGGGTTCAGGCCTCTATGCCACCTTTACTCTGACAATACTACAGAGCAAAAAACCCTCCAAGAATGTTGAGAGTTACAAAACTGTGTTACACCACTTTGTAATCAGACACTACATGAATAGTTCTATACGAGTTCAAGTGACAGAACTATTCCTTCATTAGACCTGCATTTTAAAGTTCACATGATAAAAACAGTGTGTTCATATTAACAGTAAATACTAACATATGTATATATGTTTATTAATTCATACCCACTGTAGCTTTTCTCAGTGATTTTATGCAATAGCTTTCTTTTAAACATATAATACTAAGTCTACTGGTATGACATTTAAAACAGATGTATGGTTTTATTCACGTGAACATGAATGGTCCCTGAGTAGACTTCAACTGATTTATAAATACAACAAGACTTAAGCTTCTGCCTGTTCAAACGAAGGTAATTTTATTTTAAAAGACTGTTTATTTTTAACCCCATCCATTTTATAACAGTTGCATATATTAACTCAAAATATTCTTTATTAGTAATGATACTTTAAAAACATTCCCACTCACAAGCCACTCATTTTTATTTAAGTAGCTAGATCTGAAACTCTGCAAAGTTAATGCAAATCCTATCCTTTCCATTACTGTTCTAAAAGAGCATATGTGATGTTTCTCCCTAGGAAATCTTGCAAACAAACAGAACTTTCAACGTTTAACTTAAAGATGATGCAGTTACAAATGAGACACACGCTTGCCTGTTTACAAATATTTCTTGCTTTCCAAGTAGATATTTATTTCAATAATTGCTAGACTCTTCTATATTGCTGCCAAGTTAAGCAGCTTCATTTTCTCCACTTTCTGCAAACTGAAGAGATAATTGCTTTGCATGTACACAAAGAGACTCTGATCCAAACACTTCTTCAACATACAGGGATACATTCAAGGCTTGCTAATATTAGATCAAAAAAAAAATCTCAAGTCTAAGACACAGAATAAAGTAGCAATTTCTATCCTGTTGCCTTTCCTATCACTAATAAAGCATGGAGTCACCCCTGAAAGCACTCCTTAATTTGGACTGATGTATTTGTACACCTTTAGAAAGTAACTTTTTAGACCAGAATAAATCTCAGTTTAAACTGTACAGGATTACAGGTTTGACTTTAATATTTGCATTCTTTTTAAAAGAGAAGTGAAAGCATGAGAGAAGGGACAACCAACCAAACTCAAAGTAATACCCAGTAAAACAAAAACCAGAGGCAGTGAGCAATTAATTGAAGGCTGCACAGTGAAAAGATGGATGAAGAATCTGTACTCCTTTGTATGATCTGCTTTTTGCTTGATAAAGGTATGAAAATTTAGGAATTGCTGCTCCCTTCTAATGTTGTTAGCAATACAATCTCAGAGCAAAACCATTAAATAATTCAAACAGAAGAAAAGACAGAACACATTTGGAATACTGATTCAGTAATGCTTGTTAAAATTACACTGGAGAACTGGTATGAAAACCAGAATATAAAAATACTGGTCTAGGAGAAGGCTTATGAGGTTTCCTATCAGTGCTCCTTCCCCAGGGAAGGATCACCTATGTGACTGTCTCCTATCAAGCTGCTGCTGGTAGATTACAGCTGGTCCAGACTTTCACAATGTTTCAGGTAACAACCCTGATCAGGATGCATTTGAGCATGCAACAGAAGCTGTGGATAAAGCAGCCCGGGGTCAGAAAGTCTGTGGTGCCCGTGGTATGGCACTGGGCTGCTGTAGTGCAGGAGACCCCTCAGCTGCCAGGCAGCCCACCCAGGGCAGAGCTGCTGCAGCAGAGGTTCTCCTCCGAACTGAGCTGCACTTGTCCTGTTGGCAGGATAAATTCCCCACTGCGACAGAAGTAATAGCAATAAACTCGGTACTGTAGATAACTTTGTTTCAAGATCTGTTTGGTTCATGTTTTGCTGTCCCTAGGACTTGTTTTTACCCAAATAGAGTTGAAACAGAGAGGAAAAAGAATTATTTACTTCTTAACTAATAATTTTTGTTTCCTTAGAACCCAAGAGACCAATTATGTAAAAAAACCCCGCAATGTTTTAACAGACTGATCTAGTTTCCCTCCATTTTTTCATTTCAGGGATCAAAGTTTTTATAATTGCTTACTCTTTATCTGGTCCAGATTTCTGACTGATTGTGCCCAAAGCCTGAAACAATATTACATGGGATGTTTGATCAATGCTGAGAAGAGCTGAAGCACTGTTGAGCACCACCCATTTTTTACCTATTTGTGCAGTAATTTTTTCCTACCAAAATGCTCCATTTCACACCCATTTCCTATTTATTACAGTACTTGTTTCTAATCTTACAGTCAACTTCAGGAAATTATGCTACTCTCTGAAATTATTGCACCTCTCCTACTTTGGGGTTAATTGCAAGTTTAATAAATGCATTCCATCCAGCTCCTTCATGAAATATTTGATCCACACTAAAATGTCATAACCCTAATGCATTTCGCCAGTACTAAATTTCAAAAACTGTTCAGAAAAAACCTCTCAGCTTTAATTGCATATTGTACAACTGGATTAGCTGCCAAAGCAATTAGAAATTGTGACTGCTGTTGCACCACATAATTATTCAAGCAAACGCCTGCTGATCTGAAGTTGGTGTGTACTGTATGTCGTGCATCTCTGTTCAGTGTTTGTTAGCAAAGGCTCTTCTGTGGAGGTCTGAGTAGTGTTTGCTTCCCTAAACCTTACACCTGTACAGTTCCTTCAGCTTCCTGCTAAGCTCCACCACAACATCAAATCCCCATTATTACTTCCCACACCACTCCCACGTCTCCTTGCTACCTCCCTGTGTGTGCTTGCCCTCAGCTGGGCACATGCAGACTTGTCAGACAGTGCTGTGGTGGCTGCCTGAAAGCCAAATTTCAATTTTTAACTGAAGGATTCATACACAGGTATTACTCTTGCTGGAGGCAGTACTGATGGTCTTTCTGTTGTTCATATGCCCTTCCCCCTAAACTACTTAGATTAACTTTTGCTGAATTCTCAACCCCTGCTGCCCAACATATGTAAGGGTTCTGAAGGTTTCAAAACTATCAGGAGAATGATGGGAAAAAGACAAAACATGATTGCAGGAGCTAGTTTGTTTAGCAGGACAACCAGAAACAGTGATCCTCCTGAGAAGTACCCATGTAGCCAACTTTATTCCACTTTAAACTAGTAATGAGAACTCAGTGAGGAGGTACTATCTGTGCATTAAAACCAGAATTCATCTATCACTGTGAGGCATCCCCCTGCCACTTTAAGTATATTAGGAAAAGTCATGGTATCAAAAGTACATCATAAGGTTGCCCATGCAGTACAAGTTTGTTCCCTTCACACAGATATTGGCAGAGTTTTTCTGCCTGGCAATATACTGTATTTTCTACAGGACTTCCCTCCCAGAGCATGAAGCATGCAACAAGCAGTTCTGGAGCAATGATTTAAATACTGGGCTGCACACTAACACATTGCTGTGGTCTCACATGACTGCATGGAACTTTAACTTTGCTCTAGAGACTCACTTTTTATTTTTATAATGGTGTTATCCATAGCAATTATCATCACAGTTTCTGACCACTGGAAGATACTTAGGAGGTTTATTTTAAAAACAGGTAAGAAAATAGAAGCATAAAACCCAGAACAGATTAAACAAACTTGCCTTAGTCTATTTAATTAAATACTAAGAAAGTATCTGAACCACTGAAGCATGGTTTAATAGAAAATAGTTTAACAGGCCTTAAATGCTTCTCCTCAGCTTGAATAATAACCATTTGTAACACAAAAACTCAGGGCAAAGCATACTTGCGCTATCAAATAATATCTTCTATTGGTTGTTTTCTTTTTCAGTATCAAAATATTAAAAGTAAACTGTACTGGCTTTGTCCATATGACTTTGTTACAAGCTCATGCAACCAAAACATCCCTCAAGTTATTTTTCCCTTCTGTTCTCAAACTATACCATAGCAACGCCATAGTTTCATATCTGGTCCAAAGTGGACCAGACATGAAACTATCACTTTTCCAGTCCCTGCCTTTGACTTGCATTAGCAAATTCTTTTTCTTTCAAAGTATGACAGCAAAATTTTATTTGAAATAAGTCCTAAACATTAAGCACCTCGTTATTAATACTGGAGTATTTAATCTACCTAACAGTCAGTCCTACCCTGCTTGCTGTCCTGCAACATTTTTCCTTTTCTTCACTCTACTTACTGCTCGTCTGTGATGCTTCGAAACAGAGCTGTAAGCCTCTGAGTTTTTAGTGTGCACTGCACATCTGGACTGCTGTCACGCCTATAATCTTTAAGCAGTATGATAACACAAACAATCTCTGAAAAAGCAGCCTGCTGAAGAATGGCATGAGACATCAGCAGCACAAAAGCATGATGAGCTGCTGCTCAGTACTATTTAGACTACTTAGAATTCAACATGGTTTCAGAACTGTTTAAAGCATTAAAGCAAAGTTAAAACATTACGTTCCCCAGATAATAAGCAGGAACAAGCTGATTATCCAACATCAGAATCCTGCTGACAAGCAACAAGTGCTGTCTCAACCAGCCACAAGATAGAAGGCATCTGAAGCAGGAGAAGCCTTTTAATTCAAAGAAAAGCTTAAATAATTTTCCACAGTTAAAAAGCCAAATTACCCACTGTGCTTTAATAAATTAAGTTAAATTACAGTCACCAAATTTTCAATTCTCTTTAATTTGAGCTTTGTACCATTGCCTTGGCAGTGCAACATCTGCATTTCTTTTGCATGTTGTAAATAAATGGCAGGCATCTACCCATACAAATTGCTTGACATTGCTGAAATTTCCTCTGTGCAGAAAATAAAAAGAAAAACCTACCTGAGAAAGCATTTTATTTTGGAAGGTGGTTGTGGTTTGGGGTGGTTCCTATTGTTTTCATTTGTTTTGATTTTTTTGTCATTTTTTTTAATTGAAGAGAATTCTGCCTGCTACATAAAACTGTAACAAGACCCTAAGTAAAGCAAGTAACTTTTCAAAAATCATAATGCTGTGAAAATTATGTATTGACACTGACACTTTTTTGCAAAAATAGGAAAAATACATACCCACAGTCTGGAGCTGGGCACCACCTACAATCAGGATCCGCAACCAGCCATCGCCTAAGCATAAACTCTTCATATTTTTCCATCAAGATGTCATCATTTAATATCAAACGAATATCATGAGGATTAAAACGTTCTGAGCATTCTGGGCAGCTAATATTAACTCTGCTCTCAGAGATTTCTATCCGGAGGTACTGACGCAAGCAATCCACACAAGATCTATGGTGACAAGTCATTATCTCCGGGAACCTGTCCTTCGAGTGCCGCAAAAGGCACAAGGGGCATTCCATGAAGTCTCCACTTGGTTTGCTGCTAGAGGTTGTTCCATTATCGGAAGAGGTACACGTGGAGAAAATAGAGTTCTTGTCAGTACACATTTCTGAATGAATACTTTCAATACTTGCAATTCCATCAACTCCTCCATTTAAATCCCTAGACTTGCGTTTCGTGTCTTTTTTTCTCCGAAAAAGCGAGCCCAGTGAAATTCTTCTTTTCTTTGGTGCCTTTTTAACCGATGGCAAGCTCACAGAGGAAGCAGAAGACTGCAGGTCCCGATCAGAGCCCATTTGCCGATGTAAACTCATGTCTAGGTCACTCATCAGAAAGGGGTTAAATTTCATATACAATCCTAATCATTTTTAAGAATCAAATAGAGGCAGAGCATACAGGCATATTATTATGGAATCCAGTTTGAGAGTCTTCATGCAGAAAATTCACATGTATCTGCTTCCAGCGAATTCTTCAGAAGAACTCCCTGTATTAGGAGAAGAGATGGAAAAAAAAAGCAGGATTAGGATCACAACTATCACTATTGGTTCTGAAAGGTCACAGCACTCTAAGTGACCTGTTATTCCTACTACTACCATCTCTTCCTCACCATCTGACCCAATACCTCTTTCTATCTGCTTTTTCTAGCCTTTACACCCTTCTTATCTTAACAAGCCTGTAATTTCCTTCTGGTCAAGGACTATCTTTGTTACACTTAATCAGTGCAGAGAATGGCATCTGTACTCCCCTGCTCCCCCCCAAGGGAAGTGGGGTATGTGCATGTGTCTGTGCATGTGTAGATATTACCAAAACACAAGGCAACAACTAAGTAAATATCTAAGTTCTCCTATAAAGCTTAGCAACATGCTTACAGCATTGGAAACTTTTCTGTTTTCTCTACCTTACGGTTTTTCTGCACATGTGATAACGTCAAGTACAAAATCCAATACAGTTAATTAAAAGAAAGATTTCTCAGTATTTTTTGAGCTGTTTAGACTGACAGCAGAAATGAAATTACCGTGGCTACACAAATCAAGATATTCTCAGAATCTGAGGGTTCTCAGAGAAGTAAGCATATTTATAGCATAAAGCATCTGAATATTTCAGGGAGCAGAGCTGCAGAGTGAGTGACAGCCAACACTGCCTGATTATATAGAACTTGAAGGGCATGGCAAAGACTACAATTAAGGTGACAACATTTGAATTTTTTATCAGATGTATATCTTGTAAGAAAAAAAAAGCCCCCAAACCAGATTCCCATCACATTCAAGCTTATTACCTACGTACGAGATGACACCAAGGATTTCCTTCTGTTCTCTGCTCCTTAACTGACTGCACAGTGAGGAGAAAGAACTCCTCCTATTTTCCTCTGACAGAGGAAAAATTGGCAGATCATCTCCAAACAAAACCACTAAGTTCTCCCCAAACATGCAACGATTCCCAGTTCTTGGAAGTTTGAATGTACAAGAGGATTTAACTTTTGGTGAACTGCATATGTAACAGAAGAATGAGAAGGCATTTCTTATGTGACACCAGTGTTGCAAATCTGCATACAAAAGTACTGCCAGCATCCCTTCTTTCCTCATTGTTTCCCAACTGGCCCCCCAGAAAGGTGTGAATGGGTTTCTATGACCTTACCCAAAGATAAAATCAGAAACTGGATACTAAAACAAAGTCCAAAGGTAGAAACAAAGGAATGTAGAGATTAAGGTCTCTGTTTATAAGAGCTAAGCAGTCTGCACACCCATTAGAGACCGGCACAAATCCAAACACGTGCTGCAGTCTCCGGAACGGGGTCACTGAGTTGCTTGGGTCAAGACTAAGGAAGTTGCAGGGGACAGCTGAGCAGCAGCGGAAACAGGAATCCCTCTCCAAAGAGGAAACACAGAAATAGCTCACGGACCGTCCATCTCACCAGAGCAATGCCTGCAGCAGAGCCGCTGCTGGGCCCTCTTCAGACCACCATGGGTAGCTGTTAAGGATGTACTAGCAGGTAGCAAAGACAACACTCCTCAGTTTGGAGTACCACCCACTACGGCAGTACTCCACACGGACACTACCTTCCAACCCCAGCCAAAAAAAAACATGCACATCTCCTGGTTTTGATAAAAAGAGGTCTTACATTTGGAGCCCCTAAAGTTTTTTTCAGAATTAAAAAGCCACCATATTCTATTTTTCAAATGCTGAATTATTGCTGCTTTCTTCTTTTTTTCTAATAAAGGAAAATCTTACCAGTGTGAACATATTAAAAAAAAATAATCTCAACTTACACTCAGAGTCTAAAATAAAGAGTCTAAATACTTCAAGAACATATCATACTCTTCCTTCCCTCCTAAGGCAACATTTTTAGTCCAAAAGAAAAAAAAAAAACCAACCCAAAAAATCTATCTTGGATGCTTTACCTGCTCCTGTTCCCAAAACAAATGTAGTAATTTTGCAGCCGCTGTTTCTCATTAAATGAACTAAAACATTCCCTGATCTAAAAAAAAAAAAAAAAAAAAAAAAAAAGAAGGTGAAACTGAAAAAAACTGCTCCATAATTTTGACAGAAGAAGACATCCGTCTGTCCAGAATCTTGGTATTGTATCATAGACAGACACAATTGGTAGACCGTGTCTGAAATATACTACAGATACAGTCTATTGCTGACAATTAAATTTATATGTTCAGAAGTGCATGAATAACCTTAAAAGCCTTTTTATAACTGGATAATTACTAACACTGGTATGTTCACACAGATACTACCAGGGCAGTGGAAAGTGCCAATCTCGTAAATCAGGAGAGTTCATGAACAAAATGAACAGCAAGCAAAACATTTCAGCCGAAAAGTCTGCTGTTGTTTGGGGTGGTGGTGGGGTGGCGGTCGTGTGTTTTTGTTTGTTTTTAAAAATAAAATAGAAAAAGGTAGGAAGTAAACACAGTAACAGAGCCAAGTCTATGACTGCAAGCCTTCCCCTCCTCCCTTTCTCTGGAGAGGAAAGAATGTGCATCACAGCATTTCTGCCAGTTCCAACAGATGTACAAAATCAAGAAATAGCAGTACTAGTGATGAACCAGTTGTACTTTTTTTCTTTTTAAATAAACAAAGATTCTCCCATGCTATAAAAAAAGAGACCAGTACATCCCATAGTTCTCTTTGCATAATGGGATCCGATAAGAAGTCTCTTTAAAATAGATTGCTCTTCTAAGGAAAAATTGATGAGATTTTTGAGAAGAAACATTGCCAGTTAGTTCAGACAATCATCAATTATCTCTTTAGATTTAAATGCATAAAACTAGTTTTAAAAGCCAGGCTCTTCCTTATATAGTAATTTTGGACTGACATTCTAGTGACGTTCAAAGATGACTTTGCCGAAGTGAAAAGATTTAGTGGATGACTTATTAGAGGAAAAAATGAAGACAAATGTTACAATGCTAATAATGATCAGAGCTGTAAAAAATCATAAAAGCTTTACTAGTGCAATCTGGTGCACTGGCCAGTTCTCATGTTGCCCAACCCAACACAGCATCTGCATGTTTCTGCTGACAAAAAGAAGTAAAAATTTCTTGATTCTGTGCAGCCGGAGAACACAATGCCCATATTATTCCAGTAACAACGAGTCCACATGAAGGGGATATGCTGTGGGCAAACTGAAGCTCTGAAATCCAACTACTTGAAATGAGCGGAGATGCACAAACTATGGTAATAATAAACAATCTCATTTTGAGGCAACATACAGCGCCAGTTTTGCATTACTCTCACTGACCAGTATAAGCTCTGTCAACACACAGAAGAAACCAGTATGGAAATCAGCAAACAGACAGAAAAATCAGGAAGTGAAAATCCTAAAACTTTCAAGTTCACCACTGTTCTCAACATTTCCTCAAAAGCACTTACTGACTACAGAAAAACCGTATTTCTACCCTCCTGCCATGCGTAAAGCTCTGCCACAAATCCGAATTCCAGCCGTGCTTTGCATTCTGCTCGTGCCACAGACTTGCCACAGCACAAACACACCTTGTCATCTGAAGATGCATAAATGACATTTACAGTTGCAACTCACCTAAAGATCAGTATTAAGCTGGTATCTGTTCCTCCTGCATCCCTGCCTAAACTATTTTTTATGGAATGCTAATGGGTATCCAACTAAATTCCTTCAATAGTTCTTTATGACCATGCTCTTTAAGTAAATGGTATTGCTGACCATATAATGGAGGGGGAGGGAAAGGAAATGGGAATAATCTTGCAAAGGGAGAAGATTTCAACTCAAGAGATGATTGGGGTGATGAGTATCTTCCAATATGGCTCTCCATGGCACAATCTTTGCTTTTCTCATCAATTTCAAAACACTACGGAAATGCCCTAAGTGCAGCTGAGAATAATCTTGCTGATTTTGCAAGAAAAGAGTGACAAACGCCTACCTCCATTAACCAGCTGCTGGGGGAGATTAGCTCCCTCATGCTCCTAACTGTCCTTCAAACACATCAGAGGCACAAGCTCACACGCTGCTTGCTCTTCCATTACACACTCAATCTGGTGTACAGGGGCAAAAAAATCAGAGTCTGCCATCAGGACAAACAGCTTCACACGTCTGCAAAACAAACAGGCTTAAGCATCAGTGTAGGAAAGGAGAAAACTCACCATAAACATATATGTAACTACATCATCACTAAAACACCTTAAATATTCCTTCATGTAATTGGTGCTTAAGGGGCACATCTTGACTTCTGTTCCAAACAAACTCTTCATCTTAGGCATTTGCTCCTCCAATGATTTAACCAAGTGCCAACTTGGTTAGCATACTTAAAGCTACTCTTGATTAAAACTGACTCTTAATAGCTTCCCTTCTGACATCTGCAATTCCCAACATCTAGACTCTCTAGCTGCTTTCTGAAATGCACTGATCCAGCTTAAAGACAGCTGTAGAAAAAACCCCAAACATTCAGAGCTTGAATTTCAACCACCATCACAGATAATTTCTGCTTTAGTCTTCCAATGAGGATCTCCCATCAATCAAATCACACAGCATCCTAAAATTTCTAAGCTGAGATGTGCTTAACATAGAGGAATCTCTAATCATCTAAAAGAGGCATCAAAAACAAATTTTCCTTTTCATTTAATCAATGGCCTAAGAACTATAAACATAGTGGAATAAAATATAAAACAAAAATATGCAAAAGCTGAAGCTACTAAATGAAATACTAGCGCACAGGATTTTGAAATGGCAAACAAGTACCTCATTTCAATGGCCATTCTTTAAAAGCCAGCTCATTGCACAGCAGTTTTTACAATGGAGGGGAAAACACAAACACTTCTGCCTGGGGATTTCTAAAAGAATATATCCTTACTCGCTTTACACATGCCTCAGGTTCAAGTATACATCTGGCACTGCTGAGTTAAAAGAGTGATGAACAGCCTGGAAAAGTTTAACGTCTTTGACAAGTTTAAATGTTGACATCTATGTGCTTCTGCAACTCTCCGTCCCATTAAAAACATCTCACCATAGTCATGTCAATGCACATGGTGTCAGGGCATGTCAGGAGCGTTACTTGGTTTTATTATAGATGACTTAGTACAAACAGAACCAACACTTTGCAACTTGGAAGAATACAGATGGAAATTATGTTGAAACAACAAAGGTTCTGGCAGAACCTTTATATGCACTAATATAAAAAATAAAATCCTTTACTGGTAACATAACGCAGCATATTGTGTTAGGCAAATGTATTTTGTGCAGGTGAAATGCTTAACTGCAACAATTAGAAGAATACCTTTATGACTGCTTCAGTATATTTCCCTTCGTAACCTAAGATCAAGAATAGCAACATTTTCCATGTAGTGTTTCAAATACTGTTAAAGACACTTCAACTTAATTTGTGTGGCATTTTTGATATCTTCTAACTTTGATTTCTAAGAGAAGGTCAAATAAAGGGTTGATATTATTTGGATTAAACTGAACAGTTAATTCTACAAAAGAAAGTTAACTATTTTTTATCAGAAGATTTCTCAAGCTTTTAACACAAACTCAGACATACAGATACTTATTAAACATTTACAGTGATTTGTTACAGTATGACACAGGATGCAAAAAGAGGTGTCAAAGCCTCTTAAATAATTCACTTAAATCAAACTGAACTGCGTAAAACTAAATGCATTCTCGTGTTTTACGTCATTACGACTTTTTTCCTTTGAAAAAGGGCACCCATATGGTAATTTATGTGTTATGTAAGTGAAGTCTTACGTTTCAGACACTTTTGCAGGAAGGCATCTTTTACTTTCTACCCTGCTTTATTCTAAGAGCCACGTATGTGAATGCTTTTCTTAAAGTATGAAGAATGTTTACCACAAAAGTTACTGGAGCTGCTCCTACTAGCAGTAAATCCTTTCCAGAGTGAAAAATCACTTGATCATTTAGTTAATTACATATTACTTTTTTATGCTTACAATGGGCTATTGATACCTGCAGAGGCCATTATTTCAAAAACAGAATTCCCAAATCCACAACTAACTCAAATTTTTCAAAACATTTAGAAATCTGCCATGTCAAGGTTTAAACTTCACGTATCATCTTTAAATGACAGAAAAATTTTCAGCTTCAGTGAAATAGTATCACTTCTTTAATTTATATAAACCCAAAAGACTGGGAGCAGAGTTCCCTGCAAGTACCATACCAAGCATTCACTCACTAATTTCACACTGGAGCTCACAGTGGGCTCAGTGAAGGTGCTGCAAGATCTGGGACATGCCCATATCAGCACAGTAAGCAGAACAGTATAGAGCCCTTATCCCTAACTCGGGAGCAAGTCAAACTCTCTAGACTAAGCCAGCTTGGCACGTACAGGCCATTAGACCAGTGCCAAGTGAGGAACAAGGGGGCTTCAGGAGCAACAGGAGGTGCTTTAACATATGGAAGCTTCTACAATGCAGTCAGTTTACTTTAGGGAAAGTCTAATAATAATTAGTCTCTCCTGACTTCCTGTGGGGAGATTTAGGTTAGATGCTAGGAAGGAATTCTTTACTCAGAGCACAGTGAGGCCCTGGCACAGGTTGCCCAGAGAAGCTAAGGATGCCCCATTCCTGGAAGTGTTCTAGGCCAGGTTGGATGGGACCCCGAGCAGCCTCATCTAGTGGGTGGTATCCCTACCCGTGCAGGGCAGGGGGGTTGGAACACGATTATCTTTAACATCCCTTTCAGCCCACATAATTCTATGATTTGATGTTATAAAAACCCCCTGATATACATGGATACTATCATACAAGAATTAAGAGAAAAGCATTTGTGAGGCAGAGATTAAATTATCTCTACTGAAAGTTACCGTGTCTCAGTTTGTTCTGACTGCACTTTATTTTTCCTTAAGGTCCTGTGTCAATTATCTGGAAATTCTATTTTCACTTACAGAACAAAGCAATATTGTTTGTAAAACAATGACACAAACAGACTGACTATGAAGCCACTTAGGCTCAAGGACTGAGAGAGTCAGACTGACTGGGCATGAAAATCAAAAGATTGACAGAATTTAAAACACAGAAAAACCTAGAGAATTGTCCAAAGTGAACTGATATACAATGTTCTGTTTTAAAACTCACAATGGTAGGTAGCACATGACAAGCCAATCCTGACAGCTAGAAAAATCTTCAGCAGCTTATTAAAAAAAAAAAGTTATGCTTCTTCCTTAGAAATTTATGAGCAATACATCCTGTATCATGTGTCCATGACAGCTGCTATTAGGAAAGGAAGTCTTGCAAGCTGCTCAACTCATTCTGAAAGTCTCTGAACAAATGACTGGCAAAACTCTTCCTCTTGCAGATAATGCCTGTAAAGAAGAGAGTACACTCAAAGTGCCTCCCTCAGTCTGGTGGTGAAAGGGAAAGAATTCCTTAAATTCTGAAAACATTCATTTTCCAAACCAGCAGCATTAAATCTGGGTACATTGTGTGCAGTGGGGTCGACCAAAGCTAAGAACTCAGTGAAGAGATGCTTTCTATTTGCGTATCTGCAGGCCTGTGTCCGTTGCAAGTAAGACTCTACAATTTTCCCTTATCTAACCCAGCAGAGCAATCTTAGCTCAACCACGCACTCACGCGCTTGCATGTCAGAGCTTCTCCCGTGCACTGTGGTGCCTTCTGCAAACAAATGTACACCAAACTCTGCCAAGAGGAAACCAAAGTCTTGGAAACACTGAAGGGAAAAAAAAACACAACACAACAAAACCAAGAAGGAAGTAAAACAGAAATCACCAAAATATTTAACTAGTTTAATTCTTTAATCAGTAAAATCCTCACAATAGGACAATGATTTTCCTGCAAAAGTAACTAGAATGTATTTTCTTAGTGCAATGACAGGCATGGATTTTCACTTCTAAATATTGTGGAGAGATTTATTTTTATGTATTCTTATCTATATATAGATATATAATTAATGTTCTAAAATATTTGACTAGCTACTGGTCTGAAAAGTGAAAGCAACACTAAGGATTTAAAACTGTACAACCTACCTCTGCTCTGTACCAAAAAAAAGAGGTTTAATCTAACTGTATTAATACTTTCATTCCTGCAGTTGATTTTTATTCTACACTATACATTGCAAAATAATCAGAGTAAAGACTTACACCAGTGAAAAAACAAAAGAGTTTTTGCTTCCTGCAGTGTCACCAATCCTGCAAATGGAAAACATTGCAACACTCCTGAATGCTGAGATCATTCCTACAGAAAACTGTTCCAAAATGAAAATAACCAGTACCAACAAACTTCCAGAATAAGCAGATTTAATTTCAGGTCTGTAATTTTGCCTGGTCAAACAGTAATGGTTACATACTGAATATGTAGCCAAGCTTTTGTTTTCAAGCAAGCTTACAAGCTTGTCCCACTACAAAAACAAACCAAATAAAGTGTACTAAGATATAAGGTGGGACAAATATTGTAGTAGAGGGAATTGGAACCATGAGCAGGAGTTCCAGAGAGAGCACACAAAATTTGAACAGCATACCAGAGACAGCAGCTTGAGGGGAAATATAAGAAGTTACAGACTGCAGTTCCTGGCTCCCAATGATTTTTAAATTCAGCAAGAGCCAGAGTTTCTATCTTGCACTGAGGGAAGATATTATTGACTGTCTGACTGGCAGCATCTTCCAGCTCTGTTTTATCTCTGGCATAATCAACCTCTATTTTGGAGGCAAGGGAGACAAAAAAAAAATACAAAAAAACAATCCAGAAACACCAGTAACCCACCCCCTCCCCCAATCTCGAAACAGCTTTGCTTCCAACTAAGAAATGCTGGAAGCTATTAATGGATTACTTTTTTAAACATTTGGTGCTATTTTACCATTTAAAAAAAAAAGTATATACTGATATACTTTGCATAAAACTTTTTAAGTGAACTAATTAAAAGGGAGTTAGAGTTACTAAAAAGTTAGTAAGAGTTTTGAATTCTTCCAGCAACATCGGGTTAGGCTGACTAACGAGACCTTACCATGAGGATTAAGAACTTGATCACAGTTTGTGAAAGTCACTGTGACAATTCACAGTAACTTATTTTACCAGCATCTCGGCCCTTGAGAACTGAAAAACTGCCCTGCATTGGTCTCCTTCCATATCTCTTTACAGGGAACTAATAATTTTGGTAAATATAATTCAATATAAAACTTTCAGAAAAGTTTGGATGACTGAATAATCCATGCCTGTCTATTCTAGCAGCAGCAAGTCAAGGATAGAGACAGAATCTATGACAGAATTTTCTGAACTGTCTTATGGAAAATGCCACAACTTCTGAAACTGCCCTCAGGTCAGGTACAAAGCTGCACCAGCCTAACCAACCACTCCTGTTCTCACTCAAGAGGCGAGATTAGGTTAAAACCTAGCAAAACATATTCAATTCTCCTGCAGCCTGACCTAATAATTTATTCTGTCAAGTACATTAGCTGAAAACTCCTGTATGGATATATTTCAAATCACCAAGTCATTTTTTTGTAATGATAGTTCTAAATTAACTGCTCCAATATCAAATACAGACCAAGATTAAAAAAAAAATCCCCACCAAACAAACAAAAACCCATAAAACCCAGAACAAACAAATAAACAAACAAAAAACTGAAAGAAAAAGAGACAAAAACAAAGACAGGGAAAGGTCTAGCCAGGGAAACAAAAATACTCCATCCTGCCAGAAACACTGTCTGTAGCTTCCAGACAGGAAACTCACTGCCTCCAGAAAAACCATTGGCGTCAGGAAATGGCAGAAGTACCACGAAACTTATCTCACAGCTGAACTTAATGCAAAGTGAAGGGAGAACATTAGAAAAGGAAGGCAAAGATAAATGGACTACCCACAGATCTTTGCTTATGAATACACTAGGTTTAAATTTAAATCTTACTGATGTGTCTTTGGAAGAAATAATTAATGGAAAAGATTATTCTAGTCTTGCTGAAAATAAATAAAGAAAGAAACACCAGGTTGAAAAGACAGAGCCCATTCAGCACAAGAGAAGGGGAATGATCTAGCAGCATTTACAGGCTGTAAATACTAGCACTGTAAATAGTGTAAACACTAGTTAAAAAGCACAAAGCAAGAAAAAGCTGAATGCCAGTCATTTAAACTACATCTGATGCTGTACCTATGCTGGAAACACAATACATGTCAATAGGAGGAGTCATTCTGCCAGCACAATTATCCCACCTACAACAACATCATACTATACCAAAAGATATGCTATGTCAGCACACAGCAGGATTCAGCCAGGTTGATGAGAGTTTTTCCAAACATTTTTCACTGACATCAGCACAGACTGAGGAGTAAGCAGAGTTTCTCCACGCACAACAACTGCTGCATAAAATGGGCAGAAAAGGCATCGCAAACACACCCACTCATGGCTTTAAAGACTTAATCTTGTGAAACTTTCTTAGGCTTTACTGCTTTGTTAATGGTGTCCAAGCATGACTCAACAGGGGGGTTTGTGAATCCCCTGCAAGCCACTGCATTAGCCAGAGGCCTCGTGTCAGGTGACACACTGGATTGCAAAGTGGTGACACACTGGGTTTCAAAGAGAAACCTAGGAGACCCTGGCAGTGCTGCCACATTCTGGATGGTCAGAAAGCTTCACATAAAGTTTTAAAAAATAAATAGTCAAAGGTTTCCTGCTGTGTTTCATGTATTTACCAACAAAGCCAAAAATGACCTGCAGAAGTCCTACCGGGATGTTCCTCTGCCAGCTGAGGATGCTACTGCAGCTCTTAGTGCCCTGTGACACAAATGAGTGTATGCCAAGATGTAACTGCACTATTCCACTTATTCTGTTACTTTTAAATCAGTGAATCACACCTCCATTGCCGGGCCTCACAACACAGTTATTTCTGAAATACAAGTCCCTTGCCCTCATGCTTTTGAGGAAGGATGGCAAAGCCTTTTCCCCTCTACTCACTCCCTCGCATTCAAACTCACATACCCTTTCTGTGTTGGATGTTACATTTTTTTTGCTCCAAAGCATCATCTTAAAGCTCATCCTCCATAATTATAGAAACATCATTAGTTGGGCCACTTCATGCAACAGACTATGACACATCATCTATCTCCAGCAATTACAGGCAAAAAATACAAGGCAAGCATAATGCAATTCCTAGAAAAGCTACTGTGCTAATTTTCTCCATTATTTAGAATAGCTAAACACTTCCTAATTATAGTCTCCAAACAAACCTGTATTATTTCAGGTTCTGAGGTAAACCATACTTTATGGTTTTTAAATAGTAACACTGGTAATATGCCTCCAACTGTACCCTTTTTAGCAAATGTTTTAGAAAACCCAACACCTTAAGTCAGATTTAAAACCCTCCTAGACCACAGAAATACCAGATTTGGTAAACTGAATTAGTGCAGAAGATACTGCCTCCAGCCATGAGTAGCTGTTAACCTAAACCTGAGATCCAGCTCTCAAGTGTCGAGATGATTTCTTCGTTTAAAAAAGGAGCACAAACAATTTGCAAACACAAAAGCTTCTTACTTTTGCAATCAGCTGCAACCCTACATCTCTGAATCCTGTCACAGCGGCATCCACAGTTCTGCTGGCCTTAAATATAGCTTCGCTGATCTGTCTGCATCCAGATAAATTTTAGATGAAACAATTACCTTAAACTGAATATAACACACAGGCTTTCATATTTATTTTTGAGTCATAAATATTTGTTTAATCAGCAATAACAAAAGTCAAATCTCTGTTCACCTTAAATCTAAAATACCAGTTTCTCTGGTGGCTCATAAATTCACAGTGTCTTTGAGTCCTTGCTTTCTTTCTACTTGCAAGTTAACCATTAAGAATTTCAAACTGTAGTAGATGATTACTGATTTATTTTCTTTTTGCTTATCTGAACCAAGTGGTAACACTGCGGGGGGGAGGGAGGTCCTTGAGCAATACATTTAGTTTGCATCCAAAAAATATCTTCACTTGAAACGCCAGGAAAGAACTGTTACTGTAACCGCAGTTTAAAGAGCTAAAAACAATATCCTGCCAACCAATAGTGTCAGGCACAAATATTTACAGAATATTCTGAAATGTCTGTAATAAACAAATGGGACAAAACCTAGTTTATCAAGTACATTTTCTACCCACAAAAGACATACGGCGAGCGGCAGGCTCCAAGGATGACTCCAGTGACAGCCCCCAAGCCCCGTTTCCATTCCAGCAGGCCATTATTCCAGAGCAGAGCAGAGCAGAGCCGAGCGACTGTATGTGCCAAAGCAAAACCTCACCCTGACTTCGCTGACGTCAGAGTTTTCTTGCCAGCAGACGCTTTAGAAATAGTTACATTAAGTCTCCATTGTGCTGTGTAACTCAGAGCTTGCATTCCTGAATCGGAAAAACGAAGGCAAAAGCGCAGGAAGAGGGGAAGGACAAATTCAATTTTTCAGCCCGAGATTACAGCTGTATCTGGCGGTGTCTGTCCGTGTGACCGGCTCGCTCGGCAGGCTTCAGGTGAATCCCCTGTCAAGCAGAGGCAGGAAGGGAAGGGAGCAGTGGCAGAGGAGCGGCAGAGGTCAGCGGCGGCGGGGCTTCAGGTGAATTCCCTGTCAAGCAGAGGCAGGAAGGGAAGGGAGCAGTGGCAGAGGAGCGGCAGAGGTCAGCGGCGGCGGGGCAGAGGCGCAGCGCGGGCCCGTGCGCGGCGGCCCGGCCCGGCCCGGCCCGGCCGGCAGAAGGCAGCCGGCACACCTCGTCCCCCCGGGCCGCCCCGCCTGACCCAGACACAGCGAGGGCAGACGGCAGTGCATCTGCCTTCTGCTGCACCTTCCAAAAACAAACCGGATGCCTCAAGAAAGAAACACTGCGATTATTCTAGGAGCAGAAACCGGAGCCAAAGCCAACAGTTTGTACCCTCTGCGGATTGCTGAAGACTAAGCGATTGCTGAAACTGCCTGCAGACACTGGTCCGCGGTGGTGGCAGAATACCTCACGCTGGCTGCCCGGGGAATAAACAATAATAGTAAAAAGATATCTAAAAACAGCTCAGAAGTCTCCTCCCCTATTCAGTTGGGGGTGTGTTTTTTTGTTTGTTTGGGGTTTTTTTTTTTTTTTTTTTTTTTTGTTTTTGTTTTTTTTTTTTTTTTGTTTTTTTTGACAGTGACCAGGGCTCACCTTTGCATCAATCCAACACCAGTTGATATTCTGCATTTTTACTCAGAAACATAGCACTCACTCTCAGCTAGCTACACAAAAACATGAAGGCACATTCAAAAGTGTGATGGCTCATGTCACAGATCCTCACACTCGAGTCTCTAAGCAAAATGACCTTGCAACCATCTTCATGCCTTACTCTCAGCTACCCCATATATTTGTAATACAAGGCTCCTCACTTCAGTCAGAGCTTCTACCTTACATCCAGCAAGTGCCAGATGAAACAGAAGAACCCTCACTGAGGACAGCATTCTGAAACAGATTTATAACATGGATTTTATAAACCTGCACTGAACACTCACAGATAATGACACTTAGCTTCCACAGCTCCTGACGTGAGTCTGTTCACTAATGAAAATCATCTTGGGGCGAAAACTGAGCACCCGACAGAGACACCAGACAAACCAGAGATGATGCTGACATTTAAACAAAAACCAAACACAAAGAACTTCAAGTTTCATATTCACAAGGGGCCACATCTGTCTCTAGATAACCTGGTGACACTATTAAACATTACGGAGTTAACTGTAGCTTACTATCCCGTTCCAACTCAGTGCACTGTGATCTGGACAAATCTGTAATTGTTTTTGCTATCTCACAGCAAGACCGTATCAGTACAAAATACCTGGACATGATGCCAGCTGCTCCTTAGAAAACCTGGATATCACAGCTTTCTACCCCTCAACTGTAAGGATTATTCCACAGGTATAACGCCTAAGCTCTAGTCTGAACCCGGATCTTCCTTTTGGCCATTGAAACAAATTTTAAGAATGTGGTATGTTTTCTCAGGGTGGGTGGGGAGGAAGAAACAAGCCAAAATAAACAAACTCTGAAAGTATTAAGGATTTCAGAATGGAGTGTTACCACCAGCTCTATTCTTCAGGCAGGCAGCACAGAAGTGCCGACAGCAAACTTGAAGCGTATCTGCGCAAGAGCTTTTTTTTTTCCTGCAAGTCTGCTTTATAATGCAGGATGAAACTTCAACACAATGAATAAATATTCTTGATGATTGTTTCATATTCAGTCTGCAACGTACTTCTCTAGCACTGTTACATTGCAATGCATGTGTGGTTTCATCGCTAGAGCTAGCATGAGACAAAAATTAATCATACACTGTACCAGTGCCAGAACAGAGAATAAAACAAGCGCAATCACTGTTACTGAGGAACGAAAGTCCCCTACAAAAATGTTGGTTGCACATCTGCTTCCACTGTAGGATTAACTTTTTCAGTGACTTTACCTAAAAAATAAGGCATATGAAATGTCAAAAGAGTTCTAGTGGTCTACAAGTGAGATATTTTAATCATACCATGTCAACACAGGTAAGTTGATGAAACAAGAGCTCTAATGATTTAATAGTTATTTAGAAGCTTCAAGTGTATACTGAAAGCAGTAGATAGTAACAGATTCTCTTCTGAAAAAATGCAGTCTCTAACATTTCTGGTATATTGTCTGTTTTCAGTAAGGGGAGCTTATTCTATTTTCTAAACAATTACTCAACATTGCACTAAAAAAAAAAAAGCTGTAACAGAAAAGTATTCAGAAATTAATTCTAAAGTTCTTTTAGCGGTTCCTCATTCACTTCTTTCATGCTCACATCTTTTAGGATTATGAACAAAAGTATTTGTAACAATTCACTTTCTGTCCTTATTTCTGAGCTTTCTGATTTGCAATCCCACTCTTCTCCACTCATCCTCAAATAATTACAGGGACAGAAAATTATCAAATACTGTGTGAAAGAACATAAATGATTCTTCACTCTCTTCAAGTTGTGTTTTAACTACAGAAATACTCTGCTGCAGTTTTAGCCAGCATTGTTAAAGAACCCCCCTCTGAAGAGCGTATCTGTTGTCACCTTGCAGCTATCACAGTGGTACAACTGTGAGAGTCGTGTGACAGAACTTAAGGAAGCTGAAAGGCCAAGGCACATTTAAAAGGATTCAGACGTCATTACAGGTAAAGATTATGAATGATAAATGCAAATAAACTAGAAGAACAATCTGCCAGGTAAACTCACACGGCACAGCCCTATGTCCGAAAAGGGATTGTTACAGCTCACAAGACTTACATTATTTACTTATATTAATAAGCCTTAACCTAAAATTAAATGTATGCTGAGTGCAGCCTTTTTAAATACCTGCCGGTCAGGCTGTCAGTTCCCTTCTGGGAAGATAACAGCTACACTAAAAAACATACTATTTTGTTTGAATTTCAGTTTTGATATAACTGAGGTGGTTTATATCTGCCCACACTTCCCCATTAGAGAAGTTATAGCACCTTCAGCTGCATTTGTGGCTTTTCAATGGAAGAGAGCACTACTTAAACTCAACTGGTTTCCCTGTCTTGGTACAATCCCTCTTCTTTCCCTCCAGATGTCCAGTCATATAGTAACCACAGAAGCCACAATCCTAGAAGACTGTTCTGCTGAGACAGAAGGGGAAAGGAGAAAACTGAGAAAGAGAAAAGAAATATGAAATGTGTGGAGTGAAAGTCAACCTACCATAGAAGGCACAGTTCTATACAATTGACACATCGATGCAGTATTGTTTGTTCACTAATCTGGTCTCACCAATACAGCATACTAATTATTGAGAGAAGGGAAAGAGTAGGAGGATGTGAAATAAATTGTTCTCAGGACAGTAAGAAAAAACCCCACAACTATCTAGAAATTGCCCTCTCCTTATTAGGTAGTCACTGCTGTAAAGTAATTGTTAAAGTGACATCTACTCCTTCCTTAAGTTTGGCCTGACAAAGAAGGAAATTAATACTGAAGTTTGGATCATGTCTATGTTTCAGCATTTCTGACAACTCTGGTTTCTACTTTGATTTAAAAACACTTTTTCTTATCCTTTCATGTTTGTCTACAGTATCAAGATCCATCAAAAAACCTGAGCTACCAAGTCTTTGTCTAGCAATGAAGACAATAAAACCTCTGTATTAAATGACTTTTTCACACAGAACTGTTTCCTATAGTGTACTTAATTAGAGTTCTTATAGTGTACTTAATACAAGTTCTGCACAACCATGCCAAATCTGGCAAAAACAAGAGAAAGTGACTGTCATCACACCACTGCTAATACGATTATAAAAGACAAAATCTTACTCCACTTCTGCCCACAGAAAGTAATTTCCCCAATAAATGAATTCGCTGCTTGTGGCATACAATAGTATCAAATACTCTTCAGGTAACAGAGACACACAAAGCTACACTAAGAACTATGAGGACATTTAATATTGCACACTTGAGTGCTCAAAAATTAAGGATTCCAGAAAGCAAGCTGTCCATAAAAACTAAATTCAGCATCCCCTATCCAGCCAATTGACAGTGTAGCTGGTGCACTGGAAGGCAATGAAAATTTTGGTCCAGTTTCAGCACCTATGATGGCTGGCTGTGATATCTGATCCTTGTCACCATTTCCAGCAACATCAGGACATCTCTTTCCCTGTCCACAACCAAGATCCAACTACCAGGACAGGCAGATATAGATCAAGTGGGGCCCGCTGCTTCCCACCCAAGCAGTGGTGAGTATAGCATGAGGTAGGTGAGGTGCAGCAAGAGAAGCTGGAAGACCTCTGCTGGATGCCACTTAGTGCTCTAGCAGTCCTTTGCAAGCCTTGAGGAGATCCTAAAGGCTGTGTCCAGCTTCTGAACTTCCTGCAGAATCACACAGACATACTGATTCTTCCGGAGTGGCCTCATTCCAGGAATGGCTTTTTCTCATTTCCATACTAAATGAGGCTCCTTATCTACACGTCGTACATTTTTTGCTTTAGAGCAACATTATACAACACTAAATTCACAAATACCACACAAATCCTGAAGATATTTTTACCAGACTAAAGGCTTCAAAATCATTAACAAATCAAATCTTCAAAGCAGTCCTGCGAAATCTTAATAGAACTTCTACAATTGGAAGATTATTTTCAAAATTTGCAAAATGGGAAACAGACAGCAAAAGTAGTGCTGTCACCAGAAATGAGATTATGATATTGTGGGCTGCCAAAGTTCTAAGGCTGTTTTGCATCAATATAGGTTCAAAACTTACGCTGAGCACTGACAGCACTGACCTGATGATCAACACCTGAAAGTCTGAAGATGGACATCCAGGAAAACACCTAACTAATCTATAAGGGCCTTGCCCAACCCTAGAGGCATTCTACAAATGAGGTGCCATGGACTCCTTGTTCTGGCATTCCCTGTCTTAAGCTTTATATCCAAGCCGACTCCAAATAATGTGGGTGTTGTCTAATGATTTTAACACCAACAGTAATTTTTTTGTTGTCAGGGCATGATCATGTTCTCTTACACAAATTTTCTGCAATTTATTAATTTGTGGACACCAAGCGACAAGACTTAACTAGCATTAACTAGAATTAGTTTCTATTTGAAACTTCTGTCCCCGTGACAGATTTGATTAATGCTGGCCAATGGGTTTCTAAAGAGGACAACAAACCCAGAAGAATGCCTTCTCTCAAGGACACTACAGTCTGCTACAGCATGTTTTGAACTAGGGGTTGTAGAATACATCTCAAAGGAGGAACTCTGTGAAATAAACTCATGCTCCTTGCAACAGCAGACACAGGCGGTAGCTGAGAGAGCTGTACATGGCAAAACTTCATTTAAACCTTTCCATCCCTCCTCCCCAGATGCTGGTCAATAATTAGCAAGGGTTAAGGACCTGTGAAGAGTCTCTTCCTTCCTTTTGTAATTTTCTTTTGCAGGTCCTCTAGTTTGAGAGCAAAAATGTTAAACAGGGAAAGCCGTCATAAAAAAGCATATTTGGTTTAAAACCAGCTGTTTCAGTCTACATCACCCTCAGTTCCTTCATGCAACCTTTTCTTCCTGGTCTTCCTCACTTATCCTTCTACCTCTTCTGTTGCCTCTACCCATCACGTTTTCCTATACCTCCTTTGAACAGAAGGTAGACAGCTCCCACTTCGTCTGAAGCCTCTCATTCTGACAGAGAATCAAGAGCAGAAGGAAGCATTTCCCCTTCCCCCTGGTATCTCTCATCACTGACTTGATGCCCAGCAGCTGTGATATAAAATTTAAGTACCTCACCGCTTGCTACAACGGCTGAAAAAGTGTGGCTGTATGCCAAACTTTCAGAATTTTGGTGCCACAGCAATCTTTAAGGAAAATGCTCAAAACCACTATCTAAAAATTTGCCATTCCTTGCAAGTTTTCACAGAGATAGAAAATAAAAGCAAAAGAAAATGGAAAAAAAACCCCCAACCTCTGATCCAAAATACAGATATAACATTCTCAGAGCAGTTGCACTGCACTGTATTTTTAAACATTAAGAAATGTTTCTTCTGCATTCTCAGAAACGATATTTGGTGGGGTTTTTTTGTTTGTTTTTTTTTTTTGCTTTAGACTAACTACATTTTGAATGAAATATAACCAAGAACCTGAATGCCTGGTTTTGTAATGTGAAGTATTAATCTTATTTATATAAGATACTCTCAGGTCTAAGCATTGTACACACAGTTGTATACACCATACTTATAGCTCCTAATAAACTCCTAAAAAGAGGAATTTTTTGATGTTTACTTGAGGTAGTAGCCCTGGTCCAAATGAATACCTACAAAGACCATTTCCATTATACCATACACTTATAGCACATGTGTGAGTGTATTTTTTCTATCCAATGTAAATTCTAAAAACAAAACAGGAAGAGAAAGCATTCATCACTCATTTTACAGATACACATTTGAAGCAGCCAGATGATGTCACTTGCCAAACTCTCATAGAGACAATGCAAAGAACCGCTGAGGCTGGACAGAGGAGAATGTGTCTTACCTCACAGCCAGACTGGGATAGCAGCAATGATCACCCTCCTCTGAGCTGCTAAGCATTAAACCACAATAACTGCACAACTTACTCTTATTTGCTTGTACTCTAATATATGTAGCACACCGGCCCACTCATCACCATGGGCTGTCCTTTAAAACATTTAAAAATCCCACCACCATTTGGAACAGAAATAAAGCATGGTATTTACTCCTTCACATGTAACTCCATCATCCATTCCAAATATCCACAGACTATGTCACTACAAACAACTGTTTCTCCCTTTTATCTCCTGCTCATTTTACACTACAACATCCTCCACAGGACTGACATCACTGGAGAAGGATCCCTTACATCTTCTTTTCGGCAAAATACGTGGCCTGTAATGGCAGCCCGGAGGGTATTTAATGCCATTCAACAGTACACCTTTCTCATCCTTGAAGGAAAGACACCTGTCTAGAAGAAAAGAAACACGTGATAAAAACCAGACAAAAACAATTTCAAAGAATTTAATGTACTGATTCTGTAAATTAGAAAAGTGTTTATACCTTTAGAAGGGAAGGTCATGATAAAATGTTTTTTAAAATCTTGAAGGCCTTGGGTTGTTTCTCCCAAGTGAAGCAATCTTCCCTAACCAAGAAATATTTATGTAAAAGGCCAAGCCAGCTAGATTATCACTCAAACTGACTCAGAAATACAAGTTCTAAAAGTATTTTAATAATATAAACTACTGTAATCTCCGATTTTATTTTACAAAAGCTATTTAAGCAATTACTTAATTTGATTATGTTTTGTAAAAGAAACTGCAAACTTCCAACTGTCTAATTCATAAATTTGCAAATTACAGCATAAACTACATCATGCTAAAAAAAAAAACCCTGTTGGAAGTGCTCAGGCACTTGATTGAAAGCAAGGGGATGTAGCTTTTGTGTAAGACATTCTTTCAATACACCCTTAAAAGCCAGTCTGCATTTTACTCAAATATAAATCACACAAGAATGCATTAAAATGTTACAATTTTAATACATTTCAAGATATCAGTAGCCATGAGAAAACACATGCCATTATTTCAATAAATCAACATTCCCGACTACCCTCCAAGTTCACCAGAACATAACAAGTCGCTCCCGATTTCACGAGCTCAGGATCCTGTCTGCAGCCTGTGTAAGACTCCACTGTGCAAATGACAGGTGCAGGAAAAATTCCACTGGTCTCAGGCCCTAAACACGAACTTCTAACTTGTCAGAGTGGTTTCAGATTCAAAAAGTACATTTATCTCCCAGCAAGTATGTTCTAGAACCTTCTACAATGCCATCCATATAAATACCAAGTCTCTCTCTCAGCACTGTGAATACCTAGGAAAACCTATGGCAATGAGCCCAACAGCCTAATGAAACACAGCTCAAAAAACTGCTCCTTCAAAAATCAGTATTTAATTTGCTGCTAATCCAACTGAATACATTCTTCTATAATATGAGGATGGAAGTTCTAACTTATCCTCATCTTCCTCGTATCAGAACTGAATCTCCACCTAGAAAGATGTGAAGCCTTGGAAGAGCAATGTTAGCCAGGGAAGCAAGCGCATGACCAGAGGCTGACAGAGGGAAGTACTGCGTAAATCTCTGCATCATTTACAGCCACACACAGCCACCTGTAATATAGTGAATTACATATTTTCTAGATTTAAAAACAGTTGGAGAACACTCGTTTCTCCTTTTGTCAGTGGTTAGCACATAAACAGGAAATGAATCAGGCTGAAATAATAAATCTTGAGAAGAAACAATATGAATTTTTTTGACCTTACATAAGATTTATTTTTTTTGAAGTGACAGGAACTTCAGAAAAATTGCTATAAAAATCAAAGTTTTAACAGATAGAGTAACTATGGATTGTTCAGTAAAGGAAAACAGATTGGGCTCTTCTTTTTCTTTGTATTATGTCATATCACAGGTGTCTTTCTGATGTATCATGATCCATTTACAAGTTCACTGACTGATGGAACACCAGCCAAGATAAGAAAGACGGGAGGGCTGCCAAACAAGCATCAGTGCCAAATGACAGTGAACCCTTAATTTTCTATCCAGCTTTGCCACACAAGAGGTTTTATTTCCAACAGCTCCCGGTCTCCATTTTACAGACATGTTGTTGATAATGCATTTACATTTCACTAGGACTTCCTTCAATTAACTGTGAGAAGTAACATACAATGACACCAACAAGCTCTGAAATCACTTTCCCATGCAAGTGCAAAATCCTGTCATCTTCGAGCACCATTTCTTCTGGTCTGTCCCATCTGTTAAATTTAAGAGCAGTGAAAAATAACCATGTCAAAAAAAAAAAAAAAAAAAAAAAAGGAGAAGCCAGCTATTCAAGAGAAAGCCTTTCCACAAAAAATTAAAATGGCAGTCAATAGCCAGATTATTTTGATTGATGATCTCACATGACATTTTAAGACAGCTGTCTCGTTGCATATACAAAAGAACAACAGAACCAGGCTATAACCCCAATTAGAGGCCACACTAATCCCTTGAATTTCAACTTTGCACCAAAATATTCTCCCTGCCCCCAGCCCCCCCTAATCAAAACTAATGATTTATGGGGGAAGGAAATGAACAAAATCGAATCCTGAGTGGGCACAATTTTTGTCTTAATAATAATTTTTATGGCAAATTGATAGCACATTTTTTTCTCATTTGTGAAACATTATTAAAGGTGGGATAGAATCACCCTGGAGCACAGTGTATGTCTTTCAGCTGACACCGATTTAATCCCAGGCTGCCAAATTTTCACCAGCCACCCAGAGGGGTCAGAAACAAACTTGTCTCTCCAAACCAACATATAATTTATGTCCTTACCAAGTCTGGGCTGAGGAAGGAACTTGGATTCATTTTAAGAATGGAAGGGAAATTTGAACTCCTGCCAATCACTGTATCAGCTACAGGAAAAAAAAGGAATATAGCAGAAGCATTCTGATCCTTTGCATATCACTGAACTTCCTTTGTTTTTCCTCTGCAGAACAGGGTGAAATAACTTCCTCCTATTTCCACACTCCCTTCTCATTATATCTAACATCTATAATAGTCCACACATTTTATCAAATTAATTGGATTTTAAAAAAAATCTAATATTGTAACACCAATTCAGTTATTCAAAAGAATTATTTTTATTCCAAATTTTATTTTTCTCATTATTTTAAATGCTTCAGAAATATAATAATTAGCTATAGAATAGTCTGCAATCACAACAGGCTAGGAGAATTTTTAAATTGATGCCTTAGATTTCAGATGTTCTAGTAACCCAAAGCCTGCCTTTAAAAAGAGTATTAGCATATAGTTTTTGCTGAGGAACAAGCCTCAGCAAAATTAGTTAAAAGTGATAAACCGCATGTATCACCTTGAAGTTAAAATTTTATGTCCATATAAATGTGCATTAGTATCTCAGTTTTCCAACAAATGTGTTGTTTTTTATTTTTAATCTTTCCCAAAATACCAAATACATGATGGAAAGTAATGTACTATATTACAGTGTAAGTGTAATAATTTATTCTAACCAATAAACAAGCTTGTGAAGAAAAGTTTCCTTAAAAAATAACTGAACGAACTTCATCCTCATTAATCAAAGTACAGTTTCATCTACCTGTGACAGTTATTTCTTTTGCCAAATAATTTCACAATTTTTGATACAAATATTTAGTATTATGCCCTGAATAAAGGTAAGAGAAAGCCTAATTCTTCTGCCTAATTCCTGAGCCAGGGAGAACATTAAGTTTATAAAACATAGTGCTTGTATTTATATGTAGTTCACACCTGGTCTGGCTTGTCAACAAGAATAAAGTATTTCACCAATCATGGACCTGATAAATGTTTCTCCAAAGCTACCAAAAAGCTGCAATGAAATAGAACTAGTAAAAATCTTGGAAATTACGTTATTTCCAAGAGACTGCTGAAAGCACGTCACTACAGAACATAATATAAAAGGAGCAAACTTTAATAAAAAGTTTTGGTAACAGACCAAAGCAAACAAAAAGCATCATGTCTTTTAAAATGCTAACCACACACTTATACAGACGCAGCAAGAATATTAAACACATGGCCATCCCAAGAGAATGCGGGGAAGCAGTCCTCACAGGTCAGATCTGCAGAAGAAATGAACTGGCAGTGAAATCTAAATATGACAGAGTTTCAGGAGCGTTCAATACTGCAGCTGTAGTAAGAAAAACAAAAACAAAAGGGCGTCCAACAATTCTGCGTATTTGTGTGCATATATCAGCTTATTTGAAAATCAAGTATCTGCAGACATCCTAATTAAGCAACCGTTGTCAGTAAAAACTATTCTATGTTAATTATATTCCTTAAGTAATGTCCTGGTTAAGCAAAGCATGAGATAGATGCTATCAAGTCTGGTTTTGGAATACTCTGGATAAGGACTCACTGAAGAAGAGAAGACAGTGCCCTGCAGTACCACTAAAAAAAAAAAAAAAAATTATCGGTATTGCCTCTTTCAAGCAGGGAGCTCATCTCCATGGAAAACTTTTCTTTTTACACCACTACAATAAAGATATGCAAAAACAGACTAAAGCCAGTAAGCCTTTTCCAATATAAATTCACAGAATCCATTATGTTGGAAAAGAAACCCAAAATCATTAAGTCCAAGTGTTAACCTTACACTACTAAGTCCACCACCAAACCATGTCCCTTATATAATCTGAGGTGCTTGACAGTAGTAGTTCTTTTGCCATGAAAAACTCAAGATGAAAATGTAAGATGGGAATGTATGTTTTTTATTTATTTAAGAAAGGAAAGCAAAGTTGTTTCACTTTTGAAAGAAGTACTTTGAAGTCAGGAGCTTCACTGTTTACTTGAAACCATTTATTTCCTCCTACAGTTCCAAAGAAAACTGTTACACAAATACATTAGAGGAAGCAGGTGTATAATTTCATTGAAAAGCTATTTAAAATTCTGAAAAACAAACTTTGTCAGCCCAGGAGATCTTTCAAGCATTTCCTTATGTTACCTGCTAGAACATATAATTTAATATTTATCTTGCTACTTTGGAAGAAAGCAACCACAGGGTATTATTTCACAGTGGTATTAGCAAGCCATGCATGCTCTGTGACCCTAAGCACAAAATAAAATTATCAGAGTGACAAGAAAACACCAATGTCATTTCAAGCTGTAAATATATGAAAAAAATCCTTAGCATCACCAAAATAATGTAGTAAAATACCTAGGGACATGACACTAAAACAAACAAACAACACAAACCCCTCCTTTAGGATAGATTACATAATTCCATGAGATACTACATCACTTGTTTTCAATGTGCCCTCAGTTTAATTCAAATATATTTGTTTTATAAATCAGTTATCACTGAAGTTACGGTAACATCTGGACTTGTTTAAGACAAATTAAGCTAAATATAGCTTTAAGAAACGTATTTCTGCAGGAAAAAATATATTTACAAAATTATATTAATGTGCAATTAGGCAGCTTGCAGGTTTTTTTGTATTTTAATATAATTTCTTCCAACAATGCACAAAGTAACTCTGTGGACAGAGACATGGCAGATCTACCTGAATGTAGATAGATACATAGATATGGATGCATTTTAATCTATGGAAATATTTAAATATTAAAGAGAATACAATTTTTCCAACGTACAGAGTAAAAGTCTCTGGTACTCTGGTATAGAGGGACTTCATGCTCTGTAAGCTTCACTACTTATCTTCAGAATCCTACAGAAACACCCCCCACTGAATGAGCTTCAGGGGGTTAAATTAGTACAAGCAGTGGCCCATGCTATCTCTTGTTGCAGGTTAACCCACCCTGAAGCACAAAGTCAGAACAGGACCACCTTTCACTCTTCAGAGCAAGGTCAGGCATTTGGTTTAGAATGCCTGTAAGAGAGGTTTAAGCTAAATCTTTGGATCTGAATAGGAGCAGGGACACTCATTGCATTATATGAATGGCTGTAGGTTAGCAAATTCCAAGAGAAAGGCATTCATAAATAGAAGGTGGTAACGAGTATAACATTTTAAATCACTGTGGGTATTTGCTAAATTAACAATTCTGCTGGCAGCAGAGCTTCCAAACTAGCTTGTACACTGTTCTGTGGAACTAACTCGCAAAAGGCAATCATTTACCAGAACTCACTCTACAGAGGCCAGATACCAGCAGCATACAGAAGAGTACAGCAGTCCTACAAAAAGCAGCAGCAGGCTTTTAAACAAGGATGGATATAGCACCTCATGGTTAAACAGCAGATGTTATGGGGGAGGAGAATGTAAGCGCACAGTCAGATTAAGTCCAATTGGGGAAATATAACCATGCTATTGAAAACAGAAAATAAAGTAGTAAGTTAAATGCACTGTGACTCACCTTATTTTTACAGTTTGGCAAGTAATTCACTTCAAAAGACAGTACTTTCTTGTTAAAAGAAAGGCTAGTTATTATTATGACTGCCTGACACTTCCCACTCTAACATCCTATTTTTCAACCTGCTTAGAATCTTCTCAAGCAAACTGGGCTGAAAGTTATACACTAGAATCTTCTTCAGAACTCTTATTTCAACCAAAGTACTTCAGACAATTAAAAAAAAACCACCACAGCTCAAAAAACCGCAACAACCTAATGGAGAAAATTATCCTAGAAGAGAAAACAAATCAAAAACTTACAATATTTTCTCTGGAAATGTTTAGCACTAGCACACAGGAATTCTGGAATTTGAATTCTGGCCTCTGTAACTTGGATGTACCAAGTTCCAGCATTGATTGTTCCAGCAATGTGCATATATCCATGCTTGCAAGTTTTCAGGAATGTGATAAAAAACATACCCAGTCTTCAGCAAAAAGGATATATTTTATCTGCTAATATCTCTTCTAAACTTGATCCAGCCTGGAACTGAATAGAATCTTCCTTTCCCTTCCAGGTGAACAATATGCCTCAATCAAAGTACCAGAAAATAAAGGTAGGAAACTGACTTACTATTTCCAACATCAACTAATAAGTGACAGCAATGTAGAAGAAATTTCAACCTAATGCGGAGAGAGTGGGATTTCAACCTAAACCGTGTTGCAATTTTAACAATATTCAAAGTAGTGGCTGCCAGAAAGGCAACTGAAACCTACACCGAAACTCAATGGTTGAACAGCAACTCCATCAGAGCATCCTAAGAGAAAAATACAAGGAAAAAAAAAAAAGAGGATTGCAGAGTGAGGAAACCAACAGTTCTTGTTTGGGGAAGTAATCTGTGAATTTAGCACAAGTAATAAGAGATTATATATGAGAGACAGAATTGACTGGCTGATCACAAACACTAGAGGAAAACAAGCCAACAAAGGCAAGAAAGATTCTACAGAGTAGTTAACAGGAAGCTGAGAGGGAAAGCCTCTACAAGTCACAGGAGAGAAAAAATAAAGACATCAGATTAGGTATTGAAAAGGATATGATTTTAGATCAGCTAAGGTATCATCCTAACAAAAATCTTAGCTGGCTAAATATGAACAGGATTTGCATAAAACCCTGTTAATGATGCAGAAAGTAAGTTACATTGCTGGTGACAAAAAAAAAAAAAAAAAAAAAAAAAAAAAAAAAAAAAAAAAAAAAAGCAGCAAAGCAGCTTGTACTGTCAAAGCAAGCCTTCCTCTACTGCCCATCCTGCACAGTCCAAAGACAGACATAAAACACTACACACACATATCATACTGTCCCGGGTCAATCCCTATAAAGCATGACAGTATTACTGGATACTACTAGCTCAAAGAGCAGCAGTCTGCCTAGTGAGAAGCTTCCAAACCTCCTGATATGACTGCAATTATTATTTTTAATGGATAGAAAACAACACACAAACTACATTAGAAATAATTCTCTTTACTTGATGAAGTTGCATTTGGAAATGACTGCTGAAGTATGTTATGACAGTTTAACGGCATGGCTTTTATCCCTTCCCCCCAATAATATCTTTGTTATCAGGTGAGTGGTCAGGATTTTGTTCCTTCTTACTCACTCTGCCCCTCTAAAAATAAATAAACAAACAAATAAATAAACAAACAAACAAATAAATAAGCATTGCATAATGCTACATTGAAAGTAGAAATTGATTCCCTCATAAGTCATTGCAGAGCACCAATATGTTAGATTAATATTGCTGAAATAGTCAAAACCATACTCATTCCACTGAAGCAGCATGGTTATTATCCCTGTTAACAGACAGAATATTAGAACGTGATTAAGGATTAATTTACCACCTCAGGTGCCTGACCTGAGATAGCCTAAATGAAACTAAGTTCTTGGCCATGTTACACAGTAAATATGTTCAATGCCTATTTCAGACAAGAAAAAAATCTTTTTTTGCTCTATTTGCATATTATCTCTTATTCAATGGAAATAACTGCCCTAGACACTAGATTTATCTCTGGCCAAAGTAGATGGATGCCCTAGTAGAGAGAGCAACTGTATTCTGAAGAATGCTTCTGCAAGGGAAAATCAACAACAACAACAACAACCCCAAAAAAACACAAACAAACAAAAACCCACAGCTATATAATTAAAAACAGTAACTTAAAGGTAGGCACAAACAATAATCCAGCTATGGTTGCTTCTCCAACATTAATTCTGGCCTTTCTTAACATTTGAGAATTTTACCTGAAACTTTAAAATTACAATTAATTACATGCAGTGGCAGAATCAGTTTCACTTCTCATTCACATGTGCAATCCTTCACACTTCAAAGCCTGGGCAAAACAGTCACGTAATTGCTGCAGAAACCATACATTGCCCTTTCTGGTATTTCTAGTGCACTCATTATCATGGTTTCTGAGAAACAGTTAAACTACCAGCATCCTAAAGCTATTTTTCCTGTCTTTACAATAGACAGAGTTCTTGCATTCTACACACAATGAAAACCTGAGCCATTCTTCACCTACAAAATGCACTGTTTTGCAAAATGCACATTAGATAAGTTAAACTTACTGTAAGTAGATACTGACTTCGATAATATACAACCAAAGCCATACTCCAGTCAACTATTTTTAAGACCTGACACTCATGATAATGAAGTTACATCTAATAAATCCCCTTTTTTGAAAGAAAATCAGATCACCAAAACAAGATTTCATCACCTAATACTCCAAAATCACACATATCCAGGTATTAATCTATAGTAACACTGTACAAAGCATCCTATTTCAGGGATGAACTTTCAAGGTGAATAGCTCTAACTTCAAAAGGGACAGTGTTTTACAGAGAGCTTCACTACCCACACTGCGGTTTTACAGATAAAAGCATCAATCTACCCAAGGCTTCCCATGAAGTGTTGCACTTCTGTTCACTGTACTGCCAACTGGAAGCTCCTTCCTTTCAGGATTCTAATTTATTCTCTCACTGAATGATTTTTAGCACAGTAAGACTATTCGTCTGAATATTTAGAGGTGCATTTTCACCATTTCATGAGAAATACCAACCACATCAAGTATTCTTTATTACCAGTATTTATTATTTTTATCCACCAGAGAGAAACAAAAGGAAACTTACAGATAGTTTAAGAGAATCCATCCCACAAATGCAGCATATTGTGGCTTTACATTAATTGTGCATATGCAATTTTCCATAAGTGGCTTTAAAAAGCATACAGTGCAAAGATCCCCACAGCTTGTGAAAGATAATTTAGGTTGCAACTGTGACTTACAAATTATTTGTTACCCTTAAAACAGAAAGGCAATATTGCATGACCTTTGAGATAAGAAAAAGGATATGACTGTATAGCCCTAATAAAAAACCAGCAATATCTCACACCTCAGAAACAAAACAGAAAAAAGGAACAATGAAAACAAAACCATGTCACTGTCTTTGTATTTTAGTCAATCAACAGTTCTTGGTCTAGATACAGCCAAGACACTATGCTGATTAGGACAGGGTGTAGGAGGTAGGAAGAAACCGTTTTCACTGCTTACTGTTTTAAAGAAAAAGCTGCAGCACTGCTGGGCAGGACTAAACAGGATGCTTTTATTTCTTAACCCATTCCCCAGTAAAAACACCTCCTGCAAAGCTTAAACTTATCTTTTGCTGTTGAATTAATCTGGCACATCATATACCTTATCTACTAACTAAATTAAACACTGAAAACAGGGAAGTTTGTTCTTCCTTTCCCAGACATGCAGGCAGCATGTAATCCTAATAATCTAAATTCTTGCAAAGCAGGACATTTCTCTTTGTTTATCCTTCTTCTCTTTTCATGAGTTAGTTAATCCATTACCTAATTTATCTTGCAATCATCTTTAATTGTTAATAATGGAAAGACTCGGGACTGCTGTGCTGAGTTTACAGGCTCTCTTCTATTCTTGCCCCAGCTGAATTTCTTCCTGGTGTCAAGTCACAGAAGGCGAAGTCTGCTTTGCAGCTATGCACCACCACCACCACCGACAAAGTCCAAACAAAGCACACTGGCACATAAAGGGAAGAAAATGCAATAGCACATAGGAAAAGGAAGGTGAAGAAAGATTTTAAAAAACCCAAACTAGTCACACAGAAACTTTAGGAGGAAAATACTTTTGGCCAGTAGGTACTAAAACCTCTCAATCAAAATGCAGATGGCTTAAAACCATGGTGGAGTGAAATGAAGAGCAGCATGCACAACAGCTTTTTAGGTTTCTCCTCTATGTTGTCCCACAGATAAAACTTACACTGACTGTAAAATCTTACACTTCAGTAAAGCAACAGCCTGGCTCCACAGACTATAAGCACTATCATTCCCTTAGCTTAAAAAGCTAGAAGTACTCTGACCGTGAGTAAAAGGGCTCCTAGCATCCCAAAACGTTTTTAGTAGTATCATATAAAGGAAGGCTTAATATCTTCTTTTGGAAAAAGCAAAGTCAAACAAAAAGTAAGTATCAGATACAATTTCACAGGTAAAATGAAAGTGAAAAGGTTTACTGCTTGTCTCAGTAAACTGAAGCAAGGTCTTCAACTCAGGAGAAAAAAGGAAATTTAAATGGCTTTATTACGCTTATTTTTGACTTAATAATATAGTAGAACACAAAATCAGAGCACCTCCATCAGGACACACAGTGGAGAACACTTTGATTAAAGTTATTTTTCCAATCTAAAAATAAAGTAACCTTGAACATGCTCTACCTTCCAGACACATTTCTCTGCATTGATCAACGTATTAGATTGCTTACTACGGAAACATGAAAGGCAGACTCAGAGTAAGATACTTCCCAATGGCTGACCGGAAGAAAACATTTCTTCTCAGGCTTCATCTCTGCCAGTAGGATGATGTCACTACAATCACTCTTTATTCCCACCCAAATGTTCTTCCACTATCGGAAGTCTGAGGGACACCTGGAAGTTCCCTACATAATGCATTTTGATATAAAGGAGAAAAGCCAAACAGTATGTTGCAACAACCACTCTCTGTCAGCATCGTCACTTATTATATACAGTTCCTGTACAGATGTTGATTAATACTCGCTAAAACATTTACTGGGAAAGTCCTATTAGATCTTGATACAAGGAAGAGCTGCAACACTGAATATGGACCTGGCATATGGCCCAAATTTTCAGGTCATAAAGTGCCTAAAGCACTCCTCAACTACCTAATTTACACAAAATAAAAGCCTTCTATTTCCTAAAAAAAAAAAGCATAAATGTTTCTTCCTGAGATTGAGTTCTGAATGAAGATATTGCAGAAGACCTGCCAAAATATCCCTCCCCTTGTCCAGTTTCACAGAAATATACAGTAAGTTCTGAGCACCATGTACTTTTAGCAAAGGAAACAGATTAATGACTCACTTAGGCATGGCAACACCAATAGTCTTTTCCTCTGGCATGCAACTGTTATGGTGCTAAGAAAGACTCTTATTTGTCTAAGAGCAGTTAACAACGTTATTTTGTATAAGTACTTGAAAATAAAAACAAGGCACAGCAGCACTAATGCTGTGGAGCTATCACAACGAGGATGCTAGCCAGGCAGCACTGCCAAAGTCCCATGCCTCAACTAAAACTTTCAGTCCCACCTAAACCTCCACTGTTCAGAAGATCCCCCAAGGTGCAAGACAGCACTTTGCACTCCCTAAAAGCACTTCTTGAAAATACGTGCAGGGTAAATTTGTCTGACCAGAAGTCATACACAATGCACTAAACACTACAGCTAGAATGGTCTGAGGTATTAAGCATTTTAGGATAAAAATAGAACTTGATTACTTGATGTGGCTCACAGAGTTTGGGTTTATGTGAAAAATCTGATCATTAACCAAGAAACTTAAAAGTGGTAATTTTATTTACTAAGGATATGCAACATCAGTGAAACACAGTAAGAACAAAACAACATGATTCTTACTGCATAGAATTTCCCCAGAGTTAGTCCTTTTGCTGAAGCAGTTCTTCATCCACTAAATGGAACAACAGAAGGGGACAGCCAGCGGCTCCAATTTAGAGTAAGCTCTAATCTGCCTTATGGGAGCAACTAAAGGACCTATGGAAAAATGTTTGTTTAACAGTAATTTGTCTCAACTATAAATGGAAGCAGAACAGAACTGACATAGTCCCACAATGACAGTTTGTGCTGAACAATAACAGGATACTTGCATTAAAAGAGTTGTGCTCTATTTAGGAAGCAAAACCAAGTAACTATACCAAACTCAATTGGTACAAACATTTATTTCTGCAAGATGCCCTTTAAAAGCTTGCTGAAGACATCATTAGGGGATATACTGGCCTCTAAAGAAAGGAAGTTTTAATGCCTGAGGAAACACCTGTATATATGAACTTTAAACTCATTTCATTAGGTCATTTTGCTAAGCTGCTTTAGGTTAAAATAACTCTTATATCAGCTTTACAGAGTGGTGCAGTATGTCTACATGCAAAGTGAATCTTTGGAAACTCACCCTTCAATAAGGGAAAAAAAAAAAAAAAAAAAAAGGCAACTACTATTCTCAACTTGTAATGGTAACATCAACAAATGGTAATTACAGTGTTTGCCTACACGTCCAACAGGAGGCTACCAGTTGCCCAGCAGGTGACTGACTTTGATCCACAGAGTTTAAGAGTGGAAAAGCCTACAGTAATCTTTCTGTCACAAAAAATAGCAACCTAAAATTAAAGTATTCCTACTTTTTCTTGTTCCATGGATAAGCCCCAAGGTATAGTTAATTCTTCTAAGAAGTATGTTACAACATAAGTGAAGGTAAAGCAAAACAGATACTCAAAGCCCTTCTCACTTGCCTTAAGGATGGAAGACCTAAGGATGGTATCACAAATGATATCTCACACCTCACATGTGGGGCTTTTCCTCTTTCTACAAATTCTACTTTGAAGATCATTCTAAAGCTGGCATAAGACATGCTAACAGCAGGAAGAAAAATTCTTGTAGAGCCCCGTAATATTCTAGTCCCACACAACATTTATGGCTCTTTCTAGATACCCATTACTTTGGTTTGGATCCCTGAGTCAGTACCTACACCAAGAGGCAAAAAAAAACCCAGAAAAAACAAGCAACTCATGCCAGAGAAGGACCAGCAACCAAACCCAAAGTAAAACACAGTTATGAAGTGCTTGAGAACTGCCAGAAATGTACATGAAACAACCAAGATCACCAAGTCATAAGCCACCTTATGACTCAGATGAGTGAAATCTCTTCCACAAAGTCTCTTTCCATCAACAAAAAGATCAGCCATAATGAGGTAAACATTAGTTTACAGAAGTTCGGAAGAAATCTGTCAATCCATAAATATCAGCCATAGACTAAATACCTATTAATTATTACAATGCACCGAGAAGTAAAATAAATTTTAAAAAGCACCTGAAGAAATCTGCTGAATTAATCCCTCAAGTGAATACTTAAGGGGGAAGACTGTAATTCTACTTTGAATTCTACTTTTAAGTGTCTTTCTGGGTTAAAGTAGAGCACAACAGTATCTGAAGTATAACCTGTATACAACACACAATAGCATACATTATTCCTTAAAGATTATTTCATTGTTGATTTAAAATACAAACTACTTGAAATTAACTAAAATTAGAATAAAACTTCCACTTCAGAGACTTAGAAATAAATGGAAGCCTCTTCTTGTGAAAATCAGGAGCCTTTTAAAAAAACCCCAAACAACTGTTTTAAGAGGTACTGATACAGCCTCTTCCATATTCTTCCTACTGGGGAAGAAATGGTACATTGCAACGCTAATAAAAACATTCAGTTCTCTAAGACTCAGTGTAACTTTTTACCGTCTTGGTGGAAGTCTACCTCCAGGTGCAATTCACATGCTTTTAGCAGTAAGATCCAACACCAGTCCCAGCATCTTGAAGCTGTATTGGGTACATCGATTCACTCAGCTACACATCTTCCATCAGTTAACGCAGAAGGCACAATGGAAACAGAGCTAAGATAAACACAAGACAAAAATCTGAAATCAGCTTCTTTATGGATAAGCCAGTGTTAAAATTAATGCCTTTATTAATCATTCAAAGAGCTCTGACTGACCCTCAGAAAGAATCAGACTGACTCGTATCTCAGCTACAAACTAGAAATCACACTAAGAGCAGAACCCAAAACATGTATCCATCAACAGATTTAATTCAGGTATTAAAATTTATTCTTCTAGGCTAGTACATGATGTTTACACACATTTCAGAAAACAAATCACAAAGCTAATATGGATGTCTGACCATGGGCCAGAGTAAACTGGCCCCATAATGGAGACCACAAGCCTGGCTAAAGGCCATCAGAGGACAGTGGTCCAGAGCACTATAGCTGTACTTCAGAACTCAAAGATCTTTCTTAGTAATTCCAAACCAGGATTCAGAAGTCCTATGAAAAGATTTAAGCATCCTACATTGTCATCCTGGAAGGAAGGGGGGCAGTGTGTGTATTGGATCTCTGTAAGGAATACTTTAACAAGACTAAGCATGGATCAAAGAGGCCCAATAAACAGGGGGGGAAACCCGACCGACTCTACTAGCTGAGAAGAATCATCTACTCACTGAATAAATTCAGTCTGGAGGTTTTGTCCTGGGGAATAGTAGCTAAATGCCATTAATTAAGCATATGGGGGGAAAAAGCATATACCATAGATTTTCCACCACAAAGCATTCTACCTGACTGCCAAAAGAATTCAAGGGTTTGTGTTCTTTCACAGGTTGATGATATCAACATAAAACAAGTTTTTATAATGCATTTATTAATGTTAACTGGGAATCCCATAGCTAAGGGAGTTTTAATGATTCATTTACTAACGGAGAGACCAGAATTTGTACATACTACAAAGGTAAACAAATGCATCTGTCAAGCATCTTCTTTCCTCCTGAGCCTCAGCTAGTACAATTAATCAAAATCTGATGATTGCTCTGCATAAGGAATGTATCATTTGTGACAGATTTAAGTTGAAGGGGAGAGAAGAAAACCACACTTAAACATTTCAACTCCTTTTAAAAATGATCTGATGTCCACAAATCAAAATTAGCTGACAACATAAACATAATAGCTTGAATTCAGCATTTTTTAAGTGCTGAATTGTATAAAATACAGTTGAAACTGGCAGACTTCAAGAAATACGCGCACAGAAGAGGTACACATACGTAAGCCTTTTACTGAACTAGTTTTTAAGATCAGCATTATTATCATTGTGCAAAAGTGAAACTTTCATTTTCTGGACAAACAGGCTGAGTTCCCCTGCAATTAAAAATAAAAAAGTGCTTTCTCAGCTTTCTGAAAGCTCGAAGTACAAGCATTTAAATGTTTACAGTTAAATAAGTACCAGATTTTGTAAACTCTTAAGTAATGTTACACGGCCATCAATTCTAAGCATGCAAGTGAATTCTGTCAGCTGGGCAATTCAGAATTTTACTTCAGTCTGACCTGGATCTTAAACCAGAAACTTTATTTTCCAACAAATTTAATAAGAAACATTTAACTGGATACTAAAATATGGTTCTTTGACTGACAAAAAGATTAATTACTAAAAAAACACTGAGGGGGAAAATTAACTTTAAAAATGAATTTATGTTTAGTTTTGTCCCCACAATTAAACACTCAAGATGTGATTCCCTAAACTGTGCTTAATAAAATAACGCTGTCCTTGATGACAGATGAGATAAAGCACTAAAGCACCAGTGCAAACTACAGTATTTTAACAGAAACAAGATTTGTTGTGCCCCTCATGGAGAAACACAGGCACATATCCAAATAAGCCACCACAAGGGCATGAAGGCTTTAAATTTTGATTTCTCTGCTAAGCACTAACAGCGTTCTACTATTGTCCCTTTGGCATATGCCCATAACTCCATTCCACTACTACCCCTCCGGCAAAGCCCCATTTCTTTCTGTCAAGAGGCAGTACTGGAGCAGGAGAAAGGCAGAAGGACGCCTTTTCTTTGCCAGCCATCGCCTCCTCAGCTCGCTAACATGCACGCTGGCTTTTACACAGTTGGTTACCAATTCTTCCCTGTCTTCCCGCGCCTGCAGTAGCTCCTGTGTGTGAATAGCAAACTGCCAGGTGGAAAACTCCCAGTTTTGCAGAAGGACCTGTGCAAGGAAAACACTTGGCAGGGCGCGGGCTATTCCTACTACTTGTCCCCCACCGCCTTCACGGCTGAGATGCAGTATCCCTGCAAACTCCTCCGCTCCTCCGACACACCGGATCCGAGGTAGGCAGCAGACCACAGGGAGGTCAACTAGAACCTCTCAGCGGGGAGAGCGCGAATCCCGGGGTGCGCTGGAGGCCCGGGAGCTGCTTGCGCTCCTCTCCCTGTGCCAGGTCTCCCGGTGCCCCGCAAGTTCAAGCTCCGGAGTTCCCAGGCCCCCGGCCCAACGCCGCTGCCGGGCGGCGGGAGCGCGGCGCCGGCCGAGGGGCCCCGCGGCCCACCCGGGCTGGCGGAGGGCGGCAGCTCCTCCCCGCACAGCGCGGCCGCCGCGCCGGGGCCGAGCGGGACCCACCCGGGCTTCCCCGGCTCCCCGAGCCCTGGGGGCCGGCCGCGGACCCCTCCTCCGCCACGGGCCGCTCGCTCCGCCCGGGGGGAGACAATGGGCACGATGACTTCACCCTTCAGCAATGCGAGCGGCAGGGGGGGACGCCGCCGACTTCCCCCCCGGCCCCCAGGACGCTCCCGGGCCCTCTCCCCGCCGGGCTCGGGCTCCCGCCCAGAGGCGGCTCCGGCTCGGAGGTTCCGCTCCACCCCTCACCCGCCGCCACGCTCAGGGCGGCGGCCGCCGGCGGAGGCCCGAGCCGGGGGACGCCGCCACCGCCGGGCCCCTCGGCGCCCCCGCCCCGCCGCGGACCCACCCCCGGTACCTGCGAGTCGGTGGGAGGAAGCGGCGCAGCTCCGTTCCCCCGAGCCCGGCTCCGCGCAGGAAGCGCCTCCGTGTGTGTGCCTACGCGTGTGTGTCTGTGTGTGTGTGTGTGTGTGTGTGAGCGAGGAACGGAGGGGGCGGCACCGCCCGGCCGGGGCGGGGCGGGGGCTGCCCGGGGGGGAGGCGGCGCCCGCGCCGTCGGTTTCCGCGACGCGCTGAGCTCAACGCGCACGGCGGTGCCGCCCCTCGCCCGCCCCCGGCAGGGCGGCCCCGGCGGGCGGGAGCGCTGCGGACCCCGCGGTGGGGCCGGGGGCGCCTCCCGGAGCCCCCGCTCGCTGCCGCCCCGCCGCGGGGCGCGGGATGCTCGGAGCCGGCGGGGTGGGCGCGGTGTCTCTGCCCCCGGCTGCAGCGGTAGCACAAGGTACAGCGTTATGTGCGTGTATGATTCCGTGGGCTTCGCGCCCATGGAAATGGAAAAGTGCGAGGCGAAGAACGAATTATTGGGGCGTTTCAATAGGGTCGTGGCGCTGAGCGCTGATTCACTTGCCAGAATGACAAAACCCCCTTTCCCTGCCGTAAGATACAGATTTACCTTCTTTTCGCCCTCCCCTTGCCTTTTGAAACAGAAGCCCCTTCAGAATTTGCCCACAAGCCCCCAGCTCTTCCTTCGTGGCATGGCCTTGTTCTGCATTTAGCTGCGGTCAGCCCCGGGCTTCTTGGGCGCCGGCGTCCAACAGCCCCGGCCCTGGGCTGCCTCCGGCCGACCTGCATGGCTCACCCGTCCCTGAGTTCGGGTTCTCCGTCTCCTTTTACTACCGACCTTCATGCCGTCTTCCACGGGATTCCCTCCCTCTGCAACCCTAGCAGCCGCCCTCTCCCATAGCCTGCTTGCTGCTCCTGACCTCCACTTCTGGCCCAATTCCGAGTCTCCTCTGGCATGTTTCAGAATTCTCTGCCTATATTATTATTACACTGGGTTTAAATCGTATGCCTTTTTTTTTTTTTTTTTTTTTTTCTCCCCTCTAGTTAATCATTCATACTGTCTCATGTCATCTCAGAATTCCGTGGAATTGGAGCTGGTCCTGTGCTTATGTCTAGTGGTTCTTCTGTTAAGCTGGTATGAAACCTGAAAACTTACTCTGGAAAAAAGTTATTAATCACCCAGCCTGCATTTAACATGCACAAAGATAGTAAAATGAATAAAATGTACCATGCTTTTCCTGTGGGATTTGCCATGTACCATCAGTTAAAGGCTTGCACGTATACTTACCTTTATTTATGTGCATAGTTCCATTTAAGTCAATAGGACTACTTCCAGTACATCAAATTAAAAGTAAATACAAGTCGTTCCATGGTGAGATACTTAATCTGAAATGACAGAACAGGCAATTACAACAAACAAAGGGAGGGGAAGTGGAAAATAAGGGTAACACCAATGAGATTATACTGGAATTTTGGCATGTTGTGTACAAACCACGGCAGTTCCCTCTTTGCTTGTAAAAGCCAGTGGCTAGGTGAGTTGTTCAGGCTCCAGTACTGCAAACATGTACATGTCACTTAGGCCGTGTAAAAGGTGCCATTGTGTTCAGGTGGATAAGATATACGGAAGTTTATTACATACAACAATTTGTGGAGCAAAATCTTGGACACTTTGTTATGTATGGGATTTAATACTGAAAAAGGGAATTAGAGAAAGGGAATTAGCTCATAAAATGAGAAAAAGAAACAAGAATGGAGGTGTGTGAGGGAAAGAAAATGAAGAGAGAAACAAAAAGGTTAATATATAGGATAGCATGGTAGGATTGTGAACAAATTTAGGAATAGCAACAGCAAACCATTTTACCAGTTCAAATGTGCAGCTTCCAATAAAACAAAAAAACAGCCAGCAAAGCAGTGCAGTAATGTATTACTTTCTAAATGTCCAGAGAGATTCAGCAAATCAGTACAAATGTTCTGAAATCTCTTGGCTAATGCTGGAGAATAGGAGGGGAACAGAGCCCAGGTTTTTTAAAATTCTACACTGGGACATTAAGCAGTCGCTGTGGTGGTGAGATGGTTTCTCCTTGAAGCTAATGAGGGACAAAGCAAACCTCCAGCCAGCCACCCTCCTGAGAGCTTGGCAATAGGGAGCCTGCAGCCAAGTAGGTGCTTTTCATCAGAAGTATTCAAAATAGTCAATTAACAAAATACACTAAGCATAGGGAAGGAAGAAACTCTTTTCTGCACAAGCCGTACACTAAAACTGGCAGTTGTTTATTTTGGTATGTAAGGAAGATACATTTGTTTGCTTGCTTGCTAGCTTATTATTATAGAACAGGATGACAAAGAGGTATTAAGGGAAAGTAGGGGCTGCTGAAACTCTTGAGCAGAGAGGAAATACCTTATGCGCACTGCATTTGGTGAGGCATACAAGATTTAAGAATGTGAACTAGCCTGTCTTTCCAAAACACTTTCTGAAGAATATCTACGATTTAACCTTTGTGGGTATTTAATTCAGTTGCTGGCAGAAGAGTACAAAGTATTATATCACAATACAAAAATATTGCCCTCCGAGCAAAGCATCTGGTATGTTCTAAGGAGGCATAAGCACACACAATATGCTGTCAAACATGGAAGGGTAAAAATCATATCAACATGAAGAGAGGTGAGCAGAGAGGGCTGAGAAAGGAAAGTGCTTTTGGTTTTGGTGGTAAGGAATGGGAAAAGGGTATGAGATAGACAACCTCATCTTAAATTTGTATATCCTTCTCATAATCGCTGCTTATCTGAACTTCTGGCCTAAGTGTAATTTCAATATTTACATATGAAACACTGATGTCTCATATGGTAGTGTAAAATCAGCACCTTGGACCAGAATTTCACATGTTGGTGGTCTTTTCTTTAAACTCATATGGGAAGTGTATCAAATATAATGGGTAAATGTTTCCATGTCTCTGATCCCACATCTAAGTCTCCCTTTGAAATCTTTTATTGAATATTCAACCACCGTCTTCAACATAAAATTGACAATGTCAAACTCTATTTTTGTATAGGTAATTTCATGTTTCCTGCAGGCTTTGTTATCATCTGGTCTCCAGCCCATCATTTTTAGGCAAAAACCTGTCCTCAACCCTTCCCCTTTTGACACACACATTTGTGTCCTTGATCTTTCTTTCATCTTGTTTTGAAGAATACCCTTTGTTGGAAGATTCACTACTCTCCTATGTTTTTCAGCTCAACTGTCTCACCAATTTTTTTTTTTTCCTGCAGATTTTATTTTTAGCACCCCTGATTTTACTGATCTGTCTTACAGTGTTGCCCCACAGATGGCTGCATTTGCACAAAAAGCATTGCAGAAGATTGATGTGGCAGCAGGAACAAGTGGCATAGGGAAGGAAGAGAACTGTCTAGATCAATTTTGCCGCTGGAAAAATGTAGTGTGGAAATGCATTCTGACTTGCAACTAAAGAAGAAAGGATAAAAGCCTTTGATGAATTAAAATATCTGCAATATGTATGGATAGCAAAGCACAAAACAGAAATAAGGCATGCAAAACTAAGAAATATTAATAAATGCCACTATATAACTGATAAATATTATATATAAACACAGCTAAGAGACAAATTGCACAGGACAGGAATAAGTGTTGAATGCCATCAGGTTTCTGTTTGCCCATTGTGAAAGATTATTTGCCAAGAACTGATTGTCATAAATTATATTGAGTGCAGTAGATTAAAAAAACAAAAAAACCAAACCTCTGTACCATGATGACAAGGCTAGGATAATGGATTAGTGGCAAATAGAGCTATCTAATACAGATGCAATCTCACTGATCCAAGTTACAAAGTGGCAAGGTACCAGTAAATAATGTGTAAGCTGAGAACTTTCCAAATTTTTGGCATGTCATAAAACATTAAAGATGAAGGCTTCCATAGCCATTTCAAACATCTGAGATATCTTAGAATTACATCATCTGATTTAATCAGTTTCTGTAGTAGCCAATAAAGAAAAACTAGAAAATTTATAATATATAAAACTGCCTATTGCAAGAAAGAAAATCTGTTTAAATAAATAAAATTGTTTAGGTTTATTTCCAGCCTCTATGGCAGAGAATGAAAATAAGTTCAGAAGTCTGAGTGCCTGAATCCAAAAAGTGTTCCTAAGTACATTCAACTTACAGGACTCCAGAAGTCTGCAAAAGACTACTATATGAGCTTAGAAATTCTCAAATGCTTAAAACTCTACTCCTAGACATAGTATTTAAGCTCTGGAAGTAAGGAGTTGTAGGATGCAAAAATGATACCCGTGTATTTTCTTGGAGTTAGCCATTTTAAAAGGCCAGTTTACTATCACTGGCAATCTCCTCAGGGGCCTTCAATTTGTTAGAAAAATAAATGAAATTCAAGTAAGAGTTATACTGCAGAAAGCAGCAGACTATCATTTCTGTTGCACAACACTGTTTCCATTCTAGTCTCCTGAGCTTTCCTCCTCTTTTAGTCAGAACAGCCTGAAATTTCTGTTTTTCTGGGTTCAGAAATTATGTGCTTATTCTCTGCCCAAAGGTGAAATTGTTTCTGGAAAGCTTGAGCAAGAATGTTTTTGCTGCTTTAAGTGTGAGAGCAGTGGGATGGGGGGAGGGGGGGGTGGAATGTTGCATAAAAGTAAAAGTGTTGTAGGGTTTTCTAAATAACTTTTTCATCATGATGAAGAGATGTGAAGATATGAAAGTCGTGGTGGCAATAATCCTGCTCAGTGAAGACCTATACTTTTTCTAAAATTAGTCTCAAATAGGTCCTTCAAGCAGCATATACACTCCATTTTTGTCAGAGCCAGGGAGCATTTACACTTGACCTTCCCTGAGAGGAAAGGCAAGTATCTCCTCAGATTTATCTGTCCTTTGAGTCACAAACAGCTCCTCCATATTTTCACAGTGAGACACTGACTGTACCTGGAAGTCCTGCCCCATTACTGCCTAATTCTTCATGGGGTGGCTCATCTGCATTGTATCTACAGGCTCCCTCACAAATAAACTGGACACGGGAGGCTGGTGAGGGTCAGGCTCGATGCCCACAGGGCCCCACTTCAGTGAGCACTGTGGCCACTCTCTGCTGTTGGCAGTGCAGGATCTCCAAATGTGTCGCAGAAGGCTTTTGTGACCATCTCTCTCTGCATGTCCTTATGCCACAGTTAAGTATCACAGGCTTTAAAAATGTAACCCATCTATGTGACAATGAGGGGCCTCTGTCAGCTGTCTGTGGGATGTGCCGAAGCAGAGTGTTTCTCAGTGGACCTGAAGACAGTATGTTTGCAGCAAGGGTACCAGCTGCTAGCCTGGACAGCAGAAGGAAGGGGGTCTGGGCGGGCATGACATGTGTCCTAGGTTACAATGTAAGATGTGCTCAAAGTATGTATTCTATCACCATCTACATGAGCTGTTGAAGCTAGGTTGGGCAGTGTTTCCCTTGCCCCCTCCCTCCAGACTATCTTCTGTTAATGGCCCATCAATGCCCTGCTGCATGACTCATGGATAACTCCCTCCAGGAGCTATCTCTGTTTAATGGGCAATCAAGGACCCATTGCAAGACTGATAAAATTATATCAGCCCATTGTGAGATGCTCCGCCCAGGGGGAGGAGCCAAGCATTCCCACCTGGATATAATCTGGGATTTGGGACAGCACAGGCAGCCTTACCCACTGGATTCCCAGAGGACAAGGGCTACCAGACCTTTCTGTGGGAACACTGCTTCAACAAGACCACTTCATCTGCACTGCTACCACCACGGTTTCAGGTTGTATTCTGACTCTGTCAGTGATCTTTTGTACTATTGTATGTGTTTTATTTTATTTTACCTTTTTTTTTTCTCTCCTATTAAATTGTTTTTTCTGACTTGGAGTCTCTCGCTGATTTTGCCTTCAAGCCAGCACAAAATGACACAACCCACAGTCACATGCTGTCACATGTGGTCATGTCCAGCATGAGCACACATTGGACAAACAGTGAGCAAGGTGTCCTCGGCTGGACACGGAGTGTACATCCTCTGACACTCCGGTGGCCACAAAACCATCCTGTCAGATAGCAGCACAGGCCAGGGACTCCCCATGGTGACAGGGCCTGTCCCACCATTCCAGCCCCAAACCAGACAGCTGGAGGGCACTGGGACAGCCCTAGCCCTGGGTATTGGGCACGTCCCTGGGAACAGACTGAGGCCAGGCTGGGACATGAATCCACAGGTGTGCCTGGTGCAGTAAGACCCATGGTCAGGACAGGGGCTGATGGCTCCAGAGGGCTGAAATGGTGTCCTGAGCCATGGGTGGGCACCTCAGGGACCCATCACATCCTTATGGAGAGACTCCATATGGCTTTGCCTCTGGCTGACTTCAAGAAGAGCTCACAGAAGCAGAGCAGAGTCCAGGAGCGTTGCTGTGTGCTGTTGGATTGGTGGATGAAAAGGACAGAGGTGGTGAGGAGTGGTTGCCTTTAGCCCCTCCTTTGGGAACACATTTTCTCATACAACAGCTGTGAGAGCCAACAGCAAGCAGCAGTAGGACACAGGACCTCTGTGCAGGGAGCTTTTCAGAAGTGTGTCCCCCCTCCTGGCCTCACCAGGGCACATGAGCCATAGGAGAGAGTCGCTTGCTCTGTGTGGGGAGCTGCTAACACAGCTCTGCCAGACTGTCTGGCAATTCCCACTTACAGTAAAACATTCTGCAGCCCCAGCCACTGCCAAGGGCAGAGGACACAAGGAGAGCGCTCTCATGCAGCCTGGTTCTCCCCATCATCAGCAAATGAATCCTACAACTACAGTGCTTTCCTCTATGCACTGAGATGGCCATTTCGCCATAAGCATCATGACGGTGCCTTCCTTCCTGCCAACATCACTGGCAAGTTTGCTGTTAACTGTGACTGCTCTCAGCATAACCCTCATGAAGCAGCAATTCTGGCCTTTACCTCTTGCCCAGAATCTCCTCTGTTGCCTCTGTTTCCTCAGGCTAGCCAGAACCAGGCCTTCCAGAAGTGTGAAACGCTTTCTTGCATGAAGCTGACGCCAGAAACAAGTTAATACCAGCAATTTCCTGTGGTCAGGAGCATCCAATTCCAATGCTCTCTCCAACAGTTTCCAAGACTTCAAGCCTCTTTTGCATCACATGGAGAGGGCAGTGACTGCAGTGCTGTGAGTTTACCCAGGAATGGTACATAATTAAATCTTTGACAGGGAGTTCTAAATACTGTTTCTGATTCATGGTAGGCAGCATGCTAGGACATGCCTAGATTGATCATAATGCAGGGTGACTGGAAGAGAACTGCTGGTCTCAAATGTCCTTGCCTCATACAAGAGAACTACCTAAAACGTCCAAAGAAGAGTCACACCATGTGCCCAACAGTATTGTCCAAACACTTCTTGAACTCTGTCAGGCTTGGTGCTGTGACCATTTCCCTGGGGAGCCTGCTCCAGCGCCCAACCATCCTCTACGTGAGGAACCCTTTAAAAGATCCAACCTAAACCTCCCCTGGCACAACTTCAGGCCATTCCTTGGAGTCTTGTCACTGGGACCACAGAACAGGGATCAGTGTATTCCTCTCCTCTTCCCCTCGCGAGGAAGTTGAAACTGCAGTGAGGTCTCCCCTCAGTGTCCTCTTCTCCAGCCGGAACAGAACAAGTGACCACAGCTGCTCCTCATACGGTTTCCCCTCAAGACCCTACATGGGGGTCTTGATGTTCATTTGCATGGATGTCAAAGGGAGGAAAATGCTGTGATGTGTTTTCTTCTCCCTGCTGTCCAGCAAAGTCCCCAGGGGCTGGTACTCCATCCAGCTTCACCTCTGCTGTGCTGCAAGTGGAGTGTTACAGCTTTTGGATGGTGTGCCAGCTGTGCCTCTCCTCAAAAAGAAAATAGAATTTAATTTAAAAAATCTTAACATATGTTTGAGGCCATACTTGTTGATTTCTGGAACCATAACTAGACTTTTTATTTTCATTCTAGATTTTACCTTCTGTCCCAAAGGATTCAAGTCAGGAATCAGATGATTTGGCTTCTCCAAGGACTGTGTCTGCCTCAAGTTCTACAGAAGGTACTGTGTGTGTTGATGTTGCTTCCTTTTTTCCCTTTTTTTTGTCTTTTCCCTTTTTTTTCTTTTTTTTTTTTTTTTGCCCTCGGTTTGTCTTCACAGAGTTGTTCCCCTTGATTCCTTTCTATTTTTGCATTAGATCAACTAAACACATGACACCTACACTACACTCACAGTGCCCCCTGCTCCACCCCCTGCACTCCATTCTGGCCAAGATAGATGGACAGAGATTTCCTCTCACCCGAGTTTATGAGTCACCAAGTCTGGATGATTAGAAGGAAGGGTTAGGGTTTCACCTGCCTTTTGGGAGATCATTTTCTCTTTCAGATACCATTCCTAATCCTACACTTACTGCAGATGCACTCTACTACAAGACCTGCAGAAGTGAGTCCTCCCTGGAGACTGCAGTGGTATTCATCACTATATGAAAGGTGTTTTCTCCCCCAGTTTCATCCCTAAAGGGTTCGAATTGACATTTGACACTGAAACTTGTTTGATTTTTTTTTATTAATTTATTATTTTTTTATTTTTTGTCTTGTTTCAAGTTTTGATAAAGTTCAATCATTGAGATAGTCCAGGTTTCTGCTTGAAGCAACAAAAGGGCAGCCATAATGCTCAGTGGGCAGACTCTCTGGTGTTGGTGTGTTTATCTATAATGCAGGGGTGTAGATGCATTTGAGCCAGTTCTGCTTGGGTTCAGCTGGCTATATAAGCATGAAGCTCGGTGAAGAACAACAGCTCACCAGCTTCCAGGCTATGAAATGCTCTGTGTTGTTGTAGCATTAATGCTGACACTGAGTTGGTCAAGATCTTGTGATCCTAGTCTTTCCACTGCTGCTTGATTTTTTTTTTTTTTTTTTTTTCCTTCACTTCCCTAGGGAATACTGAGGTTATGAGATTTACAAAACTATTCCCTGCAACAGCAACTGGCAACACACATCTCTGCTTATGTGAAAGTCTCTCTGCAATGCCCAGGCTGTGTCTCTTAGGGTTTAGGTCATCCCAGTTCACCACTTACTTGTCTGTCAGGTCTGGGCCATGAAATATAGAAGCTGAAGTTATTGGTGACTGGAATTCATTATTACTCCGACATACTTAGCTGACATATCCAAAAAGGTTGCATATGTTTATGATCAATAAGAAATTCATGTAACTACAGAGATGAAGAAGGCAACAAGCAAATGATGCAATCTACTAACCACTGACCAGGGAGGACCGTGCACCTCCACACGTATTCAGTCTTCATAGGAGAGTGGTTCCTCTGAAGCCTCTGGTGTTGCCTGCTACTAGAGACAGGGCTCAGTGGAGTAATTACTTTGCTCATGACGACAGATACTCCAATGACATCAGTGGAAATCCTTTTCATGGTGCTGAATTACAGCTTGACAGCAGCAATCTCATGACACATTTCTTCTGATTCCGCACCTGCATCGTGACAACTGTATTGCTTGGTTACATGAAAACAATATCACTGCCTAAGGGGAAGACAAAATGACAATAAATTTATTTTTATGAGATCTTTGGTTTCTTTGCCATCTCCTGTTTGCTTTCTGTATTTTTTTTGATTTTCCTTTTTGCAGGATTCTACATTTATTGGGACACACTTTTCACTGCTTGCAATTTTCCAATTGCCTCTGATGTGATTGCTTCCATTTGCAATTTCTTTCTATGTGCTGCTAAAATTTTGAAACTAGTGTCACCATTCAGATTTTTCTAGATTGCAACTGACAGGAGTGAAATGCCTCTCCATCCCAAAAGTGAGTTTTATGTAGTTATCAAAGTTTTGGATGGATGCTGTTTATTTAAGCTTTGCTGACAAAAAAGGAAAAAAATCCCACAAACTGGGTTCATATCATCTGTTATAAATATGTGTGAAGACTAATTTTTAAAACTTTTTTACTTACCATGTTAAGAGAAAACTTGGAGCCTGACCGCCTGCAATTAGGACATGAAGGACGTACGACAGTGTTCTGAAGACTGGAGATCCTTAAACAGTTTATATTCTGACACTGGAAACATAGGTCAATGTAAACATTTTAGGCAGGTCATTTTTGTGTGACATACTGTAGCCTCATGTGAGCTGGTCTCTGATATCAATCACCTGTCTTCATCTGCCTTTCTTCTTTCAGTGTTGAGAAAGCACAACCTTACCATTTGAATAATTAAGGTTAGGTAAGATGAATTCTGTCCTCAAATTAGCCAAATATCAGAAAAGGTATCAAATGTTCCTTTTTTCCTTCCTCCATAGCATTACTAAAATCTGGGTGGTGATTCTTATAGAATTATCTGATATAATATATGCTCATACTTAAAAGCAAAGTGCTATGATTAATAAGTGATGATAGTCTACATGGTTTAATTTGCAAATCGACTCTTATCCCATTTCTCAGACCCTTAAACCAGTTTTTCCACAGCTGGAGGATTCTGTCAGCCAAATTACAACAGACAACGGGAGGGAAGCAGTGAGGGAAACTCTTTGCAAGGATTTTATTTTATTTTATTTTATTTTTTTCTGTGCAGAGATGTCAGCTAGCTGGTTGGTTTTTATTCCTCTTTATTCCATATGAAACCTCGATTGAGTGCTTCTGCAGTACCAGAGATGTGCAAGGGTCAAGCCACAGGACTAGTACAGCCAGGTCCCTCAGCCATTGAGAGTGCCCCATGTGGGCTTAAAGTATGTCAGGACAAAGGGACGGTTAGAACAAGGAGAATGAGAAGGTACAAGATCATAGGTTTTTGCACCATACTGAACTGTCATTTTCATGCTTTTCACAGAATTATCCCCAATACTGATAGGTTAGGAAGAGTCCGGAGGGGGGAGGGTTAACATCCTCAGAGTGCTGTGCCCATGATGGCCTGCTTTCTTTTTGTCTAACTGCTAAGCAAAATACAAGTTGCATAAACAGAAACAGTGAATATAGACCGCAGGAGATTATTTTAGCACCATATGAAGACAGGATGCCAGTGAATCTGTAATTTGAATATATACCAGTGAATCTGTAATTTGAATATATATTTTTGTTGCAAGATCTAGTGTTCTGTTTTACACATAAGAGCAATGAGGGTGTCACTTCTGGCCATCTCAATAGTGTTGCAGAATTCTGAAGGAGATGGCAAAACACTGCATTCAGTTGAGAAATCAATTTAAGCAAAACACTTAGAGAAAATAGATTGTTATCTATAGAAAAGGGAAGTTAAGGGCAAGTGGAACTTGACTAAAGTATGCTCTGTGTTGGAGGAAAAAGAGAAGTTCTATGCCACAAATGGAGTTGAGCTTAATCAAGTTGAGCAATTAAACTTGTTGAGCTAGTTTAATTGCAAGAAAAATAATCTAATATATCTGGATATTAAGTTTCCTGAAACTGAAATGGATGCTGGCAGAATATGAGGTGCTTATATACCAATATCAAAGAAATGGTCACAACAGTTTGCATGTAGAATTAAGTAGCAGGGCAAGAAGAAAACCATGTGTAATGTTTTAACAGGAATTTAGGCAAATCTTTGGGTGTCCAAACTGACTAGTGCTCATATTGCTACAGACAAGCACTTAGATGTATCTTCTGGGCATTTTCCTTTTCAAAGTTTCTTCATCCCTATTGCCTATGGATATCTTCACATTATAATGTTTCAATAAGAAACTTTTTTATCAATAAATAAAACTGATCATTGGTATATGTGTAATCCTAGTGCCATTCTCTATAGCCAGGTAAATGAAAGGCAGTTTAAAAATAGTTAATGGAAGAAAACTTTCTGTCCCTTCTTTCATATGCACAGATAGGCTTGGAGGATAGTGTTGGTGACTTTTATTTTCCTTAGGGAAATATAGCAAGCTTTTCCAACTGGCTTGGCCAGAGTTTGCTGGAGCACAGCCCTGCCATGCACTCCTAGTTCTCTGCAGCTTGCTCACTTCCCCAACTCTTAGGTACCTTCCAGTTTAATGAGACTATTTTCCCTTGGTGTTTTGCGGGTTTTTCCTGTCCCTTCTTGTTTTCAGTAGAGTAATCATGCTTACTAAAGTCTTATCCAAAAGGCTAAGACTTCAGTACACCTTTGGAAATACTGCATGCTGTGGAGTTTTATTTGCCTCTTGTTTGTACCTGCCTTTAAACTAGTAATAGGAAAAATTCAGAAAAACCCACCATAACTTAGCACATATAATACTCTACTAAATGTTTTTCCTGCCAAAACTAAAGATGATGTCTCCATGTCAGTGCATAGAGCAATAGAGAGACTAAATATTTTCAAACTGTCTAGAAATTTTCTGCTGTGACCTATGGAGAGCTGCATGGTGATCGCCACAGGCTTGTGTTGCTGGCTCCTCATCCTTTCCAGCTGCTAGTTTCTAGTAAAAGCAGGAGGGAAATAGTATTCCACAGAAGTAATGAATACAGCTGCCCCAAGGGCGTTATGTGAATGTGTCAGTGAAAAGATGATCTCCACAACTCTGGAAGCAGGGGAGACAGAATTTGCAAGACAGACTCTGTTGACCTGTGATCTACCATATGGAAAAGTTGGACATTTGAGTGGGCTTTTATATACTAGTTTGATTAACTTCTTTCTAGTCATTCCTTACCATCATCTTCTTCCCTACAGTTATAATAATAAACTATTCTAAAGTACTTCTCCTCCAAATCTAGATCCCTGGAATGTACATGTAGGGTAAGAACCTTAGCTCCTGAGGCTAAGGATCTTATCCCATTACTCTGCCAATGCACACTTTTTAAATAGTCCTACTCTTAATCTAATTTCTTCTCCAGTCCAGTTTGAAATTTTCTCAGTCAACGTACAGTTCAAACAGAACCGTAGGCTGTATGAATAAGCCTAACCAAATGGGAATTTGTCCTGACTGAAGGTCAGGTTTGGCCTCTGAAGAACTGTGTAGTAATGAGTGTTTGGTTCCCTTGAAAATTGCAATTGTATGGAAATGTCACAAGAATACATGTATCTTTATTTAAAGAACTGGGTTGGGTTTTTTTTTTCCTCTGGGTTGTTTAAAGCCACATGACTGAGGTATTTTACAGTGCAGCTGTTACAGATGATTCTGATGTAATCTCCTTTCCGATGAAAGGGAGGCATGAAAAATAAGAAATCTCCAGGTAAGAGTAAAATCTATTGAAACTGCACTTAGAGCTTGTCATTTACTTTTTCCAGAAGAAGACTTTGGTCGATCCTGCTTTAGCATTCAAGTGGCTGTGCTGCAGGCTGGAGAGCTGAGAGGTCCAGCCTGCCTCCACACACAGGCCTCTGAGGGGCTGCCTGGGGCTCTGCCTCCTGATACCCCCCTCAACTCTCAGCAGTAAAGCCAGAGAGAGCCCCTTTCATACTACAGCCTCTTTCCCGCTGCTCAGTTGGTGTCCCATACCAAGTCCAAGGCCCTATTCAATGAAATTCTCTCCATATCTTGTCTTCACAAATAATGATGTATGTCACTGGTGTGTCCTTATGGTTACAAGAGATTTATTTTAGCTAAAATAAAAGAGAGACTCAAGTATCTACTACTGATAAGCAAGTAGCTTTCATTCCAAAGAAAACATGATATGAAAAAGTATGCTTCAGAGGACTGCAGAGGCGTACCAGTGGATGTTCGCACTCAGCGTGGCATTTGCTGTACCCTTTTGACAATTACCACCTCTGGTGTTACCCAGGGCTGCTAAGCTGACACAGAGCTGGCTTTCCCACCACAGAGGATGCCAGTGAGGTTAAATGTACCACTGAAGGGGTAACGTCCTTCTGATGCATCCCCGGAGCAGTGCTGTGGGCAGCCTCAGCCTCCTCTCAGCGCTGCTCTTCCCTCTCACCCCAGCACCATTCTCTCTCCAGAGCAAAAGCCCAACTTCTCACTGTTCCTGAGCAGCAGATGCTTATGATGCCAGTCCAAGTGCTTGCTAACAGCATGAGCAGGTCCTATGAAACAGTCCTAGCTGCAGTGAAGGACACAGAGGGCACCTTACTGGAGTTACAGCTTGCCCTTGTAAATGGCTGAGTAAAGAAGAACCATTTGGAAAGGAAATGAAAGCAGCAGGCGGATTGCCAGGGAGGGATGTGGGGTCAGAGAGGGAGAGGTGGTGGTGTATTATATCCTAGACAGAATGCAATTGAAACTGCTGGGAGGGAGCATGCTCCTGGCACATCGCTCTCTTCCTCTAAAGCATGGTTGTGTGGGTGCAGCAGGAGTCAGTGAACAGCTCTGCTTTTTGTGTGACTGTTTGTTATTCCAGCCCACCGCAGACTCAGGGTAGAATTACCTAAACACTCAATATTCACATTTTGAAATATTCTTTTAATTCCAGAACCATAAAAACTAGAGATATTATAGTTTTGAAAATGAAGGAGGACCATACAATAACTTGCAGACACATATAATAGCTTTCTACAAGAGGTTATAGTCAATTTTCTGACTACAGTTAATCTGTAATGAATGTAAAAAATCTCACACCAACATGCAAGGAGGGGAGAAGGAAGACAAAATAAACCCTATTTACTTTTAAAGGCCTGTTGATAACTAATAGAAGATCAAAATTTAGGTTTTGAAAAACAGTACATTTTACCAGGCAAAATCTAATGAAACTGATTTTTACACAACTTAGCACAATTACATTGATTGCAAGAGCAATTTGGGTAATTACTTGTGGAAATGACCGCAATTAGCCAGAAATGAGCAAGAACCTTGCAAATGTTCCCATATACAAGATTTTCATCTTTCTGTGAGATGTTCAGTGCTCAGTACAATCTCCTTTCTTTAAGGAAATTGAGATGTGGTGCTGTATGTTCATAAATGACGTGTCATAAACTGGATATCCAACCCCCCCCCAAACTTTGGGACAGTTACGAGTGGTTACATGTGAGGGTTGGGATTTTTTGGGAAAGACGGGCGTCGGTTGTTTCAGTAGCACTGTCCAGTGACACATGCAACTGCATTTTATTGTGCAAATGTGGAGGGGGAGGAATTGTGCCTTCTCTATAGAAGTTCTGCCAGGCATCGTGTCAAAAAGTTAATTTCAGTATGGTAAGAAGAACAAAGAACAGTTTTAAGAAGAGTTTGATATTTTATTCATATTTAAATTAGGTCCAGAGAGATGATGAGAATGTTAATTGGTCTCCTTGAAGAGACAGACATTCCCACCAAGCAGAAAAATCATCTCAAGCAATTGGGTCTTTTTTCTTCATTATTCTTTTTTGGCCTTTTAATTTCCACTATGCAAAACTAAAGGGCAGCTGAAGAAAGCCAGGACAAATGGCAAAAAAATGAGCACATGAACAGAAGAGACTTCAGCTGATGAAGGGATTTGTGAATAGCAGGGACAATACTCAAAGCAGGTCTTATCCTTCTGAATAGAAATGAGTTTGCTAGAACCTTTCATAATTGTTTGTGACCTATTATTGTTGTTATCATAGATCTCTAGTGAAAGCGGAAAGTAGCTGATGGAAATTTATGGCAACTTTAGAGATAAAATGGTGACCCTGTAGAAACTTTTGCTTTATTGTTAAAAAGCAACATTAAATAGTTGTAAGAATCTTCTCTGTTTAACCAAATGCTTCTGGAAATAAAGACTTCCCAGCAGAATGCTCAAAATAACACTGAAGTGACTACCACCATAAAACTCAACATATTGCCAGAAGAGTTGTGTTTTCAACAAAACTCACTTCATAGTTGATCAACACAGTGACCTTCTCTGTAGAACTCCATCCAGCTGGACAAGGTACTTAAAACTAGTAAAATGAAATAGATTAGCTCTGAAGCTGAATTCAAGAGGTGGTAAACCCTGTGCCAAAGCCCTGTTTTTCAGCTCTGACAGGATATCTCCTAGATTGATAGCAATTTTCCAACATTCAGTGTTATTTCAGTTGGCTACTCTTGTTTCCTTGAGTTGTTCCATCTCTGTTAATGTTTATCTCTGTCTCTGGACGTTTTTTTCCACTGAGTTCTCCTGCTTCATTAGCACTGCTGCTAAACATGACGCGAGAGCCTAACCTTTTGGGGATTGTTGACTCTGCTAGGACCTGATGCCCAGCTCTGTCCCACCTCGTCTGGCTTGTCCTAGTCCTTTTTTTTCATCTTGAGGTAGTTATGGCCAAGGGAAGGGACCAGGCGGGGACTTGCTACCCTCCTGCTCACTGCTGAGTTGGTGCAGAAAGGCATCAGTCAAAGCAGAGCAGTTTGCAGGGGCTAAAAGAGGAGGGCATCTCTGGGTAGCCCACCCTAGCAGTGGGGGGCAGAGGCTATCTGGCCAAACAGGCCTCCACCAAGAGACAAGCTCTTGTTCATCGGGAACTGTGGAATCACTGCTTGTCTTTGGGGAGCATTTTCTGCTCTTCAACTCTCCTGGCCAGTAAATTCCTCTTTGGTCAACACCATCTGTTTGGTTTTCCTTTGAGGATAGGACGTGCTGGGCATTTGGGTGGGAAGAGGATGGTTTCCCTCAGAGGCTGGCTGGAGGCTTGAGCTGATGTTTCCTTCATCAGTCCGGAGAGTGAGCCTGACAGATGGGTAGCATGATGGTAGTCTCTGAGATGGAAACATTTCCAAAAGAATTACATGTGGCAGAAGACTGAGTCTGATGGCATTGCAAGCTCAAGCCGGTAATGTATCCTTGTCCTGTCCTCTCCTTTCCTATCCTACCCTGCTTTTTATGATGTAGCTAACAGTACAGTTTCTGAAGAGGCAGAAAATGCAGCATTGTTGCTAGCGAGGAAGCAGTAAATTCCCTTGTGAATGGCTTGGGCTGTGATGATCCACAGACCAGCATAAATTTGAGCTTAATTTGGTTCTGGCTTTTGCTGTCAGAGTGAGTTCAACTAAATTTTTCCACCTTAGCAGGATATGATACCAGATGAGAACTGTCTGACCATGGATACTACTTAAATGTACGGTAAGCTGTAATGTAATACTCTGATCTAAGTTTTTTTTAAATGTTAATTTAAAAGACAATGCTTAGTTTGTAATTTCTAGGAGTGGATCAGAACTTCACCTGGCCCATGACTGCATGACTCCCATCAAGGAGCTCTTATGGTACATACCAACAAAGGGACTGGCTTCAGGACTATGATTACTTTGGGCCCATATTACCTATTCTTACTTTGCAAATGAAATGAATGTGTTTGTAAAGTAAACATCCATCATGCTCCGTGAAAGGCTTGGTAAGCAATGATTGCTATCTGAAGTGAGCTCCCACGTAGCTCAGTTTCATACCTAGCTGTCAATAGCTCTTTCATGGGCTGCTTGGGATACATCAGATGTGTATCAGATACAATTATCCTCTTTTGTTTGTGCCACTCTGTCTAGCTTAGCTCTTTAAAACTCAACCCCTGCTCTGTCTACAGTGATCATTTTCATCACTTGCTTTAGCAAACTTTCATGACCTGGAGAGGTTCAACTGCAGTTAGCAGCAGTAGTGTAAAATTAATTACTTTTGTATATTCCTGTGCTGTAAGCACTGGGTGCAGCTACTGTGCTGTAATATTAGATTAAACTGAGTACACTATTAGCTTTATCAATGATTCATTACAGTCTTAATGCCAACTAAAAGGACACGGAGTACCCGTTTACCACTGTGCCTCTAGCAAACACTGCAACACATACAGGCACTTTTTTTGGAAGAGCCTTTATCAAGGAATATAAAGCAGCAGAAATTTCCTGAGTTCAGTACATGTGTCCCAAGTATATTATATCAGAAATAAGGAAGAACCCTCCTGCTTTTAACTTCAGACTTAAGGCAAGGTTGCTCAAAATGAGACTCTGAGCTGTGTGTTAATATACACAGGATTAATATAAAAGCTGTGTGACAGCAGACGGCTATAGAGTAAGAGCTGGACCATTTGTAACACTGATGGACAATTTTGCTCGTGTCAGTCTGTGCAAAGGTTGGAGCAACCGAATGCAACTGTGAAATAAGGTTGAATGAAAAAAAGACTCACAAAGTCTCTCAGAGGCATGTGGCATTTGAGTCATTGCCTCCTCTCAGCCATCCCTTCTTGTCTTTCCCCATGTTTTGGAAGGTGTTGTCTCCTTAATTCATTGGTCCATTTGTTTCCTCCACTGAAAAGTCATTCCTCTTACACTCTTCACAGCAGGCCCTGAAGGAAGGGTGGGCATTTGCAGTGCTATTAATATGTCCAAGAATGCTAATTCATGACAGAATAAGGAGAACAAAGGAATTTTTCTTTTTCCCTTCCTTTACCTTTGGGCCAGGATGAGAAGGGTCATTTCAAAGAGCAGACTTTAGCTGGTACAGATGTAATACACATGTCAAGGCTTCCCAGCCTTTTTGAAAGCTGAGTGATTTACCTGTGATATGCATGCTTGTCAACAACTTCATATTCACCACCTTGGGCTTGAACTGAATCCTACTACACCCCAGTTTGCCACTGGTACAACCACTGATTTCAGTTAAATTAGTCTTTATTTACACTGGTGAGAATGAAGAAAGGCAGGTTTGCTAAGTGCAGCAGATCACAGAAACCAGTCCTTTTCTTCAAGGGAGGCATTAGTCACCACTGCAGGCACTTTGATTTGTTAGTCTGTACACAGCACAAGCAGCCTTTCAAGAAGGCAAAAGAGTATTTGCGTGGATTTCCTGAGATGTTTGGCGCTCTTCTAAGAGGTGTGTTCATTTTGGCAAGGTTGGTTAAAATAGGTAATTGCCTGCTTCAAAAATGAGTCAGTGGGACTCCAGAAACAGACCCCACCAGGGGTTAGAAGCCAGGGTTGCTGTGGGTGAGACTGACAGGTATTTCCTTTACCTGTGTCCCAAGAACAGCCCACAGATGTTTGCAGGACATCTCTATTAGTAGCTGAAGGATGGGAGCAGTGCCATGTGTCTCAATGCTCGTGTTTGATTACTATTACTCACTGGTATTTGAATGTGCCTTATAGAGCTCAAAGTCCTTCCAAGAAAATAAATAGTTATTAATGATAACAATTAGATTACTGGAGCCTTTGGAGCCCTGCTGGGATTCTCGGACCCAGGACCAGGAGACTCAGTAAACCATGAGTAAGAAAATTAAGCTCCTAGTGATTAGCTTTCATTTTCCTGGAGATAAATCTGTATTTCTACTGGAAAACATTTAGGGTTTAATGACTCAAAAATAACTGAAAACTACTGAGTACCACTTTTGCCATTTACAGATAGATGACAGTAAATAACATTATATAAATGAAAAATCTAAATCATTAGATTTACATATTTAGCCCAAGTGAACAGAATCAGAGTGGTGAAGCTGGCAGAGACCTCTGGAGGCTGCCTGGTCCAACCCCCTGCTCAGACTCACTTTGAGCTGGTTTCCCAGGACTGTGTCCAGATGGCTTTTGAATGTCTGCAAGGATGAGGGCTCTGCAACCTCCCTGCACCAATGCTCAGTCACCCTCACAGGGAAAAAGTGTTTTATTATGTTAAAACTCATACATTAAAACTCAATTTTCAGGTGATGCATATAAAAATAATTTTGGAAAGTAAAAATGTCCAGTTTTGCTCTCCCTCCTTCAAACTGGGTAAGCAAAATGGGCAATGTCTACAAAAGACAAGTAAATAGAAGAAATTGAAAAGCAATTTCCCGTTAAAATGCTTCTTGTAATTTCCTAGAAGCTTTCAAATTTTTTCCCATTCTTTTCATAAACATTTTTGCAGTATCACTGCATGTTATGCATGGAGCATGTCCCTGAAGAAATCTGGAAGGTCTTGTCATTGATATGCCTCTCACAGCTTCCTGATGCTGTGACACCAGCAGGAAAACCAGCCACTGTGTGTGATCTAGGCTACAAGGCAGCTGGAGAGGCAGTGCTCCCTTTCATACGCAAGACACATATAAACATAAACATAAACATAAACATAAACATAAACATAAACATAAACATAAATACAAAACTATAATTATACACACACATATGTATACATATATAGTTCTGAAAATACTCTATGGATATACATATATTAAAAATGCTGAGTATTTAAAGCAGTACATATGTAACACAGAGATGTGTATATGTGTGTGCATGTATATACACACAACCATATGTGTTTAAGATTTATTTCTCCTTTATTCCCTTCCTCCTATACTAGTCTCCTTCGTGGATCAGATGCTATGCCTGTACTGGTGCATCTTGTCTTGGGAGGGAAATGACGTAATCCTGTAATATAAATCACAAAATCACATGCAAATATTAATCTATATCTCAAAATCTATGTTCAGAGAACATTAAGGCTGCAAACTCAAGCAGACAGAGATTGGAAAGACCAGGACCAGGGAGTCCTTTGCTACTTCAATTCAATCCCTTTGCATATTGCTAATTACCTGATCATATATTCTGGGTTTTGCTTTTTCATCACCTCATCCAGTGTTTGAAACGTGTGGTTCTAACTTATTGAGCAGCGATGCAGAGTTGGTTTTCCCCTGTCTGTTCCACAGGTGAATTTACATCCTAGTTGCTGCATGCTGTTCAAACACTGCTACAGGAAAGAAATGGTTGTTTCCACTCTTCTGTGGGGGTGATGTCCATAGCTAATGGCAAACTGAGCTAGAATAAGGCAGGGTAGTTTTGATTTGGCAAAACTGAGATAGATTAAAGTGAAAAATTAAAAAACTTGGGGGACATAATTTGAGATACACTTAATTTTTCACAGTATCCATCACCAAATAATAGTTGTAATTTTAAAGCTTAGCTCGTGAAGCTTCCTTTGATGCTCAGAAGTTCTGAAAAATGAGCCCAGAGATCAGCAAGACACCTTTAACTGCAGAACTGCAAGCCACTAAGCCATCTGAATCCAGATACGAACTTCTGTAGTTATGTTCAAGACATCCAGGAAGTAGAAGAGAGCTCTGCAAGATGTGGTGTGGGTCCCCATGCATTCTATGGTGAGAAACACTGATTCTGGGCTGCTTCAGGCCAGCACACATCAACAGGATCCACAAATGGAGTTTTGGAATGAATTAAATATGAAAATGAATAATGCACTTTGTGCATCACTCACGAGCAGACCTAGTTTGAGGCCACATTTTATTTCATATGCCTCTTAAATATTACATTGTCATTGCACTACTGAATGATAAAACAAAAATCCCAGGTTGTATCCTGAGACAAACAATGGAGGTTTTGGTAGCACAGCAGGGAGAATCAGGAGTGACAGCCCTTTGGAACGTAGCAGGAGCACTGAGAGCTACAGAGCAGGTGAGCTGGCTGGATATTTCATTTGACACCATTTCTTACCATCATTAAGTTTCAAAGTCAGTCTTAGGTGTATTTCTTTGTGGCTGCCATTTCCCATAAAGATTTCCCAGTTTTTCACAGCCTCTGACGTATTCACATCTGTTTGCATTCACTTTGGTCTTGGAAACATTTCTCAAGAGAAGGAGCAATTCAGGTGAATTTTTCTAAAAGAAGAGGTGTATTTCTTGTGCACAATTTGTTGGTATTGCAGGAAAAGTGTGGTTTGTAAGAGATTTGTCTCCTTTCAAGCCGTTGGGCTGATTGTTTTCCACGGGCTATGTGGCTCTGGTGTCTGCTCTCTGCAAAGTGTTCCCAGCTCATCTGGCCCAGCCAGCCTTTGTGTGACCCCAAGAGCCTCTGCATTTCTTGTGACCTTTGAATTCATGCCCATGCACAGGGCAGACCCCAGGCTGCTGTGTGCTGTCTCACTTCCAGCCTTGAAGGACTACCTGAGGTGCAGCTGAAGAAAAATACAGAGGCTGTTTTTGGGAACTGACCACAACCACCCTATAAATTTTCCTGCTTGTAATTCACAGAAGAGAAGTGAGCTGTATCTGGATGAAATCCCATGCCTGCACCTTTCTGGTACCTTTGGGTCCCATTTGACAGTAAAAGCAAAGAGAGGGAGATGTAGGTATCACAGGTGTCACAGGGTTTGCTCTCTTTATGCCTTTTTTGCATCACTTGTGTGCTGTGGAGCTGGTGCTGCAGCCAGAAGCTCATCAGGGGTGGGGAAGGCAGAAGTCTGAAAGTGCAGAAGATTTCTGGGGAAGGAATGTGCAGGTGACCAAGTGAGAGACCAGGGATGAGAAGGACAGAAAGGCTCAGATGTGTGGCAGAGAGGAGATGAGCAGGACAGAGTCCTTGGCATGGGGCAGGCTGTGAAGCATGGGAAGTGGGGGAGGAACTAGTGGGGGGAAAACTACTCTAGGAAACTGTCAGCTAGGTGTTTTGGAAGGGGTCAGGGTGCAGACCAAGACCAGCTGATGTAGCTGCAGGAACAATAAGTGTATGGCCTTCTTCCCTTGAATAGCTCGGTGCTTAAGGCTGGGGAACAAGACTGCCAGGCCATTCAGAGGCTGTTCAGGAACACATGGTAACCTCAGGGGCTCTGACAAGCAGATGCACAGTGAGAAAGCAGCTCTCACACATGGGCAGGGGGCCTGAACAGCCTGGCCACCATGTGGTATGCAGTGTCATGGGGCTGGGGTGCAAGGGGGAGGGGAGAATATCCCCTCTTGTCCTTCTGAAAATTCATCCTGGGAATTAAGATGCAGTGTTTGTGGCAATCAGGTGCTCAGTTTGATGATCCCAGGAGCCCCTTCTAGCCCTTTTTCTCTACCCTGGGCTTATATATTGCTGTACAGCACATCATATGCGGGCATTTGGTTCATACAGCAAGCACAGCATCCCTGCTGATCCCAGACAAGGGACTGCCCTCTAAATACACCCTTTCTGTGCCTTTTGCTAGAGCACGTTGTGTGGAGGGAGGTACACAGCTTTCCCATGTACATGCCTTCACCTTTCTGATGCATGTACACTGGTTCTCATGGCCAGGATCTGCACTGCAATTAGTTCTCCTGACTGTCAACAAAACTTCTGTTGGTTTTAAGAAGAGCAAGAGTGGATGGAAGAATCTGTAAAAATCTGTAAAGAACCTGTAAATCTTACCTGAAGTCTGATTTCAAGTAAGAGGGATTTATATGACATACCACCAATCAGAAATAATGCAACTAAATGTGAAAATTAAATTAACAATAGGAGGGAAGCAACTGACTTGAAACTGAACTTTTCTTCTATACTTTTCATTTGTCTATGGTTTAGAGAAAACAACCCCTCTTGTTGGCTTTATCTGACTCCACAGCCCCTGCAGTACATCACTGCATGTTTTTTCTACCATCTCTGGCAAGGAACTGGAAATCTGTTACCTGGGTTTCAGGTCCAAGCCAGGAACATGACATTTAGTCACCTGCTCCTCCCGTTTGTGTGTGTTAGATCAATGGTGTGGACCCCTGTGAATTAATTGCTGTTCCCTTTTATGTACTCTAGCTGGCTACAGCTGCTTGAGACACTTTAAAATATCCCAACAACTCCAGTATTGTTTGCTGACACTTTCTAAATTCTCTGCTTGGCATCTGGTTGTCGTGATAGCATCAAATGCCCCGGTTCACTTGGAAGCAGCCAGAGGCTTTGGTTAAGGGCCTGTGCAGGTGTTGCGGAAACAATCCAGGGCAATTTGAGTAGCATCTAAAAGCCATGCTGTTTATTTTTCTGTTCACATGGGCTGCTTATCACAACCACCTGGAAAATTCCACACATGCAGTTACCCCAAAATGGGGCTTTGTGACAGTGCAAGAAAAATGGTTATTTCATCTGATTCTCTAGCAAAGGCAGAGAGATGAGAGGGAGTTTTCAGTGTAAAAGGAAGATTTGTTGATACGAAAGATTAACCCAAATTGCTGCTGTTGGTGGCCAGGAGAGCTCCCTCCATGGCCTCAGCTCCCACCATCAGCTTAGGCTTGTCTGGAGTTACGCTGTGTGAAGGTTACAGCTGGGTGCATTTGTGCCAGGGTTGTGTGTCAGTGCTGGCTGCACGCTGACGGCTCACACAGAAACACCCTCTCACGGGTGCAGAGCATTTGCTTTCTCTGCTGCATTCCTTCAGCTTGGCCAAGGTGGGAGCTCTGGCTCGGTGGAGACCCCGGGCTGTGCTGGGGACAAGGAAGGGAAAGGCAGAGCGTGCTGAGAGAGTGCCCCAGGGCACAGGGTGCCTGTGGATGGGCACAGTATCCAAGGGGCCCAAGGCTGTGCCAGGCTGAGCTGCCAGGGTCTGCCTGCTCCAGCTTTGCCCTAAGAACAAACTGGAGCACGAGGCAAGAAGTGAGGCTGGGATGAGGGTGAAGTGGCCGGTTGTGTGCCTGAAGCCCTCTGTGGGATCACTATCTCAGAAACAACATAAGCAAGAAACCGTGAGCCAGGAAAGTAGGAGCTCTTCTCTGTGCCTTACTTTCTTCTGAGGTACAGGCAAAGTCCTCTTCTCCTTCTGCTGAGGTGCTTTGGGGTGGCTGAAAGGGCACTGCAGCACCTGTCCAGCCCTTCACCAACTCTCCACCCAGCTTTTTCCTTCCTGGTCCACCTCAGTCTCCAGCCTTTTCTTGTGCAAATATGTGTATGGTTGTAATCCTCGTGGCAGGAGTTGTATGGCCATTCCTGGTGGCCTGGAGCATGTATGCCACAGCCGCTGATGTCATAGGGAATAGGAAAGTTGTCCCCTGCTAATGGGCTGTGCGTGGGGAGTTCCTCTCCTTGCTGTATCCCTGGTGCTGCACAGACAGTGTTAACTGATTTCTTTAAGGACACACACCACCACCACCGATGGGAGGCAGTTCAGCTAGATAGATGTCCAGCCTGAAAATCAGTGTACCAGAGAATCTAATGCAACACATGAATGTAGAGAAATCACGGGTACCTCTGGAAGTTATCACAAAACTGGGTGTCATAAGAGGGTGATTTCCCTGAAGATATTCCAAACTTCCCCTAGTGATTGGTGGGCTCATAGTAAAGCTTCCTGCACTAGCACTCAGATTTTACTTTTGCTGTGCAGTGTAAACTTTTTCACTCTGCTTGGGCTCTGCTGCTTCCTTTAACATACTGTCCACTTTTACAACTGATTCAGCAATCTCCTCCCCATGAGATATCACATTACTAATATCTTCCTTTTTAATTATATCTGACATGCAGCTGCCATTTTTACAACCTTTCCAGTGAAATTTGGTTCTCATTTGACCTCAGTCTGTCAGAGATTGGGGGGGGCCTCAGCCCTAATGATAAATACTGAAGAGGAGAGGCATTTTTCTTTGTGACCTCTTGCTGTGCTCTGTAAGAAACAATGGCCCCAGCCTACTCCAGGCTGAGTGTCTGTACCCAATGCACAGAACCCCTTGCCTTCACTGGGTTCAGAACATGCACGGAACATACACAGTGCTACAGTGTGTGGTGCTTAATCACCTGTTTCAATGCAAGGACTCAGATGCCAGATTTTTCCCAGGTCTCTCTCCATTTTCCTGGTAGGGCTGAGAAATGTACCCCTGGTCAGTGCCTGCCATAATGTTATGAACAAGCAAAAACTCTTCTGAAGCTGCCCAGCCACTACTCTTTTCAAGTCCCGCTGGAAAACATGCTAGAGTGGTCTGCTACCTTAGGTTTCCAAAGGGATTCACAACAACATTGGAATTGTTTGGTTTTTTGTTTGTTTCAAATATAGCAAAAATCTGAAAGACCTAAAGGTTAATGGAGACTAATCCACTACAAAGACTGAGAGACTGCCCATCCTCATACTGACATCTCCTATACTGTGGATTCCTCAGGGCAGAGAATCCCTTTCCTGTGCTTTGTAAAACAGAGCAGGCTTTTGTGGTGCTAGATATCTGCTGGTGTCAAAGCATTTAGCCAGGTAAGGCTTTTGCACAGCCTCCACCAACACTTTTCAATTCCAGAAAAATACCGAGCAAGGCCTTCAGGATTTAGCCCATGAATTGTGGTTCTCATAGCACACAGGATTCCTGAGATGATCTGGACTAAAATTGTGTCAGGGAGGTCTCTCTCTCATCCTGCCTCTGCTCCTGGTGGGGCAATAGTCTTAATGTCTGTAGCTCTCATATGATTGCAGCTTGTTGCACAAGAAGCAATTACAGATGAAGTCTGAGCTGCCTGGCCCGTGGCTGCCTTCTTAGGTCTCGTTAGGCATCTGTGGATAACTGGGTGGATGGAATGTGCCAACAAACATATTCCCCCACAACCAGGCTTGTCCTACTGCTTGCTTACATCGGTCACATGGAGTGATTTGCCCTTACTCTGGGGTAAGGGCAAATCAGGTGAGTCAGATAAAGGTCTCAAGTGTAGGATTGTCTCCAAACAGCAAATGCTGAGGTGCATCTGTACCTCCCCCCTGCACAGAAGAATTTAGGAAGGGAAGGAGGGCTGGAATATGAGGAGTTTTTCTATAGCTGTCCAGTGCAAGGCTGCCTTGCAAGGGAAGCTTCTGGAAAGCTGAAGCTATGTCTCCTCACATTTTCCCAAATCACCATGAAACACTAGAGAGATGCAAGACCAGTCAGAATTGCCCAGGTGCCCTGGGAGGAGGAAGCAGGCTGAACTGGCTGCAATGTGGTATAGCCCACAAACCTAGCACATGAGCTTGTCCTTGGTCTGAGGCTGCTGGACCCTCTTTTCTCAAGCCCGTTGGAAGTTTTCCAGGATGCCTGTGAGGGTTATACAAATCTCACACAAGGTGTTTGTACCAAGTAGGCACTACTAGGCTGTCCTGGAAGAGGTTGCCATTATTTTTTTTCCTTCCCTCTGATGACACATTTTCTAAACCACAAAGCTGCTTTGATCTGGACAACATTAAGAGTCCTGCTGTGCTGTAGGCTTTCCCTTTAAACCTCTTGGCAATTATGCACACTGGCAGCTGTGCCTCCCCTGGAGGCCACTGCTCAGAGGTCCTCCAAATGGGCCATGCCCTTTCGTACAGCTCTGGACCTTTTCTCTTCCTGGGACCTTCATACACAGAGGTTTTGCTTGTTGTTGAGCCTTGGCTGCCTTGGGTGGCTGCAGCTGGTAACATGCTTGGGTTTAAGACCTCCATGTATACAGGAACTTGACCTGATGTGAGCCTTGAGCTGCTGACTTCTTCCTCACGTTCCTCCTCTCAGCCAGGCCAGCTCACAGAGATCTTGCAATCTTGTGCTACTGTTTTATGACCCACGTGGGCCAGCTGTGAAGAATTGGCTCTGACTTGGAGTTCAGGGCAGGAAAAAGGCTAATTTCATCCTATGTGTGATGATCCAGCATGGTGCTTCTGTGTGCATCAGAGGTCATATGTGGAGGTCTGCTTATTCACACAGAGAGTTTGGTTTCAGCTGACCTTGGTACAGTCATGTTACTGCCTGAAGGGCTGGATTGGGGTTGGATTCCAGTTTTTCGAGCAGATGGCATATGGGAGGTTGTGTGCTAGCTTCCTGCCTGCTTCTGCCTGCAGCTGGATGTGGTCCTGGAATATACTCCTGTAATAACAATGAGACAGCACTAGAGCCAAACCATTCTGCCTGGCAGCCTGTCTGGAAGGTTGTGCCTTCTGTCCAGCAAGGAATTTGGAGCATTTACATAAAGACAGCAGAAGAACTCTGTTCCAGCGCGCCTAAGGGACAGCATGAAGGAGCCAAAATGGTTTTCAGATATAGAAAACACAGATTTTCATGGTTTCATTCTAGAACTCACTGGAAAGGAGGCAAAGTTTTCAGCTGCCACCAGCTGTCAAATGCTCTGCAAAAGTGTACTGGTGGTGTCCATCCATTTCCCCATGGGCAGTCGTCCACACAAAGGCTGTCACCAATCACCTCCACAACCAGGCTACGTGACAGCAGTCCTGGGAGTCCTGATGGCAGGAGACTGCCTGGTCACCACAGGGTGTGGTGTGCCTCACCACCTCTTTTAGGGGAGTGCCAAAGCCCTTTGTGCCTTATTAGACATCTCTGAGCCAGGAAGCAGCTCCCTGCCTGGGTCAGTGGCCAAGAAACCTGCCTGACCCCTTACCTTTAGCACAGGCCATCAAGTGTCAATCAAAGGACACTGCTAATAAGAAGACTTCAGCTCACTCTCTGAAGCATGCCGGTGCTTCACACATTGCTAATTCTTTCCACTCATGTTTCTTCTCACTTCAACTGCTCTTTGCTGCAGCTCTGGATAGAGGCAAAGTGAGCAAGTTTTCTTTCTTTCTCCTATCCACAGTATGAGTGTCTGCTCATACTCCAAAACATGCTTCCTCTTCCCTTTTATCTGATTTCTAAGGAGTTCCAGTTTCACTGAGGTCAGTCGCTTTCCTACCTTCTCTGCCCCTGCCTTTCTGGGCCATGCTCACCCTCAAGTGTGAGCTGTGTGAAATGCTTGTCTCCCATCAAGGGGTAACAGAAATACCCATCATTTCTGTTCAACACCACTGCCAGTAATAAGGAGGTAAATAATGCATGAACTGATGCTAGATGGGGATCAAATATGCACAGCTGTGAGTTATTATGTGGTACCCTGCTTTAAGGTTGGTGAAAAGAACCATTTTACAGCTGCTTACAATTTTTGTATTCTCTTCACAGGAACTTTCATCTGAATGTGCTCACAAGATAAAATCTTAATTAGTCACAGTCCTTGTTTCAATTTCTGCTTTCCTTGAGTTTGTTGGTCAAACACCTGAGCTTCCCAGACCAGGGTCATAGGAAAGGCCATGGGAAGTGGAGATTTTTCACTGCAGGGGGGCAAGCAGAAAGGTAAAATGGGAGGATTGTTTTCCTATCTTTGTCTCTCCCCTCACTTAGAGTAGCTCTAAATAATACAACCTAAATCATCCCCATCTGGAGGCCTATGGACACATCCCACCCTTGACTGTAGAATGGAGAATGTTCACCTGAGGCAGGATGTTAGCCTAGGAAATGAAGCAGCCATTACCTCTCTGGAACGTTTTGAGTGTCTTATTTTCAAGTTTTTGTATTATGTGAAATGACAGCAAATCAGGCACAACACAAGGCAAATTGTCTCTGAAGCTCTCAAAATTGTCACTTTTGGACAGTTTTGTGTTCAGCTATTACAAGTATGCTTTTCCAAATCTTTTCCTGTCTTTGTTGGTGCTGCTGCTGGTGTTGATGTGCTCACTGAGACACATCAAAAGACTTGCTAAGTTTCTTCTTTCTCCTGCTCAAAAGGCACCTGTGCCTCTCTCTGCCTCACGCTGATCCATTTCTAGCACACTTGACACACGAAGGTCAAACGCTTTTTCTGATGCTTCTGAGCTTGTTGCATTGTGAACCAGCTGATGCCTGGAGTGCTCCTTTCACAGCCCTGGGAGGACAGGCAGTTTGGCAAGGCAGCACCCAGAGCTCAGCGAGCTCAGGTTGGGAAGGCTTTGCTTTGCAAATCATCTCATCAGGGATGACTCAACCCCAAGGCAGGCACGTGCTTAAATGGAGGGGGATTATCATGAAATTTTCATCCTTCCCAGGCTGGAAACTGCAGGCAGCCAGAGGAGATGTCAGAGCATCAAGGACAGCGGAGATGCTAAGTGTTCAGACAGTTTAGGGTTATAAATAAGGTATTTTAGGAACAGAGAAGGGTGAAAGGCCCATCCTTCTGGCTGGTCCTCATTCTCCCCAGAACAGGGATGCTGTAAGGGGGACAAAGCAGGGGGCTTTGCCTCAGTGCACTCCTCATGTGGGAGCAGATGGCAAGGCTGGGCTGCCCATCGGGCAGGAAACCAGGCCTTGAACAATGGGGTAAAGCTTGGGCACAGCACCTGTGTCAATCATCTCAGCACGCCTGGCCTCGGTGAAGGCATGGTGAAATGGTGTGGGGAAAGACCAGTGCAGGACACAGAACTAAGCTGAGGCTGTTCAGCACTTACTTTAATTTTTTAGGTTATGCCACTTTGCAGTTTCTAACAAGCCTCCTTCCATCTTCTTGTATGGGGAACTTTTGTCCCCCACTAGGTCACTGCTTTGTTCCTAGTGGTAGCTGTAGGGTGTTGTCTCCCAAGAACTGTAAATACAGGTGTCTGCTTTTAAGTTAACATTTCTTTTTGGTGAGTGGTTTTTGGTGAGTTGGTGAATCCTTTGTGCTCATTGTTGTGCTGCTCTCCGCTGGAGCGTGGAGTGCAGGCTAACACAGGCATCAACTCAGGGCCAGGAAGGACAATCTCCTCCATGGAGAGCAGAGGGAACAGCCCAGCCATGCTTCCCTCCCCAGACATGGGCACCGCTGCTTGCCAAGGTGAGGGCAGGGGCAGGGGGGAGCTGTGTGTCTCTTGTAATGAGTCTGCGAGGGAATCTACATTTTCTTTGGCTTTGCGAGGGGGAGAGGCTTCTGGCCTGAACATCTGCATCCAGGCTGCCTCTCAACACTTTGGAGGGCACTGTCAGGGGAAAAAAAAATCAAAATCCAGACCAATAAAAGAAAAACAGCTGGAAAGATTATGACTTGTCAGTGTCCAAAGCCCAGGCAGGAGCAGAGCACACCAGCAAGCAGAACTCTGATAGTCACTCAAGGATGCAAAATCCCATATTGAAAGCAAGAGAGAGGTTTCAGAAAGAAATACATAAAAACGACAAGATGTGGTGCTGGCCAGTCTGATTTTCCTCTGTGTCCCTTAGGAAATACCTTGTTATGACATCTCAGCAGCAAGAGGCATTACCTGAATGCTGTTTATCTGTGGTCATTAAAAATCCCTTTTCGACTTTGTTGAGAAAAACAATGGTCCATCCAGCACCCTGCAGTTGTGCTTCACTTAGCGGCATGCTTCTTTCAGCTGAAGGATTTTCAGAGGTGTTCCAAACTGTTATACACCCAGCACTCACATAGATTTTCTGGATGATGTGCACTAGAATATTGCATTGGGAATAGCTGGGAATCCTGGCTTCCTGTGCTCTGCAGCATCCAGCGGAGCTGCAGTAAACATTCCCAGCTGCACCTCTGGATGTGGTCACACACATCCCTCTCCTGTTTGCTGACATATGGAATGGATAGCTAACAGCTTTATTGACTTTTCTGTGCAGGGTGCAACTGTCATAACTAAAAGATACCCAGGCATTCAATTTATCTACAAATTTACCTCTTTCATACTGACCCTAGACCTGTAATTCTGAAATGTACTGCCATAATCAATACCAGATTTTTCCAGTAGGGATGCTAACAACTTCACACATTGCCACACACTTCTGTGTCATCCTTTTTGGATCTTCCTTTCCGGTATAGCACATTTTGGCTATGAAGTGATACAGCCAATCAGTAATAAAGCACTTGGATGGCTCCTGTATCAGTGATCAAGAAATCGGGGTCAGAAATGGGGAATAAGGAGGGGAGCTGAAAGAGAGGGGGCTTTAAATTTCATTTAATGATGTCTACTAATACATTGTCAGAATATGAAGCATCATCTACATCTGGATGAGAAAAGGAAAAAGTAGTTGTTCCATTTACACATCCAAAAGCTTATGAAGTGACAAATGGTGTTTATCCTATCTGGAAAAAATGTTATTCTTAATTGTAATACTGTCATTGCTGCCAGCTCTCACAGATTCAGTGTGTGGCTCATGACAAATGGTGTCTTTTCAAGCCCTGGTTTGATTATAGAGGAATCTCAACAATGTTTTTCTTTTAAGCTTGATAGTATTTCCTAGAGCAGAACCTGAAGACTGAAAGGCAGAGAATTCACTCTATATTGATGTTTTAAAATCTCATCATTTTTAAGGAAGTGTGATCATTTCTTCTTATTTTTCAGTTTTCCAAGTTAGTAATATCACACTCAGGAAAAGGAAGGCATGATATACACAGGTAGACATATGCATATTGGTTGCCACAGTGTCTCTTTGCAGAGAATCACATTTATCAATGCAAGCCTTGTATTTTTATACACATATCAAATGCTTACATATATAGAAGGTGCAGGAATATGTAATTATATTCTGTTGTTCACATGATTACATTTCCTAGACTCATCTGGGAAGATACATGCCATAACACCCTGAAGATTATCCATACCATAAGACCACAAGAAGAAACTTTCTGGGAGAAATCTAACAATGTGGTAAAAAAACCCCAAACAAGCAAACAAACAAAAAACCCAACAACAACAACAAACAAAAAACCCCCACCCACAATGACCCAAAACTTAAAAAACCCCAGCTCATACAACATTAGACACTAGATTTTTCACACTAAGAAACAGCAAAACTAGAAATGAAGTAAACTTTCATGAGATAATTTTCTACAGTTGAAGACTGGTGGGAATATGCAGGTAAATCCAATGCTTACCTGAAGGCAGTTGGTGCACATATTTTGACACGCATATTTCTATTGGACATCAAAGAGCATTGAAAAGGGGAACTGCCCATCTCACAGATTCCTGAAAGTGCTGGGCACTCATTCACATGCACAGCAGCTTCTAATCTAGTGAGCCATCACTTACTGGGACTGTGCAGCACTTCTCAGAAACAAGGGGACAATGCAAGAGTAGGAGAGAATCTTTCTGTCTCCCAGACAGCAACAGCCACCTTTGCCCTGTCACAGTCAGCTTGAGGGAATGCTGTTGTAGAATGCAGGAATGTCTCACTATGAGGTTTTGACTTGAAATAGATCTTGGTCCAGTCTGAATAAACATTTTAGCGCTTTGCCACAGAAAGATGTTGTCAAGAGGGTGGTTTCACACACTGGAATTATAATATTTCTTGTAAACTTTAGCACAGCTTAGTTCCTTTGAACGTGGAGGTGCCTGGCCACAGGGGAACACAGAGTTTATGGTCATGCTGGCAGTCTTCCTCTGGCAAACAGAACTCCAAAAGGAATAAACATAGGAAGATGAAGCAAGGCAGGGGGGAGGTGAGCTGTTGGTGCAGCTGGGGGTTCTGTGGCTTCCAGGCTGGGGCTGGGAAGGTCACTGTTGAGATGGCACTAATTTCCATCTATACAGAGCTTTGAGATCCCTGCTTGGACCATGCTGTGGAAGCATGACATCTTGTAGATAACAGTGCCCTAAGTGGGAAATTTGGCAAGAGCCTGGTCAGAAGAAGCCTTTGGAGTCACTGAAGGAGTCCCTCAGACATGCTGCCAGGTGCTCAGCAGCAGGGAGTGTGTGAGTGAGTGCCCAGTAGCTCAGCTCCTGTGTGCTGGCAGACTGCCAGGGCAAGTATTCATTTGGGGCATCACAAATCTTCTGGGGTTAAAAGGACCCAAATTATCAAAATAACAGATTATTTGAAGTGAGTCATTTTGCTCAGCTGATTCCAACAGGACATTTGGGAGCAGTGTCACCAGCATGCTGTCTCCACCAGAGACGAGCAGCAGGAACCACTATTTGGTCTGAGAATAGCAGAGTACCACACGCATCCTTCTAGAAACAACCAAGGAATATGCAGAGGACAACTAATTTCCTTCAAGGATTTTCAAGCAAAGGCTCGGTGGTGGCTGAATTTAGCAAGCAGATACTCACTGTGAAGTAGACAACACAGTTTTACAAAGGCTGTGGGGCTACTGCAGAAATGTGAAGGTGCCGAGACGCTGCTCTGTGGAATTCAGACCGACACCCCTTGTGGCACTGCCGATCCCCCAATCCACACAAAGAAAAAGCAGAAAAAAAATCCATGCATCCACCTATCAAGTCAACTAGCTCTTGCTAGTCCCTTTTCCTGCCAGCCCTGGCGGCTGAGGGAGGGGTGGTAGGGTGAATGCCACAACTGGTCAGACAGGGTGTGGAAGGAGGGCTGTGCACGGTGCCAGCGTGAGGGCAAGGAACGGCCCTGTTGTGGGAGGCACTGCCCAAAATGAGTAGATCCTTTTCTTTACACATCTGAAATATCACAGGGGAAGAAGCTGAGGCAATGGTCCTGTAATGTCTCTGGGTACATTTTTGTCCCTGCTCAGCCCTGGGCCTTTGTTCTGGAGCGATGCCTTCTCACTTACATAGATCTGCAGCAGGTGAAAAACAGCTGAATTGAAGGACAGAATGGGTGTAAGATCTTGGGCTGTACCTCTTGTTTCCAGCAGAACCCATCCTTACCTAGAGCAATTCATAGAATATAGTAGATTCTCTTTGGATTTACACCAGAATAGAAAAGCAGGAGCTCCTGAGAAGTTCATGTTCCCACAAGAGCCATGTACTTTAGTACAAAGCACACCCACCCTTTTCTCTGGCCTCTTCTTTAGGCTGACTCATGCAGATTTCTGCTTGCTGTTGCCTTCAATCACTCCAGTGAGTCTGCTGTGATTCAGCTGTTCTCAGTTTGAACTCCCTCAGAGCATTTAGTCAATCCCAGTTTAACCAAGATTGGAAACTAATGAAAACAACGTGATACAGTTTCCAGAGATGGCTGATATGCTTGATGCTCGCCACCTTTGTCTGCTGAATTGTCACGCAGCTTCTCTGCAGGAACACAATCCACTTCAACGCTCGTTGGGACAGCAGGCATGGGGATGTCTGCCACCATCTCCACTGAATAGTTCACATTCCAACCAAGTATTTTTTACCACATGTTATGAAGAAAATATGATGTTACACACACTAGAAATAGCTGGGAATAATATTTTACAGGGTCAGATGGTATAGGGCTGTCACTGTGGGCCTCAAGAGTCATGTCCTTCCTTTAGGAAGAGGATGTCCTGTCTGAAATGGAAAGATGCAAAATGAGGAAGGGTCCATCTCCAAAGATATTCAGCATGTGGAGCAGACGAGTCGGAAACACTTCTCTGTTTAAACCTGGAAGATTGAGAGGAGGTCACATCTACAAGCTTAAGTACACGTTTGAGTGGGAAAAGAGATATAAAGGGGGTCTTGAAATAAACAGGTGATAGGGAGAACCAGAGAAACGTGTCCACAGATCAGCCTGGCTTTTTGCAGTAAGTAATAGAAATAGATACTTGAACAGGACAACAAGCTGCTTTAAGTGGGAAGAGATGAAGGAAAAGAAAAAACACAGCCTTGTTGATTAGAAAGTTCCATTACATTTAGCAAAAGCCTAAAGGAACTATGGGATGAGGAAAGACTTGTTTTGGGGAAGGTTGCCAACTGAGCTGTGATGTTATTGTAAAAAAAACTATTTTGGTTCTTGCGCAAGTCTTGGGAGTTTTTTAAAATTCCAGGGAAAAGAGAAACCAGAGCAGCCAGATCAAGTGGAATCTCTTTTCTGTCTTCTTTTGTGAGCAATAAGAGCTCGAGTTACAAATTAAGATTGTGTTCAGGATTCAGCATGCTACCTTTTAATTTCTAGTGCACATCTGTAAGCCATCTAAGAAGTTCTACAGCAAAAACAGGAAAGATGAATGATGACATTACCCAGTGAAAAAAATCCTAAAACAACCAAAAAATCCTATTTGGAAGGAAACTCAAAACAAAGAGTTCCCCCCTACACCTCCCCTTTTTAATATACTATAAAGAGCATGAAGGGCACACATATAATTTCTTTTCCTTGGGACACAACTGCAAACCACATAATGGAAAAAGACACTCAAACAAGTTGGCCAGAAGAATGGAGCAAATGCGTAGCTCATGTGGAAATACCTCAGCCCTGTTGCTGATCTCAGGACCTCTCCTTCTTCTCAAGTAAAAGCTCCAGCAGCATTGCACACCCATGGATTGGATCAGCCATTGGCTCATGAGTGACAGAGCAAAAATTTGACTTCCTGCAGAACACAGGACATTGTCTAGCCATCTGCAGAACCTCCTGGGCATGGGGCATGCGGAGATCAGAGGAACAATCCTGGTTGCTTTGGGGTACTACCAGCATCATTGACAAGGCCTTTGGTTTTCTGGAAACAAATGCTTTTCTTTTAAGCAAGTTACTCCCTTGCTTCCAGGTGACCAGATTTCACACCCACCTCTGTTCTTCGAAAGATAAGTTCATTAAAAAGTCATGATCACACCACACCCATCTCCTCTCTAATGTGAGCCATCCTGGCTTTCCAGGCTTTCCTCTTGAGGAAGCTGATCCCTTTGTTCTTTTTGGTTGCCTTTCTCTAACTCGCTCTATTCTAGTGATGCAGAGACCAGAACCACACACACTACCCCAAAGGGGGTGCACCAACCTGGAAGAGCCTCCCTGAGGGTGCTCACCATTTTCCTGGCTTTCTGGCTGCCATGGCACACTGAGCTGAGGTTTTAAGAGAGTAGTCCATGGTGACTCCAACAGCATTTTCTTGAGTGGTGGCAGCTAGTTGTGAGTTCAAAACCATGTAAACATGATTCAGATTATTCTACAGATTATTCTACAGATTATTCTACCCAAGACATCACCTTGGTGAACACTGAAGCTCATGTATCACCATTCTGCCCCTTGCCTTGGCTTTGTTAAGTACTTCTGGAGTTCCTCTCCCACAGCTCTTCTTTGCACTTCACCAGACAAATGAGCTTGCCATTGACTGCAAACCTGGGCATGCCAGACACACAGCGTTACTCCAGGCTGCTGGTGAGGATGTTAAGTAATACCAGAGTGACTTCTAGGGGTTCTGTTACTGCTGCTTTTCCATCCTAAAGTCACATTTGGGCCCTTAACTTTCCTTTCTGTTTTCAAATCACAAAATGACTTTTCATTCAGTCCCTGATGACTAAGTATCTTCATAGCCTTTGCTGAAAAATTGTCAAAAGCTGCCTGAAAATCTAAATACAGTATGTCCAGTATCTCTAGATTCTTGTAACCACCCCTATGGACTTCCAGCAGACTGGTTGCAAGGTTGTCCCTTACAGAAATCACGTTGACTGCTTCTCTTGACATCACACTTCCCTTTGTGTACATGGTTTTTTGGCTCTGCTGTTGTAGGAGGGATGGAAGTCAAACTCTCTGACCTGTTGTTTCCCAACCCCTCTAGCTGTGGGGTGGCAATTCTGCCCTCCTCCTTCTCTGGCACTGAGGCCACTTGTGATGGCAGTTTACATACCTTGGGCCACCAGTTCTGCAGCTTCACATGGGAAATACTCTGTAAATGGTGCCTGGTCCTACTGGTTTACTGACCTCCAGCTTGTCTGTATGGCCTGTTTCCTGTGAATGCAATTCAGGTTGCATTAACTCCTCTGAAGTACTGCTATCACAAATATGCTAGGTTTGAGGGCTCTCTCTCATGTCTTCAGCAGGAAAGACTGGAACATTAAACCCAGTGAGCATTTCTGCTGTTTTCTTGTCTTCCCCAAGTGCCCTTTTACATATTTGTCCTCAAACTAGTTGGCTTCTTGACTTTGCTATATAAAGAACTATTTACTATCAGTTTCTGCAAGGCTCAACTCACATTAATTTTTAGCCTTTTTAATTTTTGGTGTATGGTTGATTTGCTTTATTTTATGGGCTTTCCTGTTCTCCTAATTTGGGTAAGCTTCCCATTTTTTAAACATTAACTTATTGCTTGTGATATTATCCTTAATGTACCTATTGAGCTGTGAAATGGCCTTTTTGGATCACATTGCTTTCTTTACAAATTATGTCAAAATTTTTACCTGAGATTTTAATATAGTATTTTTTTAACAGCACCCAGGCTGCCTGTTGCCTTCTGGCTTTTGGACTGCTCTTATTAAAATTTGCTCCCTTTCTGTCTATTTTTTTTTTTTTTTTTTTTTTTAAATCTCATTTTGATAAACCTCTCTTAAAAATGAACATCCATACGCTGAATCCGCTTGGGTCGTTCTCTCCTGCAACACTGCCCTGTGTTGTAATCACAACTGTACTGTGATTACTGGCACAGAATTGCTTTCCCAATAACACCTGAAGCAGGTTCTGTGTGCCACGCAACACCAACTCCAGAATAACATCTTTTTCTGGGTTCTATGGCTAGGTTTGGTTTGTTTTTGTTTTTAAACAATCTTTTATTATTTGTGTTTCTGCATCTCATGTTGATAAAGATTCAAATGTGGATCATCCTAGAACCTGCCTTAAACATGTAGCTTTAATCTCACTTAACAGTTCATAGAATCAGAGAATAGTTGAGGGTGGAAGATCCTCATCAACTCACCCCTGCTCCAAGGAAGATCAGGCACAGCAGGTTGCTCAGGGCTGTGTTCAGTTGGGTTTTGGCTGTCTCCAAGGAGGGAAGATTAACAACCTCTCTAGCAAACTGGTTTAGTGTTAGACCACATTCACAGTGAGAGATATTTTTTTTTCATACATTTAAATGGAGTTTCCTGTATTTCAGTTTCTGTCCATTGTCTCTTGTTCTTTCTTTAAATATCTTTGAGAAACTCCCTTTAAGTAGTTGCAGTGGCAGAGTTCTGAGAGAACTCAGCACAGCTTGGCCAGGTTTTTGGTTCCTGACAGTCTCTTTCTTTGTTAGGATCCATGTAAAGATCCCTGTTGCTTAGTACTCATGAGACTGCATTTGGACTACTGTGTGCAGTTTGGGGCTCCTAGGAAAGCACTGACAAACTGGAGAGAGTCCAGCAGAGGGTCACCAAGATGGTCACGGTGATGCAGCACTCACTGTGGGAGCAGGGACTGAAAAAACTGGATTTGTTTAACCTGGAGAAGAGAAGGTTGAGGGACAGTCTTTACAGTGCATACATGCTCCTTATGGGGAGTTACAGGAAAGACTGAGTTCCGTGCTTATTGGACGTACATAGCAAAAGGAGAGAAATTCCAGCGGGACACATGGAAAAAAAATTCATGGGAGTACTTAACCAGGGGAACAGGTTGCTCAGAAAGGTGGTGGAATCTCATACTTAGGGACACTCAACACCTGGGCTGAACTAGGCCCTGAGAAACATGAAGTAACTTAGGAATGAGTTATGCTTTGAGCAGTAATTCTTCCTCCACCCTTGCTTTTGGCATACCTTTTCCTTAAAGCTCACCTATAACTTATGGCAAGATAATTGCCTTCTCTGGGCATAAGCATTTGTGAATGCCAGGCTTCATTCCCAGTCAGAGCAGAGAGCACACTTAATGACACAGCTCTCTGGTAACAGAACACGTTTGGCATCTCACACTGCCTGGAAGCATAAAGCTGAGTGCCCTCCAGGGCAGTGAGAGCAAGTCCAAGATTAATAACTCTTCCACTACAAGGCAAGATGGAAAAGACTCAGAACAGTCATGAAAACTGCTCCTTTGCAGGCAAACTTATCCCTGCTCTTCCATCCTTTCATGTAATCCACCCCCCACAGAAAGCTGCTAACTAGGACTTGGAAAGTAAAATGTACATTAAATGAATGGGTTTGGCAAAGGGAACATCTGTTTATGAGTAACTTCTTGTTCTCTACATATGATAATGGTTATGGATTAGTGTGCAGAATACTGCACTTGTTTACAGCTCCTAGGAACTGTATGTTTTGAATCATTAATAAGGAGCGTTTTCAAATGCAGAATTTCTCATCAACACAAGCATTGCTGCTTTTCCCCTCCCACAATAAGTGCAATTCAATTTGCAAATTAAACATCAGTGAGAGTCACTTAATGCCACAGCCACAGAGATCAACATTTTTATTGTCACAGTCTGTTCTATTTAGGATATTGATATTCATGACACCCAGCAAAAATAGATCTCCAAAAGATATTCCAGTTTTAATTTGTCATGACACCAAAGAAAGTGTGGGGGGTGTGGGGGTGGGGGTGTGGTGTCTGCTTGTTTAAAATAAATCTGGGAAACAGAGAACCGAAACTGAAATTATCTCTAGCTCAGACTAAATGTATTTACACTTCTTTCTCCTCACAGAAGGGTAGTCCCTTCTAGGCTAACCACAAGATTAATGAGGAGGACTCTGCATCTAGTCCTCGTCTTTTAAGAGTTTTCCATGATCTGACTCTCACCCTTTTCAGCTCAGATGCTTCCTTCTCCTCCTGCTTTTCACTCTACCCTTTAGGCAGCTCAGTGTTAGACTGACCTAAGCTCTGACCAGCGTTAAAGGCATGTTTGGAGGGCTGCGGATTTGCTGAGCTCCCTACAGAGAGCATGTCTTTTGCTTGTTTCTCCCTGTCATTTTCTTGTGGTATCGCCTCTGCCTTGACGCTTATTTTCTCCGGACTGCAACGTGAGCCTCCCGAATGCCACCACTAGTGTGTGACTGGGAGGTCTGCATTCCAGTTCCCCATCTGAGCTGGGAGCCCAGAATACTCCGTGACATATTCCGGTAGGAATGCCTTTTTAAAAAGAGCTTTTTGGCAGCTCTCCAAACACAGCAAGTGCGGGATGAGGATCTGATTTCACCTCCGATGCAAGGAATATTCATGTGAAAACTTCTCTTCCACAGAAGAGCTTGCAACAACAGTTACAAGTCGTAATTAGTCTCCCTGAGTTATCTGGTTTCAATGAGCATGCACCACACCCTCCACAGCCACACTCAGGCCCGCTCGTAGCTGAACTAATCTGAAGGGAATTGGTTGTCTGTTTTCTCCTGTGTCCAAAGAGATACTCAAAAGTACTTGGGGATGGCCGGACAAATTTATCAGACAAGACAACAAGAAAAAAAAAGCATTAAATCATAAGAAAATTCACATGACTCTGTTTTGCACTTCCTATTACTGCTTTGCCGGGTGCAGAACCTGGGGGTGGAAGACTCTAGCTAGGATGTGCAGTGGTCTCCAAGCAAGCAAGCCCACGATCAATGCCCAGACAACCTTTAAACCAGCTATCCATGAGAGACCATTTTTCATAAAACTACTAACCCATTCTCTACTCAGCAGTTTTCAAGCAGGAGTTACCAAAAAGAAGCCTAGGGGATAGTATTCACCTCTACTAGCTACTAAAAATCAGCAGAGATGTTTGCTTCATGTCATCCTGCAACGTTTCACACATCCTTCACCTGTTAATCCTTTACAGTCTCAGTACTTCCTATCTTGCTGTATACCACCTCTCCCTTTACCAGACCCTCTTGCAGTCCATGGGTATCTTACCTTAGGCTATTAAAATTACTGCATGAAAAATAAACTGATTTCAAAGCAGTTGTTCCTAACCAGTACCATGAAAATTGCAGCTTGTCTCAGACCCATAATACAAGCTCAGATTCCCAAAGATTTGTGTATAGTTTTTGAATGCATAGATAGGCTGGTCTCATGTAAAATTCGCCTACAGTCCTGTCCTCGTTCGTGTCCTTGGACCTTCAGAGCTATTATGATGATATGTAATGTCAGGGGCTGGACACAGACACTTCCCATTGTTACAGGAAGGCTTAGGCTCCCTTTGGAACCAAATCAGTCAAACGACAAAGATTTTGACTCACAACAAAGGCAGAGTGGCTCCTTTGCTATCTCTGATGGTTTCTGCGAATGTTGAAGACATGCAGACACAGCAGAGAAAAGAAAGTTAGCAACTATGTGCAGACAAACATAGAAGTCTTCATAGCAGGAAAAATCCCCCACCCTTGTAGAGACTTTTGGCTGAAAAATAAAGTCTTTGTTCCCAGCTCCAAGATGCTGTCGCTCCTATTTGATTTCGTCTGCTTTAAAAGAAACAGACTTCGGCACATGCTTTGTAAATGAAAGGGATTGCATTGAAAAATGTTTACTGTTATCTTTTTTCTTTACAGAAAGTGCCTGTGGGGTCCCTCTGCTGAATCAATGGCTTGTCAGAAAGCATCAACAGTAACACCGAAGGAGTTTGATGTGTTACTTTCATCCCTATTGATCCAGAGGAAGGAGAAGCAAGTTGCGCTGGCTGGATGCTGGAATCCCTGAGAACAGACTCTCTATATTGGAACTGATCAGATATTTGAGCTTTGGTAACTTTGTTCATAAATGCTCCAACATACTGTTAAAGAGAGGATACAGCCTGTGGCAGATACGAGCCCGAGAGTTCCTCTTGAAAAGATTAAATCTACCATGTCTTCTAGGAAGATTTGCACAGTACGGAAAATTACAAACTTAAAAACATTCCAGCTCATCTTCCAAAAACAAGGCCATACATCAAAATGTTACAATCTACTCATTTTTACATTTAAAAGTGCAAGTATTTTTAAAAGCTCAAGAAACTTGAGAAGAATAAACCATCCATCTGGGTCTTGGTATCTTACAGGTATAAAATTTATAAGAATATAATAGGGGGTTTTGCAAGTCAGAAATTTCCAAAGTTAAACACCTTTAATAAACCTTATTCTCCAATGCTGAAGACTGAATAATCTAAAAATACAATTAAGAAACCTGAATATCTTGTACTATGCCTTACTCTTCACTGCATCACAATGATTTTTTTCCTCCTGTGAAGTCCCCAGGGTAACAGAGATGTGAAAAGAGGCCATGAGGGACAACTGTGTGGGACATTAGCTCCTGATGACAATTACCACAGTGGCAGAGCTGACTGTGGAAATGTAAGGTGCCATGGCAGCTGGGTGCTTGACCGTTTCCCTTGTCTCTGAGCTGTAAAAAATCCCTTTACTTAATTCTGGGGATCAAACTTCTTAGGTCTGTTGTCACAAGCTATCAGAAATACTGGTCTTATTACCATGACATAAAACTATTTTTTAAGGCTAACAGTCTAACAGCTAACAGCCCCCTGCCAAATTGAGCATAACCTCTCACACTGTGTCTTTCTAAGCTTGCAGATTTATTAACAGAAAAAGAAACAGTGAAAATATCAGAGTGATGGAAAAAAACTGAAATCCCTTTGACTCAGTCACCCCTCTGAACGTGTCAGGCAGCACATTTTCTGTTGCCAGCCATAGCAGGCAGATCTGGGCAGGCTTCTTTTGTGACCATGACCTGTACTCTGAGAATATAAACAAGATAAGAACCACTCCGATCCGAACCCGGAGGGCTCGGCACCGCCTGCTGCAGCGTCTTTCACTTCCAGCAAGCAGCGCAGAGCAGAGGGGTAAAGGACGGGAGCCCGCTGGGCAGCAGGACTGTGCAGCTGGGGCAGGGGCCAGTGCTGAACTCTTGAAGACAAAAGGCTTTCCTGAACATGAAGAGCATTTTAAAAGCTTCCTCTCATGGCCTGAGAGTTCACAGGCTTGGAAGACAAACTCTAATAAAGCTATTAAAAATTTTTTCTTGCCTGACTTGAACGCGTGGCTCTATTGAGGAAAGTGACATTTTTCTCTGAAGATACATCCTGGCTAGGATATGGTAAAGCATTTTTTGAGAAAAACACTTTTAGCAGTCTGGCAGGGACATCCTCCCCTTCCACAGCCCCAAAAAGGGGGGTGGGGGTGGCACTGGGCCAGTGCAAATGGCTGGGGCAAGAAATGAAGAACCAGGAAGGGGAGTGGGATACAGGGATCAAAGCGAGGATCCAGAATCAATATTTGAGCAGAACCAGAATCAAGCCAGCAAATAGGTTGTAACAAAAGACTCCCTGGGATTCTCAGGGTGCCTGTGGGAAGCCAAGTCCTCTTAGGTTCCTTGGGAACTCCCAAACGTGCCTGTGGTGTCCAACGGCAGCTTTAAGCATCCTTGGGCATCACCCAAGCACCAGCCAGTTACAAGTCAGGATGGTCAATTTTTGACCATCAAATCCATCAAGCATAATCTTCCCTGTATTCACCAACCAGTTTGGAAACTGGATAAAGAATCTTCGTAACATTCAAGACAACATAGTTTGACACTGATAGGTAACACACAGATGGCAGCATGGCTTTTTGCTGCTCCACGTGCTCTCCCCAAATGCCCTGTAGCTACCAACAGCATAAAAATAAATCCCTGCTGCTTCTCCTCTTGCTATCACTGTTATCACAGTACGAGCGTGCCCACATCTGGCTGGGGATAAGCATCACTCTGTTGCAGTACTGAGCAGGGGCCAGGAGCTTGCTGTGGTAGGCACTGGTTCCCAGGCAGAGGCAATGCCTGCTTGAGAGAACTCAAGACTGCAGTGGAAGATGAAAATGGAAAGATGAAATATCAAATGTTATCTGAATGCCGTCTGGATTCAGCTGAAGGAGAATGATCAGGACCAGTTTTTCCCTAAACTCACCTCTTCATACTTGGCTGACAGGATGATGTCTAGGACACTGTCAGGCAGATGAGAGCATTTTCCATCTATAATTAACCATCTCTGGCAAAAGAGGCAATGAAGAAGCAGGCAACAAAGATTTTATGTGATACTTAGGACAGATTTACATCTCTTTGCACCTTTGATGCAAGGAAGACAAAGGCCACTATCACTGAAAGCATTTTGATCTTGTAGTTGATCATGAAGTCTGTTCCACAACTGGTTACCACCACCCCTCTTGCCATACACAAAAGCATCACAGTCACAAGACACTAACAACCACATGAGCTCAAAGTCTGAAGTCTCATTCTTGCTTTTTTCTCTGTGGGAAGTTCCTGCGTAGATCAAATGCATCATTACTGTGGGAGACAAAAAAGCAGAGCTCAATCATTTACGATTATAATCTATTTTGGGACTTTGCATTTCAGAGGTGTTAATCTCAAAATACCGGCCAACTTCTTTGTCTTCACAATGCCCTTCTATTTCAGAAATTACAGGGGTTGCAGTGTGAGGAGGCTCTTTTTTTACTTTTTGTTTTAAAAGTTGCTGAATGGCCCTGCACTGTGGGGGCCATGTAGACCTGGTCAAAAATTTCTAACTGAATTATTTTCTCTGTAAAATTGCCTCACTTACCCTTTCCAGAGCTACTTTTCCAGACAGGGTACATGCTGTGCCAGGAAAGAAGAGGGAGGCTAACACTTTCTGGCTTGAAGGCCAAGGCACCCTTTCTTGATGAAGGAGCTTTGTTACTATTTGATTACCAGACAAACATCTGATCTTTTCTCGTGTCCTTCTAGAGAAATAAAAAAACAAAACAAAACTTAAAAAAGACCTTGATGTTGGCCTACTAAAATAATTTGAAAATTCTAAAATCTGAACTGTTCTTGTGGGATGGCATGAGCTTTACATTTCACATCCCCCTTAACCAGTAAGTTTCATAGTGGAAGCAGTAGATTTTAGTGGGTCTGGACTTCCCCTCAGCAGTTCTTCCCTTTAGAATTGGGGCCATTTAGACTGGAAGAGACCTTAGAAGTCATCTTGTCCCTCCTCCCATGAAACATTAGTCCAGCAAGATCAGGCGGCCCAATACCGTGTAAGTCAAGTTTTGAAGGTCTGGAAATGACACAGATTCTCTGGGCAGCCTGTTCTGGAAGGAAATCCCTTCATGGTGAAAATTATCTTCCTAACATCTGAATGAATTTCCTGTGCTGCAGCTGGTGCCCATCGCCTTCCATCCTATCAGTGTGCATCACACAGAGGAGTCTGACTCATGTTACTGAGCTGGGGAGTACAAAACCATCTCCCTTGGCCTTCTCTTCGTGGGACTTGACAAAAGCAGCTCTGACTGCTTCTCTTCAAACACTGTATGCTCCTGCCCCCTCACTGTCCTGGTGACTCTCTGCTGGTCTTGCTCCAATTTGTCAGTCAGCTTCTTGAACTGGGGAACTCCAGAGCAGACACAGTACCCCAGCTGTGGAATTCACAAGTATGGAATACCAGGGATGAACAACTACTCTTGACCTGCTGGCTATATTCCTGCTAACTGCCCAACATATGGTTGGTTTTGCCAGCATATTACGGATCACAGAATATTCTGAGTTGGAAGGGACCCAGCAGGATCATCAAGTCGAGCTCTTAAATGAATGGCCCATACAGGGATTGTACCCACAACCTTGGCGTTATCAGCAGCATGCTCTGACCAACTGAGCTAATCTCACATCCTGCTTGAGGCACACAGGGACACCTAGACCCCTTTCTATAAAGCTGCTTCCTAGACAGTTGGCCACACTGGGATGTTGCACAAACTTAGTCCATCTCCTGAACAGGACTTTGCATTTACCTTTGCTGATTGTCACGAGGCTCCTGTCAGTCCTTTCCTCCCACTGTCAGGGTCCCTGTAAATAGCAGCCTTGCCCTCCAGAATGCTAACCACATCCCTGCAATTTGCTATCACCCACAGGTTCGGGTTGTTAATACACACAATTAAAAGTGTTGGCCCCAGTACCAGTCCCAGGGGAACACCACCAGCTGTAACCTGCCACCAGATGGATTTTGTGCTGCTGATCCCAACCTTTTGAGCCAGACAGTCCAGTCATTAGGTCATATAAGTGACCTAATTGTCACTTATATACTTCATATCTGACCTTACAGAGACATAGTGAAGATTTTTGGGCATCTATAAGGTGTTTTGAGAGCTGCAGCCTTTGTGTGAAAACAACAATAAATTTGGATTAAAATATATTTGTTACATTTTCTGAGTGCTTGACTTTGCAAATTGACTAAGTTTTTGTTTATACAAATTTATTTATATTTATACCAAGTGGGAAGTGTTAATATGGGGCTCAAATCCTTTTAAATATTGGGGGATGTACATGTGGAGATGCTAGTGTGTTGCCTTTTTTTTTTTTTTTTTTTTTTTTTTTTTTTTTTTTTTTTTTTTTTTTTTTTTTTTTTTTTCCTGGTAGATGCTTTGAAAGCCTGTGGGTGAAAGATGCAGTAGGAACAACTGAGTGACTTTTCCTGACGAATCTCATTCACTGCAGCTACAGTGACCAATACTATTAATGTTCTACTTTTCCACTGATCTTCTGCCTACAGTAATGGGTTATGTGGTTATGCAGGTTTCTCTCCATTTGCCTGTTGTTCCTCTCTGTGCTACCTGTGATTCATGGAGACAGCCCTCCCAGCTGCAGCAGTCACTGCCTTCCCATGGCACTGGCAATGGCAGAAGTACATCTGACTTCAGGAGCACTCCAGTCTTTCCCTCTGTCCCTTCCCTTCTCACATTAGACCAGGCCATCCTTGCAACAGCAAAAAAATCAGTTTCGCATACAGCGTTGAGAAACTTTGAACTCCGTTTGAACAGATGCCGAATTTACTCACAATCATCACTAAATGGGACAGCAGGGGTGGGGATGGAAAGATTGCATTGGAGAAGGGAAGATTTTTTTGCAAAGAAACTGAAGAAAACTTATTGAGAAACCTCAGGACTCGTTACTGTACCAAAAGGCAGACAGGGCTTTTGGTGATGACGTTAGTTGTCTTCCACAGATAAAACATCCACTTCTGAAGAAGAGGTTTTTGTGCTAGTAGATTAGCTGCAGGCACTTTGCATGGTGGAAGGCCCTGCACGTCACAACAGACACACATAAAAAAGTTCACTTGCTGAATGGGTCACCCCACAGCCTGAGCATTGTCACTGCCTGCCAGGACCGAGTCTCCGTCAGAGGAGCCATCCCAGAATCGCGCGCTTATGGCAGAGACTGGCTGGGAGATGGTCATGCACACTGAAATTTCTAGTTTGCTTCTGCTTAGGCAGAAGAGCTTAGTGACAGCTTTCCAACAACCAAAATTAAGGAAATGTTCAAGGTTTTAGAAAGAGGGAAAAAGAAATAATGCACAAGTTCATTAAAAAGCTATTTCAAGAAAAAGAAAGTCACTGTCTTCCCACAGCAACTGCAACTGCTGAAGCCATTCATTAGCCTGCTAAGTTGCTTTGGATATCTGGATGAAGATGGGTGTTATCTGAGGAAGGGAAGCTTGACCAAAAATAGCAGGAAGCAGAGCCTAGAGAGACTGATGCTTTCTTGTTGAAAAGTTCAGTTGGAAAGCACAAACACAAGGCATCAGTGAGAGAACAAACCCCACTGGACACATGCTGGGCACAGTGCTTAAGGCAGTACTGGAATGCACTCAGAGATGATGGGGATGTGGCTAGTCATAAGAGCTGATGTAGAATGAAAGCTTTGTAAAATTTGGCATTGCTGTAAGTTCAAATGGTTGTATCTCAGGGTGGAAAATTGTTTATAGTTTTTGTCATTGAGTTTTCAGCATACATTGGGACACAGAGACCCAGGAGAGCAATGGCTTACCGTGTTCTTACTCTGTGAGGATTCAGAGCAAGCCATTTACCTGATAGCTAGACAGTATGAGTGATGGGTACTATTTAATGCTAATGCAAATGTTTTGGTGATAGTTTAAAAATATAAATTAAAAAGTAATGATATGCTTTAGAAGAAATCCCAAAGCTGATTGCAAATGAATGCCATAGACACAAAACAGAATGAAGTAACTTCTGGGGAGGGAAATGACATTTTTCCTCTATGTAGCATAATGACGTATGCTCAAGTTTGTCAGAAAATGAGGAGCACTAAGGTCAGCTCTAATGGTCTGTGGTTTTCATTCTGTTTAGCATGAAAAGGGACAACTCTGCTCAGGAACACTGCTTCTGCAGACTGTGGCTCAAACTCTTGTAATGTCAGCTGGTATCTCCCCAGAAGTAATTTAATTCCTGAAGTAGCCTTGAAGATATAAAACCTCCAATATTATTATCCAGCTTTGCCATCAGCAGTTTCAGCTTAAGGGTACTGTGGTGATTAATACTTGGGGAATGTCTGAACAGGGTTTGAATGCTGTGGAGGAACAGGATGCTTGTGCCATGCCTAACACAAAGTGCTCTGGCTCTGAGCTGCGGAACACAAGGTTAGACATGATAAAGAACATGGGTACTCTTGGCAAAATGGTGAATCATGTCACACTGACAGAAAGAGATTATTTTAGGGCAAGAACTAGGAGACTGTGGAGAAGTAGGATGTCAGAGCTTAAGGCCATATACAGCTCTCAGGTAAACAGGTATTTACCCGAGTAACTCCATCAAGACAGAATCTACTTGATTCATATTTGCCTAATTGGTTTGGTAGAATTGGTCCCTGATTTTCCATGCTGTACTTTCTTTTGTCCTTTTTTCCACTGCTTTCTTTTTTTCATCCTTTCTCAGCACCAACTATCAGGCTCCCACTGGTTTAGTCCATTCCATTCACACCCACTCTTTCTCTACTTGCCCTGTTTTACTTGAACATAACATCGTTATGTGTTGTAATGCATTAATTTGGTTTATATTGTGTTTCATGGGATTTGCAATCTGTATCACGTGGTCTGTCCTTGCTCAGCTGTAACCCAACTCTGTTCCACTCCCACTTTATCCCTGATTGGGCAGTGTCTTGTCCCTGGCTCTGGGCCCTGTCCCCTGGGGAAAAAGCCCCGACACGGGTGGGGCCTCGCTCTCTCTGGCACCGGTGAGCCACCGGGGAAAGATCTCCAGCCAAAGCAGGGCAGGACTCCAGAATAAAGCTGTTGTATCCCACCCGGTGAGAGAGAGCAGACTCTTTCCTTTTGCCATCGGCGGTCGTCTGGTCTCATAAAGAAACATCACAGTTATGAACATCATAAAGCTTCATGTCCACCTGCAACATCTTTGTTCCCAAAGTCACTATGAAGGCATGCCATTTCAAAAAAATGACACAAAGAATTGGGGTGCCTTGGTGTGGTTTCTGACACCACCCATAGCCAGTGGGCCGAATCTATTGCCCTTCAAGTCATCAATAGGTTTTCTGATAAATACCAGCTCCTCTTAAGGATCCAGTACTTGCAAGAACTCTGGAAATCTTTCACAATGGTATTCTTACACACATCAGCCTTTTTAGAACTACTTACAAAGGCTGTGCTGGACCCTGTCCTTCATTGTTAGCACAGGGAGAAAAGATACCGGGTACATAAATTAAAAGAAAACAAAAACCCATAGAATTTATTATTTCCATTTTTAATACCCATGAAGCAATCATGGCAAGACAATACCGCTTTCTCACGAAAATGCCTTCAGTGTAATATAAATGATGAATAAACATGGAAAGTAAAGACAAAGCCACTGAAAACTCATGAGGCAGGGTGCCATTTCAATGCAGTGAGTGAACTACAGAAGTGAACACTAATTTTATTTTAAAAAGAATTATACCTCATTATTCCCAGTGAGAGAATAGTTTCCCTTGCCTGCATCACATAGCCTTTTTTTTGGTGTAAGTCACTCTCTACATAGAAAGACAATTCTAGTTTCATTAATTTAGTCTTTCTGTTTTCTACTTGGCTGAGATGTCTAACCAATTCTCCCTTCCCTATGGAGAGGTAGCTTTATCTTAATTTGCTTTCCAATATGCTATTTAGAATAATTTTCCTGCTTTCAGTACTTGGTCTTCAAAGCACCTCATTATTAAAACTCCAAGTTATCTTTTTTTTTTCTCCTAATACAAAGAAAACATATGCAGAGTTTAAAGCTAAAGATAGTGCAAGCAGAGCCTAAGCATCTTAATCAATATTTAATTTAGCTCAATTTGCTGCTTAATTCTGAGTAGCCAAATTCCATGCATTAATAATTGCACCTCTTGGTTTTACAAGCAGTCTTTATCAATACAAGAATTGCTGCCTCTGCAAGGACTGAGAGAACGAGCTAGAGGCTTACACTTCTCACTTATTATAGCTATTTATCTTAATATTCCTTAGGACATGATTGAGATTGTTTGGCTGTAAAACTACCTTGTCCAAACCTTAAGATTATTTTGGTATCACAGAAAGCTGGATGGACCTGAACTGAAAGAGCTTTCAGAAAGACTCAGAGATCCACACAGTGCAACCAAAGGATTGGCTCTGTCATCTACACTCACAAAAGCAGGCAAGCATCTCATCTTAGAGCCAGTTCGTTAAAAAAACCCAACGAAACAACAACCCAGCCATGGCAGAATAAAAGGAGCATGTCCTCACCTGGAGAGTACAGCAGGGGACACAGAGACTAAAATCTGCCCAGCCTGATGATTTGTAATAACTAAGATATTTGTTGACAAATTGTAACAACTCCTTGAAAAGTATTTGGCAATATAAAACAGTTCATCTTGTCTTTAGAAGTTAATCCTGTCTTTAGAAGAGGAATCTACACTTTGCACAGGGTTTTAATGATGCTTAGAGTCTGTCAGTTGCAGCATTCAAGCAATGTCACTTGCCTGAGTAACTGTCAGTCAATATTCCCAGCCTTTTGTCTTTCTATCATAAACTATAATCAGATATTTACATGCCACTGAACTGCTAAGACAAAGTCAACTGCGTAGCTACTTCTCCTAAGTCAGCTGCCCTGCTGAGGCATACCAGTGTCTCTGGTGAATGGATGAGCTGCCCATATCCAAAAAAATATTTCTGGGCTTTGAATGGTTGGAAATTTGCCTGCAATTCACACAGCTGGAAAGTGACATTATGGTTTTTTAGACATTTTTTTCAATCTCTACTGGATATCTCTATGTACAATGACTTTAAGACAATAAGACAGGCAATTCCACAGTGGCAAGCTGGAGCAATACCATTGCTTCAGTGGAGATACTCTGGATTTACAGTGTGGAAAGTCAGATTGGAACCTGGACCTGGACAACTAATAATGGGTCTCATCTTCTTCCCTCTCCCCAAGAAAGACAATGAAGCTAACAGAAATGAAACTGGACCAAAAATAAAGTGAAGTGACTGTTGCACACAGTTGAAGTTGCACCCAGTGTTCTCATAAAGAACAGGGAGTTTTTACATGGGAAATTCCCTTAAACTCTTTATCCTCATGGGAGATGAGCAAGTAAGAGAATGCAAAGGATTCAGCTGCTCCAAAGGAAGACTGGCGTTAGATTGCAGAGGGAGAATCAGAATTGCTATTATTTTTAAATTTAACAATCCCTGTAAGCAAGATCTCCCAGTGGTCAAAGAGGCCAACACAGGTGTCAAAATCAACATCTAATGAGAGAGGTTCATGCTTGATCTTGCCTCAGCCTAGTACAATAAAATATGTGGTAAAGGACATTTTCTCAAGTACAACACAACAGAAAATAGAAACAACACAGCTTACACAGGAGGTCTAAGACTGCTTAACTCATACATCTTGCAGCACTAAGAATATTTTTAAGTCTGGCTGTTTTCATACCACACAAGTGTCTCTGGTGTTAGCTATGTTGCACCAAGAGCCTCACCAAAGTCAGGGTGACACTTCAAGGCGGCTTTTCACAATGCAGTGCCCTGAACACTGATGTTTTGTTCCCACAGTCCAACACTGTGCATAGGGGTGGTGAAAGCAATGAGTTTCACAGTCAAAATAAAGCCTCACAAGCCTGCTATCAGTACCTTGAGTTCCCTTTACTCTTCCTCCCTCCTGTCTCTCAGTGGATTCTTGATTGCATTTGCTTTTGTTTTTCCCTTGAAGTTTCCCAAACTTCTTCCTTCTGGACACCAGAAAGCAAGTTGGGCTCCAGCTCTGAGAACAGACTTCTTGTTTCCTTTAATTACTGTGAGGAGTTTTGGCCCTGATCTCTATTGTACAGGACCAGGTGTTGGCAAGGGCTGTACAAGAACTAAGACCTTTAAGATACAATCCTGTGTGACTGCCTGGACTGGAAACCCAGTGAGCAGAATGGAGGGGACTTGGAAATGCTACAGGAAATAAAGCAGCTCCTTTGTATAAACACATCAACCCATCTTCACCCTGTGGGACTGGAGCAGTCTGAACAAAGTAGCTCCACAGCTAGTCCAAGACATGGCTGGAGAGCACTCCTCAGCTTCTTGCATTCAAACATGCAGTGTCTGGCCTGACTTCTGAGCCTGGATGCTAGATTTAGGACCTGGCCATCAAGTGCTGTCATTAAATGATGTGCTAAGAATGGAGAAATGTCACTGAAGACTTTCCAAAGCTCTGATTCCATAGCTCATACATCCTCTTGCTGTCAGACTTGTTTCCAAAATGAAAACTGATCCCCTGCTCAACAGTGAAAAGTGAGACCCCCTATATCCCCCAGAAAGAAGAAAGGGAAGTGTCTTGTTCACAGTCCTTCCTTCTCTGCTTACACTGAACCTCAGCCAGAGGCAGTGACACAGGGAATGAATTTCTTAGAAACTGTAGGAAATGGCAAACACCTGGCTCAGCTTCCCTGTTTTAATCTTCTTTCATTGCCATTAGTTCTAGCTGAAAACAGGCAGGTCTTCCATCCTTGGCCACGATTCTGGCTCTAAATCTCTGGACACCAATTACTTTTGCCCACAGCCACTGAAACCAATGGGACTTCACATACTGGTGCAGAAGTCTCAGCTGGAGAGTGATGATGTAAGATCAGAGCTTTTGTCTACAATTCATGCATGCCTAAGAGTGCTAAAGAAATAACAGCCAATGAGATTATTAATTGACATATCAAGGAATTTGTATTCCTTTGTCATGAATATATTGGGTAAAGTGAATATATATAAATTGAGTAAAAAACCCTACAGGCTATCAGTATCAGTAGTTAATTTTAAAGACTTTTTATGCATGTTAATGACAACATGGTCGTAAGATTAAGGTATTCTGGTTTTACTGGCAGGGAAGCAGAGGTTAAATAAGTTTAAGGCCACACAGCAAGTCCTTGGATTTATAACTCCCAAATCTGTGTTCTGCTCAGTCCAGCAGGTCATGCTGACTAACTGTGGAATGCATATTTCCAAAGAACACTTAAGGGACAAGAGGAATCAGAAGGAACAAAAGGTACAGATAAAGCAAGCATTAATTAAAAAAAAAAAAAAAAAAAAAAAAAGTTTTCCACCATTCAAAAAACACAAGTCAACTACTGTTTAAGTTGTCATACCTCACCAGCGCCTTAGCCAGGAACAGGAGCACTAGAAGAACATGAGGGAAATTGTCTTGACAGCATTTTTAACAAAACTGAAATAGACACCACAGCTTTATGTCAAGAGATTTCCACTACAAACGTGCCTAAGATTTCAAATAAAGTTTATGGAGGCTTATCCCAATGTAGCTGAAAAGTCCAGAGAAACCAGAACTGTTCCCTTCCATGCAGACCTTGGCAGCCATAAGACTGTAGGAAACAAGCAGTGATACTGTTATTTCAGCTTCTTGAAGACAATTTCTATGCTACTGTTCTATATCATATAAGTCTGCTCCTCACACTGGGACCAATCCATTTGTATGGAATACTTATAAAAACAAAACCTGTTTTAAGCAAATTAAGAATTTAAATATTAATTTACTCATCTCAAAGATGAAACATTTTCAGAAAAGTAAGAAAATTAAATGAAACTGACCCTGCAATTTCAAAGACCTTTTGTCAGACATTAACCAAGACAAGTGTGAAAAGAAGTGTTGATTACGTGACAATACTATAACCAGACCATCTGGAATCTGACTCTGGAGAAGGAACAAAGAATTCATTTCCCTTCCATCAAGAGTCCCCATCCATAAAAAGTTAATTTCCTTTTACAGGTAAATGAAAGGGAGTTGTTCAACCTGACACAGCTCCCTGATTAATCAGAGAAGATTTACAGAGGCCTTAATGCACACAGCAGTTCGAGATGCAAACTGCCTTCTCCCTGTCCCTTTTCTGACTGCACCTCATTTATGCTTACACACCTCATGACATGGGACAAATCCCAACCTGCTGCTGGCAGATTAAAATTAAGTACCTGCAACAATCTTTCTCACGTACTGAAAGAGAGGTAAGTCCTGAGAGTCAAGGGACAAAGTATCAACAAAAACCCCTCAGAGATTAAAGAACTGAATGGCCCTGTTTGAACTTGGCTTTGGTTAAAGTCAAGCAGCTGGAAAAGCTCCTGATCCCATACTCACATGTAAAAAATAGATGGAGAAATCACATATTCTGATACTTAATTTAGAACCTGACATTCTAAACTTACTCTGTGGAGAGTTAAGTCAGAACCAGACACTACTCCCACTATGCATCACCGTGGCAGAAAGAGACTTCTGAGACCTCGTATATAGAAATATCTTAAATAATATTACAAATAAAATTCACATTAAGAATCATATTAGTTTTAGTCATGAGGAAAGATTCCAATTCTGCTAATATTTCTTGTTACAAAACTAGGAATATTTTGCTCACTTTGAGAGCTCTGGTAAAATTACACTTAGGTATCTGTAACTGGAGGAATGAAAGGATTTCCCCCAAACTCTTCCTTTTGCCAGGAGCATGGGAGCGTGTCTGTGTCTGCCCAGTTTTCCTCAGAAACATCTGCACTTTCTAAGGAAGTTGCTAATCTCTCTCTGAATCTTTCTTCATATTCTTTTTGATCCACTACTTTCAGCATTCTTCCTTCATGTGCCAAAAAGTCACACTGAAACTCAGATCCTAATACTTACCTACCTAAGCCAGGGGAAATTACTGAAATGACATATTTTTATGAAGAAACTATGGTGCTGTGCACCAGTGGCTCACACATGGTTTGTGCCCTCCAAGCTGGCCATGCAGAGAGAGCAGACTACATAGCACTGACTCCACTTCCTCTCCTCCCCACCCTGGCCCTGCGTGCACATCCTTGTCTCATCGGTGAAGTGACAGGCACAGCCAAAAATGCCATGGTATGTTCACAAAGCAGGGGAGATGTGCAGCTGGCTCTGCCAGCTCACAGACACTGGGTGCTGACTGGGAACCACAGTGCCCTCAGCTCTTAACATCGAATTCTTTTGGCTCAGCCTCAACAGGTTGTGTCCTCGGCCACTTGCAGGAGAAGGGGAGTGTCTGCAGTGCTTCGTTTCCATTCCAGAGGCTATTTCAGCATCCTGCATTTGTCTGTTATGAAGCCATAACCAAAAGATTGGTGGTGAACCTGTGCCACCCCTGTATGCTGATCTGTGCTGCTGCTGCACACTGCAGATGTCCAGAGCCTGCACCACCCTGTTCCACAGAGCAAAGCCATCTCCATCCAGTCCCACTATCCCGTCTCACAAGTAGTGCAAAGACTTCTTACATCCACTCTGACATAAACCAAGTTCAGCTCGTTCACAGGTCACGTTTTGGACATTTTCTGTTGACAGCTGAAGTAATCCACACAGTTTGATTAAATAAAAGTAACAAAATAATTTACAGCATTGAAAAAGGGAAGTAGAACTGAAAACAAGGCTCACACAACAAGGTTAGCTTCTTGTGTCTATTACTGGAAAGTCTAAATTAAAAAGATGATTACTATTGACAGCAGTGAACTGGTGAACTGGAGCAAACTGATAACCCTCTCTTCAAATACGGTCTCCTCCATCCCATAAAGGGTTTTCACTCTAGACAAAGCTAGGCAAATAAAGATACCTTGGTAATGACAATGGCCCAAGTAAGATAGGGGATAGTGTGCTGTAAGCAGTAAATATGAACAAATGAGGAAGTTCCAGGGAAGAAGTGTGTTTTATGAGCAGAATCCTCAGTGCATATGAAATGGAGTAAATCTCAAGCCTAGGTGAAGCACAAACGGAAGCGTGGAGTGGAGAGCAGAAGATGAAATGAGAAGGAAGGGCAGAGTTAGGAAGAATGCAATGGGAGTGAGCATGTATTTCTGTTAGGGCTGCCTGACACAGCTTCCCAGTTCAGGCCCTTGGGGTCAGATGTAAGCACTAGTGCCAGGGCAGGGGCAAGGAAGCACATTGGGAATAAAGCAACGAGTGCCTGGCTGCCGGCAGGAGGTGAAGTCTGCAGCCTCGTATCCTTATGTTAGTTAAGATTCAAAAGCTGACTTGCACTAAAGATTAATTTTTTGGCTTAAAAGTACATACAAAATATTCCTAATTGCTCTACTGGAGCATAGTTTATTTCTTGGAGGAAGACACAAGTTTTCAAAGTACAGCTTTGAATTTCAGAACATCCATAATGGCCTAAAGTTCCTGCAAACCTACTGTCCTTTGGGTAGAATGACTTAGAATGGCCACTACAAAATCCCCAGGGTCCTGGAAAGCCTGAAAATGCCATGAATAGACACCTTTCCAGCTTTATTGCCAGACGATATTTTTATTCTCCCAAGCATTTGTTCCATCTCCAGAAGCTTTCTGGAGGACCAAGTTAAGCCAAAGCCAATAGCTCCTCTAATTAGTGTTAAATTTCACATGAAAAATTGGACAAAATGTGTTAAATTAGTGTTAAATTTCACATGAAAAATTGGACAAAATGACCAAATTTTAAACTAAACAAACTGTACTACACTAGAAAACTAGTTTCTCACATTGCAAAACAGAGAGCATAACTCTAAAAACCCATGAGAATTGACATTTTTAAACTATCAAATTCACTTACTATCAAAGTAATGGTGCTCAGTGGGGGAAGCATACCTCTGAGAGGCAGGTAATGCGATCTTATCCTTCTTCTACCACCAGGACCAAGAAAATATGTCACTAAGTCAGTGCAACAAATAAAAACAGAAGTGGTAGTATATTAAATACAATCTGATGACAAATGACAAACACCAGAATTCCTTAAATCAGATTTATTTCAAACTGATCTCACTGGAGGCCTTGTTTGCTATTCCTAAACATCCTTTTGGCATAGGAGTGCACAGAGTAAGGACACCCACATGTTCATTATCTGTGCATATTTGCAGGCTGTAGTTCTAGTAAACATTAGACTGAAAAAAAAATAAAAAATAAAGTTCCTTGAACTTTGAAATAAAGAATAAAGCTTTGACTTAGATTATAATTAAAAACTTTGAGAACGGCCTTCAGTTCAAGTCCTGCGTTCACCACTGGTGTTCACTGACTGACACAAGGGTTCAAACCAGTACCATAAATGGGAAAACCACCAGTTCTGTAAGAACACATCTGGCAGGATTGTGCAGTCCACATACAAGCTGTCATGACTTTCAGCAGGATACTTCATTATTCTTCATGTCATCTACAGAAACTGGTCTTGCCAGCTGAAACCTATTGATATCTACACACTTCATTTTTGTCTGAAAATATCTGTAGCCAAACAAACCAAGCCAGGTGTTCAGCTTGCAATGAGACAACAATATGAGCATGAACATATGGCATTTCAATCTTGCATCCTAGCAAAAATCCACTCTATTACCTAGTTTGCAGTATGCACACTTCATTAAGCCAGACAGCCTTTAAATATTACTACCTTCACACCCCTGCAAGGATATGCCAGCTTTTCTTCTAGAAAACTTACCTGCCAGTCTATTTCTTTAAAAAAACCCTCATACTAATGAATTTGGCTCATTAAGGAATTCATATTCTACAGATCAAAACAAATTTACTGTGATCTTCTTCTTGTTTTGCATTAGGAGAATGTTATCTGCTCTTTTTTTCTTTGGCAAAGGAAAATGAGATATTATTGCATATACTTGATCCTTCATCTGGATTCCTGCCTTCTGATATTTAGATAAACATAACTTAATACACCAGAAATATTTAATGTTTTACAAAGAGCTTCTGTTCGCATTTGGTAAAACTTCTTTTGCTAACCTATGTGCAGAGGGTTCCTTTTATAAGAGGAACCGGTTCAGCTTCCACATGAGCAGCTGTTAATGTAGGCACACATTCAAACACACAGTTGTCTGAAATAGCAGAGCTGTAGACATTGAAAGTCAAGAAGGGCCAGCTCAGGTTGCAGAGCTGCATGGCCACCCCTGTGGGATGGTGTAATCACAAGCCAGTGAAATCCTTCTCCTGCTAGGAAGCTATTACTGGTCACTCCTGGCACTGCTTACAAGCATTGGGATTGGCCTTTAAGCAGTGATTCATGAAGGTATCACACTGCTCTGCCCGCCGTGCTGCTGTCTTGGCTCACTGAAGTCACTTCCCTCCTAGTTTCTGCAAGCCATACATAGCACACAAAAAATTCTGTTCCAAACGTCTCTCTCCCCATTTTTTTCCTTATCTAAAAGGCAGTTTAAAATCACAAATGGAAAGAAAGTCACTGGAAGCCACGGGTACGACTTGTTCACACTTCGACTTCATAAGACATTCTAATTTGTTGCTTTCTGGTTATGGCAATTTCCAGTAGATTCCCCATTCCCTTGGCATTAACAAAGAACAACAGTTTTGTCTCCCTGTCATTAGGAAATACAAGTTGCTCAATGCTTATTTACAAGAGTGAATTACAAACTATAAATGCCTACAGCAGAGACACATTTTTCAGGGTTCTGCACACGCAGACTGCTCAGCTGCAACACCAGAGCACTCACCCTGCTTTGCGTAAGAGCACAGACACACCACATCACTGTCAGTCAGGGACTTCTAGTGTTCATCTCAGATTTCTCTGGCAGCATGGCCCTGGGAACACTTCACTTCCCAGCAATAAATAGCAAAGAACTACCAATTAGTTGCATTTGTTTCCTAATACTACGTGTTTTTAAAACGTTCTCTCCTTGAAGCATTTGTTAAGAGCAGTACAAAAACACCAGGCAACAAAAAATTCAGCTGAAGTACTTAAACATGATTAAGATAACAAGCCCATCATAATATTACTCTGCGGGTGCATGTCCTGAATTGTCACAGTTGTCACCAGAAATGAATTTAATAATATTAATACAGATTCAGGATTCATGATTCAACAGTATTTCACCACTTAAGAGTTCAGAGAGAACTGCAGGTTATGAAACTGCAGTGACATTTGAATTCTTCTAGAAAGCTGCAAAACCACAGATGAAAAGTGCAGGAAGAACTGGCAACATTTTTTGTAGTACTTTGGATCACTGAGGAAATTTTACGAAGTATATCTCAAGGAACCAATCTACAGTGATTAATACTGAAACATAAAAAAAGAACAATGAATGAAGGAAAAGCATTCTGACCTTATTCTCACATCACTGAAGAGTTATTTTAACCACTAATTCCAATATGAATTTAATAAAGATCTGACTTCAGAAACAGGAACAACTACAGAAACCAGTTAATTTGTGGGTCAGCTGAGGAAGCTATCAGTTCTGTTAAACATCAGCTTGGGGTAACATTTAAATATATGCTAGACTTTTGAAAATCCTGAATATGATACCAGTCAATATTACCCTTTTTTTGAGTTTTCAAGGAAGTCATCACTTGCAATTTATACTTCTGAATAAATTACTTAATTTGCATTTCTCTAAGTAATTATGACCAAATATATTTTGACTAGAAAAAGAACTACCTATCTAAATAGGCAGAGCTGATGATTTTTACTTATAAGTTATTAAAAACAGCCTTAGATATTCATTGACTCATGGTAAAATCAAACTCCCAATCAGCTGCAAACCCAGAAACTACTGAGATCTTGTGTTTCAATATTTCATAGTGAAACCGTGTTCTTTCTCTCACAGGAGCTTTTCATGATGAAAAGCCCCACAGTGCCAGATCACATCCAGTAATTAACTACCTGTTGTACCGTGGCAGCCAGAAACAATAACTACTCATGACAGTCACCCAACAGAACATTCCCTTCTCAAAGCAAATTACCAATATGAGTGAAAACAGAGCCCTTGGAGATGAAGAGATATGGAACGTGAACAAGTTACTGTGAGGTAAGATAGGTGTGATCTTGCCATGGGATAAATGTGAGCACCAGGACAGTCTACTGCAGAGGAGCAAGTGTCCATCCGTTTTACATCCCAGTTTACCATGCACTATCTTGTCCACAAAGTCGTTTTGTGTCGCTGGAAAAAGAAATCCCTTCATAGCTGTTTGTTTTCCCTCTCAATTCCTTATTCCATTTGAGCTCATTAGTCTAAGAACAGCTTGAGACAACAATCTGTTTTGGATTTGAAGAGTGACTAATCTTGAATCTGTATTAACATTATAAAATTAATTTCTGGTGACAGCAAGGGATAGTTCTGTACCTGCACTTGCAGGACAGCATGATGCACCTGTTATCTTAATCATATTTAAGCACTTGAGCTGAATTTTGTGTTGCCTGGCACAAAAGTGAGTACCTGGATGAAGGTACTGAGACACCACTGCAATAACAAAGAAATCTTACCTACAGGCAATCCAAGATCTATAAAAGTCTTTATACTGAAATAGTAAAAGCCCCTATGACAAGTAAGCTAAAGTTACGGAGGTAAATTTGTTCTTTAGAAGCAACGTTTGAAAAGGAAGACATTAGGGTTTGTAGATATATTGAAAGGCACAGCAGACCTTTGTTCAGCAAGAGGTATATACAGAACAAACTCCCAATTTTATCAGACATTTATCATGTTCTTATTTCAAGGAGCAGTACTCATTACACAGTGAAGTTCAAACAGGGCTTTGGATTTCTTTCTGGTTTAAAACATGAAATATCTTAATTTCAAACACAATTTTTCAAACCTTTCCAATGTGTAGTCCCTGCATGTCTGCCTATGCATGCCTGCCTATGCATGCAGTGAAATAGGAAAGGCTACTTAAGGCTCCAGCTTTGTTTTCGTGGTTATGTTTTGTACCCCCTTGTAGGTAATCTCTAAATTTTGAGAGGCCTCTAGACCGTGTGGTCAATACCTGAAGTCTCAGAGAAGAGAGACAGCCAGACAGCAATTTTAATTCAGCAACAATACTGAAAACAAAGCAGGCAAATCTAAAGAACCCATGCTCTAAAATCTCATTTATAGCAGCTGCATGGTGGCCATTTCTTGTGTAGGGAAGTTCCTCACTTCTGAAATACTCATTATCAATGCACAACAAACTTAGTAAAATGGGGCAGCATCGTTACTGCTGCACTAAGGTAATAATAAACCAGAACATACTTACTACATGTATTTATTTGTGGCATTCACCCATACTGAGAATACAATTACAAATTATGCAGACAATACATACTGAAAGACAAAGTCATTAATAAAGATGCACAGTATTATTAACAGAAATGTAGTTATTTAGACAAGTAAATGTAGTTTAGGTATATGATGAGTTAATATTTATCTGTTCGTGAGCAATGGTAACATAAGTGAAATACTCAGAAGAGGAATATGTTCCTATTTTTTGTTTTTATAAGATGTCTTCTGCAGCATTGTGCTGCTAAAAAAGTATTGTGTCATTAAAGTCTAACTTAAGAACTGAAATCAAGATTTATTCAGATGCAATTTAGGATGGGGTCCAGCTCCAGCGAAACCCACATCACACATTAAAACAAAGACAACAACCCCCTTCATTCAAACCAATAAACAAGAAAGAAAAATACACATGGTACCAGAATAGATCCATGTAAGTTACAATTGAATGTACAATAAATGTTTTATGTTATTTAGCAACAGCTGAGGAGTGGTTTTAATTAAAAAAAAAAAAAATTGATTTCTTAGGCTCACAGAATTCATTTTGTTTGCGACTTTCAAGGCAATGGCAAAAGAGAATTAGATGTCCAATCAGCATGGGGAGAGAGAACCTACTTTCTTTGAAAACCTCCAACCTACTATGCAATACCTTTCTACCCTTCATAAAGGAATATCTAATGGATTTGTATCCCTAGGTTATTTACAACAAAGGGTTTCACAGCAAAGTACAGAATGGATCAAGATTTAATTTCATACAATGTTCCTAAATATTAGTATTTTAAATACCTTTATTCTGCATACTCAGAAAATAATTCATAAGCCTGTAGGTTCTGTCTGAAAGCAAGTGAAATGGAAAACAATTCTAGAAAGGAGTCCTATTCAATCAAGTACTCGCCACAAACATGAAAACACAATTACATGGTTCAGATTGATCCTTATGGGAGGAAGAAAAAAATATCCTTCATTATATATTTCACAATGACCTTACAGAATTATTATATACATGGCAGAACACCTAAATCACTTTTTAATTACCCTTACAAAGAAAGGTTTGCTTAGTAACATTTCAACAAAAATGCAAAATTTTCAGCCCAAGGCTTCTTCAACAGCACAGCAAACAGTTTTATTCTACAAAATTCACTTCAGGCAGGTATTAACAACATTAAATTCATCTGGGGAAGACACACTACATTAACCTAATAAATAAAGGAGTGATCTATACATCAGAGACACAGTAAAACTTGAACTATTTCTCATTCTTTTCATAAACTAGCAGAAAGGAAACTATGGAGAGGCATTAAAATAACTATGGAGTTGCAGCTTATCACTATCTACACATCAGAATGTGTTATTACATTAGTGAGATTTCTTGAGGAGGACTTTTAAGAGTGTTTTTCTTTCAACTGAAGCACTTACAAAAAAATCCAACAACAGATTTACCTCTCTTCATAGGAGAAATAAACCAAATTAGGTTCTGTACTAGGATATATTTTTCATATGCAGGGATTTAATATTCATAATGAAAGAACTTTTCTAATCACAAAATTTATCAGAGAGGACTTTCTTCACATCTTGCTTGCAAGTCAAGGTAAGTCAGAGGTAGCTTAGGAATGCTTTAGAATTTAGTGTTTTACTTGAAATTAATGAATCCCTCTTTCAAAGGGGTTAATATTAAGTACAAAAGGCAAACAGTATATACAGCTGCCACTGTCTGCACCAAGAGAATAATTCCAAGCTCAAAATAAGATTAGTTTAGAAGAGGAAAAAGGACACTGTACTTCTTTGCATTTGCTTCAGTGCACCAGTTCAGGTTGGTTTTCTACAAAAGGAAGCACCCCACTAACATAATATGCTATTCCAAGGGACAGAAGAGCAATGACAATGATGAGGAGCAGCACTCTCCAGAAGCCCAGGTCTTCCACAAACTCTTGCCATGTTGTGCGGAAACTGGAAAGAACTCCTTCACCTTGCTGTAGGTTTGGATTAAGAAGAGAATGGCTTTCCATTGCACTACAAAGGATTAAAGTTAAAAATACATCAGAGCAAAAGAATGCACCTCTAAGTATGACAGTAATCCTACTAAGGGCATCTGAAACATTCTAGATTAAAAATTAAACCCCCCTACTGACATATAGCATTGCTTCTGCTAAATCAAGACAAATCAGATCAGGAAAAGACTCCAAAATCTAAACTTATTTTAGCTGAAAGGACATTTTATTAACCTGTGCAAAGAGAATGATATTTGTGTGTGTATGTATAACCACACTGAATTTTCATGCCTGCTACCTAGAAGCCTTCAAAGGTCAGTCCCCACAATTCCTACTAAATGTGGCTTAGCAAAATATAATGCAGCATAAGTTAAGACCTCAAGGGGCACACATTATTTGTTAAGAAAACAAATCATGACTAAAACTAAACTCTGATTAATAAAATGGAAACTTTAACCAATATTAATTGAGATACTGAATTCTGCAGAGACCTTTAATACTCTGTCCTTTACATGCCTCTTCTCTAGCATAAAAGAAATCACAGAAAACAATAACTTTGGATAACAAGAAGTTTGGAAACCTGATCACGTTGGCATTGCTGTGTTTTCTGCCATATGGTGTTCAGTGACTGCTTTGATGTTTTAGCATTCCACTACCAACCCATCAGGCCCCCTTAATTGTCAAACTATAAATTAGGGAGTGGAATTCTCACTTTTAATGAAAAACAAATATAAAATCTGAGCAAGGCAGTCTTCTTGACAATTGATCACCTTCAGAAAAGATGTAAGTAGTCTCAAAATCTTGCAAGGCTTCTTGTGCAATTCTCTCAATTTTGCTGGTTTCCCAATTGTAACAGGAAACTATCCACTGCTTATGAAAAACCTCATGAAGAGTATGAAATCCTTTGCATAGCTTGACTTAAAATTTGGGCCATCTGCAGTCTTACTACTTCTCACTTGAGTGAAGTTACACAAATGGGTGTTTACAGGATCAGGCCCTGACAACCACAGAGAGGAAATGGTGGAATCAACTAAATACTCAATGATGTCAATATTAGAATGTAAGAAAAAAAAAAAAAATTCCCCTCTTTTAACTACTTCCCATTACCATATTCCTAGATATTTCTTACAGGGCTAATAATAAACATTTAAAAAATCAAGGAAAAGTAATTTCCAAGTAAAAACTAATTGTAGAAATGCTGCAGTTTTTCATGACAGAAATAAATTTTAAAAAGATGGCTATCAGGAAAATGTCTCATTCACTAAACTCTCTTCTAAGATTACACCATGGGAAAACTTCACACTATTCATATGGTGTTTTTTCTCAGGAAGTACAACCACTGAAGAACAATTATCCTAGACTCCCACAGCTTGCTCAAGTATTGCAGCATCATGTGCACAAGATTTCAGGAATTACCTATTAAACAGCCTGTATTTTTGTTTTTTAAATATTTACCATGCTGTAAAGTTATTTTAGCTTACCCATAGCTGCAGGATTTAGTCATCTTCCTTGCTTATTATGATTTCCCGAGCAAAACAAAGTGTTTAGTAAAAACCAGTCCTTTGTGCAGAACACAACTTTTCTTACTCAGTGAGTACTAACTAGTTAATACATAACCAGAGAGAGGTTAAATAAAGATGCAGTGCAGTTTAACTGGAAAGGTCACACGCTTGCTCATTAAAAAGGGTACATATTAAACATTTTTACTACTTTATATTATGACCCAATTAAAATCAATGTTATTCAAGATATTTTTTCTTATTACAAATTACACCTGCGTAAAAACTGGTAATGCAGCGTATCCTTGGAAGAGTTTGTGCCACACAGCCCAGACAGATGTTCTGTGTCCAAGAGCAGGTGGAGTTCACATTTGGACACACTTGTGGCACAGCCACAGGTCCTGCTGGGCTGTGCAGAAGGACAGATGTCTGTGTGAGAGAGGCACTGAGGGAGCTCTGCCTCCTGGCAGCAGGAGCACAAAGCAGGCAAAACCAAATCTGACCTGGGAACAGAGCTCTGGCCTCTGCTTCCTGAGCAGCAGCAACTGTGTGTAACAAGGAGCAGAAAACTGAAGTCAGAGACAGGGTTTAGAAAGTGTTATTCCTCCATAGGTTCATATGTAATGTAAGAGTTCAAAGGTCAGAAGACAGAAGACATTAATCTAAATGTCTCTAAAACGTGAAAATAATACAAAGGGGGAGAAGTGAAACTGTGGAGGTCTGAAAAGCCAACGGTAAAAAGCTATTATTTATTTACAAAGCAAACAGCGCACAAGCTCGTTTGCTTTGGCTCCCGTAGGCATCTGCTATTTGTTACTTTAAAAATAATGTATTTCAGGCATTTTAAACACGTTCCCAAACAAGCTGGGTAGTTCACTGTTTATGTCTCTGTGCCTGTCCCCAAGGAGAGTTGCTGATTTCCTGGCCAAAGCAAACAATATAACATTTATGAAGGTCAAATAACAGAAAGGAAACTATGTTTGTTAAAGGGACACCATCAAATGCAAAATCAAAATTTAAATGGGGCTGAGTTGTTCATCCTTATGCGTAAATAAAATTCGCCTTTTAAAAAAAAGTGCATTTCTGTACGTCAAGAAACTTTCAATAAAATTAGTGAAGTCAGAAAGGTAATATGCACTAATTCCTACAATGTATAACCACGTAATTTTGAAAATAAAATTTATTCTCTGTTTCAGGGCCTAAAACAGAATCTCTGACACGTGAGGTCACCTGATGTATAAGAAAGAACTTCATGTCTGCTCACTGGGAGTATTGGGTACTATTTCAGAAAAGGTTTCACCTTCTCTGTTTACTCAGTTTAGATCTAACTCCATCTATACAGCTTCTTTTCTGTTTACAGCACAGCCTGTTTACATTTTCATATAAACCAAACAGTTATATGACAAAACTCCCTGTCTTTTGTGATATAATGTTCCAGTAGTCATAGTTGATGGTCATCATTAGAAAATATTAAAAAAGCCACCATTTTTTTGAATGGGGGTAAAAAGCATATTAAGACATACTGGAGAGCAGAAGTCACCATTGCTTTATAAAACAGGACTGATAGTTTTCTTTACATAGTGAAAATGTAAAGAAGCACTTGTTTTGTGCTTAGTAGGACTGCACTGCATTTTTCAGGATAGCATTAACTGCTGGAACTGACTAATTCACCAAGCCTGTTCTCCTTATATGTTTGTTTCTCCACTGAGAAATTTCTATTTTATGGCATACAGTTCTCAGCTGCATTTTGTGCTACAGAATCACAATATATTACTACTGATTTCCTCTCCCTTGTAATCCCTTGTGTAGGATTTTGTCTATGCCATCCCAATTTTCTTCAAGGATCTCACTTCTTGGTATCACTAACATGCTTCTAGTTCTCATGCTTTTGCTTTTTTATTTAAGAAATTTGCAAGTAAGCATAGTCCCAGAACCAGACTTTTAGGAATTCATTAGTAATTTCTCTCTAACCCAAGACTTTCCCTGAAATGATCAGCAATTCTCTCAAAATCTTCAGTTCTGCATTAACTATCCCTTTAGCCACCATAAAATTCTTATTCTCCACCTTTTCCAGAACTACTAACAAAAGAAATTTTAGATACGCCATATAAAATCCTTTATTCAAGTTCAATGGATGAAAAGTCTGCTACCCCTTTTTTGCAGAGAAAATCATCAAAAGGATGTCAGGTTAGCCTGTGATACTGTGAATTTTGCATTTTACACTATTTCCTGCTTGGCTTTGTGGTAGGTGGTACCACATTTCCACATACCGTTTTCCATTACAGAGTCCCACATATTTGGGACTCTGTAATGGAAAATTAATTAGTAATTAGTTTTTAAAATTTCTACCATAAAATTAAAATCTCAATAGAAGTTCTTTTTCTTTTCTTACATTGGATCTGTTTAAAGAGATTTTTCCAATATTTAGCACTCAGTTTTGATTTTCTCTGATAATGTCAGGCCATATTTGATATTATCTGTTTTGAGGAATAAACAATCAAGTCAATCCCAAAAAATCTAACAGCCATAAATATTATTTCTCCTGGTACTTATTTTTGTTTGGTAAATACCTTTCGCTTTCAGCCGTTTGCATTGTCTCCAGCTTTGAGTGAGCTCCTCTGTTAAATCCTTTCACCTCTTGCTCCTCTAAAGATTCCAGCAGTCTAATCACATCTTTATTCACACCCCTTCGTTTGGCAAGAACAAGAGGTGTTGCACCTTGGTGGTTGCTAAAACAAGCCCATAAAAATACGTAAGAAAATTTTAACATAGAAATTTTGTAACAAGTCAACTCAGCACAACAAATTACAATTTATAAGTTCTCAGAACTATTTTGTTCTATCAGACAATAATAAATTCCAATCTATCCAAGTTACAGCACAGCACAACTGATATAGAAGAAAATCAGTATATTTAGGTTTGAAATTGCACAACTCTTTTCCCCTCTAATAAAATGAAAATTCCTAGGACTCTAATCTAATTGGAATCTCTGGGTGTTACAGAAAAAAAAAAAAAACAAAACAAAAAACCAAACCAACCCAACCCAACCCAACAACAACAACAAACAAAAAACAAACAAACAAAAACCAAAAACACACAAAAAAACCAAACACCCACAAAACAAAACAAAAAAAAAACCCCACACAAACACACACACACAAAAAAACAACCCCAACGACAGTAGATTTATGGCAATGTTCAAGTTTAAGCTTAATTTCAAGAAAGAATTGTGCAATCTGGCTCCTAATAGTTCCTTTTCCATTAGGGTATTAGGACATGAGGCAGAAATGAAATAAAATACAGATGGTCCCTCTGCTGCTATTAAAATAATACTTAATAGGTCCAGAGCTGCCTTTAGACAAGGAATTTCCACCAGAGCTGTTTGAAATGAGGGGAAAAAATCCCAACCCACAACCCATAAATAATCTGGTCTACCAATAACTAGTTTAGCTGAGTTGAAAACATTAATGAGGGACAGGTGAAAAAGGAACAGATTCAAAAACTCAAAGGTTTTGACATTACTCCTGTTTTTTTGCACACATTGTGAATATACAGAAAGTTCCACAAACAAAGTAATTCAGCACAGGAATGAAACAGCTAGTTATTTTGCAGCTTGAGAGCTTCCATCTGAGCACTGGCATCTGACAGCTGCTGGAAGCCAGAAGGAAAGAATATACAATATTCTGACTCACAGACTTTGAGGGAGGGCAGAAACACTGAAAGGAAGCATTGTTACCAGAGGAGTACGGGAATGAACTGACACACACATATACTGTATTTTCTTTGTCTTATATAGTACAACAATAGAAAATGGGGTGGAGAAATTCTTTTAAAGTAGTCAATGTGATTTTTTCTTTGGTGCCAGCCACCCACACCTGGTTGTCTGGCCAAATCAAGGCAGAAATGTCATCAATGAGGCAGAATTAGCTACAGCAGTTCATACTAGCAGCAGCTATTTCCATTTGCTTTGCTTGTTGCACAGACTAACAGAAGTGGCCTCTTACTGTTTTCCTGCCTTTTTTTTTTTAAATTAAGTGGTATCTTTGTAAAGTAGAATTGCACACAATAAAGCATTTCAGCAACAGCAGATTTATATGCAAGGCTCTGGTGGCAGAAGACTAATGTATTATAAAATATGTACTGTAAAAAGTAACGTACCATATATCAATTTTAAGTCCATTAGAAACTAGGAACTGGATGGTATCGACATGCCCACACAGGTGAAGGGCTGTGTTACCCTGGTAATCAGTGGCTAGTAGGTCAGCACCAAATTTATGCAAGAGTTGACAGATGTCTACATTGCCTCTGGCTGCAGCCAGGTGAAGGCCAGTTCGGCCTCGGCTGTCACGAATATTTGGGTCGAAACCACTCTCTAAGAGCCGTTTGGAATAGTTAAAATCTCCATCAATACAGGCCTGCAGCAGCGGCACGTTCGTCTGCGAGGAGTCGTTCACAAAAACGTAGGACATTGCTCTGATTCCCTCAGGAGAGGGTGACCAACCTGCAAGTAAAAGGGTGAAGAAATGACGGTGAAACCAGGCAAACAAACACAATGCTAATATTCACTAGACTGCTCAGGTTCCCAAACAAGAATGCAAACTAGCTTAGAGATCAACTCTGAAATCTTCTTGCCATACACATTAACTTTGTGTGCTGCACTCCCTTCTGGTAAAAAGGAAAGAGCTCACACCTCTGGAAAGAGCAGCAAAGCTTTGTTATGAGAGAAAACTGCTACGACCTCTGCCACAGATGCCAGGTGATTGGTTTTCAACCCAGTAAGGAATTACATGTAGTAGAATTTGTATTAATGTGCAAAACACCACAGATTGGGACAGAAGGGAAGAACCTTTCATAAATGGGAAACTAAACAATTCAGTTCAATGGTACAGTCACACCAACTGCAATTTTTACCAGCTACAAGCAAAGGTGCTCCAATGGATTTTCATCCTCTGAATCTGAACTTCAGTGCACAAACTACACTACAGCTAAAAATGCTTGATTAATAAAAACACTAATTTCATTCTACAAGAAATATATCTTTCAATAGTCTTTGCAGAACATTATTTTTACAGAGTCAGAGATACACAAACTACTGAATAAACAAGAACAGCAATGTGGAACACAGAAAACTGAATGCCATTAGGTGAAGTTGCCCACCGAAAACTGGAAGTGGGTGCAAGGAAGATGATGGTAAAATGAAGCACAGAGCTACTGTGGGTTTGACTAGAACCTCAATATGGAGAAACACAAACGTAGTTTCTCTGGCTTAATGTTATTAAATAAAGGATTAAGTTCGTTTCTGTATCAGGACATAAAAGAGAAAGATAAATGTTTCACCATGGATTACTTGGTATGGAATATTTGATGAACTATGATTTCGGTTTTGCAGAAAAATATTTTAAGGGTGAGTCAAATCATGAGGGTATGATGACACTGTGTGCTTACAGGACACAGAAAAAATTACTTGAAAACAGTAAGAAAAAAGAGAATGATTTAGCAAGAGAATAGTAGAATGTTCATGAGGCAATTTTAAGAAGCAAGGAAAACATCTAGAAGACTGGAAAACAGTCCTCTTTTTGTACTGCCTCAGAGAGGAGGTAAAAAAGAAAAAAAAAATCATGCAAACAAGTAAAATTCCTGTAGAAGAAATCTCAATAGAGACATGACAAAGTTCAAGTGACAGGAGGTAAAAGTGATTTCACTAGATAAGCTTTGAATAGAAAGTGAACTGAAACATCACTTGAAACAGTATTTTTCAATTGCCCAGGGTTTCTATTCTGGGCTCATGGTGTAGCAGTGTTCTGATTAACTATCTGAACCTCTTATTAAAACTGCTATACACAGATTTAAATTTTCTCATCTATATAAGGTATCCTTCCACACCAGTGGACTTATTCAGCCAGGAGAATGGAAACATGGCCAGTAGCCAAAGAATTCAATTTAAAACCTCTCCTTTTTTGAGAGTTCATAATGTCTTTATTTTATAGCTCTTCCCCCATGTTTTAGATCAAATTCAAGATCAAAGTACCTACAGAAGTAATTTCAAAATGTTTACACATTGGTCTGAATAACAGCTCTAGCACTGGAGGTTGTTGAGATTAATAAATCATATTTAAACATCACCAGGCTGTGTTTCCTAGCTGGACAAATTCTGCTACATATATCAACACCATCTAGTTTTCCAGTGAAGGAATGCACAACGTTTTTTTCTTATTGAATGCTGAAGAGAAAGAGGTAGAAATAAATTCTATGTCTTGCTATCTGTATAAGGAATGATTTTAAGCAGAGTACATTCCTCTAGGCTGCAAGTATGTTTTCAAGCACGTGACAGTACATCACTGGCTCAAGAACCCTTTTCCACAACCATCTCCAATAGCAAGTGGCCAATTCACTGATACACCATAAACTTAGTGTGAGACTGGTGTCATGTAGGACAGACAGCTTCCTCATAAACCTGTACAAAAAGAAAGGAAAATGTAATTACTCGAATTTTCAATGAATGTTACAACCCCCGGATGATACAAAGCTATGATTCCCAGCTGACAGCAATTTGAATTTTCTTGCCCATTTTTCGCCCAAATCATGAATTATATGAGAATTTTTCTTCCACTCTGCTTGTCCAGTCTCCACTGAGAAAAATAATGGGCCCAGTTTTCCTGCTATGTGATTGTGACCTTTATATTCTGCACTAAATCTTCCCTAAAGCAAGATCATACATCATTGTAAAACCTCCAATTATCAGCCATAGTAGCAGCGGATCAATACCACAAACCCCTATTTGCATTTGACAAAAAGATCGTGGTTTGCTTGTAAAAAAATGCTTCAGTGTTTAAACCTGCTTAATAAAACAAGGCCTAACATAAATCAACATGAGAATATTATGCTGGAAGAAACTCAGGCTATTTGAGAAACAGCGTGGCATGCTCTGTTAAATATAAGCTAATGCTTGTATTTTCATACCAGACGTGTATGTCTGGTAAAGCCTTACAGAATTCCCCGTGATGAAACATTAGCTAATAATACCAAGGAAAAAAAGAGGCACCTCCTTATCTTCTCAGAAAAGGAAGCACAAAGACAAGCAATTAACAGAAAGTGTAACTGGAAGTCATTCTGATTCACAATTCATTATCACTAGAATATTCTAGCACTGACTACTGATGTGTAAAAGACTCAAGTAAAACCTTAGTATTTCACAATAAGAAAGACAAAGATTAAGCAAATCCTTCTTCCCAGCATATGAAGATTATAGACTAAGCAAATGCATTCACAAAAAAAAAAAAAAAAAAAAAAAAAAAAAAAAAAAAAAAAAAAAAAATCTGGACCATCTGGTTTGATTTATCTTTCTGATTAAAAAGATTTTTTTCTACCAACACAATTCTATTTCACATATGGCTAGTTAACCTATGCCAAATACAAGCTGCAGACAAAGCTGAACTATGCACCATCTTTAAAATGTCAGTCCCCAAATGACATGTTCTTGCCTCAAAATTAACCCAAGCTAGCAAAATTTCCTGTGTAAGAAAACTCATTAAAAAAACACAAGTCAACTTAATTAGGCAATTTTGATTAAACAAATGGTGGTTACATTTCTGCCCACAGTATCAAAAAGCTTATTATTGCAATGACTATCTAATACAACAGATTCAGGAGCAAAATTTAGAAACAAAACAGCATTAGCCATTCCATTTAAATCGCTTCTGAAAGGTGAATCAGGTAATGACTCTTAACCTCCATAAGCAGATATACTACCAGCAAGAACTGATTTCATAAGCACCAATTAGGACAAATGAACTTGCATTAGTAACAAGACACAAAATATTGCAAAATGACCATCCTGAACAACCCAAAAGGTTACTACTACTAGTTAAGTAAATTTAGTTTTTAAAGACAGAAGCAAATGACTGCTTGTAAAAAGGCATCACAATCTACTGAAAATGTATCTGTTAAATAATATTTTTGTTAAAATAAAAAGCTTTGCTTTTAGTAACTTGGTACTTGGACAGAAAATTAGTTTCGTTAAAAAAAAATGTAAATTCAAAAACATCCTCCCAAGCTAGAAGGATTCCCATTAGAAAGGCATAATATAAGATACATCTTCCCTAGATTTATACATCTATTTAGCCTCAACACAGCGTACTTCTTAATTAATAACTTTATAAATTATGCCGTAAGCCTCTTCAATGATGCATGTGGGCTAGTACACAGGATAAGAAAATTTAACCAAACTGTTTTGTTTTCAAAAGGAATGCCTATATTAAGTGATTCTGTAAAAATACTTTATTAAATGGGAGTCAGTTGTCTGTCACTATACTGTGTACAATGGCAACTCATTGTCACAGACTCCTCTGTTGCAGGACACATTCACACCTGCAGAAGCCAGGAATGATCTTGAAAAATTCAAACCACAGAGCTAAATGCAAGTTCTGTCACTTCTTAAATTAGTCCTAAAATTTGTGCACAGTTTTATTTTACAGTAAATATATGCTGTGGTCTCTCCTTCCCATTAAGTTCAACAGCTACCAAGCAGCTCCAGGAACAGGAGAGAACAGCTCCACGAAAGACAGAATCACTCATGGGATGCATCCCTTCACTACAAAAGTATTAATGAACCTGCCAAATTGGGATTAATCACCAAGTCACTGCTCCATAGGACATACCAGTTCTGCAAAACTACAGTATTTCCCACTCTGTCCAGGAAAACTGAACTCATTTCCCCTATTTTAAAACAACACATCAGCACCACCACACAATATCAGATTGCGCCATTGTAGAAATTGCTTCTCTGCTGTGGACTCCGGGACGGTGTGGATGGATGCAGAAGAGAGATCTCTGAAGCTGGGTTTTAGAAGATGAGCTTTATTGTAAAGGATGGGGAGGCCTTGCTCTGAGCTGCCAGGTGCAGCTCGTGGCAAGGCCTAAGAGGTGGGGGAAGGGAGAGGAAGGGAGAGGAAATTCCAAGAGAGGAAAGTCCTCGGGGAAGGGTGCCAGGCAAAGAGCAAAGAGAGACCAACCCACCCTCGCAGCCCCCTTATCAGGGGGCTTCAAGGTGGGCTGGGACAGGACTTGGGCCAATGGGGTTACAGATACCTGATACTTCAGGGGAGGGGTACAGGTGTGGGATGAACCATACATTGGGGGTGAGACAGGACATTCCATTTGACCTCTGGGTCTGGCTGCAGGTGACCTTCAGCTGGTCACATAACTGTCTTCCCAGACATCTAGTAGCTAGGACATCTCAAACATCAAAACTTACTTTCAATTCTATCTCATTTACAGGTTTCACATTCTCAAGAGTCCAAGCAGTCATATTTATAGGGCTTTCTGGCTTAATCCTCCCCAACACTCCATCCTTGAGATTTCTGAATATTAATACACACTCTGACATCTAGAACCTAGGCATCAGTAAGATTACCACTAGGGAAACTGCCACCACCAAGAAATGGAAACTACAACAAATCCAGGAAATAGTAACTTCCTATCCCAGCAAACACACCATACGTGTTACTTGCAAAATTTGCATTTGTCAACTCCCTTGTGGTAAACAGCAACCTCTTCCTGTAATGCATTTTGTGAGCACTTCAGTGGCAGTGGCCTGCAGAGCTCTTCCTCTTTATTATTTAAGTGAATGAAAAACATTCCAGTACTTTGCGTAAAATGCTGAGGGAGAAATTCCTTGCTAAGTTTTCATGCAGACATGTATTTATGTGTAAATTACTGAGTAATTTAACTGAATAAATACTATATTTAGTAAAAAATGATGTTATCAACTTATTTCCATCTAGGAAAGAACCTCAGTATGTGCATTAAAATCCACTTAAGTTCTCTATTTTCTATTAGAAACCTTTGTTTCTTCAGCACAACTGGAACAGTTTTATGGCTCCACTAATATGGAACTGCTGCTAAAAGCAGCACCTCAGATAAAGTACAGCACGATGCCTATTTTACACACCACTATATTTTGCAGATTTTCCCTTTCTACCTTTAGCTATTTTTTCAACAGTTCCTGGATTTGAGGTATCACAGCAGGTTCTTAACACCTGCATCCCCTCTCATGTCCCTAGTCAGCCACACGGATAGGTTCTAACAGAATAACATTATTTCTGCCATTTGTTTCCAATCATTCCCATTCCCTTATGTAGACATGAGAAACACAGGTAATGATCTCTTGATCTCAGGACCATCCTGTAAGCAGAAACTCTGGTGCACTGCATATACAAAGGGCTTTACAAGTACAGGCTACAAAGTGCTTTACTTTATGAAAAAGTTTTAACCACTATTGCTGCTCTTATGGATCAGCAGATGACGGCATTGGGAAACAGGGAGCGTTGCACATTATTGCCCACTACGTCAATACTACGAGGTAAAAAATATACAAGACCTCAAATGCCAATCCAGGGTTGAAGAATGCTTCCCCAAATAAAACAGTACAAGTCTTGTGCACTTAGGCACACAAAACAAGGGAAAAAAATAAGAGATCATTCTTTTAAAGTGCCTTTATCAACAAACAGATCCACTAACATTTTATCCTTGCTAAACTTAACTGGTAATTCAGTTGCATTACACGTGTGAGCACATTTAACTTATATCAAATATACAGATAAGCATTTTTGAACATCGTTCATCTTTCATCTTCTGCACAAGAACTATTTAGGAAAAAGGGAAATTTACAGCTTTCTTCAAATAATCTGTAACTTTAATTCCCCACAATTGGCTCAATTAAACCAGTATATAGCTGTAGTACCTCTCTGATCATTGCGGCCAGTTTGTATACATCTGTTTTTATATAAAATTTTTGAATCATATCGGTCATAATTATCAACCTCTTCACAAAGCTTTGCCCAAATTCCTTTTGTGTTTCTGCTGGGAACTATATGCTGGTCAAGGAAATATTAGAGGTTGTCACATACTGTTTTGTTGTTGGTTTAACCGTCTGGTTTGTAAGACAGTAGAGAGAATTTGCTCCACTCTTAATTAAGTGTTTGTGTTTAAATTTGCTGCAGACTCGGAGCAGTGCCCTGGAAAAGACATTGACAGAGAACAGGAAGGTATCTCCGGCTGGCCGCAGGCTGCGAGGCAGGAACAGCCCTGGAGTCTGGATGGACACTGCCACCACGTGGACTGATGGATTCCTGTGCGACTGGAGGGACACACAGCCACAGAACGTGAGTTGGGTTGAGGTGGGAAAGTCCTTAAAAAGCCATCTGGTCCAAGCCTCTTGCCACGGACAAGGACACCCTACACACCACCAGACCAGGCTGCTCAAAGCCCCATCCAGCCTGGCCTTCAACACTTCCAGGGATGGGGCATCCACGGCTTCTCTGGGCAACTCGTTCCAGTTTTTCTTCACCCTCACAGGAAAGAATTTCACCCTTATATCCCATCTAAACCTTCCCTCTGTCAATTTAAAGCCATTCCCACTTGTCCTATCCTTCCATGTCCTCGTAAAAAGCCCCTCCAGCTTTCTTGTAGGTTCCCTTCAGGTACTGGCATGGGGTATGAGCCTGGGCTCACACAGACCACTTTTTCTACATTTGTGGTGTTTTCTATTTTCCTGAGAAGGAAATTATGAAAGGCCTGGAAATAAGATTTTATAAAACTTTATTAAAAGGATTCTGAAATCCAAACTGCTACTTCTTTGCAGTATAAACAGCATTCTCATTTAAGCTTTGATCCTCTATTAAAGAAACGAGGACTTAGGTATGTTGCTTGAGTTCTGAAACAAAAGGTATTTAATTTTAAAAAGTATGTCCTTATGCCTGTTTCTTAAAAAACACCCCAAACTAAATCCAAAACACCACACACACAAAAAGCCCAGTCCTTACGTAGACAAACAGTAAGTACAAGATTACAGTTACTAAATGGGGAGAAACTTTGTGTCCAGCAGGAATCATCAGTAATCAGAACTTAACAAAAGCAATAAAGCAAAATAAGAACCTGTCACCAAATAACTTGCTATATAGCTCCTATTTTCTTACTTTTTTCCTTCTAATATGTATAATAGCTTATATGTCCTTAAGTCATACACAACCTTGATAACACGGCCTTAGTGTGCAACATTAAATCTGGTTTAGTGGCTAGTGAACATAAGTCACTTTTAAAAGCAGATGTCTCCTAAACTTGTAAGTCATTTATACATAACTTTATGCTTGGCTTTACCTTTAAAAAAATATCTTGCTCTGCTTGTTCATTGAAGTTCATTATTTTAGACCAATGATGTATTTATATCAATACACCGATGATAAGACAACTAACACTGTCAAACACAACTCTCACTACAATTGCTGGGTACACATATTTCTGCTCAGAATTTTCATGTTCACACAGTAAATCACTAAACCAGTTTATCAAAGACAAATAGTAAATTAATATATTTACTCTTTCAAATATTCTTAATATCTATCAACACAGCATGACTTCAAAAACCTAACTGTATCACAGTGAATCATGTCATGTAACATAGTAAGATGAAATGGTAACACTATTAGGATTGTATGTCTAACTAGTATATACATAATGATACTACTGTTGCATAAATAGTTGCTTCACCACGCTTAGGCTCAAAAATTTCTCCAGGTAGGCAAACATGTAGTACTTGTGTCTGCCCAACTTCAGTCTTAAGGGACTGAAGGGGGTAAAGCAGCAGCCTAAGCATTTCCAGGACAACAGGCAAGTCGGAGGAGAATCAGGGAAGCCAATCTCAAGCTCCTGATCTGCACAGGGGCTAGAATTGTCTAAAACCTGCAAGTAGCTACTGCAATAGCTCAATTGATGTTTACCAATTGCATCAATTTATCCTGCTGAGCCTGAAAACAAAAGACATCACATATACAGGGGAAACTTCTGCCTTTAGATAACTTAGTAAATACCAGTAACTCATCTGTAAAATACTCAATATTCAACATGAAACCTGGTGTCTAGTCAATGAACAGCAATACCCATGTTTCCTTAAAGAGGTTTGACAATTTCTATTTGAGGAAAGATGAAGAGAAACTATGAAAAGTCCACGTCAATTATTAATTTTGTGAATAAAGAGCCAGCATAAAAGTAGCCACAGCAGATCACAACAAAGGTCCATTTAGACCTAGTATAATTTTTCAAATGGTGGGAAAAAGCAAAGGCCAGAAAGTACATTCAATAGGGTAAGCATATATAATATTGTTTTTTCTATTCAAAATGGGTGGGGATTTGGCTCTGTCTCTGCCTCTGAATCTGCTTTCTCCTCTTCAACACAAATACTTCTAACACCCACAACATGCTATGCTAATTTCTCCAGCTCAGTTTCTATGAAGAACATCTTTTGATCTTGCTGAATCAAGGGCTTGGTAGCTTCCCTTGTGGACCCCCAGATCTCCTGTGGGAAGAACAGACTGTGAACCTCTGCCCGTTCTTTTCCTGCCACTCATGATTCTACAGGCCTTCATCACAGCCTCTCAGACATCTCTTTCCAGGATGAATTTTGATGCCCAGCTTTCTTGAACATTCCTCATTTGGAAGGGGGCCTGTGTCTATGACCATTCTTGTTTTGCTTCTCTGAATCTCACTCATTTTTACTCTGTTTTGTGAGCTGGGAAACAGCAGGGGTGACTCAATCAGGATGTTTGGGGTGAACCATGGATTAGCGAGATGACAATATTCTTTGCTTTGTTGTTTACTTGTTTCTCAGTAATAGTCACTGTTTGTTTTACCTTTATCGCTGCTGCTTAACAGTGTTGTTACATTTTCATGGAACCATTCATCAAAACTACAAGATACTGCTCATTACTGAGAGCCCAGTATTTCATAGGGGAAGTCAGAATTCTCTTTATGCTATTTGAATCCCTTTAGTTACACTGAACTCATGTGCCAGTAGGTTGCATTATCCAGTTACTCAGTTTTACAGGGTTCTTCTGCAGCTTTTCCTATCTTTACAACCCATGTCCTGGCAAACACTATCACCTTGTTGCTCACTTCCTTTTCTAGGCTGTACATGCAAATTCTAACAGTTCAGAAGCCAGAACTGAACCATGCAGAACTAAAGTTATTCCAGGCCTACTAATCGCATATTGAGTAGAACTGGTGTCCTGGATCATATTGATCTGGCTCACCCAGCGCTCTGCTTTCAACAGCAGCCATCAGAGATCCTCCTTTAAGAGAGCACATGAGCCAGGCTGCTTCTGCAGTCCATTCTCCACACACACCCAGCAGACACTATAGTACATTGTGGACCTCCCTGAGCAGCTCTTTTAGCAGCCCCTCAACAGACTTTTTGTCCACTTTCTACCTCCTTCCTGTACCTGCTCATGCTGCCACCAGAGTGTCCCTGTCATCCTTCCCTGTAACCATCTGAAACCACCTCCCAACAGCCCCAGCATGCACCTCCCATTTCAGTGCCTCAGCACTGGATGAGTAACTCTCACTTTATTCACTGCCTTCATTGCACAACTCTCGGTTGTGCAATGAAGCAATATCCTCTGTGAACAATCCTGACTTTTCAGTCTTGCCTCTCAAGGAAGCTGATCCTCTTGTCCCTTTTGGTTGCCCTTCCCTATCCCACTGTATCCTTCTTCCAGTGCAGAGACTGGAACCACACACACTACCCCAGATGAGGGTGCACCAGCCACAACAGCAAAATGGTGCCCTCCGTCTTCTTCTCACTACCTCTCTGAGAACAGTCACCATTTTCCTGCCTCTCTGGCTGCCATGGCACACTGAGCTCAGGTTTCCAGGGAACATTCAATGCTAACTCCAAGCACTTTCTCTTGATTGGTGGCTGAGAGTTGTGAGCTCACCACCATGTGAGCATGGTTTAAATTATTCTACCGAAGACACCATCTTACTTTGTGTACACTGAAGCTCAATGTACCATCTTTATGCCTCCTTCCTTTTTTTTTGCCAATTTATTTTTGCCTTCTTCATAATTTTTGAACCCAACCACATCAGCATGTAAGAAATGTCTTTGATGCTATACACATCCATTCTCCTCAAAAGCCTCTAGTATGGCTCTTTGTCTTAATGCTTCCTGAAGATCCATATCACCTATATCTACAACTCTACTCAGTAACCCTGAGTAAAAGCTGATGAGCCTTGGATGTAGCAAAACTCTGAAGATGCACCCAGTCTCAGAGAGACCCAGCCCCTAAGGTACTAACACGTAACATGGACAGGCATGTTCTTCTGTGGATAAAAAACTCTGAGGTGAAGACGACAGATAAGCATTTTACACCATCCACGGGAAGCCCATACACCCCAAGCCTTTCCTGAAATGTGATGCTGCCCTTTTCCTGTCACCATCTACTACTACTGGTCAGACACTCTAAGAGATCTTCCAGCACGCTGAACAGCATCATCAATGACCATTACAGGATTTATGTGTTTGAGTTTCTATTACAAAATTCAGCTGATGTAGCTGCATTACTTGGATGTCAGAAATTTGCTGACTGACAAAGCTAGCGTTTAAACAACTCTGTTCAACTCAGCCAGTTGAAATTTTATTGATAAAGTAAAAGAAAAAATGTCACTTGGAAAAATGGTGTTGATCTATGAATGAAAGCCAGGTAAGTCCTGTAAATACCAACAAGGCTGCAGTGGGAGACTGCACAAGATAAAACCCTTTTTCCCACATATTTAGTAAGCATGATTTTTAAATAGCAAAGCAAACTACAACAAAACTGACCCTTTCAGCATCTGTGCTCTTGACTTACAAGCACAATAAACACTCACAATGGAAATTTGGTGGAACAAGCCCATGCACTCAAGACAGGCCTGTTGCCTACTCTAACAGCATTCTATGCATGGTCCCTCCAAAAAGCTCAATGCTTCAGGGATCGTGTATTTCACATAACATGTATAAACCAATGCCTTCTAAAATATCTTATGTGCTTATATAACTGATCTATCTGGAAGTGGAGCATCCACAACTTGAGATCATGTGGGGAGATATTAACTGACAGACTGACCAAAAGAAAACAGTGGCAGCCCACAAAATTCCAGCATACCCAAATCCCTAGAAGAGCCTCTAGTAACAGTTCACTCCTTGGACAACCAAGTTTCTCAGATCCTGAGCTGCAGATGAGGACTTCAAGGCCACATGTGCGCAAACAAGTTCAAAAGAATGTGAGGCAAGATAACGCAATTAACTTGAAGCACTGCGTCAAATCCCTCACTCTCGATGATGAGACAACTTTAACTAAAGGATACCAAAACATGCAGAAAGGAAATGCGTCACTGAATACAGATCAGAACTGAATTTTGGAGTCCCCTCTTGCAGAGGGCAAACACACTACTCTGGTAAGAAGACAGCAGATGACCATACCACACCTCAGCTTTCAACTCATCTCATCTTACTTGTCACACTTCAACACGAAATGGGCACAATTAGCCATTGTCATTTCCTGATTGTCACCAACTCTACTGTTCAGACTGCAAACATTAATATAAATATTTTTCTTCTAAAAAGCAGTTTAACAAGTTCTTGCTTGTAACCTATTTCACAAACAAACAAAAAAGAAAAAATTATATTTAGTCTACAGGTAACACTAAGCTTAGGCCTCTGCTGCAGCAAACAAAAACATTATTTTTACAAACCAGTCACATTCATCTAATAAGTGTTCAGTTTTTGCTCTTCCTTGACCTTTTGGAAGGCTGGTCCTGAATATCAGCACTCTCTGACAGTTAGAAACTTTCATATATTATTAATCTTAAAATCTATGTTAAATTAATCATGTATTAACATCATCCTTTAGCTCAATTTATTTCCCTCACGGTGTTTACCTTGATGGTTAAACAGAAAGCAAAATCACAATTATTCTGCAAAATTAAAAAGAAAGCCAAATGCCTCTTCCAACAGACTCTTAATTTCCCTACTTGACTCTGGCATACCTTTCTGTTTCTGTTCCAGTTTTCTTTGGTGTTTTTGTTTTGTTTTTGTTTTTTTTTTGTGAGAATGATTAACATTATTTAAAGAATTCTAGAGTTCATGGGTAATACTAACTCCTTTAACTGGATCACTGGTAGTCAGTGTCTACTTTTTCAGCAATTCAACACCTTGTAACTACCTAACATTTTTTGGTTTTATGTTGCTTTCAACTGCTAAGAATTTCTTCTACAAATTTTTGCTTGCAAGGTTACAATTCTAAGCCCTCATTCTTTAAATTGTTATTGAACTTATTTCATACTCTAGTTCTCAGGATCACCCAATTATTTCTGTGTAGTACTATAACCCTCTTAAATACTGTCAGTGCCTCCCAACTCATCACCACCAAATTAAGACAGTAAAGTTTTAATTGCTACATCAAGACCTCTATTAAATATTTAATAAGATTGGTCTCAAGACTAATCTTCAAAGAAGTAATTTTATACCCTCTGATACCCGGATTTTATGTATTTGCGATTCAGTATTAGTCACTATGGTTTGTCTCTAGTTACTTCCCTATCCTGTCTACAATTCAAGAGTTATCCCTACCTTTTCACCACAATAACAACATGCAGCAGCTTTAGCGCGGTCTAGAAAATAAGAAAGGGAACTCCTCCATTTCCCTTAAAAACAGAAATCGCTTCATCAAAGACAGTTATGACAGCAGGTTAAAATACGCATTTCAGTTTCACTTATCTTTTCTCCTAGAAAGCACGTCCAAAGCCGCACACTTACCACCGCCCTGTCAGCACGGCGGCCGCGGCCCCGGCCCCGTTTCCCTCCCCTCCCGTGAAGGCTGGCACCGCTCCCGCCCTTCTCCCACCAAACGGCATCACAGCGCTCCACCTCTCCGCCTCCCGGGCCGGCCTCTGCCCGGGGCCCGTCCCCGGGTCCCCTCCCCGGGCCTGGCACAGGCCTGTCGGGGTGGCAGCGCCCTGCCCTGCCCTGCCGTGCCCCCCCAGGGCTCCCGCTGCCGCCGGGCCCCGCGCGGCCCGGGCCCCGCTCCCGCCGTACCTGCGCGGGGCTCTCGGGGGGCGCCGGGGCCGGGCGGAGCGAGCGGAGGAGCGGGCGCGCGCGCCCCCTGCCGGGGGGAGGCCGCCGTGACCATCCGCCCCCTGAGGCTGCAACCGGGAATAGCGGGGACAGCGGCACCGGCGCCGTGATCGCCCCGCCGTGCTCGGCTATGCTGACACCACGCCTCGAGTACTGGGCTCGGTTGTGAGCCCCTCAGTTCGGGAAGGACATTCGGGAGCTGGTGAAGGGTCCGGAGCACAGGTGCTGCGAGGAGCAGCTGACGGAGCTGGCGGTGTTTAGCCCGGAGCGATGGAGGCTCGGTGCGACCTTATCGCTCTCTACAACTCCCTGAAGGAGGCTGTAGCCAGCTGGGGGTCGGGCTCTTGTCCCAGATAACAAGTGACAGGACAAGAAGATATCCCCTCAAGCTGTGCCGGGGGTAGTTGGGGTTGGACATTAGGAGGAATTTCTTCACAGAAAGGGCGATTAGACGCTGCCCAGGGAGGTGGGAGAGTATACAGCCCTGCAGGTGTTTAAAGACTTAAACACTGGACCATGGTGTGGTTGATGGGGTGATGCTCCAGCACAGGCTGGACTCGATCTCAGATTACAGACACTCACAGAAACTTTATAAACAAATGTGTAAATACTTTTTCCTTGCTAAAGGAAAGTAGGACCTTTTCCCGTCAACCCTCCCCTTTCTGCTTGAAAAGTGTCTGGTGAAAAGGAAAACAAAACAAAAAAGTAGAGTCTCAGACCCATTGTCACTAGTAACTAGAGTTGTAAAAGCTCTAAAGAACAGTGCACAGGCAAGGAAGTACAGTGAAGGTTTTTGGTGGGTGGTTTTTTTTTTTTTTTTTGTCTGTTTGGTTTAGGGTTTTTGTTTTGGTTTTCTTCTTGTTGGTTGGTTTGGGTTTTTTTGTTTGGTTGGTTTTTTTTTTTTCTTTATAATTCAATACTACAACAATGGGTTTATTATTTTCAGACAATTCATTTTGAAAGACAGTATCTAAAATAAATTATTAAGGTCCTCTTCTCTTATTTTCTCAAATACACAGTCATATTCATTTGGCCTAACTAAAAATCTTTTCCTTGAGGTACAACCCAAATGAACTACATGCAGTAGAACAAATAAACAGTTAGAAGGGCATATGCATTTCAATAATTATAGATACATACAAACAAGCTAGAAAATCTCACGTAATACAGATCAGGTTGATCTCTTTGGGATATTTCAGAGAGAATAGAATTATTTTTTTACTGTGCTGGCATAGAACACAAGAACAGTTGTTTCTGCTCTAAGGCTTCTTATATTGTATTGTATGTGTGGATTGAACAGCAGTTCCAAATGTGCCAACATCGATGTTATTTGGCATTATAGTGACCACAAGGACATGTATGCAGGTACTTTAACTGCCTAATAGGACTTCTGAATATGATTGGCTTCTGTTAATCACACACTCTTTAACCCTAACAATTGCATAAATGCTACTTTTCAACTCTACTTTTCCTAAAGGGTACCAAGTATTGTCTGAAGTTTCTGAATACCATATCATCTGGCAGGTATAAGCAGGCAAATTATACTATTCTGCTGCCTGTGTCTGCAATTTTCTGTTGTATTAGGAAAACTTAGGGTACTGATTTTTCTTCTTGATCTATTGTTTGTAAAGTAAATGTTCTGAAAATGTAATATGTGTGTATCATGAAGCTATGGCAATCATGCTGCAATAATTAACATCAAGGCATTAGGAAGCTGGAACAAGGTTTTGCATACATTATCTCTGTAGAAGTTATTTCATCCCTGTTTCAAGATTTCTAAAAGGCAACAGCAGAATTGCCTAGGTGCAGGCACTTCTACATCACAGCCTCACTATCTGCAAAGTCCACCTATACTTCTTCATTTTCCTACTAAATCTTACTGCTGCACTAGATTGTGTATTCAGGCAAGAATTTTCAGGCTGTTATGCTAAGCTAGTAGTATCATGTACTCCTGCAGGATCAGAAACAAAAGTTACATTTTTCTTCTCACAAGTCAGCAGTGAGTTTTCAGTCTTTCAACAGCATCAGTTAAACTTCTCTCCAACTCAGAGCAAAGATTTAAAAGGCTCTTGGGGATGCTAATGCCAAAATTATAAAGACCCAACTCAATCAATGCTTTTTCAAATGAGAATGTACAAAAGAAACTTCTACTACATTTTTCAAACATCTTGGGGGAAAAAAAAAAAACAAAACAAAAAAAAACCCCAAAAAACCACCAAAAAACCCCACCAAAAACCCCAAATTAGAGAAATAGCATAGGAAATCCTTAAGAACATTTTGATCACAGCATTTAGAAGCTAGCTAAGCATGGTTTAAGATTTGATATTAATTCTCTAAAAGCACAGCTTAGTGTATGAAGATGTAAACCACTTCAAATTTGCTGTATAAAATGACATACACCATTCCGTAGTATCTCTGTTTAATGCAAGAGCATACCATGACTTCCTTTAACAGCTCTATTCTAATTATCAGCTTTAATTTTTTTAGCTCACTGAGTTTTGTATCAGAAGCCAGACACAGCTGATAAGCTCAGTGATTTTCTGTTGCCCTGTCCAAGGCTATTCTTCTCACAAAAAAAAAAAAGTTCAGGTCAGGGCAATGGCCTCAAGCCCAGAGTGCCACAGAACTTAGTCCTTGGTAAAGCTTCACCACAGTAAAACCACTAAACCAGATCCTCCAGCACAAGTGCAATTCTAGTCAGAAAATCTCGTCTCTCTTAATTTCAATTTATTTGTGAATTCTGAAGGCCACACCTAATCTGGACTCTCATCTCCAGTAACAAGTAACAAGTATAGAGCACTTCAAAGAAAGGGGCAAGAGAACCCACCACACAGTTTAATCGATTTGCTTACTGAAGAGCAGTTAGTGATTGGTTTTATGGTTTCTGAAGGTACAGCATCATCACTTTTTTTATTAATTCAGATTGAGTTTTTAGAAATATTTTTCTTTTAGAAATTATTTTCTTCAGCCAATCACACACTATAATAAAGGCATTTATTTTAATTTTCTTTGTGTTATTCCCTTTCATTCAACAAATGACTTGAAAGAGCAAAAACTTTTAGTCATTTGGCTGTTCAGGAGCTCTCAGCAATGGATACCGATTCCTGAAAATGGACTTGGGAATGTCTGTGTATGGATAAGTAGCATGTCAGATTTTCCAAATGGATATGATTCCCAACTAGAGGGAAAAACAAATGCACAGACAATCCTAGTGTGGAATCTAAGCACAAGTCTGTAAAATATATCAGCAGGTACATGCAGATATACATACCTGATTTCCATATACATTCTGTCTTTCTGTAAATTTCAAATATGTAATTCAGAAACACTTGCAATAAGCAGACAAAATGACATAAGTTGTTGAACCATCAAGCTAATTTTTTTTTTTTTAATTCAGACATGTTTTTTGCCCTCTTCATCCTCCCAAAAATTCAAGTTTTCCTCCTTTTCCTACCCAAAGAAGTTCTTACTAATTTTTTTAGAAGTTTACCTAACCAGAGAAACAGAGGTTGGGCTAAACTCTACAAGCAAGAACACACTGAATTTACGTTTTGGACACAATTTCTCACTCAGTAACCTGTTTTTGTTGGATGATGGATTTCTTACTATTTTTCATCTATTCGGGCATCTTGATCTCCAGAACAGATTGACAAATATATATTGAGAATGAGCTGAAATGCTCTTCTAAGTACTGTAACAAAATTTGCTGAGCAAATCAGCACGGTTACACCCAGCAGCAGCAGTCTAAGAAATGAACTGGCATAGTGGCCCTTCTCTTATAATTCTGTTTTAGTACAAGCTACTATCCACAGCTGATTGGTTACATAGTGAATTCTAATCTTCATAATTAAAAGTTTACTTCCATTACAAATAAAGAGATCCAGTCTTTCCCAAGATTAAAATTGGTCGTTTCTTCTGAATCAGTTACTGTTTAAAGCTGTGAAATAACATGCTGTTCACTGCCTCACTGCTCACTCTAATCATCATGGGCCCAGAAGATTACATATGGTCCTTTCTTTTTTGCTCTTCAGACATCTTCGGTTGGCAGACAAAGTCTTTAGATATCACAAGGTTAAATAAAGACATTACTAATGCTGGAAATTATTTTTTAAAATATCAAATGTCTGAACATCCTTCTATCCTGAAAGGCCCACTCAAGATAGAAGTATTTTAGCTAGGAATCAGACTTTTAGTTTATTAACACTTCTATTTAAAATTAAAAATTTTCTTCTTGTGAATGTCACAGATCTCAGTTTGGTCTAACATTGCAGCAGATGGAGCAAGCAAGTGAAGTGGGGAAAAATTGAAAGCCAGAAATGGATACGACAGGGTAGTGCAGAACATACAAAAAATCATACCATCTATATCCTATATCATACTCAGAAAAAGTCAAAGTCAAGGAGAGAGAATGTAAAACATATTATTAAAGCCATGTTGAGAAACATAACATTCAGAAAGTTATTTAGTAAAACTGAGCAGAGATGTGCTTTTTAGTAAATTAATTCTGGACTGAAATTTTGCAAGATACTTTTCCTCAGTGGTACTTTTCTCAGCATGGTTGTAAGAGTGATAGAGTACAGCCTTATCCCAAATACAAATTCCTATACCAACACACATGCTCACTATTTCTTGTCCTTTGGATGCCTTCATCATCTTTTCTGATACCATTTTCTTCAAGCAGCTACTGAACACAAAGGTCTAAAGAGGATAAACCAGAGAACTTTCTGATTTTTTCAAAATGACATACTTGACTTTCTATTCCTTCTCCAGGAGAAAATTACAGTCCCTAACTACTGAACTATCATTTTTCTGACTCGGTTTTACCCTCTTCTTAACATCCTGGTATTGCAACAAACGAGCTGAAGATCCTTATGGCCCAGCGTTAGCATGACTAACAATGTAAGATTACATCTTATTCTGATCCTTTCCTAAAAGGATTGAGAAATAACCTGTTTTGTATACAAAATTATCCAGTTTCACGTGCCTGAGTCACTGTACTCAAATCGGTGCTCCAGTGTGACTTCTTTGGCATCCTTTTTATACCCTGGAAAAACAATCAAACAGAAAAACCAAACAAAAACCCTCCAGCCGATGAACAGGGGGAACAGCTAAAAACAGCATTAATGTGTTCAGCCTTAAATCAGAATCAGTCAGTTAGGTTCATTTTATACAGTATACAAATAAAACAGCTGAAATCTCTACCAGTACACTTTCCCTGTGGGAGGTAGGAAGGGGGAGTCTTTGCAAGCATGAAGCTGGCTAAAGCAGTTATTTTGCTCCCACACAAAACTCTGAGAACTCTGCCTCCAAAAGGAAAGGAAAGGGGCAGGTAAAGCACGACATGGAGTGCTAGGAAAGGAAGAAAATGACAGAGTAAAGCGAGATGTTTCACTGCTGTACAGGCTGCCAAGGGAACATGTGTCAGAATAGGTTTGGAGGGGAATATGGGCAAGTGGAAGAGATTTAAAACACATCGCCCCCATCTCCCCAGATCTTTCAACCTTATTTTTCATGACGAGGAAATGAATGTAGGTACAAAGTCAGTGAAGTACTTACAAGAAAACCTGCCAAATTCTTAACCTGTTGATTTTAAAGCTGACTTCTAATTTCGTTAGTAAGTAGTGTCATGCAGTAGCTAATCTCATCATTGCCAACATGGATGTCAGCTGAGCAGCTTTCTTCTGGATAGTCACAAATAAAAGGATCAAACATCAAGCTGTATGTACTGTAGAACTGCATTTCTCAAATCTGCATTGGGAACTGCACCAAGAAACAGAACTAATGCAATTTGCTGTAAAGGCAAGTGGGTCTAGTGATTTTGAGGGGGAAAAAAAAAGAGGGCTATAAGACAAATGTTTAAATTTTCTAATACTCTTTCTTCTGGAAGGACACAACTTCACACAATTAAGTCAGTGCTTGATTCAGAGAATAGTGCCCATAGTCCAGAGTAAGAAACTTGATTTTTGAATTTATTTTTTTTAACAGGATATGATGAGATGCGTCTTTTGGATGTTTATCAGATATGATAATAGTAAGAGATAAAACTAACAAGGAGAAAATACTGTGAACAACAGACCCAGCAGTCTGAATTTTCGTCTGGTTGCCTAAACTGAATGAAAAACTTCTGCACCTGAGTTTTGCAGAGAACAATAACATTCTTCTTGCCAGGCCTTGAGATCCAGCTCATTCTGTTGGGATTTTTAAAAAATATTAACAGAGATAGGAATCTCCTTTTGTATTTGGTGGTTCAGTATCTGACCAGGAGATGAGACCTGGGTCTCTAGTTCAAACAACTCCACAAAACCGTGCTCTGTTTTTGAAGTTACAACCCCTAGTATAATTTCTTTTAAAAATCCCACTTCTGTGATCTGTTTTGATTGTTTTTTTAAGTACTGTTTTACCTTTGCTTTGTTTACATTTTTTGTAGAAATTGAAGTTCCTGCATCTGCTCATCTGTTGTTTTGACCCAATTCCTCTTAACTTCCTGGACTGCCTTAAAAGAGTTTTTAAAAATAGCAGAAGTCAGCAAAAATGTATTTCCTTTCACATAAACATTCAGAAACATATAGAAATAGAAAGCTTGCAGTTTATTTCAATTTTTAAACAAAGCCTTTGATTTTAGGACAAGTTTACTCTACACGGTTCTTTCCTCATGAATTAATAGACTCCAAAGCTGTGTGTAGGTGTACAACTCAACAAACCTACAGTTCACCTACATGCTCTCATATGATGGCAGAGTGCCTACATATTAGGAACATTAGGATACATATATCACCTTGAAAATACAGTGGATAGACAACTAAATATGTCATTTTTGCGTCATATTTTTCCCATGCATAAGCCATAGGTGAGTTAGAATCTCTAATACAAGGGTTTGAAGGGGAAAAAACCCCAAAACACCACGCCCCCTATCAACAACAGCTACATGTAGCACTTAGAAAAGTGGCACAAATCAGTGCCAACAAGAATAATTTATAAATATATCAAGAATAAAATAAAGATTATAAAATATTCAATTAAGGGGAAAGGTAATCTTTAAGATTACAAAGTCCTTTCAGTTTTGCCTGCCTATGTAGCAAATTCAGTGAAATTCTGCAATCCACTAGCAGGGTATTGGGAGAAGGACCCACACCACTTTCCCAAGCCAAGGGGAAAAAGGTAATAAAACATAAAGAAATTCTTCTGTTGAATGGTTGTTTGAATTTTTCAGCTAAATAAAAGGGAAGCACAATTCAGAAAGATTTTATTACTTACCAGATGAAAAAACACCAAACCAAACAACAGATGTAATCTTGAAGGGTGTCCTGTACTCATTCTTTACATGTTGTAGCAGAATGGAAGTAAACTAGGGTCAGGTTATCCAATCTCTCCATTGATTTTGGTGGTACCAAACATGCAAGTTACCATATAAAACTAACACTTTTTTCTCCTGTCTTGGTTTTGAAAGACAGTTGTCTGCCAGGGAAAGCTAGAGCCTCCCTTGGAATGGAGAATGTAAACCCCCTTCCCTCCAAATTATTATAATTTTGCAATTATGGACTTTCAGGCAAAGATATGGGAATAGGAGTAACAGTTCTTTACTAGGAATATTAAAAAAAAAAAAAAAAAAAAAAAAATAGTAGCACAAAAAAACAAGCAAGGAAGCAAACAAAAATCCTGGGAAAAAAAACCCGGACAGAGTCAGGGATACGACCTGGCACCCTGGTGGTCTGGGTGTTGGAAGCAGCCCAAATAAATCCTCCTGGAGTAACAGATGTGGTTCTGTGGAGTAGAGATGGTCCTATAGAAAGTCCAGTGGTGATGAGATGGGTCCAGTCTTCCTCCACGAATCCAGTGGAAAAACAGGATCCCTTGTGTCCTTCAGTCCCAGTTTTTTATCTAGCTGGGAACAGCTGGTTCCTCCACTGGGTGGAGCATCTCACAATGGGATGATGGAATGTGTCATGTCATTGGTGGGCCCTAATGGCCCATTATCAGAAGATGTTCCTCTGGAGGATGGAGGGGTGGTGAAAGAGATAAGAAACACTGCCCCACCTGGATTTAATGGCTGGGCCATTATCAGAAGGCATCTGCCCCCTCCCCTCTGGAGTAAGAAGGATAAAACATCTCCCAAAAAACAGCTTTCAATAGATGAAATAGAATACACATTTTTAGGTTACATAATCCAAGACACCTCCTTTTCTCAAACATCTCTGGGTTTCTCTACACAGTAGGTGGTAAGGCTCCTAGAGGAGCCACTGCCATGCTTCAGTGCTGGCGTACAAAACCAAGCCTGAAGCCAGCAAGCTGCAGCACCAACTGCTGAGGAGCTGCGGCAGGCCGAGCTCAGTGCAGCAGCAAAGCAAATTGTACATTCCATTATCCATGTGCTGGGGGCACAGCTGGCCTGAGCCCTTTGATTTAAAGCAACCTGGGTAAATCTCCACAACCATACGCCTGGAGCAGTGCAGGCTCCATATCACTCGCTCTCTGCTGGGCCTTGCAGGCCAGACAGCCCCATTTCCTACCCTGAGCTTGGAGCAGTGCTGGATGGAGAAGTAACTACTCAGACAGACAATTCGCCATAGCTGAGAACCATGTAGTTCTTTCACTCGACTGCTAGTTCTGCAGTTAATAAAGGCACATATAGGGAAACAAAGATTTGTAGAGGCTGAGCTCTAATGCAGTAGATTTAAACCAGACAAGTTACCAGCATCAAACAACAGGTTTGTGTGTACTTTTCCTTGCTGCCACCAAAAGACATGATCTGTTCTTCCTCCTCTGCTACATTCATTCGTCTGCTGCAATCAATACAATTCACTAAGCAAGCAAAAATAGATTTCTTTTTTTTTCTTTTTCATTCTAGGGAGAAGACCTGAGCACAGCTTCTGCAGGGAGCCATTAGACTGGCCCTGCTATACAGCCCAACTGCCCCCTCGGGGCACTCTGACAAATGGGACCTTGGCATCAGGCTCCCCATCCCCAGGATTTATCCTCACCCACAAGCCAGCATTACCATTTACTGCACAGCAAACAGAACCAGGGGGCTGACTCAGGCCAAAAACAGGCCATCAAAACCAAATCAAAGATAAAGAGCCAGTATTTTTAGACCAGATTAGCTTGCCAGTCCAGTTCACCACTGTTTGCCCACACAATCCCACCAGCATAATGGAGGAGTAGCCCAAGGAACAAGCAAATGAAAGGGGAGGAATGCTGTTTAAGCCAGACTACTCACAAAAAGAAATGCTCAAGCTATGGCCTCAGGTATTATGTATATTAGTGTATAGAAACGAGCACTTCAGATAAAAAGTAATCCACCTCTGTCCAGAGGGGCAGCTTGCAACTCAAAATTCAAAGTTCTCTTCTATTTTGTTTACAGGTGTATTTTTATTTGTGGTAACTGCATTGTGCAAGTATAAATATTAGGAGGCAAGGATCCACAAAACACCTCTCTATAGATTCTGAAAGAGAGAGGGAATAAATAGCTACCCTATACTAAAGGACTCTTCAGGGATACTACAGTACTAAAATTTAAAACAGCAACACCACAGAAACTAGTCAATAGCAACTAAAAATTTGCTTCAGAAAAAAACCAACCAGTCAAGCTGCTGAATTTTGAAGGCTTTGTAACTATTCAAGGGATTTCTTTCTCTGCTTTTAATAGTTGTCATGCATCTTAGTACATTCACTTAAACTTCTTGCTCACCACTTTCTGATCCCAAGCTTACAGTGCCACTCCTTTATGGTCTGAAGTCTCACATAAGGAAGTTCAAGTTCTGACACTTTTTTTAACCACTGGGAAAAGCAAAAAACAACAGAGACATTTGGTGAAATCTAGTGAAATAGCTCAACTACTTTCATGTATCAGTTATTGCTGGCTAGCAATGTGCTTTTAGAGAAGGAAACAATTCAGATTCTGGGATAAAATAAGGTAAGGTGGCAAGTTAGTTATCATCCTCACTTCTCTAAGCTTACAGGACAGTCTGAGACCTACTACTTACAGAACATCTCTACTCCCTGCGACTGGTCTTACAGCACTGCCTTCACTCAAAACACAGCTAAGCATCGTAGATGGTAAAGGACACATGGATGGAAACTTCCAGCACTGATGCTTTTCTGGAACAGATCACCAGACATAGTGTATAAAATGTCAACGTACAACAAGAAAAGCACGTCAGTCTTCAGAGATCACTAGTTTCCTGTTTACTTTAAAAAAAAAAAAAAAAAAGAAAGAGTCTCAAGGCCCAAATCTGTAAACATTTAATTCTAAGCAGATAGCACCATTCAGCAGAACACTTAAACATACCTTTTAAAGCCTGTAAGTATCTAAAATATCTAAAGGTTTTTGGCAGTGGAATGTGGGTTATATTTGATCTTGATGTATTTGTGAGCATTATCAAAGATACATAGAAATGTAATCAACTGAAAAACTTTTCTGTGTATCTGATCATATTGCAATATAAGGCAAAAATAATTCCATCTGGAATTGCTCTGGAAGATACATTTGAGGTTTAGTAACTGCCAACTGCATACTCAGATATCTTTCACAGTAGAATGAAGAGGGCAAGGGAATAATAAGTAAAATAGACACAGACTGTAAAGTTCCTACCTCACTAAGTAAGCCTGAGTTCCTTAGTAAGTCCAGTAGTAACTGAACCTTCATTTTAAAACATTCAGAAGAACACTAACATCTCTATGCCAATGAAAAGACTGAAAAAAGCTAAATAACTGCAATGCCTAATTTAACTCCAGTCGACAGCAAAGACTGTTCACTGTCCTGATGTGGCCTGAGCCTGTCCCAGTCACAGGCCTGGATCCCACCTCATCCATGTACCCACCCATAGGGGAAACAGGACATCAGGAGACCAATGAGGATGCAAAACCCTCTTCACATTTTATGATCATTAAGACTCACAATGCTGATTTACAACATGCTTAATAGCACTGTGGTCAAACTTCAGTTGCTGGCAGTTAAGAAAAGAAACACATCATGATATAAGGAAAGCTAGAGACATTGTTTATAAGTATAATGAGAGAGTCCTGTCCTATTGTTAAACTCAACATGTGATCTGTAAATTAAGAACCCCTTCACGTAGGTATGGCCATCCAATTAAATGGAATGCGCACCCAATAGTTCCCATGTGGGACAGTTGCTACGTGACTTGTAAACTCAAAGGGATGATACTCGTAGGTGAATGTGTTACCCCTACACCACCCTCTCTCTTGCCACACTTCGTTCCCCACTACCAGACTTTCCAAGATGTAGGGGCAGAGAGCTTGAGGGAATTTATCAGACCAGATGGGTCTTTTAATAGCAGAATCATGTAAGCCTTGTTTAGATTTCAGATTCAGTCACTGCAGCCAACATCAACAAAAATCCAAGGGGGGGCTAAGTTAAGCACCATGTAGAACTTATCAGAAAGCTTCATCATCACAATGTTGAAAGAAAAATAGGCTAAAATAAGATTTTTATGAAGATTTTATAAAGAATTTTATAAATTCTCTCAAAAGACCCACTTTCCACAGTGTAACCTTCAGAAATAAAGATGAGCAGAAGCTTCACTATGCATTAATATGAATAAGGAAGCAGTGTTCAATACCTATTAATGTAACTTCACTGTTTTAAAATTTTCCCTTATGTCCCATTTAACTGCTCATTTAAAAGTAAATGTAACCACTCCCATATTCCAGCATGTGAATTTGTGATGAGTTTTGTATGTTTCAAAGCAATGTAAAAATGTAATAAAATAGACTTTAGAATAGTGTTTACTACTGTCATGCATTTGTTCTCTAATGCAAGACATCTGCCATGTTATTCCAGATCTTTACTACTAAATCCTCAAATCCTGTTGTACAGTGAGCACTGTGTGCTCTGAGTTAATGTTACTCATAAGCATCACAAATACGTACTTTTACAAGATTTGTGTATTTTCCAGGCTGATGGACTTCTCTTGTTCTTCTAGGAAATATCTACATGTCTTGCCCCCTTAGTGAAAATACCAGTCTTATTGGGTTCTCTATGAAGGATTCTGACAAGAGCAAACGAGCTCTGTTGAACTTTCATTATCAATACTACCTAAGGAGAAAAATTCCTATCTGGCTTGACATTTGGGTTGCTTTTAATTTGCTGCGGCCTCTCTACATCTTCTCTGAAAGAGGGCAGAAGTAGCACTCAGAGAAAATGCAGACAGTGTTTGCAGGACCAGCTGCACAGTGGGAGAGCAGGGACAGAAAAATCAGGGTGAGCCCACTAACCACTGGATCTGATCGGGATAGTTGTCTTATTCTGGTTTAGGTTCTGAAAAATCAAAGTGTAAGTTTAAACAGCCATAACCTAAAAGAATGCAGTATCATTTAAGCATTCCTAAATTCCACAGTGACCATAATATCCTGAGTTTGCTCAGGAGTGGTGTGGCAATTACAAGAAATCTCTTCGGCCCTGAGAATAATGCTGTCATAGTTACTGTGGCACATCGTGCAACCTCATGCTTTGGTCAGAAAGGATGGACTTTCTCTGTCTAAGTTGGAAGTGTCAGGTTTCTCTTCTTCCAAAGCATGCCAATCCCAAAACACTTCAAACTCTGTCATAGTAACAGCACTGTAAATTCATCTTCAGAAGGGTTTTCTCCACTGGTATCAGTGGGTTCAAAAAGCAAACATGTTTTTTTGCATGGAAAAAAAAAAAAAAAAAAAAAGTAGACATCAAACTAAATATAGGCTGGAAACAATTGTTTCCAGCTAAAATTAGAAGACACACTAGCAAGGTTTTCCTTATCCCAGTTACCAGAGAGGGCAGCAGACCATTAAAATCACTTGTCTCACAGTGAATTCAGACACCAGATATGATGGGAAGAAAGTTTCCTAAGTCCAGACACAAAAGACAAAAAAGTGACTATCTTTTATTCTGTCTGCCACTGTACTGTTCTCACAAATTACTTCAAGAAACCAGCCACAGACAAGTGTGTTATCCCTTAGTAGTGTAATACTAAGCATACCAGATGGCATTTCCAAGGAATGGCAATCACACATCTCAGATTTAGTATGATTTTGACTGCTTTTATTACTTGGATCAAAGCACAAACTGGTATATGCTGCCTGAGCACCAGAATATTAGGGAGTCAGGGTTGTAAAATCTACCTCCATCAAAAAATAACAGTGAATGTAGTAGCAATTTACAGTGACAAAAGCTAAATAATTCCCAAAAGTCTTATTTCATCTTTAAGGCCACAAGAGAAGAAATGGTGTCTGCAGCATTATAAGTGTCATTGCTTCTTTACAGTGTCACATAAACATTAAAAAATATATAAAAGTATTATACAAAGCAATATACAACACCACTGTCTGGCTTGGAAATTACCTTGATCCACTGCAAACTGACAAGCAAAAATTATTAATGTTTTTTAAAGTATATTAGAAAATCCTTTCCTTACTCAAGGCCCCTGTACAAGTTTCTTGTCCAAAAATGTTTTCTTACCCCTTTCACCCTATTAGCGCCTACTTGTCTCTTCCCAAATGAGAGTTCCTATTTCCCTGCCACTCCCGAGGCTTTTTGCCTTTTGCATCTCCCTCCTCCCAAGTCTCCTGTTGCAGGGTCTAAGGCAGATGACGACACTTATGTTTCCCTGGAAGAACCGGTCCCAGCATTGCTTCATATGGTGCAAACCCCATGGCAGAACAAAGCCAGCAAGGGGTCACCTTGTGTTACCCAGTTTATGATTCCTATACACACGTAGTGTAAGCTCTGAGGCTGGACTAACACACATCAGCTCACCAGAGTACAGCAAATACCTGTTCAGCTCCCTTATATCTATGGCCAGTTGAGAAACACCTTCACAAACTCATATTGCAAAGGCACGGCAGAAACACTTTTCTGTAGGGTGAGAGAACATTTCAGAATCCCATGACAAAGAGCAGCACCTGTTGGATAGATGTATGCTTTGTTATCGCTGTCAGCATTAGGAAATGCCGGCAATCAAAGAAGCCTTGCTTATGTACATGGAAATGTGCAAATACACAAAATAGGCAGAGCCATTGATGCTCCTCCTCTCCTGCCATAAGAAGGGAACTCCAGCTGAAAGTTTCAAATACAAACCAGCCAGTTGTGTAAACAATATTTGGTTGCTACTGGTTTCAAATTGTAACTAGCGATTGTTTACTGTGTCTATTGCAACAGCTGTTACAGACATCTCAGAGCCAGCTCTAGAACTACACCAACACTGCAAAAACACACAGATCCACAGAAAGCACCAAGGGACACAAAACAAGTAAAGAAAAGCATGCAGGGGAAAAAAAAAAAATCCATCAGTTGTGCACTCAGTTTTAACAGCAGCTGCCAGCCAAGACATAAATGAAGACGAGATCATTTCTAACTTCAGTGTTCAAGAACTTCTACCCACACTATGCCAAACCAAAGGCAGCTTAATTATGAATGTGTCTCTATGTATTTTCTGATTCTATCATACGTGAAGGAAACCTGAACTTGACAGATAAATGCCATAGAAGCAGAAATCATGTAACATAAAGAAGTCAATTGTGGACAATTCTAAGGACCAAAAACCTCATATGCAAAACCAGCAATGGCCCCCAGCCCTCTGGTACAATAAATCCTTAAAAGCCCACAGAAAATACTCTTATATGTCTTCATATAGAGAGCTTTATCCTTTCCTAATTGAAATTATTTTTTTTTTTTTTTTTGGTCCAGTTCTCACAAATAGGATTTTTCAATACAATTCTAGAAAGCCATTACCTGTAATATTCTTTCTGCAGTGTCTGATGTCTGGGTATAAAGTCTAATATTGCTGCCATCATCAAGGTAAACAACCAAAAAGGCCCTGTGGGTTTGTATCTTAAATGTATCCTGTTAGGTTGAAATGCAACACTTTTTTACTGCTTTCCATATTGCTGAAACTCTTCTGAAGATGCTGACGCTCCATTCCCTATTTATTCAGGCAAAATAAACAATTGAGATTACCATTTAGTACACATAAAGTTACAAAAACTATTATTAAAGCTTGCAGATGACAAAAAATAAATAAATAAGCAGAACAGCACATGGGAAGATACCAAAGAATTGGAGGAGAGTCTTTTTGGTGTTAAGTGCCACAGGCTATCTGGTGTCTCAGTGTTTGTAGGCATGATGCAGCCGCTTCCTAGGAAGTAGCAACTCCAAAGAGAGCAGGTGGATACACAACTGCAGGCGAATATTCAACGCCACAATCTTGCCAAAAGGAAAAAGTGCATCCCTGCACCTACACTTGGGAAAACAGCTGGTGAGAAAAATGAAGCTACAGTATCTGAATAGACCAGAGCCACTGCTACAGGAATACTGGGCAGTGCCAGTGCCTAAGGTTCAAACCACTGCACAGTGAGAGGGGTTGTAAAAAAGAAACCTGAAAGCATTTAGGTCATGAGAAAACAGGTCTCAAATAAGTGACCTCAGAGAACTGTCTTATGCATAGACATAATAAAGGGATGATTTGCAATCTGGAAACCTAAAGCACAGAAGTCAGATCCATTGGATGTCAGCTGATGATAGACAGAGTCAGACTAGAGGAAAAGCTCATATTTCTAACAGTGAGGTAGTGCACAGGAATGAGGTATTCTCCACTGGTTTTAAATTAAAACTTTGTATGCCCCTAAAAGACTTTCCTGAGCTCATATTTAGAAAGTCCCATGCCTTGCTCTGCATGAGAAGTCAGTTACTCATTTCAAGAAGATGGGGACTAGTTTGAGGAAACCCTTAGGATTCCATCTGGATCAGGTGGCAGAAACTCATCACTGCAGATTCTCCTCCTGCTGACTGCTCGGTATCAGAAGACAGCAGCAGTCCTTCTGGCATTGGTGTTAATTGAGAAGGGGTACTTCCCTTGACACTCACAGCAGAGGGAAATGCTGGAATTGTACATACCTGCATGCAACATTAAATTTTAGTTTCTTGTATTCGCCTTTGCTAGCTTGGCAGAAAATATGGGAGCGTTCCTGGGAATGCTTAGGTTTCAAGTACTCTTGGCATCTTTCTGCAGAGTCTTCATGATGTCTGTATATAAGACCATCTCCCATCTCCTGCAAGGTCAGCAAGAGCAGGGTGGCAGAGCTGACATTATGCTGTGTGGTCTATTACCTCTCTTTGGGTACCCTGGAGAACATCCTGGGATGCATGACTCCAATTAACTGACTCAGTTCAGATTGGTAACTTATTTTTTTCAGTCGGAAAGACTATATGAGCACAAACAACAAGCATTGGTTTGGGGTTTTTTCCCAACGAGAACTGAAAATTAAGAACCTGTCATAAAAGTTTGTAGAATGACATGTGGGGGAAAAAGTTGAGGAAAGCCAAACTTAAACAATCTTTCTCATTTAAACAGACTTCTCACAGATTTTCTTGACACCCAGTATTTCACCTATCTGCATACCCACACACCTGTTTGCATGTATTAAGGAATAAAAGAACCCCTTCTCAAAGCCTTCATTCTTGAATCCTTCTAGGGCTTTAATCTTTATTCCCAAATCTATTTATTTCTTGTCCAGGAGACAGGTCTCATTGTTCCTTTTAATTAAAATAAGCACTACTTTGATTCTATGAAGATACAAAAGCCCCTCTGTCTCTTACACAGAAGATCATCTGCTGTGCTTTCTTGACTACTTTACAATTTTCCTCACACGGGAAGGAGCAGATGCTTCCTCACGGATACCTTTGGTGCACATATTTTAGTATGAAATATTTCACGTGTGATAAAAATGCATGGGAAGTGTGGAACAAACATGGGATGCAAACATCAGAATGAGATAAGGACCCACCCCTCATTACTGACTCTCTATGAAGAGCAAGCAGGTCACTATAGAGCCAGTTTACTGCCTGGGGCTCAGCAGTGCTGGGGGGGAAAAAGGCTCAAGTACCAGCAGAGAGTGCTTCTGGGTGTGTGCTGTTCATGATGAAACCTCCACAGGAAAAATACACAGAGGCCTTTATGCATCTGCTGTTCCCAGGTCCTCACTGCCACTGGGCAGCTTTTACAACCTGGATACAGAGCACCTCATCCACTGTGGAGCCCAGGGCTGGGAACACAGGGGTCGTGTTACCCTTCTGCCACTCCAAGGGAGTCCCACGTGGCAGCACACTACCCTCCTTGCCACCTCTCTACTCAGCAATCATGAGAGGAAAAAAGACAAGCATGATTCAAGGTTTCAAGCCACTTCCAAGCAGTTTGAGTTCTCCAAGAACACTGTGAAACATATTAGTAGGCAGATTAATTGGAGAATCTTCAAGAAAGGATGTTAGAGGAAATCAAATCTCAGTTCCATCTAGAACAGTCACATTAAGTATGACTGTTTAATACTTAAACCAGCGGTTTCCGCAGTTGTCTTTTTTAAATGGCATTATTTTATTTTATTTGATTCTGCTGAACTACAAGCACAGCTTCACATTATGGCACTGGGGACGAATTCACTAATTTTCTCCGATTTTTTATTACTGTTATTTTTAAAAGGGCATGTAGTAGTACAACAAGGGAGAATGGATTGAAACTGGGGGTGGGTTTAGATTAGATATTAGGCTAAAAATCTTTGATTGTGAGGGTGTTAAGACACTGAAAGAAGTTGCCCAAAGAAGCTGTGGATGCTTCATTTCTGGAAGTGTTTAAGAACAGGGTGGGCAGGGCTCTCAGCAATCTGGTCTAGTGGAAGTGTCCCTGCCCATGGCAGGGAGATTGGGACTAGATGATCTTTAAGGTCCCTTCCAACCCAAACCATTCTATAATTCTGTAATTGCCTTAGTAAGGTTATGACACAGCAAACTAAAAATAAGAATCATCTTAAACTGTTGTGTTTGGGTATTCCCCTCCCCCTCTTCCTTTTATCACCTGCTTTTAACTAAGAGGCAGAACTGTCCATGCCAGAAACTCCACACATTGTTCAGTGTCACAAATATTTGTGTTTAGCCTCCTACCAGTGAAGTGTTGTTGTGAACAAAGAAAATTACTTACATAAAACAAAAGGAGGAAACAGTGCTGTCTGTAAGGCAGGAGAAGACAGTGTTAAGTGAAGAAATACAAATACAGACATGTCCCTAAAATAACACAATAGAATCCAGCATAAGTTTAATACAAATACAATAGAAAAAACATTTACCAGTGTTAGCAAGGATCCATTCAGTGCACATGGCAATCCTAACCACTTCAAAAATGGATGGAAATTTCTTTTGAAATCAATTTGCAGCAAAAGCTCAGATTTTGTCCCAAGCAACTATTTAAGTTTAGGAAAGAGCACTAGAGTCTTATCTACTCAAAACAGGCACCAACATAAAGAAACCTTGGGTTTCTGAAACTGTAGATGTTCAGTAGAACTATTCATGTTTCTTACACTTTTCCTCCTGAAATCCAGGAAATACACCATGTAATTTGAATTGGACATTTTCTTGTATCCCTTAATATTGTTTGCATATCCCCTTAACAGTGCTACTACTACCTGTAGTAAAATCTTCTGAAACATCTAGAGCTGCTGTCTACTACCCACTAGTCTTTCCCAGTAGCTTAAAGCACAGCTCAATTGTTAACATAGGAACACAGAATAATACAGAGCTGGTAAGGTATTTTCTTTGTGTTTTGGTTTTGATGAAAGAAAGAAAAATTTTCATAAAGAAAGAAAAACAGAAACAAAGAATAAACCAACAAAAATGGAAACAAACAGAAAGAAGTCAAAAAATATGTTATATAACAAGAAAGATATCTAGAAATCTTTTTATTTCCCCCATTTTTCCTTTAGAGAACTTTAGAGAAGTTAAGTGATTTTGTTTTAACAAGAATCAACCAACCTGAATCCTCAGCAAACTCTCAGTGGATCTGTTGCTGAGCTAAGAAGCATGGACCATAAAAGGAGAAAGGATGAGAATGAGGTCCTTATTACAACATATTTGAAAAGAGCAGCAGGTCAGGAGACTGAACTGTATCTTAACATTGAAACACAAACAAAACAGACATCCTTGAATTAAAATTCTTCAGAGCTTTCTATGCCAGAAACCTTCCCCCTTGGCCAGCACACAAAACAAGTCTGAAAGTATAGGAACTTCTCATATGAAATTCAGATGAACTTCAGTTCTGGGTCCAGCTGCACTTTTGAAATAGAAGTTAAATAAGAAACACAACCTAGTTAGATATGAACAAATAACATTTTTAGAGCAGTGCTGAAATCTTAGATACTCAGTCTTCTGTTTGTGTACATACACATCCAAACACATTTGTGAGTGAGAAGAGAGGAATGCTCCAAACATGCATTCCTCCATTGCTTGCACAAATGGTGTGTTGCAAGGTCAGGGGAGCAGAGATCGCATGGTCAGAGACAGGGGCTCTAGCCAAGAAAGTGCAGCCTGTGGTCAGACCCCTTTGATTCTTGTTACACCTGCAGATTTCTGGGTCACATTTTACCTACATTTCCAATACCATACACACCACAACTCTCTTATGGTATTTAATCCTTGGCCTCATGCTTGTTTTTCAGAAAGAAAAGCTTATATCAGTGTCCTCTAGTGAGGAACAACATAAGAATGCTACTTTTTGCCTGTTATCAGGCTCTGCTCTGTTCTATTTGCTCAAGTACTCAAACTTTTCATCTGTCCTGAATCCTCTTCATATTAGAGGCTGCTGTTCAACACAGACTGGGAAAGGTCAGCCTCCTAGATTCCCAACTCCAAACCTCTGCTGCTTCAATGAAACATGCCTCAATTGTATTCACAGGTGCATAATGACTGGCTGTCCCCACAGCATGCACCCTGAACACATCCATTATTGCATGGATGCCCAACACAGGCAGAGCATAATCTCAGGTTACATTCAAGGATATCGATGGGTTGCATGTAAATGAGACTGATAGGGATATATGTACCTGCTCCTTGTGACGGTTCTGGCTTCTTTTCTGCCAAGGTCAGGATTAATAGCACGAGAGACAAAGTTCATGTTTAGACTCCGTGTTTATTATTTCTTATCTATATTACAGCCTGTGAGTTCTGCAGTACCTCTAATTAACAAGGTGCAAAATGGAGTGCTTCTCTATCTTTACAAGGTATTTTCAAGGACAATCCATCCAATTGTGAAATGCTGCCTAAATTATTTTTACTTTAAACCCAATAACTAACTACTTGAAGTCCACAATGCAGACTTTGTTAACTAATTACAGAAAAACACCCAAACCCATGAAGAAAAAGAAGAAGGAAGAAGAAGGACTTAGACAATGCCTTAAATCCTGTGTATTGGTTCACATATATTACTATATACTAAAATCTCAAATTTTAAGTTTCCAGAATTCCAACAGCTCATACTGTCTTTCTCCTGACAAAAAAGAGGACACAACACAGTCACAAGGTCTCCTGTTGTTAGTGGCTTCTTGCAAGAACCACAGCATCTGTCTTTAGGAGCTGGAGGTAGTAAGGGATGTATTGAATCAGTCTCTCCAGCTTGTTCATTGTTCAAGTTCACAGAGTCTGAGAGAGTGGAAGGGCAGGGGTGTTAGGGGTTAGGTCATGCAACTATGTGTTCAACTCTACTACATGATAGTGCTGGTAAATACTTCAGCAATGTTTGTTTTGAGCAAAACATCCATTCTGTCAAGCTGTCTCCCATTGTGTTGGGTGTCCTACTGTCCCCTGACAACTCCTCCCATTAGAGAAGTTACAGGAGCTACAGCCAGAGTATGCCTGCTGTAACCTCTGCAGCAGGAAAAGGTGGTGCCAGGCAAAAACAGACACTTGGAAAGCTGGGTTAGCCTGCATGGGCTTGCTCCAAACTTGGAAATTTGGCCCTGTAAATAGGGTTGGGATATGCAGCTGATTGGTGTGATGTTGGGTGCAGACACACGAGTCATGTTCAACACTGTCAAGCAGCTGCAGTAAAACCATGATCCTTGCACAGCATGCCCACTCCAGCACACACTTCACAACCCCATTCAGAAGAAACACAGGACAAGGACCAGAAAAGTCTCAAATTGAGTTTGATTTTTCCCTTTGCATATTGTACTTTGTTCAGTGACACATAGAAACCCCTTCACATAGAAGCTTAAATACTGCTGTTTAAGGCAAACCAAGAAAATTAGGTAAGTACTAATTTCCCTCTCTTAAGTAAGTATTAACTTCTCTCTCATAATGAAAAATAGACATGAACGTGGAAAAAAATCAGCATAGAATTTTTAGGAAAAAAGTATCCCAACCCTAGACAGTTCATTCACCTCTGGTTTCCTATCTTTTCATTCTATTAAAAATGAAGGTTTCTATTATAAAAGCTGCACTGATTTGACCTGCAGACATATCTATGCTCAATAAATTGCTGTGGTGGCAGAAAAGTGACTGCTTCCCATTCATCTGCACCTGCAGTGCAGTCCATCTGCCTCTTCTCCCACATCAGCTGCCAGGTTGCTTGCACAGGTTTGTGCTAACTTGTCTCACATTGCCATGACTGACTACTCAAGGCCAGTCCATACCATTGTCAGAAAAGGAACATATTTTTCATATTTTAAATGATTTTTTATTCACTAGTCATCACTCTTGCAATATGAGATGAGCAGGTTTGGGGTAATGCTTGGTTTTAACACTAAGCATCAGTAACACAGAAATGTTCACTATGTTTTCTCTCCGAGAAACATGGGGGACACTAAGTGCTGCCTGCACATCTTCAACAATGGGGAAGAAAAGAACAGCACAGAGGTGCTTTAAGAATGAACTTCACTCTGTGTCTTTCAATGCTGTTGAAGAATTCTTTTTACTCTGCCATAAACCACCTCTCAAGTCACAATATGCTAATAAATACTCGAACATATACAACAAGGCCAGGTTGCTGGGTGAGATTTTTTAATAGCCAAAATGAATATTTATTCAACTATCAGTCGCACCAATAAAAGGCACTGTGCACAGGTAATGACAATTATTGCACTCTTGTCTTTCACAGACTTACTTGATCTCTTTTTGGAGATTGTTCTTTACCAGAATGAAAGAGCAGACAAAGGTGTACTGTTATTTGTATTATGAAGCAGCATTTATGTAAGTACAACCATTTTAAGTTTTAATTGTAAGCAAACAAAGCTGTAGAGCTGTTGTCTTTGCCAGCTGGGAAGTCTAAATGCCACTTATGAAAATCCATTGTATTGTGGAATAGAAATTTGGATTAATTTTATGTCTTGAGAACATATTCACCTTGCACCAACATTTAAGGACTGATTCTGTGCCTAACTTGACCTCTATAAAATAACTGACTGCTTTTGGAGCACAGTCATCATATGCCTTTATAAGCATACAGAATGTGCAAAACCTGTAAAATTAGTACTGCACATATACTTACCAAGTCACTCCTCCTCACCAAAAGGGCCTGGTGTTGAGAAAAAAACTATTATACATTATTTCTGCTGGTGTGTTAAGAAAAATCCACAATGTTGTTGTGTCAAAAGACATCTTTAAACCCTGAAAACTGATCTTTTGAAGAATTATTTCCTGCCAGAACTTAATAGAAGTCAGTTGGCAGTGTTTGACAACATGTTGCAGGCACTCCTGATGGATTTAACTTTCTTTAGCAGCCCTGTTATCAGTCTCATCAAGAATAATTAAGACTCAGCAGTAATTACTGGAAGTCATCTGTAGGCCTTTAGCAGGCATTGGATCAGAACTAAAGAGACTGCTTCTCACAACAGAAATCAGAAGTCATTCACTGTCTTTAGCACTCAGGAGGTCTGAATTCAAGAGATTGTAAATAAACAGTATATTTTTATTTACAAAGTATGCAGAGAAAACCCTTCTAGAATTTGTTAGGAATACTTATTAATACCATTTTCTGTAGCCCTCCTGAACTCCCCTTACATACCCTAGTCACACATTGCAAGCAAAGAGCTCTTGAGACACAAACCTCTTATTTGGTCTTTCAAAACATGCCCACTTCCCAGAACAGTTCTCTTCAAGCAAGGTTACCACAGCACACCAAGCACTTCCCAGAAAACCAAAACAGCATCTCCTACCTAAAAATGCTGTGGAGTCATACTGCACCCACCTGCTCCAAAACACCACTATTCCCATTAGAACCACAGCAACATGAAAGGAGCAATGGAAAAGGGACGTAGGGCAACTTGCAATAGTCAGACACAAGCACAAGTTATCAAGGTTCTGAGCCTGCCAGAGAAAGACCACACATCATGGACCATATTTAAATGGATTTGAAAAGTCACCTAGGCTACAACAACCCATATATATGCCAGATTCTGCCCATCACTACAACTGCAAGATAAGAGAACATGACATTTTCCCAGCAGTCATCAATAAACTCATCAGTGCAAACCACTGACACTATCAAAAAGCATTTACAATTGCAAAATCCAAGAATGTGTGTAATCCTTCTATTGAGCGCTCACAAAGACTTTCCTGTGAACAGTTTAGAGGCAAAAGATTAATCAGATATGCCACAGAATATAAAAACAAAGCATGCAGTTCTTTCCATGTGAGAAACAAGTTTGTACATGGAGAAAAAAACAATAGCAATATTATTATTATTGCCACCCAGGCTTCACAGAGAGCACTCTGTCATTGGAACTCACTGCTTTATGAGGCAGACTGATACGCTAAGAACGCAAGGGAAGGAAGATAGCAAATGAAGCCTTGAACCTGGGAGGTAGGATAATATTTCAACTCTTTGATATAACAAACTATTTGGCTGAAAAATTCAAAGCTTACCTGCTGTAGCTTTCAAAAAGAACTACGAAGACATCACTATTTGTAATATTTGAATCCAACGTAACTGAAAAACAAGTGGAAAATGGGGAGAGAAGAAACCAAATGTAGCCAACAGATGAAAAACATGTCCAGTGTCTCAAAACATGACTGTGTATTAAATAGTCAGTGTTACTTTATTGATCCTTTGGTTTCTGCCCAACTGCATTTATCAGTCTTTTAAATTATTGAAGTTATGAGCAGAGCAAAATACATGGAATGGTGCTCTCCTCCCAAAGCAAGACCTCAGTAAGGCTCTTGGCCATGTAACTCCATGGTCACTCAAGGCTGGTAACTTTAAAAGAAATGAATACTCAAGTGAAAAAAGACAGAATAACCACTAAATAAAACTTTAAAGACTAACACTGAGTTTCTGTTTTGCAAATCTTGGCACAAAATATCTGAGGCCAGAGGCTACAAAACCTCTTTAAGCTCATCCCCCTGTACACCCATCCTTTCGGATAGTTGAAATGGATTTTTCTTTTTTATTGGCTAATATAAAACTCACAAGACCCATTCTAGGCATCCTGCAGATCTGTCCTACAACACAGCACACTGCACTGGGATTTAATTTTTCTGCAAACTCCTCCTGTCGTTTTCACAAGTCTTCTTGGAAACTCTTGAAGGGAGGAGGTCCATGTTACGCTTCTACCTGCCCAGGTGCCTCTCTTTTTGCCTCTGTCTTCTACCCACTGGGTCCTGCATCAGCTCTGGCAGTTGTGGAGCAGCAGGGGTGGGTGGCTGCACTCATTGATCCAGAAGGACAGAGAATAGACAGACTATATGCTGTTCAGTGTGAAACTGCACTCTTACATTTTGGGAAACCTGTAGAAAGGCAGCTGCTTCAGAAATTAGAGAAATACAATACCCTGATGTTGTAAACCCGGTGAAGGAACAGCCAGGACAGGGCTGCAATGTTTTGCCCCAGCATTTTAGATACACCCTAACTCATCTCAGTAAGGAAGGTAGAGCACCCTGCAGTCACAATTGTAGACATACCCTTGAAGGTTTAAGCCCTACCTATGAAAGTTGTTACAGCCAGGCTTACCACCCTGAAGATACTGCTCCAGCTGCAACTGCCTCTCTCTCACCTGCCATTGGTTTGGTCATTGTCAGGAAAAACCTTGGATGGAAAGCAGGCATAGCACTCCCAAAATGCTCCTCAGCTGCAAAGCAGACAAAGGAAAGATAAAAAAAAATTAGGAAGTATTCATAGTTTCCAAGGAGCTTTCAGTGCACTCCTATTTTGACAGCAAGATATGATGTCCTGCAAAAGGCACAGGGCACCCACCCAGAACCTCCCTGATGGACCTCAGGGCCCACAGCAAGGCCAGAGCCTTTTTCAGGGCAGGCACCAGAAGACAGCCCAAGTGAGCAGCCTCCTTTGATTTGGGGTCCCCATTTTTACAATCTTATCACTTCTGAGCTCCTGCTCCAAGACACAAAAGTGAATCTTATATTAACCGTATCAGCTAGGTCTTAAACAAATTCCAATTACAGAGGTCTTCTCTTTCCAGTATGTCCATACAGGAATTCTTTGTCCTGTACCCAAGAACTATTTTTTTATGAGCTGGTAACATCTGTCCTTGACTTGTGCTATTTCAGAGTCTTTTACTCTTTTGTCTGTGAGAGCTGATAAAAGCTATTGTATCATCTAATATTGAAAAGGGAAAAAAACCCACAAAGCCCAACCAGAACAAACCAACCAAACAACAAAATATCAAAACCAAACAGAACCAAAAAAAACTCCAAAACAACCACCCCAAAAATCTTTAATGAACACAAATTATCTGAAAGTTTGATTATTCCTCCAGCTATTACAGCTGGCAAATATGGGCATAGATGTGGTAAATAGTTTTGTAGAGAATTCTCAAAGCCTGACAGAAGGCTCACATAGTCTTGTGCATCTGTATGCAAACCTTGAGATAAAGTATGCTGACTTAGAAAGACCATGGAATAAGACAGACATTATTGAGAGAGAAATTGAACTAGAAACAAGTTTCAAATTATGACCTTGCAAATAGGCTAGATATTTTTGAAAAATAGAACTATGAAAAACGTATTGTAACGAGACCCATGTAGGGTATTTTAATTGATGATTGTTTTAGAAGCATTAGCAGCATTGTGTGGCAAAAGCTGATAGGCCAAAACACTCTTATGGTATATTGTAATTAGAAAATAGTTTGGCTTCTGATTTTGATGGCGTGAATTGTAACATCTGTACCATCTCACTGTTCTCATGAGACTGAAAATGGAATAAAAATCTTTAAAATGCCTCTCAGGAGCCCTGTCTCTGGGTTAGAAGAAGGGTTTTTTCCGATAAATTGCGACAAATTTCCGACAAAGTCTGACAAATCCCTACGTCATCTATAAACAGACCTGGAAGTCCTAGAAAACCACAATTACACTATTTTCCAATTGACATAAGGTGGTTCCAAAAGGTTTGGACAGTATTTCGTCCTTGACAGTATAACAATTCTCTACTATAGGCAAATACTCTCAAGAGAAGGATAAGCTATGTTTACTTTCTCAAAATGAACATTACTAAACACAGCAAAATACAGCAAGCTTGCCTGGAAATATTTTTTAACCTAAATCAAAACAATGTGTCATCTGATCAGTAAAATGAGACTCCCTACAGAATGCTGAGATATTACTGCTAATTAAATTTATGCACCAGTATTCAACTCAGCAATTAGTGTCATTAAATAATGTGAAAGATGACATTTTCCCCTCTGGTCCTTGCTGCCTAAGTTTTTCACATGACTCCAACAACTGAAGTATGAAGGAACGAAAGTTTATTCCTGCAACAATTTGCAATACCTTTCCTTTTTGTAAGCTAAAACCAGGAGTGAATCACAGAATCAGAACTCCATTTTTCCTATGCTGGCAACACACCAGCATTTCCAAGGTCTTGATTTTTAGATATGATGTGTGAATTGCTGAGAGACACACAGCATAGAAGAGTTAGATAACACAACATGCTTTGGTTTAATGTAAAGCTAACTGCAATAGTGAGTGGAGAGTGGTTTTTATCTTCAAAGCCCTTCACATACATGATTTTCCTTCAAGGGAAAACTTATGTCTGTTCTAGGCAGGCAAACTGAGGAGCTAGTGTGATGTTTCTTTATGAGACCAGACAACCGCCGATGGCAAAAGGAAAGAGTCTGCTCTCTCTCACCGGGTGGGATACAACAGCTTTACTCTCGAGTCCTGCCTTGCCTGGCCGGACTCTATCGCCAGGGCTCACCGGCGCCAGAGTCCCTGAGGCCCCACCCCGTCCCGGGGCTTTTTCCCAGGGGGACGGGCCCAGAGGCAGGGACTAGCCACTGCCCCATCAGGGACAAGGTGGGAGTGGAACAGAGTTGGGTTACATTCCAGTGAGGGGGATGGGTGCAGCCGAGCAGGGACAAACCGTGTGATACAGTTTGAACAGGGGATACCATAGAAAAACATTACAGAACCCAGTATAAAATGAAACACAATATAAACCCGATTAATATGCTACAACACACAGCCATGCTGGAGATGTGCAGATCTCGAAGTCAAACAGAATAACAGAAACAAAAATGCTGAATTGCTAAGCATCTGCAAAACTGAAAAACCAAATGCAAATGTCACAACATCACAAAGGCAGAAACCAGAAAGGGCCTGGATCTTCAGCAACTGTTTGATTTCAAGGAAATAAGTGACATTTTTAAAGCACAAACCACTGTTCAGAATGATCTCTATCCCACTCTAGAAGCTTCTGTAACTTAGTCCTGCAAGAGAGCCTTACCTCTCCATAAGCAGAATAAATCCCCAGAGCTCTATTAGGGGTCCTTTGGTCAGTGTGAAATCCCCTGAGAACTCTCAGGAGAGAGCTTGACTACAGCACAGAGCACTGTCTGGCTGTCCTTTGGTAAATCTAGGGCCAAAGCTTAAACCCTTCAAATGCATGTCCATCTGCTATCGACACTCCAGGTGAAGGTGTTCACAGTCATTTGCAGAGAATGGCTACACAAATCTCAGTTCAGCAAGTGCAAACAGTCCAACATGTGTAGGATTTGTCCTAAGCAAAAGGAGACTGCTCCTTCAGCTCTCCTTCCTACTGCTAATACTTAATAAAATACCAAGACAGAAGAGGAAAAGAAAACTGGATTGCTAGAGCAATCAAATGCTCTAGCTCCTAAAAGAAGAGGCAAAGGGGAAAACACAGAGCTACCTCTGGACTCTGTTAGAGTCCATACAAAGCCCCGTCTCCCAGAGGAAGCTGAAGGCTGTAGATCCTCATAGCAAGACAGGCGCCCTCTGTCAATCCGCAGCCAAGCACCTATGCAAGAGAAGAAGGGCTAGAGTTGCACCACCCTCCTCAGCATTTCTGCCAGCCCTACCTAAGCAACTCACTTTAAGCAAGATCTCTTTTAATATATCATTATTGGTTGATCACACTTCTCTCTATATGATTTTTCTTGAGTCCTCAGCTTAAAGCTGAGAAATCCCTTGGGAGATGAAGTACCAAGGGATAAGTTGCTCACAGTCAGTACATCTGCACCTCCCCATTCAACAGTGTGTCCAAACTGTCGTATGCTCCATCACCACACAGTGCCTCTGCACAGCGGCTCCCTTCACGCTGTCCTTTTGAAGAGAACAACTGCTCTGAGAGACAGCAAGGAAGCAGAGTCTGGGAGAGTCAAACAACAGAAGCACTCTCAGACTAAAAAGTGATGGGAAGAAGGAAAATGCACAGCAAAAGAAAAGGGGCAGAAAAGGCATAGCGTCACAAGCAAGAATTAAAGTGCCCCTTGCATCACAGGTCAGGAGAGGAGCTTGTAGAGGTGGAATAGGAAAGATTTGAAAATTGCTACCCTGAAAGGGACATAATTATCTCAGCAGCTCATCTAACAGATGCCAGAGACAGACCCTCCAGAGTAGTATTCAAGAAATATTCTCAAGCATAGCAATGCAGAAATCTGTCCATGAGGGAAGTTTATTTCTAATTCACATTCCTTGCATCATAGAATTGTTGCATCTGTGGGACACTGTGGTCATGATATGTGATCTGGTCACATGTGGTGAAAATTACTTTATCCTGGAGTAAAACTTCTCAAACATGTGCATTTTTCTATATTAACAGAGTATTTCAAGCAAAATAAGCAGAACATTGTATTGTAATTATAGACAAGCAACCTCACGGAAGAATAGGGAAGACAATTAAGAGACAGCAGTTGTAAACTTCAAGACCAAGTGCGGGAGCTACCAACAGCAGGAATGAAGGAATTGAAAAGAAAAATCAGGTAACAAGTTCTAAAGACCAGCAGGAGGCAAACTCTCAGTTACCAGGGATGCAGAGAAGGGAAAAATTTTGCTGAGAGCACTAATGATGTTAAAACCTGTTAAGCAAGAAAGAGTGGGCCTTTTAAAAACGGAAGCAAATGCATAAGCTGATTTATTAGTTCAGAAAAGTTATCCAAAATGCTCCATTAACCAAAGCAAAATACTACTGTGAGAGGTCCCACAGGGAACAGAATTGCAAAGCTGCGACTCCAAAGGGCACGCCTCAGCAAACATTGCTTCATGGCAGCTCTGCTATCACTCATGTACCCTTTAGCTGTTCTTCTCCAACCCTTCGTGCAGTCACACAGAGCTGGGAGAGATGGATTGATACCCACCCAGGTTTACTGGCTTAAAAAACTGCTACAGAGTGGTCCTATCACTGCAACTGAGAGCACAGCAAGGAAAGTGCCAAGAGAAGCACCTACGCAACCCACTAGCATAAGTGTTCACCAAAAAGGGCCCTAAAATAGGGCTGGTGAGATAAAATTGTGCTGCTCAGAAAAGATAACTGTGCACCCAGACTTACAGAAAAGCCGGAAGAGATTTTGCTTGGAGCCAAGGACCAGCAAAGGCCAGCCAGCGAGCAAAGAGAAGGCTGACAGACACTGCTTTCACAGAAAAGCTCAGCATCACATGCTCATCTTCACTTTCCTAAGAAATCCAGAGGAAGGATGGGGGGCAAAAGAACAGAGGCAACTCAACAAGGAACAAAGCAAAAGTAGAGATAAACTGGCAGATTGACCCTGAAATCATCCACTTCTTTTGTCTGGGGCCATACATTATTCTCTGAGGCTCACTATTCCTTGGAATACTTCAAACCTGTGTTCCAGGTGTTTTGTAACTCTGTGTGGAAAGAGTCACTCCTGACTTATCGACTTAGGCAATTCAAGATCCAACACTTGGATCAAAAAATAAAAAAGTCTTGCAATCAACTCTGCAATTTGCCTGGGCTGACCTCCACAAACTTTCTAGAGTTGTTCATGGGATTAATGACCAAAATTGAGTAGCTGTACCTCTCTCCCAGAGGCCAAGGAAAAGAGGCACTTGGAACCAACAGCTGCTGCTGCTTGGCCAATGTTTCCCATTTAGCCAGCTTACCATTCCCTTCTGCCACAAGCCTTGGCTTTTTTTTTTCTTATTTCCCTCTCAGTCGCTGCTGGATTTAACCCTGCAAATGTTTGCTCCACAAGCAGCGCTCTGCCCCTCTCACAGGACAGCATCAGGAGAACCAGGTGGGTGCGAGGGCCAGGTGGGAGGGCAGGGCTGGGAGTGGCACCAGGAGCACCCTCACCTGCTTGGAGCTGTGGCCAGGCCATGCCTTGAGGAGCAGGAGCCCTTCTGTGCACACAGGGCCTGGAGGGGCCCAGCAGCAGCACTGCTGCCTCAGACTGCTGCCTCAGACCAGGGTCTTAGACCGGGCTCCTAGACCGTGTCCTCAGACCGGGCTCTTAGACCAGGCTCCCAGACAGTGCCCTCAGACCGGGCTCTTAGACCGGGGTCTTAGACCAGGTCCTCAGACTGGGCTCTTAGACCGTGTCCTCAGACCTGGCCCAGCCCTCAGACCGCTCCCTCAGACCGGGCCCTCAGACCGCACCTGTGGGTTGACACGGGCACTGAAGAGCCGGGGCTGGACATGGCAGGAGCTCAGAATAGCTCAAGGAAGGAGTCTACGAAGTGGTGGTTCATTATGAAGTGATAGTAATTCACTGTTTCTCAAGGAACGTGAACTAGCAACCATCTGGCGAAAGGGTAACACAGCAGGTTTGTAAAACAACTAAATGCCTTTTTCACAAAGTGCCTCGCTGGAGGTCAAGCGTAGTTAAAATGGTACATCCATCTCCGCCCTGGGACTTTCGTTTATCTCTAATTCCCAGACAATAAGGGTGATTTATTCTCGCTGTTTCTCAGTTTCCTTTCGTGTGTTTCTGGTACCCTTGAGGGAAAGGCACTGCAGGCGCTGTGTCTTCTCATGTGAAAATCCTTGTAGACTTACACAAGCAGCACTGCTGGAGATGTGGAATGAGCTCATTAGCAGGGAAATGATGCCACTGCAACACCTGCCCTGCAACTGAGCATGTTATGCTGGCCTCACCAAAAGGCCCTTTTTCAGAGGAAGAAGATTGCTTCGCGAAGGCTGTGGTTGACTGGATGACCTGGGGAAAACCCCTTCCCATTAAAATAAGGCTTATGCATGTTTTTCAAGGAACGTGTCTATTCTCATCTGCCTAAATCTGATTTCTGGAAACTATAGGAGGGGAAACAGCTAATTTTGGTGGTGTCCTGGTTGCAAGGTGGGGACATGGTTCCTGTTCCTGTTCTATACCACCTACATGTCACTGCTGGGGACACGGTTTTGGGGGAAGCAAAGGTAAGTGTGTCACTGAAACTGCAGGAAAAACAGAAACTCTCTAACAACATCTTTTCAGTGTTAGAGAATTAACATTACTTTATTCTGGCCTGGATATGCAATAGAAATCATTTCATCCACGCATGCCTGGGTACTGCGCTGAAAATCACTCTATCACACATAGTTCTTTACCAGACTTTTAACATATTTATACATAAAAGCCCAAAGAAATTCTTATTCATTGGTCCTAAACGACACAGTTCTTAGCATTCAGTCTCCTACTGGTTATTGATCTCTTTGATGCTAGTAGAATGATGGTCCTCATTCTGTAGTTCTCTTTATCAATCTTTTCCCAGACCAGGTGTCTCGGACCACACCACTGGGTGATTGTTAACATTTATCTCCTGTGCATCTTGTGGCTACTCCCAAACTGTAGATATTAAGCTCATTAGGCCTCATCTCACCCAGCATTGGTGAACAGTCTTTTGAAGAGAAACTTCAATTCTCCTTTTCCTGGGGAAAAGGTGAACAATCTCCTGACTAAAGTTACATAAAAAAATTTTAGAAGTTGTATCATTTCCAACAAATGCACCATTTTTGCCTCCCTCTCCCCAGTGGGAAGGCTGTTGGCATCAGCCCTGAGGACCCTTTCCTCTGCCACTGCTGTCCTTCCCTTCCTTTTTTCTCTGAGACACAGCTACAGGACATGGTGCTAAAGAGAAAGCATTGAAACACAGAATCCATGTGGTGCTGAAGGATGGCGCTGGGGAATGAAGGACTGGCAGCAAGCCCCAGTCCAGCCAAGCTGGGGGAAGCTGAGCCAAGCCCAGCCAAGCTGAGCTGAGAGGAGTTGAGCAGAGTTGGGTGGAGTGGGTCAGAGCGATCAAGATGGCTGGTGCCAACAGGAGCCGTGAGGAACTGACTGCAGCATCCAAAGCAGCAGTGCGGAGTCAAAACCCCATCACGTTCTCTGAGTCCCAGCATAGCGTGGACAATCTCGCCTTTGGGGGCTTGTCCATTGTTGTTTTCTGTTGTCATGGGCCTAGGGACAGGAGGGAGCAGGCACCATGGGAACAACCACTATCTTGGCCACTATCGTGACTGTACTGTGGCCACGTGGAACTAAGTTGAGGTGGTACATGTTTTGTGGGTAAAACATCTTTTTTTATTTTATACTCTTTTTACTAATGTTGCTGCTGTTACTGTGCATTTCTTATTCCATTACTTGTTGCTTTCAGGAAATTGTTATCCCAAACCATAGTCTCTTCCTTTGTCCCACCCTGAAAGAGCAGGGGGAAAGTAGGTGGCTTATTGACAGCTAAATCTTTGGTGTTAAAGATATGCCATGTGTGGCAAATCTCTAGCAGTGGTAAGAGACAGGATTAAGTAAGCTTCCATTTACAGATGTGACAACATAATATGCTTGGGGGCCACTTTTTGAAGTGCATCCTCTGTTTCATGTCATATCAGGTTTAACCTAGAACACGTGTAACCTAAGGTCCCAGTTACTGAAATGTGACACAGCCATTTAGCCTGCCCAGGGCATCGTTTTTGGTTTTTGAATGCTCAGATATCACATGGTATATTTTAAAACGTGCTCAAAGCTATAAAAAAGTACAGATATCTGGGCAGCTATAGCCCGATGAAACATGACAGGATAGGGATGTTTCCTTAGCAGGTGACATGGGAAATAGGAGACCATTTGGCAAATGTATTGCTCCTAGTACTTAATGTACAAATGGGCCATCATGTTGGCCTAGCTTGTCAATTTTTTTTTTTCTTAATGATTACCTTCAATCCCAATAAAAGTGAGAAATCTAAATTTCAAATTATTTTTTGGAAAACAGTCTTCCTTTGTTCTTGTTGCCCAAGTTGTAACTACATGTGCACCTTGTGTTCTTAGTGTAGCGGAAACCTTTGTTTTAAATTTGTATTCACTTCAAATGCAGTATTTTTGGAGGATTTGTAACCCTGCTAGCTGCATTTTCATTTCCATACAGCTACTCTTTCTCATTGACCATGTCCTGTAAAAGCAAAGTGAGACTAAAAGCTTTCTTTCAGTGAGGTAGTTACACCACATGGACTCACATATAACTATGGAAGTCTAGGCAGAATTGTGGTCCAAAGGGCTGTGGCTCTCTAGCATATTAGTTTGGACCACAATTCCCAAACCTAGTGAAAAGAAATACAAATCTTTTTTGTTGTTGTTTTGTTTTTGTTTGAGTTTTTTTCAGTTATCCTAAGCACAAATATGTCTACTAGATGTAGATTTCAGGAAATCTTTTCCAAGACTCCTAACTCAAAATGTTAAGTGGCTACCTTTGAACATCCAGTTGTCCATCACAATCATTAAGAATGTTACCAAGGACACTCAACACAAGGACAGAAGACACAATTTATTCAAGAGCAGACACCTAACTAGCACAAACTGGGAATAAGACAGCGCCAGACTCTAGAACATCTTAATTTCCACCACCTTGCCCCTTCCTCCCCTGGACCAGTGAACTCCGAATTCCCCAGATTTCAGTAGAGCAGCAATGAGAATGTGCACAATCCAGATTACCTCTGCACCAAACCTTTGATTTAGCTGCTCATAAAGCCACGACCTGCTTGGGAAAGCAGATGGCAAATATAATACAATACCACTCCTTCATTCATTCATTCAAATCACCACCCATTTCACCAGCAGGCTTTTAGCTGCTACCAAACTCTAAAGTGTTTGCTGTGGTTAGGACAGAAGACACAGAAGAACTGAAGGGATGAAATACCAGAGGATCCAGCAAAATCAGCTTAGCACGGCTGGCTGCAGGCTGCAGAGGATCAGCGTAAGCCTCTGACACATACTAGAGGGAATGTGTGGCAACAGGAAGTGCCTGCCAGTCAGGCTGCTATTAACTCAAAGGAACGGCTCTCTACTATTGAAAAAAAAGGATTTTTCTGCATGCTGCATTGTTTTACTAATGCTAAAGATGCATTGATTGAGGCACTAACAAATACCTTGTTTGCTATCTTTTGGATTTAGAAATAGAAGACTTTTATTGAATAGGCATCTGTGGTATAGAGCAGGGAATTACCATGTAAGCAAGACTGTGAAGCAATAAACCAAATCAACCCCTGGCTTTGTTTTCTTGGGCTGTCACGATCACGTCAGCAGAACTGCCTCACTGTTTCCTTCCATCACAGAAGTTACCCAGTATTTCATCTTGGTACAGATGTTAGTGCATGATACCCCTACAGAAGTCCTGTACAAACTCTAACCATCAGCAAGACGTTAAATAACTTGCTCATTCTTACAAAACAAAAATTAGTTTGGCTAACTCCAGCAGACCCACAGAACACACTTATCTAGGAAAACAGGAAGTGAGAAATGCCACTTTCCTGCTAGTGCCCTGAGAATCCTGATATTAGGATTTTGTAATATCCTTTAGACCTTTCATTAAACCTTGAGTATAATCAGATTCTTCAGCATTCCCATTATGGTGCTAAATATTTTAGGTCATTAAAACTGTCTCCAAAGTTCAAATGTTTTAATACTTGACATTACATAAAATCAAGGTTATACATTCTGCCTCTTAATATGTACGTATCTTGCTTGAACTGCCGCTTTTCTAAGATTTACCACCACTTCAAAAATTCTTAATTCTAGTCACACATCTCAGCAAGACTGCAAGTTAAAGGCTTTCCCAGTCTGCTGCCATCAGGACAGGACTGAGTGTAATAATTACACAAGTTTAACCTAATGCTTTTACAAGAAATTATTTTAATTAGATTCCATTTACACTAGACCAATTCCACCTCATAATGCTAGGCTTTTTTCTTAAATTCCCTAACAGAAAACCTGATTTTCCCATTTTGCAAGAGGGGAAAAATAAGGGGGCTCCTGAACTTCTTTTGGGGGACTTCAGAAAGCATACTAAAGGGCTTTGACTGCAGCAACAGCTCAGAGAACATTGGCATTCGTGAATTCCATAGAATCTGTATTCTTTACATATAGCAGCTGAAACACAGCAGAATTGTAGTGGCCACCAGTCATGCCTTCCTTGAACAGATCTTTCTGCCTCTTCACCACCCCAGCCTACCAAGTTTTACCCACTTCTTTGTAAAGGCTGGATATGCCATTTTCACTGCTTCATTTCTCCCTCTGTGTTATCAAACTTGAAAAAGCAATTTAGAGAGCAAATTATGGGCTAAACTGGGTAGACAATACCTCTTTTTATTCCACAGGTCTGCAGAAAGGAGAAAACAAAAAAGCAAGACAGCAACTGTAGGATAATCCATCTGTGGATTGACAAACTTCAGTATATCTGCTAACTCACAGTGAAAGTTTTGTTTTACAACAAAAGCCCTTTTACTCTGTCTCATTCATTTATGCATTTAACACTTTGCCTGATTACTCATTTAAGTGTTAATCCCACAGAACTCCCAACCTCAGTATGGTGCTGTAGCAAAGAGAACAGCTCATGTGCTAGTGCTGTTTCTTCCCACTTCAGTGCCATTGGCCATTTCACTGCAAAACCCCTTTAGGGGCACAAACTGACCTGAAGACTCCATCAGCCCTGAGTGAAGACAGAATCATTTCTGTGCTATTGTACACTAGACCAGATTCAGATCAAGCAGCACTTAATTAAAAAAACCCCAAACACTGCCCCCCTCCCTCAATTTCTATTATTTAAAAGACAGTCCACAGGTGTAGGCTTATCTTCTCCACAATCCACTAAAACATACTAGAGTGGGATTCTAACTTGGCATTCTGGATGACAAGCTTATGAAAAGTACACTGTACAAAAGAGACCATGACAAGTAAGTCAGTGTTTAAGGAATTTTTATTAAACCAAGAATTTTATAATCCAAATTACGTTTCTTTGCTCAGCTATCAATTCTCACTGTCAACTAAAACAGTGGTGATAATCTGAGCTTTTCCACAGTAAAGAATTACAAAATTAAAGAAAGGAATGCTTTAAATTTTTGTACTGTGCTGAAAATTCTTTTCCCCTGGGTTTATAAAACATTAATTTGTATTTTTTATTTTACTATTTTTTTTAAAATTTTAAATCAATAAGTAATCTAGGACTAGCATTTGTTTTGCTAGCCCCGGCGTTGCTCTGTACGTAAGCTTCAAAGTTTCCTTTCCTTTTTTTATTTATTTTATATTTTGCAATGTTTTTCTCAATATTTAATAGTTTTTTCCATGTTTAAGTTTTTTTTTCTTCGGTGAAGCGAAGTTCTAGATTGTAGTCCCGGATAGTTCTGCAAAGAAAAACAATAATGTTACGTTTTAAAACAAAAGCAGCACCTTGTATGTTTTCTGACATGTTTTCTACTACTGTACATCATGGAGCACTCTGGGCTTTCACTGTTTCAATGATACCAAAGTTCTTTAGAAGCAGAATATCAGAGGTCCTCCCACTTTTTAGGGACACAAAAGTATTCAAAAGTCTGTGATCCCTGGCAAGACAACACTGACTCTAGAACTGGACAGTCCTGCAGACAGCAGCACTGTAAGCACGTTACCATGACTGACTGCAGGTCACCCCTACTCTTGAGCCAGCAGACTGAGGCTCATCAAATAACTACCCTAGCAGTATTTTCAATTTCCATTAGAAAAACATCATGGAGCAGATGGAGTAATAGTCTCAAAGTACAAGCATCTTAGTTTAGGAGAGACAACCTATTCAGCACTCATCTCTGTTGTGAAAGTGTTACTAGCCAAAACAAAAAAACCCAACCCCAAACAAACAAAAAAACACAAAAAGAAAAAAAACAACAAAAAAAAAAAAACAACAAAAAAAAAAAAAAAAAAAAAAACAACAAAAAAAAAACCAAAAACAACCCACACCAAACAACCCCCCTCAAAAACATCACACCCCCCGCCCCCGCTCCCAGAAATGTGTAAAAAATCATTACTGGAATTCTGCCCCTGAAAGAAAATTGCAGAAATTAAAATACCAAAAAAGGAAATTTTATGCAATCAAATGTTAAAGATGATAGCTACAAATGTGGAAAGCAAGTTCACAGGCAAAACCTACCTAGACAGAAGAGATAATAGGTTCCTTTTTATCCTCAACTTAACATTTTTTCCCTGTCAAAATTGTTGAGGTACTACCATTTGCCTCTGTCATGCACAATTAAGATACCAAGCCCACAGAAGGTAATGAAGAAAAATCATTATTTTAACCGACATTAAATTCACCCAAATGTGAAGTCAAGACAGTAAGTTTTCACTTACTGTACATTTTTAGGATTTGGTAAATATATACAAATTACAGTGTAAATAAGCTCTTTGATTTCTAAGGAAAAAGGGGACTGGAGTACCATTTTAAGCTTATTTCAATTCCACAAGTTGTTCTAAATAGTATGAATAGTAGCATTTGACAGAACAGCCCATTTTTGCACACATGCCTAGAACTAATTCCAGCTAAATGTGTTGCCAGAAACAATGACACGTCAGTAGCTTTTGCTAACCAAGTGAGCACAGAGGTTTGTTTACCACAACTGCTACTTCCACTGGCATGACACAGAGCCTGGACACATGCTGCTTACAAGGCTATGGACCAAAGACTTGCCCCAGTTAGCCTATGGAACTACAGCGGCCAAACTTACTTATTAAACACTTGGAACCCCAGTGGGATTATTAACTGCCTTTTGAGCAGCCTCTTTAGCTTGGTGGGCTTGTAGTACGGCTACAGCTTCATCAACCTGTTAAGTACAAATGAAAAATCAATTAAGGGAAGTTTGGAAATTTCTGTATATTTAAGTTAATAATACAGTGGAAATTATACATATTAACACTGCCTGCATTGTTGAAAAGAAAAAGGACAACATTACAATTCCAGTTCATGCAATGTTAAGTCACTGCCACCCTTTGAAAGAGGTCACCCTTGCCCTGAGCCCCATTGCATTGCTGCTACTCCACTGTGCCAGCATGAACAACTGTTAGGTCAGTGCAGACATAACCACCTACAGAACCAGTGCAAGGCACAAGTCCACCTACCTTCGAACGAAGAGACTCAGGAGACTCGAGCATGTGGAGGAGTTCAGAGTTGTCAATCTCCAACAACATACCAGTGATCTTACCCGCCAGAGTAGGGTGCATGCTCTGAATAAGGGGGAATAAACGTTCACCTAGAGAGAAAAAAGTTAACTGAGGACAAATCTAGCCTAAATTTAGGGGTAAGGAAAAGAAACTTGTCCTACTGCTAAAAACCACTTACTCTGCATTTTAAGACTGAAAAAGTGTACTTTAACTGTCCTTCTACAATGACATAGAGGAGGGTATCATATACATACCTAACATCTGCTTTTGTTCTTGTGGAGGGGCAGAAGCCAACATGGAAGCAGTCAAGGGTTCCTGACCTTGCACATGGACAGCAGGCTGCAAATTAATTTAACAACTTTTGAAAATTAAACTGGCTCATAATTAGGCGCAGCTTTAAACTGCCAATATTTCACAACTCAGCATACACAATGCCTACACAGTGTCAAAAACAGCAATGAAATGAACAACTATGTCTATTAAATCAAATACTACTGGTTAGAGCTGAGCAATGATGCTGAAGATTATTAGAAACTGCCCCACTGAGGAGCAAACAAAAATTTAGGCTCAGGTATGAGGGAACTGAAAAGTACAAAGCGACACGGGATCACATCCTGTCCCAGGTGAACTTCAAATGTACTTAACTCCCTACTGCTTTTACTCTACTGCCACGATGCAGAGCCCAAATTGCCCTCCCATCATGCTCACCACCTTCCTCTGCAAAGAGCCCCAGTAAAAGCAGGGAACAGTTCCCCAGATCACGCACCTGCTGCATAGCGACCTGCGGCTGCGTGTTGAGGTGCTGCTGGGGATTGCGAACACCCGCAGCGTATTTGTACTGTGGAACTGTGCGCACGGCAGGAGTGGCTGCAGTAGCTGCTGCTGCAGGACGTGGACCCATCGTTTGTGTTGATGTATTAGCTGAAAAAAATTATAACAGAATTCTGTATGTGAATAATTATGATTATTTTGTCCAACGAACCAACTCGAATCAAATGCCTAATTTAGGTATTGTGATATAGATTCATCTTAGCATATGGTCAACTGTCACATCACTGGTCATGTACAAAAGTTCAAACCTTGAAATTTACTAGATGCTACTTTCCAGTCCCTTCATTCATGAATTGCCCTTTTAAAATGCTATTGAAAAAACATCTGTGATAAAAAATACCCTTTGTTTGAGTATTAATATAATTCCATTGTAAGCTAAAGGACATTTGATTTCCTGAGCACATTATGTCAATCATTCTAAAAAAGATACTTTTAGGAAGGTGATGGCTGTCTGATACATTCTGGGAGAATTTATGCCTTCAGAGAGGTTGTGGATTCCATCCCTAGAGATGTTCAAGACCAGCCTGGATAGGGCTCTGAGTACCTTGGTCTACTGGAGGGTGCCCGGCCTCTGGCGGGGGGTGTTGAACTACATGAGCTTTAAGGGTCCTTCCAACCCAAACCATTCAATGATTACAGTCAATTCTGATTAATTCAGTGATGTGCAGATTTTGCATTCATGACACTGGCTCACAGTAATAAAATATGTGTATGTGAAATATAAAAAAAATAACAAGAGCTGAAATTGTATCATCTGAATACTTCTACATACAACTTATTATTACAATTGCTGCAACTATGTTTAGAAATGACAGAAGCCATCACACAGTATTACTGACGTGCACACAAGAGTAAGTGCTTCATCTTGAGTCTTTGCTGGGACAGTATTTAAAGCAATTACCAGAAGGTGATATTAACTCATTCATTAGGAATATCACGTGATATTAAACTTAAAAATGTTTATTTTGTAAGATCATGCTGAACCAGCAAAACTGGACCAGAAGTCTAATACTTAACTTTTGCATAAATCAAACTCACCAACACGCTGCGTTGACATGACTCGTGGAACTTGGGAAGAAGCTGGTCTCATGGTACTGAATGGTGGTCTGGGTGCTGCTGGGCGGATAGCACCAGGCATGTTTTGGAATGCTGTGGTTTAGAAAAAATATAGTGTTACACGCTGAAACACTGAGTGGTGACAACATGACAAACAGAAGACTGATACTGCAATGCTATGAAAATATATTTGAAGTGTGAAGGTAAATGCTATGGAGTTTACAGCAATCTCTGGAAAGAGGTAAAGAAGTGACTTACGATGAGGTCTGGCACCCTGAGCAGTCCAGCGAGGACTAGGTCTAGCAAGTTGAGCGAGCTGATTAGTAGGATAGTACGCAGCACGGTTCTGAGTCTGCCAAACACAACAGCATCACTTAACTTTGCTGTCTGTGAAGGGCATGCTGAACAGCCCAGCACCCTCCCACTATGAGATGAAAATGCTGAAATCACTGACACACGCTCACGGTTATACTAACTGTTAAATCTAAGCAGATTTTATACGCAGTACAAAATATTCAGTTACTCATCTCCACACTTACCTGAGGAATAGCTGCCATGAAGTATCCTGAAGGAGGTGCTGGCTGGTAGGGGTTGATTACAGGATTAGGTACTGCTCTTACGCTTGCCATCCTCTGCATGTACTGGTTGGTGAGATGAGCTTGGCGCTCCTCTTTACGTTGGGCTAGAGCTACATATAATGGTTTAGTAGCCACAATTCTACCATTCATTTCTGTGACTGCTTTGGTGGCTTCTTCTGGTGACGAAAAGCATACAAATCCAAATCCTTTGCTGCGCCCACCTTCCATCATCACCTGTCAGTACAAAACTTAGTTTTAAAACTAAATGTTTTGTGTTATACCTATTCAACTTGCATAAGTTTCTTGTTTCAGCGTATTAGAAGTGAGACTACAGGTTTGTTTCACTGAGTATTTTGTAAAAATTAATATTATTTTGTAACTAATATCTAGCTGTTACCTGAATAGAGATGAAAATCTCACTGAAATAATAACAAGCACAATATTGCACTGGAAAGATGTAATTTTTCTCACACTAGTCTCACTACTTCAATTATTTCAAGAAAGGATGATCATATGGTGTTTAACCTGACATGTACAATAATCAAGAAAGCTGATGACCACATTTACAGTGGGTCACATCTGTTACTGAATGAAATTTACTTTTCTTTGGTGACAGATCACTACTCATTTTCAGAGAACAGATGTGCACAATCTATGAACTTTACCTTTGCACTAGTGATTGTACCAAATGGGGAGAACTCTTTTCGGAGACGCTCATCATCGATCCCATCATCAAGATTTTTCACATAAAGGTTTACACCCTAAAAAAACAGTCAAGTTATTTTTAAAAGCAAGAATTCTGTGTAAATCGCAAAATATCATCTAACAGAGTTAAGCCTTCTTGATTTAAAATTGAACCTGGTATCTGGTGATCCTGTCCTGCTTCATTTGTTCAAACTTGCGCTTCAGCTCCGTCTGTCTTTCCACCTTTTTCTGAGCCCGGCCAACATAGATTTGTTTTCCATTGAGTTCTTTCCCATTCATCTCATCTACAGCCTTCATTAACAAACAACAAGTTAGCAGTGCTTTGTACTCCACCAATTTTCAGACACAAAAAACCGCAATTCATGTATAAAAAGCTACATGAGGATTCTAGAGGAAGAGCTCACCCATCTTAAAATACCACTAATTGAAACAAAATACCCCAAGACTTCCCCACTTATTGTAACATGAAAACTGCTTTCCAAGCATGATTCTGTCTTGTTGAAGACAAGTCACGAGGGATGCAGACCACTTTTTTTATATGAAGCTGGAGGAAAAAATCCAAATTGCAAGAACTATTTCTTCAGCCTTACCTTGCTAATGGCAAAGAAAAAAAAGCAAATAAAGTTAAAAAGCTTTAATTCACCTAGTTCTGTTTTCAAAAGTAACACCTGAAACTGTAGTATCTATCAGATCTTTCTACACTAAATGTTAAGCTACAGATGACATGTACAGCATTTTGGGTTTTTTTTTTTAATTTTTAGTCTTTCACTAAAGAAATACGTAGAAGTAGGAAAATGTGAACTTTTCCCCTTCATACTGTTTTGAGTTACAACTCTTCAGATGTAAAAACTCTGGCACATATTTACTCAATTAATTTAAAACCGGAAGTCACCAGTTTATTGTATATGTTTATGATCAAAGCCATTAGACATTTTTACAGAGATACTGGAATTTTATGTTATTTAAAACACTCAACATGTGATTCTGACTACAGCAAGAGAAACTATTCATCAATTGATATATGCAAGACTAAAAAATGTAGATGTTCAGACAGACAAGATTTGTTCAAGTCTCTCATTTGTACACTTGCAGTACTGACAAATCACCAAAATGCCTTTTGAAAAGCAAACTTTTTTGCCATGATTTGTTCTGTACTGCATTTTTTTCCTGATGCTATGTCCCTACTGTCACAGTAAACTGACATATCAAAGCAACCAGTTGAAAAAGAATTAAGTTATACAGCATACTGGCATGTTATAGACACATACACGAATAAAAAAGGACCCTTCTTCCAAAGTTACCCCTCGGAGGAAAAGCAACATCACAGGGCTCTATGGCTATTTTCTCACAGCTATGCCAAACACGCTTTATAAAACTAATAGCTTTCCTGCTGACTTTGCAGAGCTACAGTTTGAAAACACAATTCTTTCTGCCTTGCACAAACATTTTGTGCAACTGAATCAGATCCAGTAATTTAGAGATCTGGTAATTTATTATGCTATATATTGCTCAGCATGCAAGAGTCCAAATATCATTGAGACCTTTAAGCCCAACTATAACAGGTTTTTAAATTATTCAAGATTCCTCACTTCTACACTAGTTCCAGCTGTGTCATAGTATCTTGACTTAATAGTCAACCCATGACAGCTTCTCAGACCAACTGACATTTGCTCATAGGAAAGCATTCTAAATGACAGAAACTGTGCTAAATAACTCAATGAGTGAGCACCTCTTTTTGCAGTGTCCTTGACCAACTAAAAAAACTTAATCACTCAATGAAACATATTATTTCTGTCCCAGTTACAGGATTCCTAAAATTAAGTCCAAAAGCTTACTTTTTGGGCATCTTCATGTCTTTCAAAACTAACGAAGCCAAAGCCTTTGGATTTTCCACTCTCATCAGTCATAACTTTCACACTTAGAGCAGGACCTAAAAAGAGAATGAAATACTTACGCTTCATATACAGTGTATTCTTCTCACCTTTTGAACAACCTCTTTAGAGAATAATAATTAGTTTATTTCACTTGTACTACAAAGGACTCCTGCACCAATAATAGCATCAAGTAAAAGTCACCCATTATTATGAAATCACTAACTTGCCATTATGGCTGAAGTCTGCCATGCTGAATTTCTTTTCTACTGTATTTTCGACCAAAATTTCACCTCAGTGTGAAAGAAAATTCCACTACTAAGTGAAAGAAATTTTTTTATCATTAAAAATTATGACACTTGAAAAGTAGTAGTGTTTCCCTCCTTTGAAGCAGGTACTGAAAGCACCAGAAGGAGGCCTTGCAATTAGTTAACGTTTCACTATTTATCCTGGTGAAAGGCCATCCTAGTTCAGCGATTTCATAACCTTGGAAAAATTGCGGTCACACACCCAATTAGAAGTAGCCAATTTAGCTGTAGCAGGTAAATTTGCTACTGTTTCAACCCCAGACACTTCAAGAGCAGAAAGGAATTTCCTGTGCCTGCTGTTTAAGGCTGCTACAGAGTATCTCTTGTACAAGGCTTTCCCTTGCTTTACGTAATATCCACTGGACAACAGCAAAAGCACACAGGAAAGAAGATAAATTTAAAAAAAAGTGAGATTGAAAATAAAACGCGAAGAACACGTAATGGCATTAAGGGAGTTGCCATTTCCCATTTTGATGGTAACACATCATATACATTAGTACATAATGGTCATACGTCCACAATTTTGCCCTGCGTGTAACTGAGGACCAAGGCAGAATCTCATAGCTTGGTGCTGGAATAGCTCCTTATAATTTTGTATAAGGTCAACCACCAGAATGCAACTGAATAACAGACTTAAGTCTGCAGGTCAATGAAAGCCATAGTAAATTCATCTGTCACACATCCTGTAGGTGCATTTATAAAATCAATCCGTACTAAACCAGAGAACACTTCCATTTGCAACTTTCAAAAAATTGCAGAACCCACAAACACACTATTTTCAGACAGTTCTGACAGCAGGATTAAATATGATATTCTGCCTATTTAAAATTCAGATATTACTGCACTTTTGAATCTGAAACTGGAGTTCAGTAATCTTTACTATATTTTTTACATCAACATCACACAGTCCTGATTCCTTGTATGTCAAGGCACTGTACAGGTAAGATACATGTAGTAAACTGAAGTTCACTTGTGTTTATATAAACATTAAGACATTACCAAACTTGCCAAAGAGTTCCTTAAGTCTCTCATCATCCATGTCTTCTCCAAAATTTTTGATGTAAACATTGGTGAATTCTTTTGCTCTGGCTCCAAGCTCTGCCTCACGTTCCTTGCGGGATTTAAACCTTCCAACAAATCTAGATGCAGGAAGAACAGAGTAATACAGATTCAAGCATGTGTCTTAAGGTTTCAAAATTTACTTTAATTCTCTGGCATTGTATTTTATTCTTAATCAGTCTCATTCACTATAGGTATGAAATTCTTTAGATAAAATATGATAAAACTCAATCAGAAAAACCATCTCAGTCCTTTGCTATATCAGCGTGTTTATCCCAGTAACAAGGCATGAAAATGCTTTCAAGTCATTGGTGAGATTGTTCATGCTTACAAAACAGTCTTTGACAACAGGAGCTTGACAATGGAAAGAGTACTAAGTAAAGAGGCTAAACAGAAATTCTAGGTTACAGCATAATCCCTCTGCCATACTAAAAACATGGCAGCAGCTACTGCTCTCTGATCCAGTTTTTAAGCAAGGGATATTTAACTAACTACCCCCCTCCCTAACACACCTTTCCAGCATGTATCAAAAATACATGTTTTTAGGCACAGTGGAATGAACACTTCAACTTGTTCTTGAGTCAAATATCATTGCAAACTGGCTGGGAACATCAATGGTTAGTTCAGACTGGCAGAAAAAGAGCAGAACCTGAACATAAACATTCAGCAGCCCAAGGACATGCCCATGCTCTAGCACAGACTGTACATGGCTGACACTGATTTCTGACTGTAGCAGACTCCAACTTTCAAATTTTATTGTAGGCCCTAACCTTATAGTCGCAAATTTGGCAAATGTGATACAGCAGCATCCAGTACCCTCAGTAATTTTTGAACTTTGACAATTTCACCTAATTTACAGCAATCAAGTATAGTAAAAATGGAAGTGCAATGTGTTCAGCAGATTTTGATAGCGAGCAAAGTGCTTTAATTTATTTCTAAAATATTAGCCTGAATAGAAGAAATTCAAACCAAAATTAACTCCCATGATGATTTTACCCCTGTGCTGATCATATATTTTACTGTATGCTGACCTTTTTTACAAATTTAAGGTTGTGTAACAATGAACACTGAATAAAAACACTCACAATATGAACAGAACAAGCAGGAAAACTAAAGTTTCAAAATGTATGTTTTCCTTGTATGTGTCTTGATCTACCCATCTCTAATAGAAAAATAATCCATGATGGTAACATGATGCTAATTTCTGTTATCCTTTTTCCAAGCCCTCCTAAGTATTTGGAAAGCTGTTCTTTTGCAATTATACCAAACACCATAATGATCCCTTAGGCATAACTGTGAGGCACACTCACTCCCCCAGACTAAATATTATTAAAGAAGTTGCCAAATAACATTTTTCCTACAATGCAGAACAGCGATAATGTTTAAAACATTATGCTTCTCTAAGTTTTATGTTCCACTCCCTAGATATGCCTATTAACAGACATTCATACGAATACATTAGTCTAATCTGACCACTCTTTAGTGCCAAGTAACTGTAACTCTAAGTATCAGCTGACTCCAAAAAATAACACACTTACCTCACAACTCTTATAAAGGAAGTATTATTCAGAATACTCAATGGATTGTATTTTATCTCAGACCAATAAGATCAGAAAACCAGGGGAGATCACAAATCCTCATTACAGTATTGGCTTGTAAGACAATTAATACAATGATTTTTCTCCTACTCCAGAGTCCCTTATTTGTCTTTTTGAACTTATACTGCCTCTAGAATAGGAAGGTGATACAATTCTTAAAATCCCTACCACTAAAACTCTACATCCTCTTAAAATTAGAAATTTTTACAACTACCTTCCTTTTATAGGTAAGCTTTTAAATCTTTGTCTGCCATAAAATGAATTTCAGTTTGCTGATACTGAAATACTTATTTATGTACTTACACTTTGCGGTCATTAAGCAGCATACCATTCATTTTTTCAATAGCTCTTTCTGCAGCTTCTTGTGTCTCAAAATGTACAAATCCATAACCCTTGGATCCATTTTCATCACACACCACCTATTAATGAAAAACCTTGTTGTAACACCCATGGACGTTTCCAGCATAAATTGAGGAGTTTGTGTGTCAATACATTTTACTTTCCACTAACCTTACAAGACAGGATGTTCCCAAAAGCAGAGAATGTATCATACAAAGCTTTGTTATCAATTGATTTGTCCAAGTTCTTGATGAAGATGTTTCCTACACCACTTTTGCGTAGAGATGGATCGCGCTGAGACCACATGATGCGCACTGGTTTGCCTTTAATGACATCAAAGTTCATGGTGTCCAAAGCTCGTTCAGCTGGAAAAACATTACGGAATTAGTAGAAAAAGCTAATTATTTTAATAAACACACAAATACCAGCTGAGGTACAATTCTTAACACTATTTTTTCTATTTCAAGTCTTGCACCATCACCAAGCTGAAAACCCAAGCCTCCAGTGTACTCTGTTGTATACAAGGAAGAAAAGCTGCACTTACGAAGGGGCACAAGTCGGGAAGGGGCTCTGAGAAAGCTGCAGAAATCTCATTAGCCTGTAAGACCAGATATATAAAAAGATGGTACAGTGGCAGGAGAAAATGCAGCAAGTGGCAGCTGTTACAACGTTTTAACATTTGTGAAAATCAGCTGGCTTCTCCCGTGTCACAAAGATGCATATTGTGTCAATAAAATTACTTTTATGGGTACTTCTTGTGCCTATATGAGGCCTTTTGCAAATATGGAATATATATAAGAACACCTACAACACCAATGCCCCTAAACTGACAAAATTTCTTGGCGAGGTGGACATTCAAGCCTCATTCAGGCAGCTATTCCACACAACATCCTCAGTGACCAAAAATACCTGTGATGAAATTCTGGGCAAGAGACATTTCAAAGAGATTCAAAACTAGCACTTACTTAGCTTAAAGAATCTGAAATGATACATATATAAAATACATATGAGCTCAACGAAGGATCAAGCATTAAAACAGCAAACCAGGGTAATGTAAACCATGTTTTGTTACTCCAATGGAGTAGTTTTTCCAGTAAAACTCCATAACTAGCTTTTCAGATCGTGCACGTAAAATCTCTTGTGTATTTAAATGGGGAAGTATCAAGACTTGCTCAGTTTTCACACGTCCCTTCAAAGCCACAAGACATGTCTGTGATGTTTTAACTCAGCTTGTGTATTTAAGCACAAAAGAGCAATAGTTCTCAAGTACAGCAGTTCCTTTTCATCCCTGCTCCTCTAAGTCTGGAAGAACACTGAAAAAAGTCCAAATAAATACCTTAAGTCACATACATGGGTACTAACTCAGTTCACTGTAATTTGCAAGTATCAGAACAATATGATGTTAACAAGACTGAAATCAGCTAAGTGATAGCTTAAAAACAGCAACTGTTTCACATAAAAAAATTTTTTTGGAGGACCAAGGGCGAATCACATTATGAAATCCCTTATTTGATGTTTTTGTTCTTTAAGCGCTGCTTTTGTCTTGAGCCATATTGTTGCATGTCATGGCCAAAGACAATCTGCAGTGAGCCTGGGATTCAGCTGATATACCACATTTTATATCCTTTCTTGTGACATTTTTAAATTAAGAATAAATTTGCAGATTATATTCTCTGAAAGACATCCACAGGCATTAAAGAGATGGGCATCTAATGTTTTCATGGGGAAAAAGGTTATTGATATTATTACTATATTCACGTGACAGTAGCAACTTAGCAACTTTTTTGAACTGAAGCCACAAAAATTACACGTGCCAGTCCTCTAAATAAGTAAATAAAGCTTTCAAAAATAAAAATATTTAATATAATTTAAGCAGGAGAGAAAAGGCAACCTAGATAGTATTAATGAGAAATAAAAATAATTGGAAGGCTCTATCCTACAAAAGTGGGGGGAGGAGATTAAAAGAAAAAAAAAAGAAAAAAAGAAAAAAAAAAAGAAAAATATACTGTGCATATAGGACTGGTCACAGTACAAACTTGTAAGACCTTACTACTGCCCTGGAAGTCATTAGAATTATTACTGCCAGCACCAATAGACATGCCAGCAACAAACAGTTAATTATTTCAAGAAGTAGTAACAGGGTTTCTTCCTTCACTAGAAAAGAGGCTTTTCTAATTCATGCTAATTGCTTCTAGAATAATCCTGATACTCCTCAAAAATGTGTGTTCCTAGACAAACTTCCCAACCATCTGACTGAGAGTGGGTCCATGGGTCCTTTGCAAACATTCGCACTCTTAAGAAATAAGGAGCCTGTGTCGCAGACCAGCGCAATTTCTCCACGAGGACGGCGCAAAAACTCCAACAGCTCTCCTCACCTCTCCTTTGGAGCAGAAGTACAAGAAATTTTTCTGCCTAATCAACACCACACTGTCATTCCAAGGTACATTTTGAAAACATTACTAGACTCCATCTACAACCAGGTACAAGCTACTCATTAAAATTCCCAACGAGTGAAACTGGCTCGCTTTCATTACATTTCAGCCATAAAAGGCCGGGCGGGTTGCAGGACGCAGCTCCATTCAGCAGCGAACTTGTTAGCAATGGACACACCTACCCGGGCTGTACTGCTGATTCGGCTAGCGCTCTCATTGAATGACTCACCAGCTCCCATTTTAGTCGGGAGCAACTGGACAGTCCACTTCAACAATTTCAAAATCACTCAGAATATACAATTAATACCACCCTGTGCTAAAGGTAAACAGCAATAGCTATGAAATATTAAAAAAAACTACGGAAATATAACCCAAAGGATTCTGATGCAGTTTCAGATTACTCAAGAATATTTCTAGTTTAGTGATTAAACGAAATTGCTTGAGTTTTACTCCAGACTATGACTCAAATTCAGAAAAGTCACAACTCTGAAATGCGTGCATACTTCACACGTGTGTCATCAGGCCTAATTAGTTTTTAGAAGAGCTTTGAGATCCCTTGTTTACAGACAGCTGTCGATGTCAAGCACACCTTCAAAGCTATTTTTCAAAATCCAAGGTAGTTGTTACTAGCTGTTCAACAGGCATAGCCTGAGATGCAGCTAAAAATTCGGCTAAACCCATAAAAGGTATCTAGCTTGGAATCAAAATAAAACCAAGATGATTCTAAGAATAATCATTCATCCTCAAAACTCCTATTTCAAGGTCTCAGCAAATAAACATAATGACCTATAAAAAGCCCCCAGCAAATGCTTTCTAGGTATTTGCCAAGAATTTTAAATTCTGAAAATCTTGAAGAAATACAATCACCCAATACCACTGAAGTGTATTTTATCAAACCTGCATCTGCACATTTGCGGAAGCAGTTGTTTAAAGATGAGAAATACTTTTAGCTGAACTGGACTGGTTATAGACTAAAATATGTGTGTCTCCCAATACCTGAAAAACACTTACAACATCTGGAGTAACAACACCTTTCTAAGGGGCATATTCAAAAACTGAATTAAGCACTGCTCAGGTGAAAAAGTTCTATTTGTTCCCACATTTGACAAATTACAAACCAAGTCACAAAAGGTATTGGTTGCTCAACTAATGACAATGATGAAGTCAGCCCTTATGGAACTCTGTCAATACTAAGGAGAAGCAGCATTTGAATCGCATTCACCTTATGCCCTGACATTATTATATCACAGTATTGACTTGTGCTAACCCCTTATTTTTCTGAGAAACTGCAGGACGTTTTTATTTAATGAAAGCAAAGTATATCAAAACAAGCATTCAAATCATCTCATCCTAAAGAACGGGTGAATAAATCAAAAGCTCTCTGAACTGAGAGGGCTGATAACAGGTGGAGTATCTGCCTCTTACGAAGGTGAGCCAGTAACTTTTACTACTTACATACAGATACCATCGGCACACCGAAGTCTGATCTGATAATGGCTGTATGCTAAAGCTAATTCTGAAAGCCAGTTAAATCTAATTGCTTGAAAAGTTTGTAATTTAAGTACCTCACTTTCATATGCTTGAAAATTAAACCATTATAATAAAAAGCTGTTTATTTAACTGTACTTGAAATCACGTATCTTCTAGTTTGCCAATTACTTTTTTTTTAACTGGACTCCACAAAACTCAGAACCAGTCACATTCGGTTCTTTTAGTGAAAACAGCCTCCAAATGGATCACGCTGTATTTCCCAACATAAATAAAACTACAGAAAAAGTTTCTTTACCGATTACCTCTAAAGAAACTGCAACACTTCGTGAAAAAACAAGTTTCATAAAAACACAACTTGGGAGAAACAACGTCAGAGAATTTACTGCGAAGAGACACGAATGAGAGCACAGCTCGGGCTCCAGCCTCTGAGGAAGAAGCACAAGGAGGCCCGAGTAGTTTCATGCCCTCCCTGCACGTGACAGACCTGCCATGGTGTTTCAACAAACGCTTCGGCCTGTGAAACTACCCAGCCACGCCGGTGCGTCCTACTTCCTTCTCCCGGCCTTTTAACCACGCACTCACACACACCCAGCTCCTGCGCGATTATTAAAAGGTGCTAATGAGTGCAATGTTTTCCTTACGCTACCCTTCTTGGACGGACGTGAAGAGCCGCGCGCACACCCACCCACAACCCCCTCCCCGGGAGCGGGGACAGCCCCGCCGGGTCCCCGGGGCTCCCCCGCCCATCGCCGGGGCCCCGCGGCCGCTCTCGATCCGCGGAAGCGCCTCCCCCCCGCTTCACCGGCCGCCACGAGGCGCGGGAGGCCCGGGCCGCGTGTGAGCGGCAGCCCCGCCGCCAACTTCCCCCCGCGCCCGCCCCGTCCCGGACGGCAAAATGGATGCGGGGCGGCGGCCGGGGCGGGGGGCAGGGGACAAACATGGCTCCGCCGGCGCCCGCGGCCCGGCACTCACCGTCGGCGGGCTGCTGGAAGTTGACATAGGCGTATCCGAGCGAGCGGCGGGTGATCATGTCCCTGCAGACGCGGATGGAGAGGATGGGCCCGGCGGGGCTGAACTTCTCGTAGAGCATGGCCTCGGTCACGTCGGGGTGCAGGTCCCCCACGTAGAGCGAGGCCATGGGGTAGCTGGGGGCGCTGGGGTTCATCCTGCCGCCGTCTCCCGGCGCGGGGGGGGGGCGCTGACGAGGCGGAGGCCGCGGCGGTCGGTGCGAGCGGGGCCGGCGGAGACGGCGCGGGGCCGCTCGGACTCAACGGCTGCGGCGGGTGCGGCGGATGGGCGGGCGGGGGTCGGGTCGCTCCGTGCGGGCCGGGTGGAGCTGGCGGCCGCGAGTGCTGCGCTTGGCGGGGTCGGGCTCGCTTGTGTGTCTCCTCTCGGCTGCGCCGGGTTCCGGGGACTTCGCTTCACCGGGTTATTTTATATCAAACCGGCCGTTTGCAGAAAGGTTGTCGGGAAGGTTGGATGAGGAAGGAGGATTATTTTTTTAAAGGTTTTTTAAGATTTTTGGATTTTTTTTGCCTTTTTAAAATATTTTTTTAGTAATAAATGGTGCTGCGGGGCCGGGCCGGCGTGTCCGGGTGGTCCGGAGCACACGCACTGCGCACACAGCTCCGACGGCGGCCGGGGGACAAGGGGGCGGCCGCCGCCCCGGCCGCGCTCTATATATATCCGCCCCGCCCCCCCGCCCCCGCCGCACCGCGCGCCACGCACCGCGCCGCGCGCACCGCGCACGCGCACCTGCGACCGGGGGCGGGGACACGCGCGGCGGCCGGCGAGGGGCGGCGGTTCCGGCGCGTGCGCGAGGGCGGGGCGGGGCGGGGGGGCGGCCGCGCGGGGAGAGCGCCTGCGCCCGCCCGCCGTAACGGTGGGCGGGGCGAGTGTGCGGGGCGGCTCGGCGGCCAGAGCGCACGCGCGGGAGTGAGCGCACATGTGCGCCGTTGGGGGAGGGCGGGCGCGTGGAAGGGCGCGTGCGCGCCGCGCGGACCAACGGCCGGCACGGGGCGGGGGTTAGCGGCTCCCTCGCGAGCTTCGCGCGCCCCGCCCCGCCGCTGGCCGGGGGCGGGGCGCGCGCTCGGGGTGGGAAGGGGGCGGGGCCGGGCCGGCCGCTCGGCGCGTGCGCGGGGAGGCGGCGGCGGAGTTTGCAGGTGGTACGGGTCCCGGAGGAATGTTGTCACTAGGCCGGGAATAACCCGGCGTTTGCGTTTAGGCTCTGCTCTGCTCGTTCCTTGGGTTCGGCGTGTTGTACCGCTGTGTTCTGTGCCGAAGAAGTTCGGGCTGTAGGTTGAAGGGCGTTGGGAGTTGACCGGGATCTTTTTGCAGCTCTGTGGGTGGGTGAGGAGACCACCGTCATCCCGGGCGGTTTGGGGAGGTGGTGTAAGGCCGCGTTCCAAACGTGCCTTTGGAAACTTGCCAGCTCAGTGTCGCGACCTGTGCCGTGTAGAGAATTTCTCAGGGAGAATCGCACACAGAATCACAGAACGAATTAGGTTGCAAAAGGCCTGTGGGATCACCGACTCCAACCTTTGACTGAACATCACCATGTCAATCACACCGTGCCACAAAGTGCTGCTTAACAAATGTACAAACACCTGTCCTAAACCCTTAACATTAGTGCAGGTGTAAAGCAGGAAGCCAGATAATGGATTTGCAGAAGTCTTGGAGGTAATTGCTCTTTTATATGTAGTGTAGTTTGTCTTATTGTTTTTTTACTGTTCTTTACACAGTTTCAACATAAAGAAAAAGAACGGTCTGCACTTTTACATCTTGTTTTGTTTTCTTGTTTTATATTTTGTATGATATTTTATTTCTCTTTGACTTGTATTTGCCATTATGGGTTTAAGTGGAGCCATAGGGGGGAGTACTTGTGGAATTTTACTGTCAAGTTTGAAGATTCCACTTGCACTCAGCAGCTGCTGCAGTTTCACTGCCTCTTGTTGTAGGTGACCAAGCGCGCAGCAGAGCTGGCATCTCCCCATCTGTTCCATTACCAAGTGTGATGTCTTTGTTCAGCCCCCACCCTGGCCTGGCTTTAAACTGAGGTACCAACTGGAATCTGAAGCAGCTGACAAATGAACACTTCCTGAGGTGGCAGTGGTGGCTTCTGTCAGCTGAGTACAGCAGGTGGCCAGCATCAGCAGTGTCTTATAGTGAGGTTTGATGTGTTTGATAAAATTTAGACGATGATTTTTAGAGAAAAATAAAATTTCTCTCCTTTAAATACTGGTTATAATGCCCTCCCTTGGATGTACTATGTACTGTTTCTGGTCTCTCCTTTCCTTACATGGTTCTGTTCTTCACCATGTCTTCTTTCCCCAAACTGTCCTTTTTCATACCTGCTTCCTCTTTCACACTTTTTTGTCATTGGCACTTGGTCATATTATTACATGGTTTTTGTTCCCTTGGCATGTTTCTACTCTTTCTTGTGAGTTCAGTTGCTCTGTTTCTACCCTTGGCACTCCCAGACAATGGCAAGATAGAGCCTAGAGCATGGTAAGTTATTTCTGTTTTACCCAATTTAAGGAATCAAATTTGCAAGTTTTATTCAGCACAGACAGGGACTTTTTGGAGATCTTGTCTCTTAACATGGTATGATTTCAGGGTTTTTTAACACTAAATGCGATTAAGGCAGTAAAAATGCACTCTCAGCCTTATATGGATATCCAGAAGAGTTCAAATTATTGTTTAAAAGCACTGTAGCTTTCCAAGTAAACTTGTCTAGTGTATGTTCTTTCAGCAAAACAATATATTCTTGAGTCTTGTCCTCATAGATTGCACTCCTATGGCTTTGACCTGAAACAAGGACCTAACTTAGTGGGAGTTTTGCTGTCTATTCCCTTCCCACTGCCCTCCTCAAAGCAGCAAATGGGACTTAAGATAAAAGCCTTGTCACAGCAGGAGGTAGGTATAGCCCCTCCGATGGTGCCCAAAACAAGTATCTTCTCCTCCTCCTCCTCTAACAAACTGACTTTTCAAGACGTGGCTTAAGTGTTTTAAGGCAACAGGAAAGAAGACTTTCATGCTTCAGGCACAGAATTTGCATTAAACCTTAGATTCTGGGGCTGCAAAATTCTCTTAGTGATTTTGGATTAAACCTTGCAAAGGATCAGCATGTTTGTGGGCTTGCTTCTCCTGATTGCCCACCCGAACTGCAGTCTGGAGCCCTGAGTGAGATTTGGGGTCTGGGAGGCTCCTGGCAGGAGAGCCCTTGTCGAGTATTACCTGATTTTTTCATCTGAGTCTCTCCAAGATCTGTTTTAGCCTTGCTGCTCTCAGGTTCTACATGCTGTCTGATAAAAGTTGCTGTAGAGAGCCTGTGTCGTCAGCTGTGCTTATTGCCCAGACCTGGTGTGTGTCGTGTCCTTGCAGGTGTTACGTGTGGGTGGCTGGGCCTGGAAGTTGGCCTTCTTAGCAGAAACTACTTCTTTGAAATCCCAGGTTTGAGATTTAGCTAGAATATGTAACTCAGTGTTTCCTTGTCCGCTTCAGGGAATTGCAGTCAAACAGGAATTGAATGAGGGGCAATAATTCTTTAATTATAAATCTTTTAAGTATTTTTGCAATCCAGATAAGTTACCTGGATGTGTTGCCTCCTTTCAGCTCAATGTTCATTGAACTAACAAATAGGAAATAAGTAAAGTGTACACAGTGTTTTTCACTGACAGCATTGAGAAATATTTCAGAGTTCACAGATACATTATTTCACTAAGCATAAGTGTTACCAAGATTAAATGAAGATCCTTTGTAACTAAAACTTCTAAGCAGATACAAGATTTTTCTTTTGTTCCACTGGTATTATGATTTGTGAATGCAATTGATTTTTATTCAAGGCTATCATGGAAATAGGGAAGTTATTGAAATTCATTCAGACTTCAATAAATTTTTTCTCGTGCCTAGAAATTATGACTTTTTAATACATGATGGATTGCACTAAACTGTTGGACATTATGCAAACCCAGCTTTATGTTAGCCACAGGAAGCATTTTTAAATAGTATTTGTAAAGTGCCAGTATTGAATATTTTCTTTTAATTAACACAGCCTGATAGTAAAAAAGGTTTTATTGTTTACCCAGCTTTATAGTTAGCCACAGGAAGCATTTTTAAATAGTATCTGTAAAGTGCTAATATTGAAGTTTTTTTTTTTAATTAATACAGCTGATAGTTAAAGTCTTATTGTTTAGGATACGCACACTGCTTCTGAGTTCAGGAACTGCTCAATCATTTTCACATCTCAGCATTTTCCTTTTCTGTTCAGCTACAAGCCACTGCCATATGCTAAAGTGGCACTGTGAAAGCTAAAACCTTGATGGTCTGTGTTAAAGAGATAAGGAAGAACACGTACCTCTTGAAGGGGAGTGCCAGTTTCTTTAAACTAAGTGCCTGACCGATAACACTGTTTGCTTTTGGTAGCCTACTTAGTCCTGATAGTCTTTTCAGTGCTAGATAATCTTTTGAGCCCAGCCAAACCCAAGTTCTGAGTAATTTGTTTTAAAAAAAACATGTAGGAGAAAAAGATATGTCAAGACCTCAGAGCTCTGTATTTTGAGTCTTCTTGAATGTGGGCAGAAGCAATTTTGCTCTCTTGTTTTTGGGACTATTCTTCATTCGTACAAAGAACCATATGTCTGTTTACTGAACTTGTGAAGAAGAAATAATTTTGGTAACAGAACAGGGAAAGAAGTGTCATTCTCAGGCTGCCATGACATGGGAAAGGTAATGGTTAATTACTTTGTAATGTGCCTGAAGCAAACAGAGCAACAGGTTTGTGCAGTGGGATTGTTTTCCCCAATACCAAGTGCGGCTGAGGAAATAGGAATGTACTGAACCCAAGTCTTGTCAGGAATATTGCCTCAAGTATACTTTGTCTCCCTCTCTTCACTTTAAGAGCTGGTTAATTACTGAGCTTTGGGAGGTACTATCAGGGTTGGAAAGATGGATGGGCAGAGGAGGAGGTACTAGAGCTGGGGCTGAGCAAGGAGCTGTTCTGTGAAGGCTCTGGAGGAGAGGGACAGTGAGATGCAGGAGCAGGGCAAGTCCATGCCCAGCTGTCACTGACTGCACTGAGGACAGGTTCAGCTGCTCTGGGTCTTCTGACAGTTCTCTCTCACCCCTTCTTCCCAAGAGTGAGTGAACTCTGTACTGCTCCATCCCTGCCCCTAATACAGCCACCTCCTCTCAGCCACATCTTCTGCTCCATTTCACTCTGCCTGATACAATCCGCCCCCCTCACTAAGAGACCACCAAATCAAGACATTGTGAAAAACAGAATCTTATTTCCCTCTGCCCTTTATTAGCTACAGTCAGAGCTGGTTAACTCTGAGGCTTGCTCCTTTCACCAGTATCTGCAGTATTTCTTCCTGAAGAGCTGAAGTAGTCTAATCAAAAACATATGAGTATCATGCTGCTGTTCCTGAGTGTCCTCGAAGTGCCACACCATGACTGTTGAGTGCTGTGTACTTGGGGAGACAAAGTTACTGCCATATTTCTATGCAAGCACCTAGATTGTAGACTGTTAAAGGTGCAGAATTTTGGGGAGGGCGTGGACGGGATTGTCTAGGGAAGAAATAGGAAGAAAGCCTGGTAAGTATCCCATTCCATTCTCTCCCCAAGTGAGAACAGTGTGTCATCCCAATTGAGATCTTTCAAGCTTTTTCATATAAGTCCTCCAAGAATGGCAGTTCTTTCATCTCTAAGGCAGTCTATTCTGGGGCCTTACTCTCCTTAATTTGCAAAATATTTTTCTAATGTCTGACCCAAGTTTCCATTTTTGCAGTTCCTTCTCATTCTATCCCCAGTGAAACTGCAGAATATTATTTTTCTTTTATTATTTTTTTTTTTTTTTTTTTTTCTTTTCTCTTTAAGGTACTTTTTTTCCAAGAGAGCCATGCTGCTCTTCCAGGGGGGGCACTGAAAAGTGTTCTGGTCTGTGGTGCTGGCTCAGGCAGTGGGTCAGACTGGAGTGACCTGGCATGAACAGATAATCTGCCTCAGATGGGCACTGCTGAATTAGCATGCGTACTAGATAGTGATTCCTGTGCCAATCTGTGATTCCCTGTTCCAGAGGAAGCTGCTACTGCTGTACTGTGTGCACACCTTATGCATGATGAAGTGCCAGACCTTTCGTGTTGTGGGGATTTTGTGTGGCTATTCCCTTTACAAAAGGCTGATGGTAGTACTGTAGGAGTGTGTGTTGCTTCAGAGAAAAAATGGAACTTTCACTGGACCAGTTGCGGGTCATTCAATTACCAGGAGAATCAGAAGGACCAAATAGCAAAGGGTGCTTTGGTCAGTTTCAACAGATAAAGTCCTTTAGCTGTTCACTGTGACTTGAGCTTACCTATATATAGGACAAATTTCTGTGTTCCATGGAAACTGCTTTGCTCTGAAATTTTCTCACAGGTCTCAGTCTAGGCTCTTTGACCATTTTATTATGATCCTGCCACCTTTGATTCAGTAGCTTGTAATCTCCAGTGCTGCAATCCTGCTGGTCTGAGATGCCAGCCTGCAGCTCCTCTAGAGCAGCCCTACAGGCCCTGCCGGCCTGTGATTAGTTATCTCAACTCACATGGTGAGCCAAAGAAAACTGCAGGGACCATCTGAAAACCAAGTACAGAGAGGAAAAGTCAAAATGAAACTGAAGTAGAATGTGATTCACAGGCCTGTGTGAAACTGAGGGAGGGCAGAGAGGCAGAGTGGGTGGCAGGGCTGGGCTGTTTGTTTCCTGCAGCCTGATGCTGAGCACTGGGGTGAGTCTGCAGGGGCAGCGTGGCATGGGAAGGATGCATGCTGAGGAAGGAGGGTGCAGGATATGGAGACATATACTTGGATGAGAATTTGTTGACTCTCTGCTGGCTTGATTGAGCTCTCACAGGTCACGTTGGTCCATACATACTGGCTCCACCTGGAGCCACCCAAGGATCTTGCAAATCTGTTTGCCAGGCTCCCTTCTCCCTCTGCCAGCACAATTTCTGTGCTGTGCTCCCATTTCCAGTGTGACTTTGCATTAGTGGCAGGAGGATCTGGACAAGCATGTTTTGGAGTTGGACACATGACCTGAGATCTGAGGCAGGAAGAGACCTGCAAATAGTAGAGAGAACTTGGAAACAGGATTGAAAGGATCTGTGATTGAGGGGAGCTGGTGACACGGAGGATAAAGGGGCAGATGGAGAACAAAAAGAAACAGATGATAAAATTTCCAAGGTCCTGTGCAGGGCCAAGGGTTGTACTCATTGATTTTTGTGGGTCCCTTCCAATTCAGGATGCCCTAAGATTCTACATAGGGAGTGCCATGAAACTCTGACCAAGGCACAGATGACAGAACCTGCATAAAGCCCCTGCTCATATAAGTTAAACAAATATGTTCCACTGTGAGGAGTTTATTTCAGTAAACGCTTCTGCCTTTAACCCAATTTTAGGACATTGCAGCTCAGTTTATTGTGTTGCCAAACTGTGGGCCAGACCGCTTGCCCATAGCATGACATAGGTTTTGTGGCCAGAGCTGACCCTGTTCCCCTCTCCACTTCTGACACCACAGCAAAGTTCTTTTGGCACAAAGGGGTGGGACTGGCCATCAGCCACTGCCCTGTAATAATGGCTCTTACCTGTGTGAGGTGGGGAGCAAGGTGCTGCTGTTGTTACATACTGTGATAACCGTTCTGTTGAAGAATGATTTGTGGTGTCTCTGGCTTCCAAAGTACTTGGGCTTGCAAGTGCTTTGTGACCCATTGTGGCCAGACCTGGTGTTTTTGCAGACTGGAAGCATGGCCCTGTCTGGCCATCCTTTAGAGGGCACTGACTGACTGTGGTTCCATCATCTGCTGCACATACCCAGGGACTCGTTGCCACTGAGAGAAGGACCATTCCCCTTTCCTGCTCCCTTCTTCCCTTGTCCTCAGGGCTTTCTCCCATTCTTCAGCCATGTCCTGACTACTTCCCTTTTAAGGGCTGGTTGGTTGCGGGTTGGTTTTTATTTTTTGCACTGAGTTAATTTGGGATGTTTTAGTGATTTAGATCTGCTCCCAGAGTCAGAGCTGACACAACAAAGCAGCAAGGTGTGTGGCCCACAGACAAAGGGAAACTCTTCCAGGGCTGATAAAATGCTAAATGTCCTCCTGTGGAATTATGTCATTTGCAGCACAATTCTGGAAGAATAATTAACACTAGTTTTTGGTCACCCTGTTTTGCCTGAAAAAGGGGGAGAGCAGAAGGGAAGGATAGTGATATAAGGGATGAGTATTGGTGAAAGAACTGAAGACAGATGATATGTCACAAGGGGCTTCAGATCCTGGGACTGGGAAGAGGATTTCAATGACTGTCCAGACCAAGGGAGATTTCACTAAGACCTATGAGAGGTGCCTAGGGCAGGATTAAATGTCTAACATGTTTGGCTTGTGTCCCCTTTGTCCTCATAAAAGGGCAGGGCCCAGCTGGGGAAAATAGATGGTGTGTCTCTGGCTTAGCACCTGGGTCTCTCTGAAGACCCAAATTCCTCTCACTACTGCCACGTTATCAGTGTTAGATAAAACAAAATTAATTTTTTTTGTCATGTAAGGTCATCAATTTAGACTCCCAGAACTGCCTCCATCCCTCTCAACAGGTTTGTACCTTTCCCCTTGGGCTTTGTATGAGTCTGCAAAGAGGGAAAGTCAGTGAGCAGAGGAAGAGGAGCACTGGGCTGGAAGTGGAGCAGGAGCTCTCCTGCCAACCAAGATAACCACAAAGCCAAAGGACCCATCTGGAGGTGGTCCTTGGCCCCTCAACAACTGTTCTCCTTCCAGCTGAGAGTGACTCTGCTTCCTGTGGTGCAAGAGAGTCAAACCTGTCCAGTTACCTGCAACCTGAAGGGGCAGATAACAAAATGCCAGGTAAAGCAAAAATTAGCAAAAGATGTAATGATATACTGTGGTGATGCAAAAGTTATTCTATTAGGTTTTAAGTGTTTTATATAATTAATTTACAGTTTTTAATAAGAAGTTTTGAAAAATGGTTTGTTCCCTGTACCCCCGTTCTTCCCAATGGTTCTTACCCCTTATGTTTGTTATAGATTGCTGTCAATCCCCTCTCTCTCTCTGTGGGCACCCTGTCTGTCACTTCGGGACCCTTCCCCAGATTCTGGAAAGTTCCAGAGAGGGTGTCAAGTGATAGGCTGGTGCCCGGTGGTTCTCCTGTTGAATGTTCACACCCCTAGTTCCATCCTGAGTTAGCCTGGTTAGTTAATCTGTTGTTACCACCTCTCGATCCTCCCCCGTTTAAAAGTTACTGCACAACCACTGTTCAGGGTCTCTCCTGAGTAGCAGTGGTCAGGTGTGGAGCTCCCGTTTGGTCTCCCCCTCAATAAAACCCTGTTAACCCTACTCAGAGAGTTGCCTTTCTGTCCGTCACCGTGGTCGTGACTACCATCAAGTTCGTCGCAGGGTGTGGGGAACCAAGATCCCACAGGGAGGAGGGAGCCAGTCGAACTAGTGACTCCTACCTAAAAGTGCGTGTGCCGCGGTGTGGGACTGAACTAGCCCGTGAGCCTGCGCTTCCACGCGCACGGTGGACACCACGACAATATACAAATCCCCCACCCTTCCTAGGAAAGATGACAACTCACTGCCTTTGACTGAGGTGCTGAAGAAATTGGGCTGTTAGTTTGAAGCATGTGTTGAACTGGGACTGCTTGAGTTTCAGCCATCCGTGCAGAGGAGCAGAGCAAAAGCATTGGCTGCTGTGCCTGTGGCATATGCTGCTTTCTTGTGGGTGGTTTAGAGGCATCTGAATATTTTGGTGCTTTTCTGCTTCTAGAAATGTTCATCCTGCTCTAGGCATCCATACCTCAGAGTCCATGCATATGTTGCATGCAACTGCCCAGCTTATAGGTGGTCTAGTGAGAAATCCCAAATCCTTAGTTATGATGGAGTGTTGTTTCCATGCAAGCTTGCTGGAGAGCCTCGTGATGAATGCCTGGTGAGGGCTTCTTCTCCCAGGCTGGTGCATTTGATGGATGTAGTAAGCGAGGCAGGCACTGCTGACTGGGCCCAGAGAAGTGAGTTACCAGCCATCATTGCAGTATCAGCCTTGCTCCACCTTGGCCAAGACTGGGTGCCAAGGGTGTTGTATGTTGCAGCATGAGCTCTGCTCCACAGTTGTGAGGGAGGGTCTGTAGTAATGCAGAGTCCCCAGGCAGGTGCAAAGGAGAGCCACTTCACTGCAAAAAACAGGCCTTTTAAAGCAGTTAGGCCTTTATCAGTTTGCATAGTTTTAAATCATCAACATAATTCAACCAACCGCTGTACACCATGATGTGAACATGCAATGGTTATGTAACTTTTTTTTTTTACCTTTAATTCAGCTGAGTCTCTTTCCCACAGTCCTTTCCTACTCAGCCAAAGTTAACAGGCCTAAGCCATGATTTTACAAGGCCTTCCTTTTGTAAGGTTTTACCTACGTGCAACACACGATGAGCTGATGACTGGGAGGAGAAGGGGAGGGCTAAGCATGGCACTAGGGCTATGTATAACCCATCCAAAAGGGGGCTGGAAGAAAGGGAGCATGGAAGGAATTGCATCTAGCCCAGCACTACAGACCACTCAAAATGGCTTCAGAAACACCTCTGATACTCTCTTTGCTTGGCCTGCATTGTCTGGGGAGCATCCTGAGTTGCTCTGAGGCAAACCCTTCCATCCTGGTTCCTACTACATGCACATGTAGCCTTCCCCCCTGATCTGCACTTGCTCTGTCTGTACAAGTGACAGGACCCTCTGAATAAGCACAGGATATTAGCTGAGGATCCACTGAGGATGTGGCAAAGGCCTGTGGACAAAGCAATACTTGAAACACGCCAGCTTAAGATGAAAGATGAACCATTAAAAGGCTGGTGATTCTTAACTACAGTAGAATGAGCACAGTGAAAACCAAAATGAAAAGAAAATTGAGTAGAAACAGCTACTAAAAATGTCACTGAAAAAGCAACCCAAAGAAATATATAAATGTAGAAAAAAAAAAAGAATGGTCTTTTTATATACTGCAAGTTGCCTGTTGCCTTGCCTGTGAAATCTCACTGCCAGTGATGCTGCTGCTGGGCCAGAGGCAGATGAGGGCCTGGCCACCCCAGCTGAGCCCATGTGCTGAGGGGTGGCTGGGGTGTGTGCTGAGTAGCCACCAGACCAAGCTCCTACCAGGTGAGCTCAGCCTCCCTTCCATAGGCAGGGCTGCTGCTGTCTCTTTCTTCTATGCCCAGCTACCAATTTTCAGTAAATTTATTAGAACTTCACTGTATTTGAAGCATCTTGGCCAAATTTGATTAAGTTTACCTAGGGATACAGGGGAAAAAACAGGCAGTCAAGTCTTGGGATTATACTTGTCTCTTGCCTTTATGAAATGCAGACTGAAAATAAATCCAGAGCTCAGAAAAGTAGCAACTGCCTCTGGCTGTTGCAGGGTGCCAGAGGCTGAGATGAGCAATGTGCTTTGTGGCACAGAGGCAGGCAGTACTTTTGCCAAACATGGCACTAAGCTGGGCATGCAGCACCAGAGGGGATAGATGAGCATCCCAGTGCAGATCTTCACCTAGTGGGAATCTGGTGCTGCCATTTCTGCTGCTCTCAGCCTAGATGGTGCCTATTGCATGTGAGGTGTGAGGTGAAGACCCTCAACAGGTCAGATACCAGTGCTGAGAGCAGGGATGTTCAGGTACTTCAGTGATCTTGAGTGTGAAAGTTTTCATGAATGTGCACTTGGATTCGGAGCAGCAGAAATGCAAAGCCACACAACAGGTCTTTGATCATCACAAGGATCTGACTTACTCAGGGATGTAGAGTGTTTTTTCTAATTGGCTAGGGTTTTTTCCAGGTATTTTTCTCTGTAAGGACAAGTCTGTTTCATCCAGCTGCACCTTTCAGCTCTGCTGCTGATGTTTTTGTGCTCTCTGCCTGTGGTACATGCTGCATGGGCATGAATAAGCAGGTATCAGTACAGCACATTGGCAGACTCTCAAGGGATCTGCAGCAAACAGTGAGCACAGTGATCCAAAATCGTCTTCCATCTCATGACGGCAAAGAACAAAGCCCAAGGGGACTGATGCCAGCTAGCATAGCTCGGCAGGGAGGGATGGGGGAGTTCTAACTCCTCTATGTCTTTTCTGACATCACTGCCCTGTGGGGTTCATGCTGGGGGTTGTTAGCAGTCCCTGTGCTCCTTAGTGTTACAGCCAGCTTCACATGGCAGCATCACAGCTTCCCTGGAGTGAAAAGGAGGTTAACAACAACCTCTGCTTCCTGAAATAGTACCACTGCAGCCAGGTTACTGGTCTTCAAAAACAAGTTGTCACCTATTCAGCTGTTTTTCACAAAAGCAATTCCCCCTCTATCTTCATAAGAGCTGGCTGGACAGCTCAGACTTAACAGCTTCAATTTCTTCCCCAGGGCACAGACAAGATGTTGCCAGATTATTATCAAAAATTTCCCAAATCCAGGAGGAAGTCTTTGCCTTGGGGATCCTGGTGGACAACGAGCTGCTCGTGAACCAGCAGTGCCCTTGTGGCCAATAAGACCAAAGCTATCCTGGAGTGCATTAGGATAGGGTGCCAAGAAGTTGGGGGAAGTGATCCTGTCCCTCTGCTCAGCCCTGATGTGGCTTCACCTGGAGTTCTGTGTCCAGTTCTGAGATTTCCAGTTCAAGAATGACAAGGAAATACTGGAGAGGGTCCAGCAGAAGGAAATGGAGATGATTCACAGAATCAAAGGGTTGGTTAGGGTTGGAAGTGGCCTCTGGAGATCATCTAGACCAATTGATTAGGGGTTTGGAGCACCTCAGTTTTGAGGAAGGGCTGAAGGAGCCAGGCATGTTTAGTCTGGAGAAGGAAAGACTGAGGGGGACCTCATCAATGTCTTTAAGTGTCTGAAGGGAGGGTGTCAAGGGGATGGAGCCAGGCTCTTCCTGATGGTGCCAAACGATAGGACAAGAGGCAGCCGGAAGAAACTGGTGCACAGCAAGTTTTGTCTGAACATGAGGAGGAATTTCTTTACTGTGAGGATGACAAAGCACAGGAACAGACTGCCCAGAGGGGCTGTGGAATCTCCTGGACTGATTTAAAAGCTAGCTGGACACAGTCCTGAGTAATGTGCTCTGGAGACCCAGCTTGTGCAGAGGTGGAACTAGATGATCTCCAGTGGTCCCTTCCAACCCTGTCCATTCTGTAATTCTATGAAGAATCCACAGCTGCCCTTGGGCTACAGGAATGTGGAACAGAAAAACAGGGCTGGCTTCCTTTGGCTCTTTATTCTCACTTTCTGAGTAATTCTGTCATTTTGAGACTGGAAACAATCCTGTATTCTGCTCCAGAAGGACCTGTAGCCAAACGGTGGCTGTTTGGGACTGGAGCGCCAAAGTTAAAGGCTTCATTCTCTGCATTTTTTCCCCTTGGAAAGGAGTTTGCCTCAATGCTTTACCTGATGTCCAGTTACCTGTACCTGGCTCTTTAATTTTCCTGCCTATCCCCTTACCATCATTGTTCTTATTGCTGGGTCCACATAAAAGTCAGTATTTTTTATAGCCAGAATGTACTACTAATTCCCACTGCCAGGGAGTAAACAGGGGCCCTGACATGTATTGCTTGTCTTATCAGAAAGCAGGGTTGTATGGTGTGAAACTGCAGCAGGCAGGAATACACAACCAGTTGTGCAACTCCCTTCCCTGAAGGAAAGAGTTTGCCATTAAACAGAGCAAGTCCGAGCAGCCAGCACCCCGTGCCCTTCCACACTGCTGTCTTGAGACTGTGCCATGGGGGAGGAAAACAGGGGGAAGGCGATGGCCTTGAAATGCTGAGTTCTGGCTAACAACAGGCTGCCAGCACACTGTGCAGGCAGGGCACAGATTTGGCCCTCTCCAAGCACCTCTGATCAACCTGCAGGAAGTGCTTGATGCCAGCTGAAGAGCCATGGGGAGAAGTGAACCCAGCTGAACCTAGCTGCCTGTGTGTGTCTGTGAACCCCCTTGCTCATCTCACTGCCAGGCCTGCTGCTGGTGGAGCACTCTGCAGCTCCCCTTTCCCCTGTTGCACTGCTCACACCACATGGATCTGCAGATTGCTTCTCTTCATCCCCCTTTTCCCCTTTTGCAAGATGGTCAGAGCAAGAGCCCCATCCGAGAGTTTCCTGTTCTCTGAGTGTTATTTTTGTTTTGTTTTTTTTTTTGTTTTTTTTTTTTCCTTGTTTTTTTTTTTTTTGTTTTTTTTTTTTTTTGTTTTGTTTTGTTTTGTTTTGTTTTGTTTTGTTTTGTTTTTTTAAATTATTGTATTATTTCTTGCTCAGCCTCCTGACAGATCTCTCGTTGTTTGCTTGGATCATTTGAAACCCCTTGGTTGCTGCCCCACTCTCTGCTGGCACAGAAGTTTCTGCCCAGGTTGCGGTTGCAGAACATGAACCACCAGCTCTGAAGAACCTGGCACAGTTTCCTGTGTCCCAGTCCTTCACCTGCAGAATGTGCCATTCCTCATCAAGGTGCTGGAGCACATGCTGCCTCCATGTACTGCTCATCAACAGGATTGTTCCTCAAATCTCCACCTGGGGATGATTCCCAGACTGAAAACCAGTGTGTGTCACACCTACCTCCTTATGACCTTCACATAGGTGGTGGAGATGAAGTTTGGCTTGGTTGAGGAGCCAGGAATGATTACCTGGACTAAATACAGATCTAAGGCTAGGGACACAGGATTTGAGGCAGTCAAGTTAGCAAGTCAGAATTGTAGAATAGAATCATAGAAGTTGTGTTAGAAGGAACCTCTTATAATCATCTTGTCTAACCCTGCTGCCACAGACAGGAACATCTTCAAGTACATGAGGTTTCTCAGAACTCTGAGCTGACCTTGAATATTTAAAAGGGTGGGGAATCCATTACTTCTCTGCACAACTGTTCTAGTGTTTTGCTATTCTCATCATAAAAAAATTCTTAATTATTTCTTGAATTCCATCCCATATGCTGAGCTTGGCTTGACTCTACACAAGGTAACACATTTCAGGTTACCAGAGCTCCCGAATTGCTGTCCATCAGCTGAACCATCAATTGTGACTAATGTGCTCTTCAAGCTGCCAGTGAAGTGTGCTAGTCTGAAACTCAAAATGAAGTGGGAACCACTCAAAGATACCGGGCTGGGTCTGGATCTGTCTGTCCCTTATCATGAGGGTCTTGCAATTAAGTGCTTATGTACATCCATGTCTTTCAACATCTTTGAAAAAATACATAAAGCAACAGAATGGTGCTTAGGCTGTTTCCTTCACTATTGCCCATGAACTTAGTTGCACCCTTAACAAAGCTGTCCCAAAATAAATGAATAGTTGGTAACCTCTGTTCCCAGCTTTGGTGTGAGAGCCAGACCACACAGGCTCTCCTGGCGCTGCTGGCTCCCCTCCTACAATTCTTGAGTCCACTATCATAGTAGTGGTACAAAGGCTTTCTCCCAGCTGTGAACAGGGATGATCACACCCAAGGCTACATTTATGTACCATTATATCAAGCGTCAGGTCAACCAGTTAAAAACAGTTACCTTCTCCATCTCTCCCCAGGTGCCTTGAGCTATTGCCCCAGGCAAATCTGTGTTTCTCACACGAGCCTGATCAGGTTGGTGGTAGCCTGCCTGCTGCATCCCCCATGAGCATTCGGCCTGGAGCCTGCCCTGCCTGATCAGGGAGCAGAGGGCTGACAGGGATTTTCTAGCTGTGCCCTCCCTGCCCTCTATGTCACTATCAACCACTGGGACCCAAAAGGAGGTGGCCAGAGGCACTGGTGCCAGGATGCAACTCCTGGGCACTACTGCTGCTGCTACTTATAATTTCCCCTACCTGTGCCATGTGGATGAGATAACAGGATAGCTGTTCTGCTAGGCAAGGTGTATTTGTTTTTACCACTGCTATATCTTGCTTTGTCATGTTTTCCTTATTTTAATAATAAGTTTGGGTGGGTTTTTTTTCGTTATTTTCTTTTTAATTAAATGCCTCACTAATTTCTGTAAACAAGGAGGATGAGGCACATGTTGGAGAAACTTAAAATGTTTTCAGTGAATTCCAGTGTCACAGAGCAGAGGTGTAGAGGCTGTGAACTGACCATTACTCACCAATTCATCACTCTGAAGAACCATATCCAGAGATGGCAGTATTTGCCACTTGATGGCTGCTCCTTTGTACATTGTTGGTGGCCCGATCCAGAGGTTACTGGCTCCTTACACTGACTTCTGTGGGAATCTTCATGTGCTTTTTTCTCTCTGCAGGACCGAGGCTGGAGTGCTTCATGTGCTATATGACAGACCCTGCCAGGTAGACTTGTCTAGTCATTAGTTTCTCTGACAGCAACAAGGTTTGAAACATTTCTCTGAAATCCAGTAACAGTCCAGAAGGGAATGGGATCCTATCTGCAAGAGCTTGCCTGGAGAGCTGAATGGAAAATTTAAGCCCTGTAACACCATTTACAAAAGACTGGTGCAAGAACTTTTTGGCTAATTAACACTCCCTACCTTGTCTTTTGAAAAGCAGAACTATAATTTACAGGGGCCTTGATCCGGAAGCTGGGATCTCACAAATTGCATATGTTTCTGTAAACATCTGATTCATGTCCAAAATTTGCTGCTCGTTTCCGCTTCACTGTATCTCAGGACTGAATGTGGGAGGATGGGCTCTGCTTCCCCTGAAGCTCAAGCTGTGTGGGTCTGGACACCTCTCTTATTTCACCTGTAAAACTTACTCCAGCTTGAATCCAACCTATGTGTATTTGACAGGCTGAATTCAAGCTGATGGTTACAAGCCTGTATCCTGAGAGGACTTTTCTCCCAGCGGCGGCAGAATCCTCCCTGCAGACCTGGGCAGCTTGTCACCTCAAAACAACATGGGGTGGAAAGCCACATTTAGGGTGTATAACAAAAAGGGGAATTTAAGAAAGCTGTCTCTCCTAACTTGTTGCCCTGTGATGTCTTGCATGCAGGTGACCATAGCAATCCAGAGACACCTATTTTTTTATGAAAAAAAAGCTGATTGCTCCTTTCTTGAGCTCTCCTTCAACCTCCACTTTTTTAAGAGTTGATTGTCATCCCTGTTCTGTGAGTAACAAATCAATGGTACACAGATCTCACCGCCTTTACTGCTCCTCTAGCTTCCTTCCTGTTGCTTCACACCCTTTAGAGGTTTTAGAAAGAAGGTAACAGAGAACAGGAAAGTTTGTCTGTAAATGCTGATCTCCTTTTGTTGATCTCCAAACAACCATGTCCTGTAACCTTCATGGAGAAAGGAAGGATGTCACCAGGCTTTTAAACTCACTTCATTTTCCTGGTAGCATGGCACCTCTGCCCAGGGGAAGCTTACATCTCTTGGGTCTCCTGCCATCCACCTTCTTGTGGCACAGGGTGAGAGCCTGCTCTTCTTTCTGTGTTAAAATGTGCAAAATGATTACTCCTGAGGACAGCTTCTCCTCTAAATCATGTGGTGCCCTGAAGTAATGTCCAAGATTGCTCCCAGTTGGATAGGAATAACTGATTCAAAAAGCCTCAGGCTGTTCCCACCAGCCCATGGTCCATCTCCTCAGACATTCCCCAGGCATGTCCCCAGAGCACAGCCCCTCTTTCTGCAGGCTGCCAGAGCAGGGCATCCCTGTCCCTGGGCTGGAGCTGGGCTGGGTGCAGGCTGAGGAGAGGCTGACATTACCCCTGCCGTGGTGAGGGAAGCTCAGCACAGGGTTTCTGGCTGGCTGGGGCTGCCTTTCAGAGGCCACCAACTGCATGTCCCCTGTACCACCACACTGCTGGGGATGAGAGGGAATGAGGTGTGTGGGAGCAAAGACAGCCAGTGCTCCAGGCACTGTGCTGTTAGTACTGGGGAATTACCATGTTCATGCTCATAACTCCACCACCAGCTTGTGGCCAGTGACTAAATAACCCCACAGTCAATTCTTTACTATTCCAGCACATGAGCTCCTTTTTCAGCAAGGTGATGTGGCCCCTGGGAAGCTCCAGCACTGAAGAGGCAGCTGTCTTGCTGGATTTCCCCTCCTGCTGCTGCTGAAAACCACTGCTTCCTTCCACAACGCCCTCTGGCCCTGCCCTGTCCTGTTCCCTGGGGCAGCTGGATGCCTGCTGATCTCCCCAGTGCTACCTCCAGCCCCTGGCAGAAATACCAAGTCCCCACACCGTTTTTGTGCTCCTGATTTCTTGCATCCCCAGGTAAAGGACAATGGAAAAAGCTCTTCCAGATGGTATGTTCTAAATGCGCTGAGAGAAGTCTCAGTGTGGCACAAGGGGAACAGGCTTTCAAGGCTCCTGACAGCACTTGGGCATCACACCTGAGCAGCACTTGGGCGGGTTGCTGTTGGTCCTGCACCAAGCAGAGGGGCTGGAGTGATGGGCAGGCAACTCTCCATCTCCCTTACACGATGATACCTTTTTATGCTGGGTAACATACCTGGCTATGTTCAAAAGGATGCTGGTAGCTTTCTGAAAGCAAATTCATGAGCTCCAACGAGAGTGATGCTGCCTCTCTTCTTCCAAATGTGTGGGGGAGGGGTGGGGGGGGGTGAGTCCAAATCAGTCAAATAGCACTGATTACAAGGAAGAAAAAGAAAGCTGACTCAGGTAACATCTGTGCATGCTGAGTACCAGAGTATGAAGTGTTCAGGTCAGGGTGCTCCTCAGTCACGGCCTCAAACACATGGAGTAAGCTGTTCCTTGCTGCTTCCAAGTAGACAGCAAGCACAGAAGCATCAGGGTTGGGCAGGGCTGGCCTTGGGCAGGAAGGAATAGGGACCAGGTGCAGAGGGCCAGGGTCAGTGAAGCACAGTCACCTCACAGGGTGCTGGCTTACAGGGCTGCCTTGGGAACATACCTTATCTCAGTTCTCCCTGGTCCTCAGACCTTTACACTTCATCACTTTGATTCCTCTTTTTCAGCATTCCAACCTGCACAGTGGCAAAGGCAGTGCTGCAGCAGCTTCAGGTTTACTTGGTTGTTTTCAGTGCCATGTGGCAAATAGACCCCAGAGCTGCTTGGATGCTGTGCAAAACCATGGGGCTCCTCTAATCTCAGGTGCTCAGCCCAGCTCCCAGAAAGCAGAGGTGCCTCTGCATGTCTGGCCCCGTCTGTTGAGATGGTGTGGGATTCACATTGTTACAGACTGAGGGCTGGGATACACTTCTGCAGGGAACTTTGGTGTGTTTTTTCCAGTTGAAACTGAAGGCATTCCTGGTGGGAAGTGCTACCTGTTTGGATGAATGGGACCTGTGTGCACACCTGAAGAGGTGCATTAAGGAATATGGGAAAATCCATTGTCTTTCCAGACCGAGAAGCCACTGAGAGCTGAATTTGGGAACTTCACACCCCAAGCTCTGACTGCAGCAGCACTCCCTCAGCTCACAGCTTACATTTGAAGCCTTCAAGTCTTTGGCTAGAGTCATATCTTGCAGGAGAAAGCAGAGATAGACCTTGTAAAAGTGTCTTTCCTGTAAAGGGAGCATCTTAAACATGAGTTCAGCATTTGCTGAATAGGAATAACCTGATATCTCTTCTGTGCTGCCTTACAAACAGCACTGAAGTGCTTTTTCTTAACACAGTATTTTGTCACTTCATTATTAGCGGGAGCAAGACTTACAGCTGCTAGGCTTGTAAGCCCTCCTGCCTCCAGAGACGTTACCTGTGCCTGGCACTTAGGCAGAGGCAGCCTGAGACAGCCCCACACAGCTCTCCCTTCCCCAGCATGCTGGGATAAGGCTGCTTGGGAAAGCTGGAGAGAACAACACCTGTGTTTGCTGCAGTATTTTAAGCACAAAGACGCAGCACGCTATGATTATTTTCCATGTGGATGTGAAGACATGAAACATGGTGTAATTTATGGTTATGTTAAAACTGCAAAGCATGAGCTGCTAGGGTGGCCAACGACTGAGTGTCAGCAGCAGGCTGCAGGTTGGATTGCAGCAGGCATTGAAGTTTGAGGAATGCTCAAGGGCAGGTTCCTCTTGATCCTCCAATCTATGTGGCATTTGGTGAAGTCTACATGGAGATGCATTACTCACCCTGTGCTTTCAGTGGGAGAAATTGCTCTGCGCTTCCCCAGGATTGTCATGGGCAGGAGTGGGTGGGGACTGAGAGGTCACAGGAACAGTCCTTGCAGTGCCATATATGCCTCTGTCAGCCTAATGAAAGCCTAATAATTAGGATTGCCATTCTCTTTATGAGGTAATTATGAGGTAGCACTTTACTGTAGTGGGCAAAAGTAACCCTGTAATTAGCTTGTATGATTACTCAGTTATTAGCCAGTCTCTGATGCTGCAGACAGCCAGGAGAACCCTTGGCAGGCTGTCACAGGGCTATGTGGTTTGGATGGGACCCCGGGCAAAACTTCCCCATCCTGCTACTGAGCCCATGCACAAACCTGTCAGGGATGAGGATAGCGTGAGACTCAAAGCACGAGGGGATGACCTCCAGCAGTGAGGTATTGCCATCCAAATGACCAGCTCAGCTTCTCTGGGCTGCTGAGGCCTTGCCATCTTGCATGCCCAGTGTCCCCAGTCTGGTTTCTTTCACCTGCACAGGTACAGGCTGGATTTCCCAGCTCCAAGGCTCCACCACCTGACACCCCATGATCACTGGGAGCAGCCTCCTGCCAGTGGGCATTGCTTAGCACTGCAGTGCACAGCAATATCAAACTGTTGAGGGCATGGGTTGAGAACTAATATGTTCATAAAACAAATTACTTAAGAAAGAAAGAATGAAGGGGTGCAGAAGGCTGCCGTGAGCAGCCCGGTGCTTCTCAGCCATCTGACCAGTTTGTGCTGGTGCCTGGGGTTGTTCCTCCCCAGGGGCAGAAGGTGGCATCATCTCTGCCCAGGCAGGTTGCAGCCTGCTTACCTTGCTTGGGTCTGAAGGACTGAGAAGTTTATGTGGTCACTGCAGTGAGAACCAAAGCAGCTCTGCTGGGCACGAGGGCAGAGAGCATTACACTGATGCAGGGAGCAGCTTGGCATCGACTGCAAGCCCGGAGCATGTAGGTTCACAGCTGTGCTGAAAACATGCTGGATGGGTTAATTTTTCCTTCTGCTGGGCAGGTGCAAACCCTGTTCTCAGCTTAGCTGCCACTGCTGCCTGCATCCCACGCTCTGCTGGGCTTGCGGGGGGTTGTCCCCTCCTCTCACCCCCGCCAGGTTTGTTTCTTTATCTGAGCCATTCTGGGGGCCGGCTGGTATTTCAGTCACTGAAGAAATTAGAAACTGATTTATGTAACATCTCGTGTGACTGACTGCAGGGTCTTCACAGAGAGACAACTGTGAACAAGTATGCTATCGGCAGAATAAGAAAAAGGGGCCCATGGAATCACACTGCGAGGCCAGATGCTGCTCTGCTGTCGTGCAGTGGCACCTGTGCCTGTGTGCCATGGCCATGTCATGTTTTGCTCCAGCTCAGCTCTGCAGGTGAGGCCCAGCATCCACGTTACCATGTTCTTCCCAGGGCCAACCAGAGCCAGTTCTCACCTTGAAAATGAGCTTCTGCTCTCCTCTGTTTCTCCAGATGTCAGGCCAGGCCCTGTCCCAGCAGCACAGCACACATCACCAAGTTGCTGTGTCTCCCAGGGCCCACTCAGGCTGGCATCACCCACCAGCAACATCTCTCCGGCTGCCCCTGCCCAGCTGCATCAGTGCCCAGCAGACACAGGAGCTGCGGTTCTGCAGCGGCTGGGTGCTGTAGGCTCTTTCACCTCCTCCTGGCTCCCTGCTGAGACTTTGGTGTCTGTCTCACATCTGGTCATCAATGCTCATGGTGGGGCAGGAGGGTTGGTCACCCCACACGTGCATGGGGAAACCTGGGCACAACAATTCTGGGACACCAGACCCTGGAGCTCTCCCTGACTCTCCTGGGGCTGAAGCTTTCATCTTGGATGGTCCAGGAGTTATTCTGAGTGTGCACATGTCCCTGGGCCACCGGTGGCAGACCTGACACCCCTGTGCAGGAATGGAAGCCCCACTGGTTCAGCAGTGGTGGGCGGGAAGGCTGAGCAACATGCCAGCATCCCTCTCAGCAGCTGTGATTCAGTAGCAAAGGAAATAACAAAGAAATGCTTGAAAAAATAAAAATGCTTTTGATGTGAATAGAAATGTTTATAATAATTGGATTTTTTTCATGTAAATAAGGCTCAGAAAATGTGTTTTGTCAGTGACACACAGCGAGCTCTAGTAGGTGTACTCATCTCAGGATAAAAGGAACAGAAGCCACTCACTTGATGAACCTGAAAGCTTTCTTAAAATTACAAAAGGAATAAATGATCTTAATCATATTAACTCCTAGGTGGTCGCCTGAGTCTTTGTGAGCAGTATTCATCACATCCCAGACGGTGTAGTTTTAAACTCTCACAAAAGACAACTCCAGATGATCTCATGGTCTCCTTTTCAGCAGTGCAAATTATTGCTAACACCCAAAAGGCTGGGATTTAACTCCAACAGGGCTGTGTCCATTTCAGCAAACCTCGGCACCTCTTGTTGGTGCAGGAGCCTCAGCATCAGCCAGTGTCTCGCAAGGGCTCTGGTGTTTGACAGCTGGTGAGGGGGGAGGAGGGGCTGCAGGAGCTGGGACATTCACTTCTGCCGTGCCAACAGCTGGGCAGGAGATGTAACTCCTCCTCGTGCCTCCCACAGGTTCAGGACCGTGGTTCTTGCCCAAGGTCATAGCAGCCTAGCACAGCGTCGGCCAAGCAGCTGCAATCCTAACATCAGCTGTTGAAGCTGCTATATCATCATGCTTATAAAACATGAAAAACAATGTCTGGATTGTACCTTTGCCTCCAGCAGTGTGTTTTCAAAGGCAGTCTCTCAGACTGTCTTGATCTCAGGTGAGAGGTGCCACTAAATTTTTACCATACTGACATTGATTCAGCAGCTGTTGCCAGTCTTCTTGATCGTGAAATGAAAGTTCTTTACCGGAGGACTTATTCAAATGCAAAATTAATTAGGCTTTTTTTATCTTACTGCACATGTACTTCAGGAATTTAGGAATATTAAGAACCCCTAGAGACTACCTTCTTTTCAGTTACCATGGTTCATCTCGACAAGCAGCAACCCCCTCACTTGCAGGCAATGCCAGAATTTTGGGTTTTGATGAGGGCAGGTGGGAACAATCCTGTGTTGTTTCTGGAAGTGGTGCTGAAATCTGGGCACCTCGGTGTGGTAGGTGAAGTGTCATGAAGGGCAATGTAAACCAAATTAATCCCCACTCTTTTTCCCATCCCCTTTCCTGCAACTGAGCTGGTAGGAGATGGCAAACTGTAAATTCAGTTTATTCACCCAGGAACTTGGCTGTGTGTCATGGAGAGATTAGCAAGTGAAAATGCACCAAGAGGTGCTGTGCCCAACATTTACTCTCTAAACCTGATCTGATACAAGGTACAGGTTGTTTCCCTGCAAACCTTTCATGGCTTCTGTCTCCAGTTCATCCTGGCTACTGCAGCATGCCCCCAAAATCATAATTCTGCAGCAAATGTTAAGAGATCTCACCAGCATGTTGTTTTCATTAAGTAACAACACAACAGGAGGATAAATTCTCTTACGAAAACCCTTCATGTGTATTTCTTATAAAGAGAAAGTTCAGTGTCCTCTTTCCTTTTGGGAAAAAAAAAAAAAAAAAAAAACCCAAAAAAAACTATGAAGCAAAGTGCTTTTTTATTGCCTAACCTAGTTTCTTTTCAGGAATAGAAAAAACTATAAACATTTTTAGCCTTGATTTATATTTCACACATGAATAGAGTGTGTGCAGGACAGGATCTGGTAGTGAGTGACCTCTGCTTCACACAGGAGTGGCTCACGGATGAATCAGTCTGGTTTAGATGCCAGACTACAAATGCTCACACAAAATACGGCTTTGCTCCACAGGATGGAGCAGCCGAGTACTGCATGTGGCTGTTGCAAGTTTGCAGGATCAGGCTCTGCATGCAGGCTATGTTCCCTGATGGGCTGTCATCACAAAGGGTGGTCCCCCAGCCCTGGTGCTGACTCTGTGCCTCGTGCCCTTGCAATCTACCTCACTGTAGAAAATACAGCCTGGTTTTCAGCTGCATCAGTTTTCTGATTGTAAAACCACACGAAGAGATGCGTAGGATAGCCCAGTCCTCCTGGGAAAGAAACAGCAGGACTGTAAATCTTACCCTGCAGTTTAAACTACAACTTCTGCCATGATGCTTTTGCTCTCCATTGCAGCAGGTGCTTTCTGCCTTGTTGAGCTTCCAGTAGCTTCTCTGAAAGACAACAGCAAGGCCTGTGCTGGTTTCAGAAAGAGCCGATTCCCTGCCCGGGGTTCGGCGCAGCACAGCCAAGGAGCACCCTCCGTACCTGGCCCGTGCGTGCTCCCCCGCCTGCCTGGGGGGGCCGGGGCCAACAGGGAGCCTTGCCTTCGCTTTGTGGGGAGAGGAGGTCCGTGTCCTGGCAAGCACCGCTCCGTGCAGGGAGCACCAACATGCTGCAGACAGCTCTGAATTAATAAGAAAAACGTATCCAGGTCCCATTTACAGGTTTCCCAAATGTTTTTTCTGCTTGAATACTTACTCTCAGCAGCATTTGGATTTGCACGTATGAGAGGCTGAATCAAAGGTTTATTGTCTGCACAGCTCCTCTGTTTATCCAGAGATTACGATTTTGGCAAGAAACAGCTTCTTGAGGCACTGGGGTGTCTGCAGGCACAAGGGTCACTGCAGGCACCAACCCTGCCAAGGGGTGGCTCTGCTGCCCTCCTGCTTCAGCCACATAAGCACAGAATTGAAAGAAACCCGCAGGAACTTGCTTTCCCCACGGCTTGGAAGCGAGGGAATTTGTTATGAAAACAACAGGGTTAAGAATCTCCCTGCTCCTTGGGTTGTCGTTTCCAGCCCCGCAGAGGGTGCCCCTCTGGAGCGCCTGGAGCGCACCAGCTCCGGAGCGCTGCCACAGCTGCTCCCAGGACAGGGACCCTCAAACACGGAGCCTGGTGCTGGTGTGGGGACAAGGGGCAGGGGACAAGGCTGCACACACAAAACAGAGCAGGCACGAGCAAGATGCAGAGGGGCAGCTCCTCTGCCTTCAGCCATCAAAAACACGGCTTCACTTGCCCATCACAGGAGGGAAGGGCATCTCCAGGAGATGCCTGTGTCTGCTACACACAGCATTAGCCACCCATGTAGAGGGACCCATTATTCTCTCTTGGCTTTAGAGGGGGCCACAGGGATTACTGCTACCCTGCACGCTGAAGCCTGCTCCTGGAGACAGGTGGAGGGGACACTCCAGCTCTGCCTTCTCCAAGTCCAAAGGTTAGATACTTTACCATTCAGCACCATGGCCTCTTCTGTGGTTTGAGGAATACTGTCCAGGGGTCTTCGGGCTCAAAATTGCTCCATTAGGCTGGATGTGGTGTTGAAATGTGGAGCCTGACATCTTTCTAATCCATGACCTAGCACATCAGACACTTGTTGTCATGACACAGGTAACGATGCTGTCCGATAAGCAAGGCAAAAAGAAAGATTTTGGGTGTTCTGGACAGAAAAAATATTGCTGCTCTACCACAAGAGCTGGAATTCATTATTGAATACAGAAAATGAAGTTTCAGTTTGAACTGCCAACAGGGCTCATTTGAGGCACCAAGGCTTTAGTACTTAGGTCCCTGCACATTTCTCCACTGAGGTTACACACAGCAGATGGAGCTGCCAGGCAGTTATGGACAAAGGAATGAACTTCAACATCGTGTTCAGCCTCTGGAGGAAATCTGCACATGCACTGAACAACAGCTGAGAGCATAAGCCCCCAGGGCGTGTGTTTGCTATGCCTTGTAGAGCGCAGCACATTATCTGCTACCATTACCATCAGCAGAAACATCTCTTGAGAGGTTTTCCTCTCCTCTCAGATAATTCTGCATCTTCTGAGAATTCTGAGAAACAACACACCCTTCTCTCAGTGCTCCTTCCTCAACTACAGAATAGTCAGACCTCTGCACAGCATCCTCAGAGAGCCAGCTGAACGTGGATGTCAAATACTTTCAACAGTAGCTCTTAAGTAACTACAAAAATACTTGGTTTTTCATTAACAACATAAGCAACATTTTCATTTTTTGAAACACAGAATTTATTTCTTGCTGTAACACATCACTGAAATTGCATTAGAGAGTCTGATAACTCCTTGATTTGTTATTTTGGTGGTTTTTGTGTTTTATTGTCAGATGCATATGGACCTATAACAAGGGGTTTCAGTCTGTGACACAACTGGAAGCCTTAGCACATGCCACATGATAGAAAAGACATAATTAAAGAGGATCTTGTCACCAAAAACAGTATCAGAGTCAATTCTGCAGGACCTGAAAATAAAAGAAAAATGTTTCATCAGAGTGTAACAGACATTTCTTGAATCAAGAGAAGGTATCTGGCTCATCTCTTGTGAACATTTTATTTCATCGTGAAGGATTCTTAACTGATTCTTTAATTTCTTCCAGGAACCTTGTTAGGGAGAGTATGATGTAGCTTTTGCTCCATATGTGACATGGAGTCTGTTCCAAATTCAGCTTACACATCCTCAAAAATATCTGTGATTTTGTATAAGGTTTTAAATAAATCTTGAAGTTCCTTGTTTGAATAATAAATGCTTTCATTGAACATTTCAATTAAAAGATCTCTTACATGAGTTTAAGTCAAACCTGGCAGCCCTGCAGACTGAATTCCATTCTTTAGCCAGGGAATAGGAGCAGGAGCAAGGCAGTCAGCCGCCTTGAATTTCTCTGCCAGTGTCTCAGGTGTGACCTTTAAGGACAGCTTTGAAGGGCAGAGAAGAGTTTAGGCTTCCTCATCATTCCAAGCAAATGCGATTTCCTATTATCATCCCACAAACCATAGAGAGCACCGGCGAGGGTCGGTGTGCTGCATCACAGAGAGCTGCCCCCTCCCTCTGGGTGCCCTTCCATGGGTGAGCTGTGTCACCTGCGGTCAGCACCGGAGGCCTGCAGGAAATCCATCCAGCTCCTTGTGGGTTTATCCCTCACAGTGCCTTCCTTCCCCAGTGGAGGAGGAGCTGACAGGCAGGGGAAGGAGACGGGTCACGTTATCACTCCAGGTTCAAACGAACTGAATTCCTGGGGGGCCAGTCGGGAATGCTGCACCAGTGATGACAGTGATGGCCATACACTCATGCTCTCCTGCTGCCTCAGGACTGGCTCTCCGTTCCCCGGCTGACTTGACATTCACACTGTCAGCCTTGGACAGGACCTTCATGTCCCAGACCTTAATGATGATAATGCACTAACTGCCTAATCTGCGAAACCGCCTCAGGCACCCACCGTGCTGGCCTGCTGGGAGGGGAACGTCACGGCCCTGCTGGAATTTGCTCCGTGTCTCAGAGAAGTGAGCACAGCTGGGGGTGCAGGCCCTGGGGCTCTCCTGTGGTCAGCAGCAGGTGCTCCACACGCACATCACCCACTCCAGGTGCTCACGGAGATGGGGAAGCAGCACAACTTAAGGAGAGGAACCCGGAGAACGAGCTCTTGAACTTCTTTGGGGAAGAAGATTCCTTATCCTTTTGCAACAAAATACCGTATATACAGAATTACCAGTGAACAAGCAATTCAGTAATTGGCTACCTTGTTTCATCCATTTGATAAAGAAAAGATAAAAAAGGAAAAATATTGAAGTTCGAGGTAGAAAATCCAGATCTTTTTTAGTCTAAAGTTTTTACAGTAAAGTTTCTTTTTAAGTCAATTACTAGGCTAAAACCAGCCCAGCAACTTCTTTTTCTCTTCCCTTTCTTATCAATCCCACGGTGTCAGTAGGATAAAGGAGAAGGTGACTCAAGAATCAGTGTGGCTCTTCAGAGTATGAGGCACAGTCTCAGAGGCTGCAAACTCATCACAAACTTCATCCAGGTGATCACTGGAAGCCACCCTTCCCCTCCACATATACATTTTCTGTCACCACCAAATGGCCATCCAGGCATTAATTTTATCTTTTCATCTGACTTCCAGGGGTTTCCCTAATTAAGTGCAGTTTGACTGGAAAGCATCCTCGATCGATCCTTTACATTTCCATGGGTTTAGAACATCAGGTACTACAAAAATATATAACAAGGCACTTTGGAGGTTTTTCTCCCCTGTTATTATTGTTTATCCCACTGTAGGAAGACTGCCCACTGCACCCCAACCATAAGAACTATTTCCTTCCCCATCTTGAAAATCCACCACCTTCTGCCTTCCTAACTCCACACTTCTTTCCCAATCTGCTGAACACTGCTGAGAAGCCCCGGGGCTTCCTTAGGCAGTTTGTCTGCCAGGACAGCTGCCCCTGACAGCAGGAGCCAGGGAAGGCAGCTGGGTGGGCAGCAGGCAGGTAGCTCCCACATGATGGCTGGAGATTGTCCTTGGCTTCAGCAGGCTGCAATTGGTAGTGCCAAGTCCGATTTTCATTTTTCTTTGCCACCTTATTCAAAACCTTGGGCTTTGTATATACAGCAGGTTCCAGAGTAGTGGAGAATTGTTCCTGGTACATATTGTACCACTGAAGCAGTCATTGAAGCAGAAATCTCCTAGCTGACCCCTCAGGATAATAATTTTGAGCTCCTGCTGTAATGGAAAACGAGAAACTGTTGAGTCTGTGATGACATGCCCCAGTACTCACCAGGCACTGGCAGGTTTTTAGCTAAGAAAACTCAAAATCAATTTAGGCACTCACTTTAAAACGCTTAATCTGTGCAGCTTTTGTTATCTTCACTCCAATTATGATGTCATTTTACTGGTTCCCCTAGCACCTTAATTGTCATCTAAATTTCTGCTGTGGATAGCAGTACAACCAAAACCAGATTTTCATCAACATCTCATCAGTTTTGTTAGTAACACTGACCTGATATATGCTTAACATACAAATTCTTAATTTAGAAAAAGGTGGAGAAAGAATGAAAAAATTATACAAATCTAACTGTGCTTTTGAAGGTCATATTTAATGAACCTGACCCCATTTTGCATTAAGTCCAGACCATTTTTCTAGGTCGTGTTCTGTCTAAAAATTCTCATGTGTCAAGTCCACGTGTGAGCAGCTTGTGATACATCTTCAAGTCCTCCAACATGGAAGGTCCCACTGCATGTGCTACTCAAATGGTCCCAGCTCTGAGGGCTGGCTCAGAAGTCAGGTTGTGTAATCTCTTAAGTGCTTCGAGGTTGAATTTTTGCTGCCTCACTTCCCTATCTCTCTCAGCACATCTTCCTACTTCCTTTTGTTTTAGTCTTGCCATCAGCATTTTCTTTGTTCACCTCACCAAAGCGCCCCTTCGCATTCTTTAGAAAACAACCATTTATCTTTCAGAATACATAACACCATAGACTTATCTTCCTTCAAATTTAAACATAAACTGTTTCTATAGCCCAGCTGTGCAACCTGCTGTTTTGTTGGGGCTATGGCACACAATGAATTTGAAGCATGGCAAAAATAGACCAGGAAAAGATGGATAGTCTACACAACCTGCTGTGCAAACGTTAGACTTTAATACTACTGATGGGCAGCAGGAAGTAAAATCCATCCTCTTGCCTTGGCAGGTCAAGCTATGTTAGACTTGCAGAATGACCATCAACCTGCTTCACCCTGGAGGAGGAAATTGCTCATTGCTGATGTTTGCTGCCTTAGGTAGTAGACCTGCACTTCTGTTTCCCTGTTACAGGGCAGGCACCTTCAGTAAATCTCTGCTGTAGTGCAAGAGCCTGTCCATGGTCACTGCTCCTCCACACACGGCATGATGAGCACCTGGAGGTGAATGGTCTGGAGTCACACCGCAATGCCTGACATCACTCAGCTCGGATGAGAGCTCAGCTGTAAGCATTGAGGAGTTAACCTTCCTCTACCGTGAATGGAACGGCAAAGCCACATAAAGAGACACTGCCAGGTCTCAAACCACACAAAGATGCTTTGCTGAAGTTCGGTGTTTTCTTCACAAAGCTTCCTGGTATCTCCTCTGGTCAGAAAAACAGGAACATCCTTTGGTCAGAAAACCTCTCATTCATGAAATGCCGCTTGCTGGCAGTCCAGAGACAACCCCACTGACCTGGAAGGGTTCTCCAGTTTGTTTTGGCAGTAGGAGTGGAATTAGATATGCTGATGCTAAATGGCTTAGCATTAGCAGCAAAACAGCTTAAATACCCTGTCCCAGAAGGTTAAACTGCAATGAGCCTCTTAAAAAACCCTCAGTGCAATGGGCAAGCACTTGGTGCTGTGGCACAAGGTTGGGGATCAGCCTTCCTCTCACCTCCTTGTGTGGCTATACAGAAGCAGAAAGCATCAGCATCAGAGGAAAACTTTTCTAAGTGTTACTTTTTGAAACATAAAGAAACAAAACTATCAAATTTAGACATAAAAAATAAAAATCCATAATGGAATTAAATTTGACATTAATCTAAGAATAGGGATATTCTACCTTGGATTATACTTATGCAATTCCTTCCTCTCTAAGGAACTTAAAAAATTCAGCAGCAGGGACTTTGCTTTGCAAATGTACACATTGACAAGGCGATGTGCCTGTCCTACAGGTCACCTGGGGTCCAGGCCAGCCTGCCTGGCATGGTCTGCTGGGATGGCAGCTCAGGTGTATGATATTCAGATTTTATGTGGCTGGCATGCTCGTCGACAGCTAATGGCACTGCCAGTGGATGCTTCCAATACACAGACAGCACTTTACTCACCACAATATGTTGATTCCTGATGAAATGCTCCAACTTTAAAGCACTACAGTATAGTTTATACAAGGGACCAGGATCAAAAGTAAGGAGGAGAAAGACCATAAAGCAAATAAACAGTAAAAGAATAATTTCTCCCACTCAAACCAATGTTTCCTGCCAGGCTAGAAATATCTGGTCAACAAAAATAATTTCCTAAGTTGCTTCAGAGAAGCACATCTGTAGTAAGAAAGAAAACACCATAAAACAGACTCAGCCTAAGAAAGAACAAAACAAAAAGAAGGTCTATGTTTGAAAATACTGTTTTCCAATCCCTTTTCAAGACAAGCCTCAGACATGTAATCCAGGGCGTGACATACTTGAAGTCCTGCCCTTGAAACCTTTTCTTTTTGCCCTCTTCCTCCCCATCAGGAGTCACATAAAGTATTGGGTCTGCAATGAATTACAGCATTCCAGATCTGCACCAAGTAACTGAGTTATGGGGACCGTATTTTAGCTTCCTTCAAGGCTACTTTTAGCCACCACAGTCTGGTAACATCTGGAGGCCTTGCCAGGAGGGCAAAACAACCTTCAGAGCAGTGACCTTAAAAGGTTTCTAGGAAAAACAAAAAAATCTGCAAAGAAGAAAATTTCTGCAGAACAGCTCTACCAGAAAGTTCTCCAGAGGTATCTAAAACTGCCTTGTTTGCTACAGGAACCTCAAGTGTTCCAGAAATGTGGGTTCCTGAGAGGCCAAGCAAAACTGCACGGCTTGCAGAGTGAACCTCCAAAGCCCTTAGGAACCCCTTGTTTCACACCATAATTGTTGCTGTATTCTGCCTGGGACCAGAATCTGAAGTTGTCATTTTCTCCCTAGTTCTAAAAAAGCAATTTGGCATGTGGCATGACTACTCTGTATTTCACTGCTAATAACTGTTAGCCCACTGCAGAAGCAGCAGGTGCATTCCTCCCCTAAATGGTGGAGATAAGGGATGCCCAGTCAGAGCCTCACCCCAGGACACAGGAGTCCTCCCACTCCAGCCAGCACCGATGGGATGGCTTGTGCCCCTCTTGGCTCTGCTCATCTCTGAAGCAAATCCACACCTCTAGAATAGTTTATTCTGCTTCAAGCACACAGCTGAAGATGGAATGGCTTTGCATTTGTTGAAGCTACACCTCAGCCTCGCTAAGGAGAGAAGGTAATTTGACTCTCAGCTCCCAAGAACTAGTGAAAATGTGAAGTGCTGACTCCAGGAAAATCACACCAACCCTGAGACTAAACCAGGAGAGCTGCCTCAGCTTTTCTGCTTTCAGCTGGAAACTGAATTACGCAGGACAGAAAGTCTTCAGGGCACTTTTCTGTCACTCATCTCTCAAAAGCAGGGTTTGGAGACAGCAGAGCACAATGTAAAGAGCATTGAAGTGAACTTATCTGAATTCATATTGAAGTTGTGTCTTATGAATATTTCTGAATTTTTCAAAGATCAAGTAGTTGTTATGCCACTTAGCACCTGGTAGGCTTAAAGATGTTTTTTGTTAGTATTTCAAACCCAGTTTTTGTTGTTATTTCAAACGAGAGGATAGGAAAAAAAAAAAAAAAAGGAGAAAAATTCTTAGGACACATGATTTTGTAACAGAAGAATAAACAAATAAAGCAACTTGTACTGTAGAATTCATAACCCCAAGAGTTGAAAAGCACGCTTGGGTTTCACTCATCACAACTAGCAGCTCCTACAGGCAATGTCAGTTTTTCAAAGGGTTGGGTAGGCAAAAAATTATTTTCAGTGAAATCCATAGGATTAATGCAAGGTCTCTGAATACAGTTCAAAGGTAACAGTGATTGTTTAGAAGGTTTCTCCTCACATGAGTTTTGAGGCACCTTAAAACCATGCAAATAGCAAATTCCTGATTAAAGGGTATTTTGAGTAATCATTTTCAGAAAGGCTGAAATCCCCCATCTTTCAACAAATTTTAACTGCAATTTGGAAGAAAATAAAACTACTGACCATTAAAAAAAAAAAAAAAAAAATCCCAAGAGAATTGGTGAAAGTGGCTACATCACTACTTCCAATAAGTTTTCTTATCCAAAGGGCTGTCTGTTCTTCCTTTTGTCCCCTGTCCAGAAGCTGGAAGTACCATCCTGCCGGGACTTGGCTGCGCTGTGATTTCGCGGCCGTAAGGGATCATACCCCACCAATGCTGCCTGCTGCACAGCTGCCTCAGCAGGAGCAGCCAGCTGAGTGACCTCCCTCGCCGGAAGCGCAACAGGCGCTACCTGGGCTGTCAGGGCTGCTCCTGCAGCGCCTTGAAAGCTCTGCGTGGCCTCTCCTCATCCTGGGAGGTTTCCCTGGCAGTGGGGCACAAGGCTGCCAGAGAGGCTTGGCTGCCCTGGGTGCAATGGTGGGGTTCCACGCAGACACCCCCAGTCCCTCCTGGCTCTGTTCAGGCTGTGCCGCCCATCCCTCGTCTGTAGCCCTGTGCACCAGGAGTGCGTGCAGCCTGTGGGGTCACTCCTGCACTCAACACTCAGCATGAGGCTCACAGAAGCATTTTCTGCTCAGCAAAGCAGGAGGCAGCACTGCCGCACTTCAGGGGCTTCAGAGTCAGAGCAAAGACTCAAAATACGTAAAAACATGTTTGTAGTAAAAGAAGGCTGATCACTCAATACAGGACATCACTTGAGTGGAAGAATGGGGGAAATGAAGACTCCCTGTGACCCTTCTGTGGTATTTAAAAAATCAGCATAACTCTGGGATCACAGAAGGCTCTCTTAAACAAAACCCACCACACCATTCAGTAACCTACATAAAGATACCGTCATGTTTTGTGTTTAAAGAGTCAAATATTTCTTCTGCTGTGTTCCACTCGCTTGATTGTACGTGCTTCTTAATTTCCAGGAATACCTTGATTACTCCAGGCAAGTGGAATTCACACAACCCTATTACTCAAAACTTTCATACACTAAGGGAAGCAGGCAACGTCTTCATTAAAGCGTCTCTAAGACAGAACTCACATGCTGCAGAGCTGTGATCCTTTTAAAAAGTGGATCAAATATCCCCACTGGAATTTCTTTAGTCATGGTCTGTCAACTTGCCTTGCTTCCAGACTGGAATGCAGCCCTTTGTTTTGTAAACTTATTTGATCACTGCTTTTTCCTTTTGGTAAGCGCTTTCATGTATTAGAGAAGTCATTGTTACTTTTTCACTGCTGGTTGAGATATGTAGGCAGCTCTCCTCAGAAATCCTTGTTAACCTCTGCCCTCCCTACACTTCCCTTTCACCCAGTCTTAATCAAATTCTGATTTTTATTGTGTACTGTAACAGATCACCTTCCAATTCTAGGAATGGTGACTATGTCCCTAACTACTTTTATAAGGGTGTGAAATTATCCTCATCACCTTTTCTACCAATCTTGATCCTTACATACCAGAATAAAGGGCTCAAATGCTTCTGGAAATGGAACATCATGATCCAAATGCAATGATGTAAACTTTTTTTTTAGAACAATACAATACCTAATTTGTAAAAGTAAGATCTGTAACTTGCTAGAGTAAATTCCATGTGCAAATGGATAATGCCACTGAGTTAATGTTCAGTGAGGTGGTTCAACTGTTTTCTCCAGGTATCAAGATTAACCTGGCAACCTTTCACCCTAGTAAAGAGTATGTAAAACTAGAAAATACTTACGGTGTGCTTACTGGTGCAGCTCAATCAAGAAAAAGCCACTCAAGCTTCCCTTATGTTGACTACATAAGTATAACACTAATATTTAATTAATATCCAATTACTTTCCAAGATCCTCAGTACTTGATAGGGATAGGACACTTTGAAAATCAGTCTCAACTTCCCTGTAACTGTTTCAGTTTCACACAAATGCCATCCTTACTCTGAATACCACGGGTGCACACCTCCCTGGGGATGGGGAATGCAAAAGCATTTTGCTTCATCCTGCTCAGTTCTCCCTTAAAGACTCAACAGTAGCAAGCCAGGGTTTTCCATATGAATAGAAGTATTCCAAAAGGTCAGCTCTTAAAGAAGTTTTTATGCCTTTTGCTGTAAGTCTGGGGACCATCTGTGTTTGTTAAGGTATCTCCAGAATTCCAGTCAGAAACAGTCAGAAAGCTCAGGCACCTATAAGCTGTAAACTAATTAATTAGAGCAATCTTAAAATCAGGTATGAGGTATTCAATCTCAGCTTCCCTAAAATGAACTAAATGGCAAAATGTCTATTAAAATTTCCCATAACAAAACACACTCTCATATTGCATTTCTGTATAGTATTGCCATTCCTTTAAAAGGTGTGGGAAACAGATGACATGAAATCTACACCAAAGGTAGTTGAAAAGTCCATTCATAAAACTTTTATTCCACTTACATCAACTTAATACACATGTTCTGAACAGTTATGCTTGGATTGTTCATGAAAATTTCATAAGACATTAAACAAAGCTAGCCATCATCTCAAGTTATTTCCCTGTTAACTATTTTTACAGCACATGCATGTTAGGCAAGTATCAAAAAAAAAATCACAAAAGCAAAAAACCTAAAAAAGTTAAATACATGGGTTTTTGTTTTACTGCTGTGCTCGATATACAGTGTCATTATGAATATCAAGCAATTCATTTTTTACTGCATCTTTACTTGTACATTTGTTCTTAGGTTGCTTAAACCATTTAAATACAAATAAAATGTGTAGCAAAAATAATGAAAGCAACAGCAGGTAACTTTACAAATAATGGAATGTGAACCGTTTCTCTGTCCGTCTCTAGAGAAAGCTGACTGGGTTATCCAACTGCCTTAAGGAACACTTCAGCTGCAATCGAAGATGTACACTTGATTAGAATATTCCACAGATGTCACATGCTCACCTGACATGCAATATCTATGGGACATCAGTTTATCCGCAGCCATGTGTGCTCCAGCTTGGATATTCAGACTAACTACACCTGTGGCTGCAACATTGATTATCCCTTTTTTCCATCGTGACAGACCAATATGCAAGCAGTCATCTTTGCCTGACATAGAAAGCTGTTTTAACACTGGCCTTGTGGGAAGCCACAATGTACCAAAAGTACTATGCCAAACATGTAAAACTTGTATAAAAATTTCACAACCCTATATTGGCCACCTCAGATGAAAACAGATAAATTCCCCAAATGTTAACTGGCTCTATTCCCCTAATATTAAACAAAACCACATGGGAAATATAGAAATCCAAATAGAAGTAACATAAACCTGTCAAATCGTAAACAAAAACTATTTGTGGGACAGCATGGATGACAAATGGTCTACTGTTTAAATTTCAGAATGAGGCAGACGGAAGTTGGAAGGCTGGTTAATTCTCCCCTCCTTCTCCTGCTTCAGCTTCATCTCCTTGGGTATCCGATGTCCACAACTGTTTAGGAAAGAAAACAGAGGAACAGGTACATTATTATACATTTATTACTAATAATGAGCAAGTAATTTTTATAAAGAAGGCCTATGTCTTAATAATAGCAACTTCTAAGAGGTCCTACTCAGCACAGTGGAGAAAGAAAAGGCACACGGTAACATCAATCTATTTCTTGCCTATGACAAGATGGAAATTCAGTTCTAGGTGACCCAACCCTACACTGCATTTAATGAGTAAGTTTATGAACAGTTAAAACCCAAGGCTCACTAAAATATGACTTAACCAGCAGGCAAGAATCAGACCTACCGAACAGCTAACTGTTGTTCTTTCTCCTCAAGCAAGTTCTACATCCCTTTCTGAAGGAAGAGCTTCAGTAAAGGTATCTCTCCACATCCAATGCTACAGCAAATATTACCTTTTCTTCAGAACAGGCATCTGAAGAGTTTTTTTTGTTTTTTAAACCCCAAAATATTTCATCAACATCTCTGTCCCTTGGCTCTGTTCAGTTAGTTGTGCTCCCCTTTAGCAACTTGCAGAACACTGAGCTGCCAATTTGGCAGGCAGGGCAAGGAGGGAAGAAAATCAGGCTAACCATGTGCTATGCACAAAATGTTATTTTCAGCTCCATAAAATCAGACTAAGGAGCCATTTATCAAGATTAAGTACTAGCTAAGGAAACTGAGCATCAGTTCCAGAGCAATGGTCAGGGCCAAGAAATTATTTTGCGAACCAAGTATCTCCATGCTGGCTGCTTCCAAACTATTCCCAGTCCAGTATGATTTGTCATCTCTCACTTTATGGAATTAGAGAAGCATTAACCGAATCATTTACGCTCTACAGTGTAAGGTGGTAAAACATAAACCAAATTAATTCCCTTCACTGACAGTGCTATACCACTGAAGTCTTACAGAATGGCTTTATTTTTAAAATCCATCAGAAACATTTCATGCTTTCAGGATCAGAAGGCAACAGTGAAACCTGCACAAGACCAGTAGCCTTGTCCTTGTTCTGAACATAATTGTATGGTATCTGCACTTAATCTTCCTTACTGAAGGCAATAAGCAACAAGTTATTTTACTGGAGACAGCAGCACACCAGTAGTCTGTCTCTAGACCTGCACTGCAATCTTTAGTACATTACTGTATTACTACATTAGTCTCAATTTCAGTGCTGTTCTTGAAAGGAAGAGTTACTAAGAACAGTTTTATCAGAATTTATCAGAGGTTTCTATCCTCAATTATCACCTCTAGAATACAGTCACAAGAGCCATTTAGAATGGAAAAGACTTTCAAGATCATCAAGTCCATTAACACTGCCAAGTCCACCATGTCGCCAAAATACCACATCTACACAAATTAAATATTTTCAGGGATGGTGACTCAACCACTTCCCTGGGACACCTTGCTTGACAACCCTTTTAGTGATGAAAATGTTCCTTATGTCCAATCTAAAATACACACTCATTAAGACAAAAGGGCCTGAGTGCTATGAAAGGTGCGTTACCGATTTTACCAACTGAGACATTGAGATCAGTTTAACAAATCTGCTGGGGCTGGGAGGGAAATGCTTAGGAAGAAGGGCTGCCTTTTATTTATTAATAGAAAACAAAATTTCGTAACAGAGCGAAGAAATTGTCTAGCAATTCCAGTAAAACAGATTATGATGATATGTTCAACAGTCCTCTGAACACTTCTCTGCCTTCACTCTCCACACAGACTTCCTCAGCCGTACAAGACCCGAGGTAAAACAGAACTAACAACTGAGGAAAGTGCTAGTGCACAGAACTGATCACCATGCTGAATCACTGTCTGAAGCCCACCTACCTCAGACTTCGCCACTTGCAAAACCAGCAAAACAGACCTTTTTTACATTTATGAAATTCACTGTGGTCTTTGTCAGTCACACAAAGCAAAAGTTATTTTCTACCTCAAGAAGTTTTGGATAAACACGGAATCAATGCACTCGTACAGCCCACACTAAGCATCTAAAATAAGACACATCATTCATTCAAGAATATGGACTCTTGCATCTGTTTACAGCTTTCTCCCTTGTAAAGGAAAGCTCACATCCATTACCAAACCTACTACCCTAATTCACACACTACCTAGTCAGTACCTCAGTCCAACTTTTGTTCTTGTGTGAAACAATTTGCTTTCCAACTGCTATGACAAGATTTACATTATTTTTACTGGGAAGCCAGCAATTAAAGTCAGCTTCTATTCTGTTTCAAAACCACTCATTCAGAGCGCAGCTCTTGAGCAATCCCACTCAAGGGGACAGTACACAGACACTGAGAGCAATGCCAGCCCTCTATCTGTCTCCAGTACAGAGGTTGAGAAATCACTTCCATTTGTTTTGTAAGCAACAAATGGAACAATTACAAGCAGTTTTTGCAGCAGTGTTAAGTTGCCATTCCAGCAGAAAAGGCTCCAAAGGACAAGAGAATTTAAATGTTAGACACAAAAGCAGAAAGTATGGCAACTCCCATTTTATACAACTGTACAATTTTATTTGTAGTTATTTTTAAAGTAGTGCAGCTATTTTGCAAAGGTCTCTGATATCAGCTGCACAAAGTGTTAACAAGGGGCTACATGTGGCAACAAGAACTGTTTCTTATTTTTTCATTTCTTCTTGCAACTCCCCACAGAGCAAGGACTGAACTACGCCATTTAATTATACTATTGCATGTTTGTTTGCATTTAAGTTTCATTTGCTTTAGATGTTTATCTTTGCCAGTTTTTGAAGTTTAAAAAAATTCTGCACACAAGATAAAGATTTTGATTATTCTGACAACTAACATCACAGACAGTTGTGAGTCCAAGGAGGGAAAAAAAAAAGGAATTAAGGAATTATGTTAAAACCGCAGTGAAAATAGCCTGGCTATTTAAGAGGTCCTTAAATGGACTTGCTAGCTACTAGTTTGGTTTTCAGTTTTCATGCAGAATCTCTTCCTTGCAGATACATTCATGCAGAATAAGCTATATGAAATTTGATGTAAGCTTTAAAGAGGCAAATGCAATTGTTCTCTCAAATGCTGTTTAACATTGGGTAGCAGGTTTGCTAGTCACAGTCCAGACTCATCATTTAAACACGCCAGATTCCTTGAGTAAAATAATCTGAAAAATGTGGTTAATTCATCATCTGTCAGAAAATCATGTTAATTAGCATGCAAACAAAAAACCCCCACCAAAAACAAACAAACCCCACCAAAAAACCCCAACCCAACCAAAAACTAGGCAGGAAAATGATTTAGCTCAGGATGATGTACTAGAGACTTGTTTAAGTGACAGACACAGCTCCGTGGACAGGAACAAAAAGGATAACTTGGAGTTCCAGGAAGACCAATCCTGTAATCTGTATGGAAACTTTGATGATACTCACTGTCAAGTTGTCTCTCAGTAACTGCATTATTAGCGTGCTGTCTTTGTATGACTCTTCACTTAATGTATCAAGTTCAGCAATTGCTTCATCAAAAGCCTAGTGTTATAAAAACAAACAACTCCATTAGCCATGTGACAAAAGGTTATGCAAATAATTTTAATGGAATTTCCCCCTCTTTGACTTACTGTTTTTGCAAGGGAACAGGCTTTCTCCGGGGAATTGAGAATCTCATAATAGAACACAGAAAAGTTCAGAGCCAGACCTAATCTGATGGGATGTGTTGGTTGCATCTCCTTTTTACTGATTTCAAAAGCTTCTTGATATGCCTGTTGTGATTGCTCCACTATCCCTTTGGGGAAAAAACAAACACAAACAAAACCCAAAACAAGTAAGTAATTCACACACTGTATCCAGACATACAATCAGGACTGTGTTCACACTCACATGAAGAAACCATGTTAGGAGTGAATAACTGTGAATGAGCACTTTACTTAACAAGTTGCTGTTTAATCAAGATTTTATTAAATTACAGTCTCAAATTATTAGAAAGGACAGCAGTTGTTACTGACCACATCACACGTTTGAGTCTCTTCCCAAAGCCCTGTGATTACCTGCATTTACAAATGTTTGCTGCAGTTTTGTCGCGCTGAAGATAAAACCCACCATCTACTTGATACAGTACCACAATTTCAGTGTCTTTAAACTCTGCAGGGCATCAGAGCCACATTTTAGTCACAGGAAACAGTGATAACCTTTGCCTGCCATGCTGAAACCGTTCAGTATCAGTCATCTGTGAGTCTCCATTCAAACTGCTCAGCAAAGACTGTGTGCATACCTCAACTCAAATTAAATATATATTTTAAAGGCTTCCAACACAGTTCTATTTCCAGTGCAGACGTGGAATGCATTTTTACCTAACTTATAAGTTCTAGTACCTATAAACTTTGAAGGGAGAAAAGTCAATAATTTGGCTTCTTTATTTTAGAGATTAACCACTTGTCACTCCTAATGGTTCAGTTGTACAAGTTATTAACATTTGGCACAAACCATCAACTACAACGTGTACATGAAGACTGAAGAGGTTGGCAGTTTCCTTTTTTCACTCAGGTATCTGAACTTAGAGCCTGCACGAGTCAGAGATCACGGCCCAACACAGCCCACAGGCTGCAGAGGCCAGGGAGGTGCTGGATGCAGAGCACAAAGGGGCACTTGTTCCTCAGCTCTCCACCAGCATCTGAGAAAAAGGCGGGCAGAAAGTCATTCAATTCAGATGCAAAAATGACTCCAACCCTAACATTTCTGGATCTAACCAGAAACGCATCCAGCATGATGTCTGCAAGAGTGCAGTCACTCATATTTAAAAACAAAGAAAGGAATTTTAAGGTAAGGACTCAAAAATACAGCAGGATTTCAGTAAATCTGAAAACAACTGAATACCAATACTCAGGATGTCTGTGCAATCACTATTTGTTCACCTTCAGATATTCACCAAAATTAAAGCACCGTACTGTTCTCTTCCACATGAAAGAGTGAGGACATGCACTGCACAGTTCATCAGCACTGTTCTCTCTGCACTCATCACTAATAATAGAATGCTGCAGATCAGACAGCTGCCCTAACATCTTGAAAGTGCAGAAGTTAGTACATTATAGTTGAGAAGAACTAGGTTTACTGACAGCTGAATGTAGAAACTGTGAGAAATGTTTAACTCTTCTCATAATGGAAAAGCCTTAGAAAACGGTGCTGTTTATGAAAGGCAAAACAAGCAGAATGAAAAAGAAGTAACTTCAGGGAATGAAGCTGAGAGTTTTATGTTTTAGTAATTTTCCTTTAACATAATTTTGAAACAAAGAGTGCTTTTTTTTCTCCTTATTTGAGAAAAGAGCTACCTTTTGAGCAACAATTCAGAGCACTTAGTGTATAATTTGATGTATTCTGTTAATTTTTAAATCAGTCACACAGCATAAAAGTTTTTTAACCTTGAATTCTTTAGAAAGTGCAGCTCCAAAGTTCAAGGATAAAACAGAGTGTGGTACCTGCTGGACATTCCTGTCTGCTAAACTGCAATAAGGAAGAACCCTTCCATAAAATAAAAAATGGGGTTTATGAAGATAAAAATCCAATTCCTAGATTTGGGAGCTTTATGTTGTTGCTGTATTTACTGCAAACGGCTTGAAGAATAGTGTCCAACTCAGCAGCTATTCCTTCCTCAACAACAATCAACTGCTCTTCTTCAAGGTCACAGATAACATACAGGAAAAACATGTGGCATAAAACACTGGAGGTGGGGGATGAATTGAAAAAATGGAAACCCACCAAAAACTGCTCAGCCAGGAGACTGGGTTAAATAAAAATAAATTTTAAAGACACTTCAAACAAAGATTTTCACAGTCTAATTTTAGAGCCTGTAACTTAATCCTCAACAGAAAAAGAAACTTTGGGAATCAAAATATTGTACCTCCTATGCATGCAAACAGAGATCACCAAAATTATCAAAGGAAAACATGGTAACTATAACAGATCTAAAGTACTGGTACCACATACAATTCTGCAGTCACCAAGAGCGGGTCAGTCTGCATGCAGTAAATTTTAGAAATCAAATTGAGCCTTACAAACTAAGTCTTAGGATCTCTGTGTAACTCTGCGTTATCCAGCATGCTGGGAAACCCGGGCTTTGCTGTGTTATGTGGATGTTACACACGCCAGTAGGCGGACACATCTACCCCGCTGAAGTTACTCCATGTCTGTTTCACATCTGTGCTAATCTCAGTCCAGTCTCTGAAGTCCCCCAGGCATCGCCCTGTGCCACACTGGGGGGTTTCAGCTCGAGAGCAGCACAAAGCGCTGGCTGCGGGCGCTGCCGCACAGCTCCGTGCTCCACACGCCGCAGGTTCACACACCCCCAGCTCCTGCAGGCTCAGGGCAGCCCAAGCGAGTCTGACACACCAGGCTGGCTCTGTGCTGAAGCGTGCTGCTCCTCAGGGCACGCTGCCAGCAGCCCTGAAGTGGCTCCAGGAAACAGCCTGGCACTGTCTGCAGCGAGCTGGATCTCAACGAATGCATTGCTCTCAACTGAAGGGGACTCTGCACATAGGCAGCAATGCTGTTAAGGTGTCTCCAACCACAAGCAGGTAAGGAACTCAAAATGTTGAGTACCTTACTTTTAAAACAAAATTTAGGTAAAGGCAACTTACTTGCAATTGTGACAAGCTACTTACATGAAAATATAAGAAACTTGAGAAAATAGAAGACATTTGGACATTAAACTACCATGGCTACAGAAGAAGTTTTCCTAATGGTAAGATTAATTTTATTAAACCTTTTCTCCTCCAGGTTGTTTCTAGTCTCTTTGCTCACTGAACCTATGCAGACTTCTTATATTCTGTAGAAATGCAGGAGAAATGGCAAGAATAGGTCTTCAGAAAGCTATAAGACAACAATGAGGTAAAACCCCTAACATTCAGCCAGACAGAAATGCATAAACCAGTACTTCAGTGATAAAACAGATACATGCATGCCAGAAGTTGGAGAGAGTTTCAAGATTTTGTGACTCAGTGTCCGTTTCACGCTTCCATCAGCATGCACGTGGAAATTTCTATAACTCAATTGAAAGTCAACAATCTGTGATTTTCCTTCAGAAAACAGGAAGCCTATTACTAAAGAATTTATATCCAAATCAGAATTACTTTAAAATTAGAGTTGTGTCACTGCCCCACCAAAAGCAATCTAACTGGACAATGTTTATCCATGAGCTGACATACAATACCTTTCTTGTCATCTCCAGCAGCAACCTCAGCCAAGTAACGGTAGTAGTCTCCTTTCATTTTCAAATAGAAAACTTTACTCTCTGCTTGCGAAGCATTAGGGATCAAGAACTTTTCCAACAGAGACTAAAAGGGAAACAAAGAACACAGTGTTTTGAACATATGCTGAACCAACAATTCAATTATATTTCAATTTATTTCAAAGTCAAGACAGCTTCACTTCTTGCTTATTTTCTTCACATCCTACATAACATAGTCATCTAGAGAACGTGTTCTGGATTCCAATTCTAGATATAAAAAGAATGCTGCATTGTGTGCCTTGACAGGGAGAAGGAGGCGGTGTCAATTTAGCAGATGAGTTTTATATGACCAAAGGATGGCTTTCTGTAAGCCCTTATACAGAACCCTGGCAAAAATAAGGTAATCCAAAGACTCTGGGCAGAGGGTATGCCATGGAGGAAAGTCTGCATCCACAAAATGCAATAAAAAGATTTGATATATTGGTTGCCAAATCAGAGACCAAATTATTTTACACACACAGGCAATAAACAAGTCTCCTTGGCCCAGTTCCCATTAACTTGAATGCTCTACTGGCATCACCAACAAGAAACCCCAAGGTGAACCTTAATTCTTGCATTTCCAGACAGCTAACAAGCTGACATTCAGCTCTGTAGCACCTCTATTTGACTTTATGTGCTGCCCTAACAGGTATTTCCTTTATCTTCCAAAGCAAAGGTAGCTCTCTGGAGTCACTCCACCTAATTCTACCCATTGACTGACAGTTAAAACCAGGTTTTTCTAGATTATTCTAATTGCTTGTTAACAGAGCAAATTAACATAGCTGAGGCAATCATGTAATTTAGCAAGACTTCTATTATGATAAAAAGAAAAAAAAAGGAAAAAAAATCACTAGCTCTAACACTTTCAGTCAAATTAAGATTAACAAGCTTGTCAGACTTTGTGATATTGAGTGCTTGAAGTCAGACTTTAAAAGAAAAACCAGTTATTTAAAAGTCAAAAAAGGTACAGCATATCTGAATAGTCAGAATTGAATCAGAAGCTGTTACATATACTTGGTGAAGGCAATGCAGAAAATAATTTTTTAAAAGAGGTTTTAGTACAAATTTTTGGCCATCTTTTTTCCCCCCGCTAAATTAGATGACTGCTATTGCAGTTTTGCTTCACTTTTTCAGCTTTTATTTCCAAGGATACAACAAAAATGGACAAACTAATTTAGTTCCAACTTACAGAGGGATAGCTGCTTTACAGCACTTTCCTCTCAAGGCTGTCCAGCAGGTTAAATGAACATCCCACAGGACATAATCCTGGGATAGGCATACCCTGGACAAGGTAGGCTGCAACTACTGCACTGTGACACGGGCACCTGTGGCACCTGCTCTGCTTAACAGGCCAACTATGAAGCTACAGAAAACTGTAACTAACAGAAAGAGCAAGAAGAGCAAATCTAGTCTTGGTTTTTGTTTTGGTTGCCTTTTTCTTTAATCAAACTGATAATTCATTTATATGAATAATGAATATTTACTGGTAGACTCAAACTTGCATGAAACTCCTCAAAATGAAGTGACCCACCGTAGCATGTCCCATGATTTCTACTGCAGCAGACATATAACAAAAAAATCGGGCTGACAGACATGGAAGTCAGACAAGGTTCAGCCACGCCTATGCTACAGTGAGATAAAAACCTGTAAGTGCACTTTCTTTCATGACTTCAACATAATGGATTGATTTGTTCATCCTTAATATTCGGCCTTTCCAGTACTGTGGGGCCTGGTATATAACTTCATTTTATAAGCACATGGGGAGAATGAAAATACTGCACGTCCTCACTTCCCATCCAAATGACAGCAGAGACAATTCTTTGGCAACAGAAGGAACACAACACAAGCCAGTAAGCAGCAGAAGTATTTTTCTGGAGACAGTCAAATGGGCTGCTGAGCTGCCTCATGCCAAAAGCATCCTTCTGAGGGCATCCCACCACGCCAGGAGAAGAGTTCAGCGCCAGCTCTGTCTGTCCCAGTGAAGCTGGGATGTAGCAGGAGGCCAGCACGTTTATGGGTCACACACACACCTCCACTCTCTGTTATCTCCTTACACACTCTGTCCTCACCGCTAGAGAGCTTCAAGGTTTGGAGCTACGACATTTTCTTGAGTGCCAAGAAACTCCAGTGACAACTGAAGGTTACCGGCTACTGAGAACAAGGCTCCTTACTAGTTTTCCTCTGTGAGACTTCAAATAGGCCAGGTGTGTCAGTCTGCACCAATGCTTCTGGCACTGTGAGGAGTTGTGCTCCTTCTGCATGCTCCACTAATTGGCCAGACCAAAATATTTTCAGTGATTCCAGAAACAGAAATTACTCGTCATCTATGTAGATCATGTGACTAAAATGTACAGCAGTACTCACACAGCAGCAACCAGACTCCAAGATTTAAACTTCATTTTGATCACAAATGAGGTAAAGTGGTTTGCAAACTAAATGGGTGAATCGCACCAGTAGACAGATAGGAGGGAAGACTACTAATGGTCTTCTTAAACAGACCAACGTTAGCAGGGCAAAAGGAGCTTGAACACCACAAATCTTGTACTGCAAAAAGTTCTAAAGCCACGTTGAATTTCAAAGACTGATGAACTGAGAAAATCCCTTTGAACAGCTAGTCACAGAATATAGCCAATGCAAAGAGACTCCAACTCAAACTGCATTGGGAGCTTACTCTCATTTGGAATGAAAGAGTCTATTCTGTACAAACAACACATAGGACAGGTGTGCCACGTATCTTTGGAAGAATTTTATCTATGCCAAAAACTTCATAAACAGCAACAAAACCTGAAAGCAGATTAATATTTAAAAGCTAGCATGTGAAATGACTGAAAGGAGATCTCTACCCTATTATTTATTTAGTCTTATAAATTCAGTTTTTCCTCTTTACTTTAGTACATTTATTTCAGGATCTATTTTCTTTTACTGGCATAAGTAGAGACAGACCACTCCTTTAAAGTTAGCCTGAAGATTCATATTTATCCTAGAGAGTGGCTGTGAAAGCATAACCTGCATGGATGTGGTATGGCTACAGAAACCCAGACAGGTAAGACCAATGAAACTAGTAACCTTTTAAAGTTCAATTACAGAAGACAACAGAATCAAAAGCACAGCAAATCTAACAATTTGTTATCTGCCAACACATTAGCTTATGGAGAATACTTGTGGATTCTTCTAATAGCTTTAACTGCAAAGCATCTGGAGGATACAAATTTTTCTGCAAGGAGGAATATCTTGATATTGAAGTCCTATTGATAGGTTGTTTGTCCAAAGCTTAAGCAGCACCAGCAATACATGTTCACCTTCTCTCTCCTTTACCAGCTGATAGGGCAGTGCTTTTCAGTATAGAGCTGATCACCACACAGGCCACTGAAGTGGAAGCAGCCAGACCAAGACTGGATCAGTTACTAAGCTGATGTGATCTGCATCACTGCAATGCGTACAGCACCCTGACAACTGCAGTCCATACAGCACACATCTATTATTACATTATATGTAGATAAGGTCTCATGCTTGTTCATGATGTTCCTGCTATCACAGGGAACTCCCACCCAGGTTTGAGATATACTAATACATGACTAGTTAATTACATCATCTTGATCAGCATGTGGTGGGAATGGTTTTCTGTACAAAACTAAACAACCATTCCCTGTCCTTGAAACCCCTCAAGGACACAGCAGTAATTGTCAGAGCTTTTAATTTGACAGCAAGAATCTAACTGCCGTGAAACAAACCATACCACTGTGGTCAGCTAGGCAGATGCAGCAGCATTTTAGAGCACTTTTCAGCCCATACCTGTAACACCTTGTACAAGTGCTTCTAGCACTTTTTCTAAGTCTTGTAAGAAAGACTTAGTGGGGATTACTTTTTTTTTTAAAAAAAGGATGTACTAAATCTGAATAGCAACTTTTACTAATATGCTGGCCATTCAAAGATCAGGCTTTAACACTTCACACCTGCAGTTCTGGTTCTGACTATGTCAAGAGCTTTCTGGTTCTCTGGATTGGCCAACAAACATGTTCAAACGTGGGAGATGTCAGCTGTGCTCCATGCACCATTGATAAGATTTGGTAGATTCCCTCACCCTCAGCAAGTACTATAGAAAAGTCTTTGCTTCCAAAGACATACTAGAAGCTGTCTGCACACAACCTGAATTATCCTAATGGTGAACTTCAATCCTGGCTTATTTTGAACACTAAACTGGAAAGAGATTGACTTCATTCTTACACATATTCTACTGCCTGAGCAGGATACCGTCAACAGGTGGCAACATCACATTTTGAGCCACTTTGATGAAAGTCGCGATGTACTTTTTCCTGTGGTTTTGTGAGATGAAGTCTGAAAGGTTAAGAGTTATCAGACTTACTTAGGAATGTGAAAGAAGCCTAACAAGTAGTAACAAAATAACCCAAACAGCCAACCCCCTCCTAAAAGTCTGCCTGCTTCCTACTGCAAGTGGACACACTTCAGTTGTTGAACTGTGGTGAGGCCTGCAGTTGCAGACAGGAAGCCAACACAAAGACTCCAAGAGTCTCTTCCTAACACTTGAAGCTTGTTTTAAAAGCATTTGCATCTTTGGCAAATGACTTGTGTGGGTCAGAAACCTATTCCCAAATTCACCATAAGAGCTTTAAATTAATTTTATTTTAATGCTCAGTTTTGCCTTGTTGCTTCTAGTTCAGTGCTTATTTCCCTTTATTAAAGACTTGGTCTCAGTACATGTTATTGCCTAGAAACTTTAGATTAATGCACTAGAGATGACTGCATCAACAAGTAGATTTTCTGTTTATATCTTTCCTTCCTGACAAGCAGGAAAATAAGAATAGTCACCAGATTACAGGAAAATGTAGTAGCAATTAGTGGATAATACATAGTTAAAAGCACTGAGAATGAGAAGCCTGATTTTTAAATATGAAAAAATTAATTATTAAGAGATATAATTGAATAAACCCACTAGAACTATGGGAGAAATAAAAAGATATTCTTGTACAAAAGAACCAAGGTGCAGAATGGCAAAACATGAAAAGAATATACTGAAAAAATTTAGGTACTTTAAATAGTACCAGTTTTTCTCTGAAATAACCTGGCTTCTTGTTCAATAAATAAACAGCCTTTTTGTTTTAATGCAGTACTGAAAGACACCTCACAATAGTTATGTTTTTTCTAATTTTGAGACTAAATTACACAAGAGTACTAGCTGAACTTTACTTGTCACCCACCCATGGTATATGACATAGGCATGAAGATGACATGGAAGAACTCTTGTTTTTTAAATTCATGAAAGACATGAAAGAAACTCTATCTTTTTTATAAGCTCAGCCTGAAACTAATTCAATATTTAATCACAACAGACTGGTATTTTCATGACGTAACAGCATTCCACTACCTTTCTCCAAGACATTTTAAGAACACAAGAGGGATCATAGCAGCTGACAGGACTCTCCTGTCTGCTAACCTCACTACAACACTGCCCAAAAGAGGATGCCGCTAGAAAAACACATGAACAAAGCAAGAAAGTGTCAAACTTCTCTTAGCCTCCATCGATGCCCAGGGACTTCCTGAGCCAGACGTAGTTTCTCTGGAGGTAATAACCCTTAACATGCTTCCTGTTCACATTCCACACATTGTTCAAACTCCCATTACATCAAAATAACCTCAATACCCACAATGCACCAGAGAAGAAGCTGCAGATACCTGTCTACCTGTACATGAGTGCTACTTTCATCTTTAAACTACTTCTCAGTTTCATTAAAAACAAAACACACCTATCGATTCCCATCAGAAGCTAAGAAGTGATTTTCCATTACTGTTTTCCACACAAGGAGTAGAAAGTTACAGGCTGTAAAACAACACACAATTAACTGCACTGCACAGATTGGCACACACACTACAAAGGGTTTAATGAAACCATTTGTGGCCAGTCACTTCATTTACACACATCCATCTGAATTGTTGGAGAAAAGAGATAAATATTTGCATTTTTGAAAGGTGTATTTTTAGACAATCTCTTTCCAGACCCTGTTTTGACGCAGGCTTACTATGCTGCTCCTGATTACAGTTCTGCTCAGAGTTTGGGATTAAGGGCTCTGCAACTGCTGCCTCACGGGTGACCTCCAACCCTCTTGTGAAAACCAAAAGGACTGTTCTCAGCCTTCTACTCCAGCCCAAAGTGAAGCTGCAGCTTAAAGCTAGCTTGAGAATTCTCTCTACTAGTTTGCTCACTGGAACAGGAAAACAAGAAAAGCTGTCAATATTAATGGTTGCTGAGGCACTGGAGATCTCTGCTGAAACTTCTGCTGAAGAAGGAAACCAGCCTGCTGTCTGTTCTCAGTACCAGTTACTCCATCTTCCCATCAAACTGACTGCCTACAGAAAGAGCAGCAGAAGTCTGAGAAAGGTAACAAGGCTGGCTGGAAGAGATGAGGCGAGAAGCATGACCCTCAGCAGGGGAGGAATTCAGAATTTGGGACAAGGAACCTTCAAGGGGGAGCGAAAAATTTGACTGTGGAGTAATTCACAGCATTTATGCAACAGTGGGAGATGTGATGTGCATAGGGACATGTGGAATTGCGAAGAGTGGGAGAAAGGTACACCTGATTAGCAGTTTTGCTGTGGTCAGTTTGGTGAAGATCTAGGAAGGAAACCAGTAGAGGAAATGAAGTCTGAGTAGTAAGATGTTAACTGAAAAAAAGATCTCAAAGGACTAATGGACAGAAGAAAATCCCGTATGACAGAAACAGCGCCAAGAAATCTTAGTTTATACACAAAAATACTACTAAACCAGTCCAAATGAGTTTCCTTAGAAAAGAGAACAAAGGCAGCATCACATATGGGCAGGTGAAGGAAACATGGAAGAAGTATGATACCCTGAACAATCCCCTTCATGCTGAGACATATGCCAAGGGATAGAAACAAGTCACTAAGAAGTAGCTGTAGGCACAAAAATGCACACAGGGTGCTTGGCATGGACACACAACTGGCCAGCGAAACAAGAAATGGACAGCACCTGAGGCAGTGAGAAGCAGCACTTCAGTTCACTCTTTTACAGCCATACATGCAGCTCCCTTTGCAGATCTGCCTTCCCCAGCTTAGACTACCATGTCCTTTACTAGCTAGTTTCTTCTACTCTTTTGCTTTCCACCTGGTATTTACGGCAAGGGAGGCAAGTGTGCCTCGTATCAGGATACTCGCTTGAGATAATTCAAGAGGCTCCTCAAGTGTTTCATGCCAGTCGTTACTGTTTTTACCAAAGCATGTGTAACAAACATGATCGTGAAGGAACCAAATTCTGAAGCACAGGCAAAAATACCTCCCCAGTTTAGCAGCCCGCTCTCAGGAAACTCATATGAAAGGCAGCAGCTGTAAAGACACTTAAGAGAAAAACACTAGGAATAAAGTCTTAAATTTTTTGAGGCATCACTATAGATCTTAATAAACAGTTTCCACTGAGGATCAAAGTCAATACACAATTTTTACCTGGGCCTTTTTTTTTTCCTCAGCATCACCTCACCAAACTGCTTCTTAAATACTGGGGACTTGCATCAAAATAAAATGGTACCAGATGCATCAACCATTAGTCTTTTCACAACATCCTCTGAGAAACCTGAGATAATAAAAAAGTGACACCAACTGAGTTGGGTGAGAATTTCTGCCCAGGATGTACTCAGCTACAGCTATTGCAGCTGTACTCCAAACCAGAACACGTCTTAAGCTGTCTTAAGACTCAACAGTTTCAGTCTCTAAACAAATACTAATAAAACTCCCCATAAATATGATGCAACACTTTTTATCCTTGCTCAGAAATAGAAGCAGGAGCCATTTATCTTTTAGCAGTTTGCACTTTGAGCAAATTGCAAACCTCCTGAAGCAGAATATGGATTGACCAGGGTTTTGCTATAGCATACAGTCTTAATAAAAACCTTTTATTAGGAAAAAAGCCATTTCAGCAATATAAACCTAATCTGCACTAGGAGAAAATGATCACTTAAAAGATCAGATCACTTTTGTTAAATCTTTTGTAACATAATCACGAAGGGCATTATCCAGAAAAAAAACCCAACCACCAACAAAAAACAACTGAAAACTTTTTTCTGCCTCATTTGAGCTGCCGTATAGAATCACAGAATGAAGTAGGTTGGAAAAGATCTCTGAGTTCATTGACTCCAACATATTTTATCTGATAAAAAAATTTAAGAACTTACTGTTGTTCTCAGCAGAATGACTTACTATTACTTCTGCTTTGAAGAGGCATTGCCAATCTTCTGTCAGATTTCAAGAAAAATAATCCACTGCACAAGAGTTAACATTCAGTACCCTCCCCGAGTTTAAGAAATAATTACAACCTTAATTCTCTTCAATCAATTTTAATAGCACAAGCTTTCTCAAAGTATTTAAAAATGGTAGCCAACTGTTGCCTGAATGGACAACCAGCTTCAGAGCCAGGAGCTGATCTCTGCCCACAGCAAAGTGTAAGTAAAGCATTTGAGAACCTGTCTCAGAACTGCACTTCTGTCATGTGCATGGTTATGCGACAGAAGTTTCCAGATAAAACCAGAGATAGCGCAGTATTTGTTCATACAGAGGTGCAGAGACAATGCACTAACTCTGCTCATAGTTAAATTCTGTCTCTACCACTTACAGCTTCCACAGGCTCAAGAAGAAGCTGATATATTAGCAATGCAATGTTTCTGCTATTAACCAGTGAAACAAATACACTTCGCAGCTTCACAAAACTGCAAGTACATGCAATGAAGTTCTTCCTTCAGCAGCACAAAGAAGATGAAGAGTTATCTGTCACAGTGACTAAACTATCAACTTACTTCATTTTGCTGTTTAGAACTGAGTATCAGCAGTAGGTACATAGAGTACTTGAACAATGAAGGCTGCTGTCAAATAAAGCAAGTTGTCACTTCCATGCTTTTGAACAGTATAAGCACTCTGTACCTTTATATTATAAATCAAAGCCAATTGTTAAACATTAATGCCAAGTGAAATTAGTACAGCAGGCTAGTGGTTATAATAAAGTTTTTTTCTACTTTCAGTAAATTCAAGGGGATGTAGATACATGTACAGAGGTGCATACACATGTGCAAGCAGAGTAAATTTAAGTAGCTGCACTTATGCAGAGCACCTTAGCTGATTTTATGATAAATGGGAGCATTAAACATACGTGTCAACATTATGGATGCCCTTCTTGCTAAGGTTAGAATAAATTAAAAACAACACAAGTAATCTCATATTTAAACTGATCCAAATGATGTTTCAATTATAAAAGCTTCAACAGTTTTCCAACAGTCTAATTGCTTAAAAAAGTAAAGAAAATCACTCCAGCTTAGGCACCACTTTCACTGCAGGCAAACAAAAAAGGCCCAACCAACAACCCACACCAAAAAAACCCCACAAAAAACCTACAACCAAAACAAACAAAACACACACACACACAAAAAACCAAAAACAAAACACCACAAACAAAACAAAACAACACAACCAAACCTGAAAGGGTGTAGCTACAATCAGGGAAGTGAGTGAAATAATGAGGTTGATACAAATTGCCTCTGCTTCCTACCTTCAATATATATGAGCAGTGATACCAACCAAACCCTTATTGAAAAAGCCAGACTTGGAGAGTTAATCAAAAGCTGAAGTTATAACCACCCTGGTAAGTTAGCAAATCCTGGCTACAACATTTTGCTCTGCAATATATATATATATATATGTTCATTCACAGAAGCATGTATGAACCAGAGTACTCACATATTTTCACATATGCCACTAACACATTACCATCTTGTAATGCAAATTTTAACAACCTGAGGTGATATCTAGAGTTCTATGTGCAGGTTTGAGCTCCATAGCTCCAAAGCACAAGAAAAATAAAGATATACTGAAGGGACTATGGGGCTGGAGCACATGAGGCACAAAGCAAGGCTGAGAGAGATGGATTTCTTCAGCCCAGAGAAGACCAGCAGACCTTACTGCTGCGTACAGCTGCCTAGAGAAGACAGAGCCAGACTCTTCCTTGAGGTCTACAGTGACATCACAAGAGGCAGCAGACATGAACACAGGAGGCTCTGATTACACCCAAGTATTCTTTCTGTAACAATAAACATGAACAAATATTAAGACAGGCTGCCCAGAGAGGCTGTGGAATCTCTACACTTAAAGATAATAAAAATTTGACTGATTGAACCAGATCTGTTCTGAGCAGAGCTGAACCACCTCCTTCCTTCTAACCTCAATTCTTTTGTGCACCTAACTCCTAGATTTCAACACATTAATCACCCCCTTCTGTGACTGACATTTTTGTGAATAGAAGGTTCTACAAAATGCCTTCCATTTTTTAAATGGGAAAAAAAAAAAGAGGACAGATCTCAAAGACAAAGTGCAATAAAAAATAAAATAAGGAAGCCTGAAGGAATCACAGAACTGAAGGTAGTGATTTTCAGTCAGAACACTGAATTTTCTGTTAGAATCAGATATCATCATAGCAAGAAGATTGTACAGTATCATCAGTCTACAGGTACACTTTAACCATCAGAGGACACTGACCTGGCTGAGTTTTAAAAAGACAATTCACACATGTGCATGTCAAAAACCATATGGCTTCCTGTAGAAGATCAAACTTCCTAACCCTGTCATTAAGCATTATAAAGCATTTTATAGAAGTTAACATAGTAACTTATTAGATGTTTCCAGGCAACTAGAAAATAGTTCCACAGTAATTTGAGAATGATGGCAATAGGCATTAATTCTGTGGTATGTTCTTTAAAAAGCCATTTAGATGCATTCGGAATGGAATTACACTCCCTTCCCCCAGTGAACTGCAGCCCCATGACAGGTTACTAAACATTCTTCTCCCCCTCTCAACAATATACATAAAAAAAGAAATGTAAACCTTAAGTCACTAATCTGAGATGTAACTGAATCTTCTGCTCTCACAAATTACCACTTCTAAAAAGTAAAGCATTCGTAACAAGTGGAAAAAAATCTCAAGTACGAGCACACAAGGTGTACCTTTTTACGCTTCTGAGGGTGAAATTTGGAAGAAATAATGTAGTGAAGAAAGCAAACAATTCATCTTACTGAAAGGTCCTAAACAACACCTGATGCTTTTCTGACAGGAAAAGAGTAGGGAGAAAGTGCTGAGCAGCATCTGTGTGTAACAGTAAGTCCAGAAGGCTGAAGGGCAGCCAAGGTTTGCAGTTCTCCAGACTTTAACAACTAAAAGGGCAAAAAAATGGTGAAAGGGTGCTTAGGCACTGCCAGAGGAGATTTACTTAGGGCACCTCTGCAGTGGAACTTGGAGGAGGAAGCAGCATCACCCAGAAGACAAGGCATCAGTGAAGAACATGGAACTGTCACATACTGTGCACTTAGAGGACATGCAGGAACTGCTGCAGTATGTGCCAGCCTAGGGAAGAGTGCAACTGTCTGGAATTACATTCATACTGATGTGAAGACAGCCAGGCATGTTTTCAATTATCAGTTTACATGTAGCTCATGTAAGAGACTTCCTGAAAACTACTAGAGCTCCTGAGAACTTGAAATATCCAAGCAGTGCAGGGTGTTAGCTATTCAAACTTCTCTGTACTTCAGAACCCTTGTCAGCTGAAAAATTCAGCTTACTGCAGATTTAATTTGAATCACTTCAGTTACAACTCACTTTACTACTGATCGCAAAAAGCAGTTTAAAGAAAATCCACATCTGTTATGTTAATAATGATTTTTATTATGGAAATGACAAAGATGGTTGTAGATCATTATACTGGTACTTTGGACAGACCCTCCTTTCTACCATAAAAACTGAAACAGAACATGAAGCACACACTTAGCTAACATGAGGGAAAGTATTTAACTAAAAGCTTAATTTCCTGTATCAATTGGAAATTTTTATAATACTCAAAGCATTTTCAGATGCTCAAGTATGGCAATGTACTTCCTTACACCCAGCATCACACACACTGTATTACTACTGAAAAATTTGGAAATAGAGTCTTCAAAGCCACAGCGCAAGGAACTTGTCCTACACTCAGTGTGTCACAATTATTTGATGCTTACCAGACCTACTCCAAACTAGAGCTGGTTATTTTAAACTTTAATATACTTAAATGCATATCTGACAGAACTGGTGCTGGAACAAGATATTTTAGGTGTCTCTTCTTTGTACAGCAGCACTCTGAGGCTGCAGGAAACAAGAGGATGAGTTCAACCCTTTGTAGAGTTGTAGAGGTACTCGATGGCAGGCTGAAGAAAAAAAGATTCAGGAAGCAGCAAGCATGCAGATGCAGTCTTTTCCTGTTGCAAGGTCGGTGTAAAGGAGAAAAATAAACATTCAGACCTGACTAGACAACTATTAAAACTTTTATCATTGGGCCCAATAGGGATGAAGCAAGAAAAGTTCATCACTAATTGCTCCTATTCTCTCTGTAAATTAGTAGAAGAGATAGAAACAAAGCCCAGGCAGAGTTTAGTATATTCTGTATCTTCATGATTAGAGGAGCTATTTCTTCCAGTACACTAGATTTCATTCCAATAAACAAGGGAAGAGAGTAGGACGCTGCAGAGGAGCCAGCTTTGGCCACACTCTTCTTGTCACAAAAACATTCCCTGAATCGCTTTCCTCCCTTCAACACTGAAGTTAGGACAGCAGTCACACTCAGCTGTGATGTAACACCCCGGGGCATTAAACATTACTTAAGACACTAGCAGACAACTGAACACATAACAACTCAAACAGAGACACAGCCTCAATAAAAGATACAAAAGTTGCAGAGCTGCTTTTGTACCCTAACTGATAAGAGTCATGATTAAAAGCTTTGAAAGTTTTACATTTCAGGTCTTATTAATTAATGGCATACTTTACACCAATTAAGGTTGGGTAAGACTTGCTTTTCACTTCTCTAAACAGTTATAGACTAGATTATGCTGCATAAAAATTAGAGATCTTCTAAAAAAAACCCAAAAAACCCCAAAAACTAAACCAAACCCTAGTTCTACATTTGCATGTAGCACTGTGCCGACTCCTGTTCCTAATAAACAACTGAACGTTACCACAGTTCTTTTTTTCTCTGTTAAAGCAAAGTGGATAAAGCAATACAGTCAGCCATGTTTCTAGGTGACTAAGAATGTACATGCACAGAATACTTCAAGAAAGAAAACAAGAGAATGTTTTTAAATATAAATCTAAATCTTCAACGTAACTTGCAACATCCAAGGTACCATGTGTCATCTGAAAGTATTTTTAAATCCTATCCTTTGAACACAAAAGTTTTATTTTTATTTTTAAACCCAAGTCTAAAAATGTAGTTTTATTCCTGCTAATCGCTGCCTAAGGCATTGTTTTTTCTGGACAGTAACTTTTCTTTAATGCATTAAGAAAAATTGGACCAGCAATGTTAAAAATTAGTCCGTCATCAGCTTCTTAAAAATAGTAACATGTCAAAGAACAATACCTTCTTTGAATAATATGTCTCATTAACACAAAGAGGAAATCAAGTCTCAATTTTGAGATTCAGAAGATTTAACAAGACTGTCCACCCATATTCCTCCCCTTCCAGGCACTCTATTTGCTGCAGCAAACTCAAAAGCTGGGTTTTGTTTTAGTTTTTTATTTAGCATGCACAATAAAAGCTAGTTTCACCTTTATCAGGTTTCCGTTATCAGATAAAAAATTAATTGCAAACACTAAATTCTTCTAAGGTTTCTAAGCCCAGATTTAATGAAAATAACTTCTTAAAACAAAATGTAGCTTACAAAAGAATTTCAGATCACCCTGAACTGAAAGCATCCATCCGCACCCTGACTTTCCCATTAGTAAAATAATTAAAGAAAGAAATAGCAACCTATTAGAATGCCAGATTTGGATCCTCATTCCCTTGGCTTGAACAGATAATCCACCACTTTACAACACAAGTAGTAGTAAATCAGTTCTTTTCTATGACTAAGTTCTGCATTTCATTTTCAGGGTACAAGTTAAAGAGTTATCCTTACACAAGACAACAAAACATACGAAATTGGGTGTGTTACAACAACCATAAGTGGACAGCCTGAACTGGAAGCCAAGACTCAGTTAACCATGCTGACTCTTACAAACCCTTGGAGAACCAGTCTTCTAGAAGCTATCACCACACTTATCATTTAGTTATCTCACACATCAAGCAAATTTTATGCCACTCATTGATCTTAACTTTCATTTGCTATCAGATCTTCAGGCACTTAGCTGTTTGACACTTCCCTCATGTCACATGTCATTCTGTCACCTACAGGTGATCCCTTGTCACATATGGGATGACAGCCAGCAGCGTCCACAGTGCAGTGGACAACTACTGCTGACAGTAACCTCTGCCTCACAAGTGGTTGCAGGAGCAAACTTCTGCTCCTCGTGTGCTCACTGAAGCACCACAGGCATGTGCAGTTGAAAAAACGTGACAATCTGGAATAAGCATTTGGAAGAGGTTTGGATTTCATAAACCAGCCTCCCAGTGAAAATACAGCGTTGCCTGCTGTACACATGCACATTTTAATGTAACTACAAGTCTCAGAAAATGCCTAACTTGAACATCCTTTTAGTTTGCTACAAAAAATTTTAAGTTTAAGCAGGTATCACAGCATTTCCACTGCCTCTTCCTGCAGGCAATTTTCTGCACGGCTGAGTCATAACTAACATGACATCATCCTACCCAGGGAGGGGCACAATTTCCAGAGAGTAAGAACTACCTCTTACAACTACAGCAGCATATTAAAACTGCAGAAATCAAAGAGATCTAGGATACAAATACTGCATTAAGGGGGAAGGACACTGGGGAGGAGAAACCCACAGACTAAACCTGTATACAGTGCAGTCTCAGGGAAATATGTTGTTGACCTTTCGTAACTACTACTTTATGTACACTAAGGTTTCTGTATGTCTCCAAATTTATTAGTTTCATAACTATAATCTATAGATAAATAATCAGCACGTTAGAGGTAAAGAAAAATGCAGACATTTTTTAAACCTTATTGTCAGAAACAGCATAGGAGACCACAGCTTTACTGATGGACTAGAAATAGTCCCAGAGGGCCCAGCACCATTTAATCTACAACTCTAAGTAAAAATGGACCAACAGTATCGTTATTTCTCACCAGCACATCATTGCAGATGTCTCTTAGCTCAGTCTCAATTTTCTCTCTGTATTCTCGAGCCATCTGCTGTTTTTTCTCAGCGCCTTCCGTCTTTTGTTCAATACTTGAGACGACTCTCCAAGATGACCTACGGGCTCCTACAACATTTTTATAGGCAACAGAGAGAAGATTCCTCTCTTCGTTGGACAACTCAGCTCCTTGCTCAGTCACAGATTTCATGCAACTTGCCATGTCATCATATCTTTCAGCCTGCTCAGCCAGTTTGGCCTTCTGCACCAGCTCATTTTTATCCATGCTGATATTTCTAAAGAGGAAAAAGAGTGAGGCATTATTCTGACATTGGTCAAGGACAAAGGTGTTTTAACTTCATAGGCAGAGCAACCTGTATTCTCTAAGCAGTTTGGAACTGTAAGAGGTACAACTGAAATCCAGAACACAAGGCAAACTAGCAACACAGGATGCTCAAACACATGGACACATGGAGTAGAGTTAAAGCCACTGCTTCCTCCTGAAAAACTGTAAACTTTAAAAAGTATGTTATTTTAATAAACACAAACAAAAACATCCAAAAGTGAACGGGAACCAAGTAATTTCTATCTTATGTAGAAAAACGATCTTAATTTTTTTGTCACCACTCTTTCATAAGACTACATTATCAGTGTAGCAAAATTGACAAAACATCCAATAGTAAGCTTTCCACAGACAACCAAATAAAGGCTGAACAAACAATACCAAGCAGCATCTTGAGTTTTAACAGAATCATAGTTACATGCAGAGGCACTTCACATAAACATCTGCAAATAAAACCCCACGCTGGATGTTAAAAAGTCAGAATGCAACAAATATCTAAATTGCAAGTTGTACACCTTCCCAAAATGGGAATCCCCATTATGGGATGTTCTGTGTTAGGTACTGCTGCTCTGCACAGGAGGTTGTGCTTTCAGAGACAAAAGAAAATTTTACTACTTAAAAATATTACCTCAATGTCAGTATTTCAGACAGCACAACCAGGCTGAAATCCTTCATAATCTGTCTTATCAGCACTTAAAAAAAAAATAAAAATCAAACTCTGCTAAGCAGAGACATTGAGAAATTTCTTTTGGCACAGGAAGAACAAATATTTGTCCCTCATCCATCCTTCCGTGTAGCCTAACTTGATCATTTGGAGGAATTGGTAAAGTGCTTTAGGGGTACATTATACTTTAAAGTGTAATAATATTATTAAAGCATGAACCAGTTTTGGTGATGAGTGCTTTATGTATTTCTCTATGCTCCACACACCCCAACCAAGCATCTTCATTCATAACCACGAAGACTTTTGCCATTTTATGTGACGTTAGGAGAAACAATGGCAGGGCTATATTCCGTCTTTGGAAATAAATTAAGCACATTTTAACATTCCAGGTGACTGCAAGTTTTAATAGCTCCCGTCCCCGGAGGGAGGGGAGGGGGCACAAAACTGGCGTTTGTTTGCAAACGCGCGTTGAAGAACTTGCCCGCACAGCGCGCGGTGGGGTTAAGGAGCCATTTTAAAGCAAGATTTTGGCGGTGGTTATTTACCACTCGGCGTGACTGGGGCAAACGCGGTCTCAACGCCGGCCCCGCAGCCAGTCTCCGGGGCACCGCAGGCTGCCGCGGCAGCATCCCCGGGCGGCAGCATCCTCGGCCGGGCCGCCTGCCGCCCCCGCGGGCTGGGCGCTGCCGCGGCTCGGGCACGGCGAGCGCGGTGACAGCAGAAAATGGAGCGGCCCGGGGGCGGGCGGAGCGGAGGGCGGGGCGGGCGGGCGGCCCCGGGGCGCTGCGGCCGCCCCTCCCTCCCTTCCTCCCTCCCCGCGCCGCGCCCGCCGCGGGGACACCGAGCGCCGCGCCCGCCGCCTTTGTCACGGCGGGTGGGCGCCGGAGCCCGGCCCGCCCCGATGCCGCTCCCCTCCGCCCAGCGCCCCCGGGGGAGGATGCCGCGTCCCCGCCCCGGAATAGGGAAAGCCCGCGGGCCCATCCCCAGGGGATTCGGCACGGGGGAGGGGGAGCGACGGAGGAGGAGCCCCCTCCAGTCTAGGGGAGGCCGCCGCTCTCTCCCGGACCCCTCGGCCGGGGCGGGGAGGATGGGCGGAGGCGGAGGGGCCTGGGCGGCGAGAGAGGGGGTTGGGGGAGGCCTGGGCGGAGGGAGGGAAGCGAGCGCGGCCGAGGGGCGGCCGCCGCCGCGGCTCTTCCGCGCCCGGGCAGGGCTCCCGGCGGGAGACCACGCCCGGCAGCGCCCGCCGCCCGCGCCCCGGCCCCCGCCCGGCGGGGGTGGCGCTCCCCTCCCTGTGGCCGCCGGGGTCGCCTTCACCTGCCGCCCCCTCCGCCGGTGCTTCCCCCTGTTCCCCTCCTATCCCCGGCGGAGAAAGGCCCCGCCGCCCCGCGCGGCGACCCCCGCGCAGCGGCCCCCCGCGCCCCGCTCCCTCCCCACGGAGCCGCCCCGGGGGGAGCGGGGCGGACCGGGCGCCGTCCCCCCGGCCGCCCCGCTCGGTGCTCCCGACCTGCCGCGTGCCGGGGGGGCCGGTCCCGGGCGGCGGCCCCGTTACCTGTGCGCGGCGGGCGGGCGGGCGGGCGCGGGTGCGTCGGTGCGGGCGGGCGGCCGGCGCGGACTGTGCGGCTCTGGCGCTCGCGGCGCTGCAGCCTCGCTCCCTCCCTCCCTCTCCCGGCGCCGCGCACGGGGCGTCTCCGCCAATCACCGCGCCGCTCCGCGCGGGCCGCGCGCCGCCCGTGACGTCAAGCGGCGCCATGGCAACGGCGCGCGAGGGCGCGCGCGAACCTCCCCCCCTCGCTCCCCCACCCGGCGGTCACGCCCAGAGCCGGCGGCGGCCCCGCCCGCGGGCGCGCGCCTGCACCCCCCGCCCCCACCCCGAGCCGAGCGGAGCGGGGCGGGCCGGGGGGCCCGGGGGCGCCGCGGGTTCGGGGCCGCGTCCCGCCCCTCCCGCAGCGCCGGCCCCGGCCCCGGCTCCGGCCCCGGCGGAGAGACCCCCGCACCCGCCCGTGGGCGGCGGAGCGGTGCCCGCGCCTGCGGCACGGAGCGGGGGCGGCAGCACCGCCTCCTCGTGTAGCCGCGGGTGTGCGCGGATGTCACCCGCGCCCCCCGGGCGGGCTCTCCAGGCTTTGTGCCGCTCAGCGCGCCCAGTATCCCCAGTAACCCCCGGCGAGCCCCGTGCGTGGCTGGGTGGCTGAGCCCCCAGGGAACGGGGGGGACCGGGATTGTCCCGGCACACGCGAGGCTGCGGGACGGCCCCGCATCGAACCGCGCCCCCGAGCCTCATCCTGCGCCGGGAGCGCCGCGCATCCTGAGGGTTAAAAACGAGAGGTCCAGAAGAGGATGGGAGCCTGGGGATGGCGGCCAGGGCCCCGGGAGACTCTCCCGGGGCTGGCGGATGGAGGCTCATCGGCTCTGCAGGAGCAGGACTGTCCCTCTGGAAGCCTCTCCCTTGGAAAGGCAAGCGGGCATTTCGGGCAGCACCACCCAAAGGTTGATGAGAACGTGCTGACAGGAGTAGGAAGAGTATTAATAAACATTGCTGTTGTTGGAAGTGCTTTTTCATTTTCTGATGAAAAACCCCACCCTGTTTCCTAAAGGTCTTCGAAGTCGGCATTCACGTGTCCCCTTTCTGAACAGCTTGAATCCCTGTCTCAAGTGTGCAGTCTCCTGACCTCTCCTGCCTTTCTCCTAGGCTCTGGGATCAGCACTGTCTCACAGGATTAGAAATAAAATGGAGAACAATAAGATGGAGAAAGCACCTCGATATATTTTTTGAAAAGGGCCAGGTAGGCTGAAGGTTCTCTTCTAGATTCATGTTGTAACTGGCAGTCCCATGGGCCGGGAGCATCTCCAGAGTGGGAGGGGGATTCACTCCCGGGGGCTCTCCGCCCCGTTCCTGCCCGGTGCGAGGCTCCCGGAAAACCTCGGGCTGAGGTCACGTGCTGTATCCCGGCCGTGAGCCCCGAGCCGCTCCCGCCGCGCCCCGGCACCGCTGGCTGATTGCTGGGAGCCGCTCCCGCAGGAAGAGCCCCGGCGCGGCACGGGCCTGCGTTAATGTCCACGCTCGAAATAGTCTCTTGGTGGGGCAGAGTGAGGGAGCAGCGTAGGAAGAGTGAGGTGCTTGCTTCTGGGAAAGACAGAGGAAGTAATGGATGTATTTGTGTTCCAAAGTGGCCGGGAGCGGGTTGGTTCGGTACCAGAGAAAACAGCGTCTACAGGTTCTCCCGCAGGTGCGCTGCCTCCTGCTCTTGCCCGCACGCTTCTCTCTGTCTTTTCCAGGGAGTTCCAGGACAGCTTTCCCGGCGTGGTCCTTGTTTTCCTTGCACCCTGCAGTGACAAAGTGACTGTAGACTTGAGAGTGAGATAAAGTGATCAGAACGGGGCCACTTTCATCTTTGAAACAGTGATCCCTGTGTTTTGACTGGATATCAGAAAGGTGCTACTTTAAGATCCTCATGACAAAGTTGACTTTTTAAGAATTAGGCTTTTTTTTTTTTTTTTTTTTTTTTTTTTTTTTTTTTTTTTTTTTTTTTTCATTATATCATATAGAGTGCAGTTCTTCCGTGGCATCATTTTTCCTGCAGGGTTTGTTTCTGGATTTCTTACTACCCTTCCTCATGGCCTAAGGTGTATGTTGGGGTTTGTCATAATGTATGTCGTACTCCATGTAAGTTTTGCCCATCAGCCTCTGGTATCTTAGACATTAATTTATCAGTGGGGTATTTAAAAAATTATTTCTCATCAGTTCTAGTTCCTTCAATTAACTCCAAGGTTTAATGAATTTCACTCATGTTCCTATGGAATGTTGTTGGAAGGCTTGTGGAAAGAGCTAAAAAAAGCAAAATAGGCAATATTGTGTAGAATGAAGCTCCCCAGAGTTTACTAGCTGTGTCAGGTGAGAACATCACTGTGGCTTAATTTAGATGTGAAGAATATAACCCTCCTCTGTTTTCCAAACGATGCTTCATTGGAGTATACAGGTACAGAGGGGGGGGTTTGAAGCAAACATTGTAAGGCTCAGGTTCATAATGTATTCCAATACACAATGCTTCATCTTATCTGTTTTTATTTTTTACCATTATTTTCCACTTTAGGAAGCAATAGGAGGAGAGCTTTAGAGCTGTACTTGAACACAGATGGTATGATGGCACAGCATTTGCTGCAACTTGTTTCAAGTTATGTTACAGAGTTCATTTTTAACATAAGCTAAAAACCCTTATTTTGTGGAAAAGTCTCATTGAAATGGCAACCACCCAAATATAGAGCATACATTTTCAGAGGTACATGAATATTTTCTGGTAACACGATGAAAAATTAACTGATACAGGAAAAATTATGATCCTTAAAAGTGCATAAAGAACCCAGACTGGAGCCTGCATTAGATGAAGCACAAGTGCATATTGCTTTTTTATATTTCCAGGAAATGTAGGGGAACTCCGTGTGAAGTAGGCTGCAATGCTGTAGGCAGCATTAATAGTTTTGTGGAAGGAAAACATCAGCCTTTCCATTCTGTCCTCTCCATTATTTTTGGTTTTGGAGTGAACGGAACATCTCCCGCAACAGCCCTAATTGCCACTAACCACAGTTTTTGTTTGCTACCAGCCCCATGCGTCAATAGATGCTGCACTCTTTCCCCTTTAAGTGGGCTATTTTTGCCAAACACCATTTCCACTCCTCTGGATTTCATGAACGCTGCCATTTGAAACAGATCCAAGGAATTAGACATTACTCACCTTTGCATATGCTGTCTCTTAAACAGATACTCGCCTGCTGTCTTCTATTCTTACATTTCCTGCACTTTTCTCCCATTGTGGAATGTTCTATTTTGTCTTGCTTGTTGCAGTTTTGACCAAGGAACTTAGTCTCTTAAAAACCTAGGCTTTAAGCAGCTTTCCTGTCCCTCAGATGCATTTTCTGTGTTGCTTTCCTCGCAGCTTTTTGTTCGATGACTTGCACTTTCACTATCTCAGACTGTCAGGCGGCAGCCAGCAGCAAAAACTCATTTGTAGAGTTAGAAACATTTGCATATGAAAGTACATATATGCCTGTTTATTTACACACATTCTCACTTTACTTTCTTACATCAGAATAAGAAATGGAGGGATGGGGAAAGGGAGGAAATTACTCCAGATATCTTCTATTTCCCCTCTAAAACAGCTTTTAGTTCTTCTCCCCCCTCATCCTTTCTCCACAAGTGCTTAGTTATTCTTTCTTGTGCTTAAAGGTAATTAATTAAAAGCAGACAAGTACAAGGTAGGGTCATCCCCATACTAGAAGAGGATGGCAGGATTTTTGGGGGTTGCCCCCACATAGACCAGGAAGGATAACCCAGGAAATCTGTAGGAATAGCTCTTAGAAGTGGGTGAATGTTGTCAGGACTGGAAGGCTCAGTGGTGGTGACTCTTGGTGCTAACCAGGCTGCTGTTAGAATATGGAGATGTTCTGTATTATTGTTGGTTGGTCTTTGTGTGTTTTTTTTTTTTTTTTTTTTTCTGGGAACAGGAAAATGAGGAAAGGCAGCATAGCAAAGGGCATTTCCCCAGAGGCCAGGAGATGATTCTGCAAATTTACGGCCTGCAGAGAGAAGAAAAGAAGAGCTGGCAATTCTGTTGTGTGCTCTCCTACTGTTAGGAGCTACGTTTCCTAAAGCTGCTCACCTAAAACCCTGATTGTTGTGATTTCGTTACATACCTATCTGTGCTGATTCTCAGGCTCCATGATCATATGCATTTTTATGCAGCCTTTGTGTAATTCTGTAGGGTTTTGAACTTCCTTCCCTCATTTAGCGAAAGTAAGTTCCTTCCATTATTACAACCTTTCTGGAACAAAACATTTATTGACGTTTTTAGGAATATATCGTACCTATCTTTATTTCTTTCCTTGGCCACTGCCTGTGATTTGCAAGCCAAAATTCAAGCTTTGTGCAAGGGAACGAGATGTTTTGTTCACCTCCTTTGTAGTCTGATTGTGCTTTTGGAACAGATGCCCTTCGTCCTGAGGACACTTTTAGCTTGACACACCTGAAAGACTTCAATGAAGAGTGCATGCATTTAGAATATTCTTTTCTTTTTTGTTCCCTCCCCCATCCCCAGTGTTCTGAGTCAGAATTTGACTCTCTGTCTCGTGCCAGGGATAAAACATGAATTGTGGATAATGCTACTATTTTCCATCACCGAGTGGAAAGTAGTCAGAGCTGCTGGATCTCACAAGGCCTTTGTCTCTGCCTCATCAAACATTCTGTAATCTTCTCATCTGTCTGTTTGTAGTCTAGGTTTTTTTTATAAAAATTAAAAAATTAACCAAAGAATCAACATACCAGTGAGTCCTGCATAAGTAATCCTTTACCTCGGATTCAAATCCTCAAGTGAATTTATATATGGAAAGATTTAGGTGTATATATTAGAGAGTTAGTGCATGGTTGGAAGTGTCTGTCTTGGTTTGAAAAGACAGGTGTCTGCTAGGGAGAAGCAGGCCTCCCTAGGAATGAGGAATTCAAATCCTTTTCTCCGTTATAATTTGGAAGATTAAAAAAAACCTTTTCAGTCAGAGCTATGGGGAAAGGAATAACAGTCCTTTACTAGTAACTATAACAGGACAGACAAACAACAGCAATTATAACAATAGTAGAACAGAACCAAGAACCCCGAGGGCAAACGGTGGAAGCTCCGGCGCTGATGGCTGGAAGCGGTGGGTTGTCCTCGGCAGGCAGGGGGTGTCCTGGCAGGCAGAGGTGGCAGTGCCGGAGAACCCACAGTGGCTGGATCCGGGCTGACCCAACATCCAGCAGGGCAGAGAAGAAACTCCGAATTCCTGGGCACTCCAACAGATGATAGAATTCTCAGGACCAGACTCCTCCGTTAACTGTGGATTTCACACATCTACCTGTCGCCTGACTGTTCTCCCCGGAAAACCGAGAGCAGCCAGCCCCCACCCTCAGCTCCCGGGAGCTTTTTTGCGCCCTCACAACTAAGTGATCAACTTCCTTTGCCTGGGTTGAGCACCCTTTAACTATTAGTATTTAGTCTCCTAGCAACTTATGGGGGGGAAAAAATTCTACAGGAAAACTTAACCCTCAACAGTGTCCCTACGGGTAATCCTCCAATTCACCTGTCAGTACAATGCAAAGATACTTTCCACCAAAATAATTTTAAAATGTTTGCAAACATCTTGTCAACAGTGACAAGTATCCAAGGAGGACAGGATACTCAACAAATAAATTGCATAGAAATGATTAATTGTAGGTTACCACATTCCCTGATTCTGAAAAAAAATAATGTAAAATGGCAACTGCCTTCACAGAAGCTGTCAACCTGTGATGAAGATAAATCAGCACTGCTCTTTGCTTCCTACTGACCTTTCTGAGAAAGGAAGTTAGATGCTGGTCTTCCTTGTTTAGGGAAAGCTCCTGGAACTTAGGAAAGACTGTAAGTTTGGAGAGAGGTCATTAAGAGCTGAATTTACTTTAAAGAACTTTATTTCTGACCCTCAGTGTATGAAATGGGGGAAAACATCAGGAATTGGCTGCACTTACAGGGCTGCAGTAACTTCCAATAATCCATTAACTGAAAGGAGGGTTTCAGAGGTCTGGGTGGTGAGGCTGTCACATATATATATGCATGTTTGTATAGGTCCTGAATCTCATTTATTTTCTTTCATTGTAGTGTTCAAGTACATTAGTGACATTGTAAAAGTGCAAATTCTTGAGTTGTTGAGAGCTCATTTTGAAAAACGCATCATGCCATTGCTTTGGGTGTATCTGTTTTCTCAGGGAAAATCCAGTTTATTTCTGTATCTGCACTGATCTTCCAATGTTATATACGAACTCAAAAGTTGCATGTAAGAACAAAGTTCAACACTCATGAGTAAGGTTGATTAATCAGACTATTTTGAGATGTAGCTAGGGAGCAACTGTTTTAGGGCGGCTGCTGCAGTCATCAGAACTGGGAAGAAACCAAATGAAATATCCCCACCATCAGCAACAAGAAGGAGATTTAACATGAATGTTTGAAAACACTTGGCTCGGCAGAGGCCTGCAAGTAGAATATACATGGTTGATATATTATGATTTTATTATAGTCTCACTCCTATCTGATTGCCTAATGCTGAGGTATTTGCGTGTCTTCCGAAGATGCAGAGCCCATCACATCTATTTCCTTCACCATTTCTCCCCACAGGAAGCAAGAGGGATGGTGCCATGCTGTGCCCTGGCATGCGTGGAGGTGGCTGGGTTCCTGCTCCTCTGGGAGCACTGGCTGGACCTGAGTCCTTGGGGCTGCAAGTACGAGTTTGAGTGAACTTAGCCTGGCACAGATAAATTAACTGTGCGTCAGCCTCATCCCAGTCCTTCACACAGGGCTGAATTACCGAATCCAGAGTAATCCTGTTCATTTATAGATTAATACAGTTCTTTACTCATTGCAAACAACAGCCGTTGGGATTTGGGAACTCAGAACTCTTTATATATTCATTTCCACTATGAGTGAGCAGGATAACACTTTAAAAGTGTTGCCAGAAGAGACAGGATGTCTTGAAGCAAACTTGAGACTAACATTGTCCTATTATACCTACTTTGATTTATTTTTGGGCTTATTTTTTATTTATTTGTTCTTACTAGCTAATGTTATTTTAATGTTGATTGTCAGGAGAAAGGCTCCATAATGTCTTGGTTCAAATCAATTGTGCCACTTAATTTCAGAGCTTCTTATCTTGCATGCAGTTATCCTGAGTTTGTCTCTTATTTTTTTAAAAAAAATATTTTTTTTGCATTCTTTAGAAATAGAACATAGTTGTTGGAGTTGAAGGGACCAGAAAAAAATGCTAAGGTGAAAATCTCATAGAGTATGTTCTGAGGATTTCTGGAGGACCTAAAGAATTAAACAGCATAGCTCCGATGGGATACACACCAACTTCTGAACTCTCACTCTAAACATTGTCCGTTAAAAGGATCAGTGGGTAACATATTGAACCTATAGGTCTATAAGGTAATCCAAGGATTTATTAATACAGTGAATTATTTATCGGATAATAATTTGAAGTTAAAAATAAAATGAGGCAGTGCTTCAAAAGGCCATTTTACGAGATGGTCCTTTTTAATTTCTAGAGTAAAAAAAAAAAAAACTCATTAATCACTTACTGGTATCTGAACAGTTCAATAGAGCTGTGGATGGAGGTAAATTTACTAATATATTTTACTTAGATTTCCACAAGCCCTTGGCAAAATTATCACAACAGGCTACTAAAGAAATTCAAAATGTAGTTTTACAAGTAAAACTTAGGCCCATAAATACATACTAAAGTAACTTTATTCAAGTTATAGGCATTAATAGCACTTCTAATCTTGAAGCTTTGCTTAATGCAGTAGGAATTTACATTTTCTACTGGTAAAATCACTCAGTTCTCTTGTTTTCACTGCCGAGCATGTGCAAAACCATCTTGACAGCTCCAGGCTGCTAAGCCCCAAAGAAATACATAAAATAAGCATTTTCTTGCAAGTTTCCTCAAAACTGCCTGTCAGCTTCAGTTTTGCATCCCAGCAACCAATTTCAACTCACTTTATTTTACACTGACTACATTTATCAGAATTTATTTTTATTCTTGATAAGATATTGAAGGAAGATCTCAGGGCCGCATATTGCTGCCAGAGTGTTAGACAACATTTAGCACGAACAGGATCAGAAACGAAAACCTGGCATTTTTTTACCCTGGTTGCCTTTGAAGTTGGGTTTGTGAGATTGTGTTGTTTATTTCTCTGTGTATTCAGCAACTCCCCCGAAAAACTTTGGGACTGGGTTTCAAGCAAATTTGAAAGACGAGCTGAAATCTCAAGATAAATAAGGTCTGTGAAAAAGTGGAGCTGTACAGAGGACAAAGCACCTAAAGAAATGCCTGTGCTGAGGGGGGCAGGTGGATGCAGCCCTTACACAGCGGCTGAGAGCCACCAACCTCATGGAGCGGGCTCAAAGATCTTTGATTGAGCGTAGCATGTGCCCTATAGACAGTGGGCCTTGGAGAAGCACCTGAGGTTCTAATGGCAGAGGAGATTTCAGGAGACAAGAAGCTTAAGTCTATGCAAACAATCGATCAAACCCCACCTTGTTTGTTTAATTTTTTACAGAACAACTCGATTCTCTTCCCCTGCCTCTTTTTCCTCCTTTTGGCCCTGAACATCTTTTCTCCTCCCAGGATCTCTGGAGTCTGTTACTATCTTTGTATTCCCTTTGCTCTCCTGGCACAGCATCAAATCCCGTAACTTAACCAGTCTAAGAATTCTGTCTGATTTAGAAATGAGGTCTCAGATATACCCTGGTGTGAGCCAGTTAATGGCTGGCTCTTTCTTCCTCCCATGAAGTTCAACCAGGCCGTTAGGATGTGCTCCTGTCAATAGTTGCAACAGAGCTAATTGGTACTTACCCCTTTCCATCCTGACTGGAGGATCTCTTGCTTTGATATTTATCCTCCTGAAACACTTGTGGATTCTTATCATGCCACCTTGTCAGCTACCTGACATTTTGAAGACCCAGCTGTTGTGTGTGGGAACTAATGAATCTAGTTTAAGAGAGGCTAAGTAAAATGAAGAAAATTATTACTTTTTAAAATCTATACGCACATTTCAAATAGTACAATGGTTTTATGATGTTTTTATATGGAGTTTTACAACCGTCCCACGGGGTCTGTATTACTCAAAAAAATCATGTGAGAGTTGTGTATTTTACCAATCAGCTTAGCTGGAGAAACAAAGAAAAATGCCTTGCCTTCTTTGTCTTTTCTGTCAGATTCTTCCACAAGATGGATAACTTATCTAGCCTGGAAATTTTTGTAGTTCTTCTCTGGTCAATTATCTAAACAGGACACAATTAAGCTGATGTCAAAACAAAGACTACACACATGTATAGTACTGGGCTGTGATAAAAGCTGCTCTTCTACACAGCTTCCAGCTTGTGAAACCTGACTGGTTTTGCATAATAGATAAGCCCCAGGAAGTATAAAATTAGTGGGAGTACTTGCAATGTGGCCAAGTTACAGTTTTACAGTCGTTTAAAGGTCAGCAGCAAATTGACATCTACACCCAGTCCTGCAGGGAAAGGCTCTGTAGGGACAGAGCTCTCAGGCAAATGTCCACATGATTTCCCTGTGGCCATATGGAAAAACCTGAGGGGCTGAGATCGTATTTGCAAGCTAGTGCCAGAGTTACCAAGCCAATCTTTCTTGTAATTTATCTAGGGTGGACTTTGAAACCTAAGCTCCAAAGAAAGATTTTTGAAGAAAAAAAATCCAGGCCTAAGGTCTCACAGGGCAGGCACTCTTTTTTTCTCCCAACTTTTGGGCTCTCTTTTTTGTATTACTTAACTTGAAAAGGATGTTTCAATGAGGAAAAGGTTAAATTCCTGAACAAGACTACCAAGTTTATAGATGATATTATCTCTCAAATAGTTAATGTCTCACTTCTCAGTTAAACTATTTTGTTTTTTTCAAACTTGGCAGACTTCTGGCCTAGCTAATTAAGAGTGTAACTAGGCTGTAACCAAATGATCTCTATGATACGATAAAGCAGCATGTGAGCAGCAATAATGGCAGTAGACTAACTTCAGAATGCTGTGAGTTGCTCTGAGCTTCACCAACAGATTTGTTGATCAGCTCCAGATTTTACAATGTCATTTTTCTTCTTTTACAGAAAAACTGTCACCAGAACTGGTTACAACAAATGCAAAAAGTTGTATGGAGACAGCAGCACACAGGAAGACTTGCTAGGCTATGGATTAAACCAATTATTCAGAGAAGATGGTGTGCACAAGGAAAGCTCTGAACCCAAAAGCAGATATTAGATGGCCTTTGCAAGGAGAATACATGGAGTGACAAGAATTGGGGAAAAAAACCTGCTGAAAAAAAATGTTCCACTTACTGTGAAAGCAGAAAAGAAGGAGGGTAATAAAAGAAGAATGAAGCCTATCTAGTTTCAAAATTTGGCTGAAGAAAAAGAAGTGGTAAAAGCCACTACTACAGATGAGATCCATAGATAGTCTCATGGGATATAGAAAGATCTGTATTGTATCCTGCAATTATCAGAATGCACATGGGGTAGGCATTTTTAAGAACTAGTTTATAAGACAGAGTGGAGATTTGGAGGTGTCCAGCTAGAGCTATGGTTGATGTTCAGGCAGGAAGTTCTCAAAATGTCCCAAATTCCAGGCTTATATCTGTCTGTCAATGCAGTCCATGCTACAGCTGCTCAGCACTGATGAAGAAACTCTCTGAACTTCTTGTTTTCTCCATCTCCTACTGGTAGCTGGTGATGAGGAAAGCACGGTTAGGAGTTCTCTTTCTGATGAAGCTTTTAACTTCTTGGTGCCTAGGAACTTGGTCTGTGACACAAAACTGAATCCTCAGCATCTGGACACAAATTCAGGGGAGAATTTTCCTACAGGATTTGGGTAACAAGCTAGACTGACATATCTTCACCTCGGCTGTAAATGAAGCCTCTCCTGGCACTTGGACAGTGTGCCACTCCCAGGAAGATTTGGGAGTTTGCTTGGCATGTCCTGTCCTTGGCTCACACATTCCCTGGCACAGCTCTGACATTCATGCAATTTATATCCCCAGCAGATCACTTCCCCAAGTAAATATGGCATAACAGCTCAGAGGGTGGTCGAGGACTGCTCAATACATTCTTTTGGATATATGCAGAACTGAAATGCTCTTTTCCTGTGCCTTGGTGCTTTGCCACCAACCAAAAATTCCCGCTCTCCCCCCTGCCGTGATCTTCCTCCCACAGACTAGCCTTGCTGGAGATTTTGTCTTGCTCCTCCCTTCCCCAGCAAGCTTCTTGCTCTGACAAATTCTCCCTTGGCTACAATAGTTCCTGCTGGGTTCCTCCCAGTCTGTGGTCATGGCTACTGGGGTGGATGTGAGCATACCTGGCCCCAATGCCACAAACTCTCCCTTTTCACCCCAACAGTCTGCAAACTGCTTCAAATTCATTAATCCGTCCTGCATATAATTTGAAAGCTCATTTTCTTCAGAGGAAAAATTAATTGCAAAGAGAAAAATGTCTCCATCTAAAACCAAGCCTGTGCTGTTTTAGGAGTGGAAAAGAATCCCCAAAGAAGATGACAAAAACACACAGTATATTATTTTGATTACAGTTGTTCTAACTGAATATTTTTACAGATCTGACAATTATTAAAGGGATTCAAAAATACAGGAGGTACATTTTTTTTCCCCTAGTGTTTTGAAATCAATCTCCATGTTTGCTAGAGATCCTTTTCTCTGCTCTTTTGTTCCAAGGTCCCCAAGTAAGATAAGTTTTTCCTGGGGTTTTGGGGGGAGGATCTTGGTTAGGCATTTGTGGCTGGCTGACACAAAACCATGGGTACTGCAAAGGCAGTATTTCTGAGGTGTGGTACCACTGGGGGCTTGTTTGGTAACCTCATGGGGGGATCTTTGCTGGACCAAGTGCATGCTGCTCTTCTCATGTCACACCTGTTGCGTCTTACTTGGAGCATCTGTTTGTTACTGTCAGGGGACCCCGGGCTTGTGGAAGTTGGCTGTCCACAACACCAAAGGGAATGTCTTTTATCAGGCTGGGGGGCATTAACATGGTTTTCTTGTGGAGATGACAGCAGCAGGTTTCTGCATATGTTTGTTTCTTCCCATCTTCTTTTTCATGATGAATTCAGTCAAGGTCTAATTTGAATATATAAGGGGTTTTGGTCTTTTGCCATACTGCTGACTGCTGCAAGAAGGGTGCTAGGGAACCCTGAACTCCACACAAATACATAATGAGTTTATTTTACACAGTAATCACCAGAGAAGATGCAAAAGTAGTAGCTCTTAGGGCACAGAGCAGAACCAAATCTTTTCACCCTTGTTTGTGAGCTGCTGTTGCTCTTAGGATCAATGCTTTGTTATTAATTTTTGGACAAACATTTAGCAGAAGCTAAGGATCCCCTTGTGGAGACTGATGGCAAGAGTTTGCCCTGAAGAAATGGATTTGCCCTCTCTAAGGTGGAGGAGTGGATTGAATTTGGGTCCTCCATGTCCTGAGTGCTCTTCCCACTGAAGTGCTGTGTCAAGGTGATGGGGAAGAGAAAGTAGGTAACTTCATTCACTGTTGGAAGGGAAGGCTTGCTCTTCTCACAGCTCTACCTTCAGAAGAAACAATTAGCTCTTAATCCCCAGCAAAAAACAAATTCTTCCCTTCAACCTGGATGTGGGCAGAATGAAGATGCACCATTGGAGAGATGGTGCAAAGGATCTGGATGCCAGGCCTGTGCATGCAGCAGCAACAGCAGAGGCATTTTCAGGAAACAACTGACATGACTGATGGAGCTCTGTCATGCACAGCAAGTAAAAGGTGTAGGCAGAAAGTCTGTCCTCTGGGAAGTACCAAAATCTTGCCAGAACTTGACATGAGGTGGGTGGGGAGGAAAGGGAGGTTTCCATGTTTTCTGCTGAAACAACATACATATTCACAAGCGTCCGTGTTCACGGTCCTTATTGCTGTGCTGGGTTTAAACAGGAGCCAGCCCCACTTAGAAGGCAGCTGTGTATGGGACGGGCTCTGGGTTGTTATTCCTACTTCCGTAACACTTGCGTGTAAAGATGTCAACCTGTGCCGAGATCCCGTTAGGCTATAAACACAGCAGGCTGGAATCCCTTGGAGAAACAGAGGGAGAGATGACTTGCCTGCAGATAAACAAGGCAGTGGCAAAAATAGTACCTGGTCTCTGGACTGAAAAGCCAGCCTGGAATCAGCCTGGTTTGTCTTGTGCTTCCCACAGCTCGCAGACAGCTGTGGATATGTCAGGCTGAATTGGAATCTGTTAGATCTAATTAATTATAACATATTAAACAATTAAAATAATGAAGATCAGGCACAATCAAATTTCAAAACAAAGAGATTTAGCAAGATTAGGCTGTTAACACTGTACAGATGATGCCATTAATCTTGGGAGAGATCCAGCATAAATGATACCATATCTAGCCAGCTGGGAAATGGTAAACTGGAGGTAATATCAGGTTCCCAGTGTAAGGGAGCAAATGTATTTTCCCATTCCATTTTGCAACCTTATTTTTAGACAAGAACAAAATAGTGAACGTATCGAGACATGAATATATGTGCCCATATTCCCTAGGTGTGATGGCTGTGAGTCATACAACTTGTGGACTTCAAGGAGACAGGGATTTCACAACTTGAAGTGCTCGGTTAATTGTATATACTACTGTACTTCCCATTTAAGTTTGTAAGAGTTATTCTGTTATTTGTGGTCACTTTAGCACTGGGGAAGCTGACTTTGACTGACAGCTGGGGGAGCAGAAGTTGTTCTTTGTCCATAAGACAAGTACAGCCCTTCAGGAGATGAGAGGGGGCGTGGGGCCCCATGCCCATTCCTTTCCTGGCCCCTCCAGGATCTTGTCATCACTGTTGTCAGCAATAACGCATTTATGACACTGATGTTTGTGAGAAGAGCCCACTCTGTGGCTCACTTGAGGCCCCCTGTGTCCCCCCCTGGAAACCCAGGTCTGGTGGATGGTCCTGGAGCCTGGGCACAAAGCCAGGCAGAGCTGCAGAATACCCCAAAGCTGTTTGTTGGAGGCTGAGCATGGGGAAGAACAATTTTAACAGTTGCTAATGGAAAAGCAGGTGAATGTGACCAAAGGCCTGGCCTGTAGTTCACAGGTAAAATGATTTTACTAGAAAAGGAAATTCTTTTTAAAGAGCCAAAGAACAAAGATATTTGAGGCCTCCTCTGGGAAATAAGGATGAGCAATTGGAACTGCTGATTTTCTTTGTATAATCAAATACTGTATTCCTGGAGGGACCTTTTTATTTGGTTCTTTGCTCTCTCTGGTTCCTCTCTGCAATGTACACAAGCTGCAGTACAGAAAATAGAGATAGTTGAAGAGAGATAACACTGTACTGAGAGAATTTAATTATTAAGTCCTGGTGGGACTGAATGGGTACGTATGGAAAGAATGGAGGAAGATGAGCAGAAAGAAATCCTAATAATGTCTGACTGTATTAAATATTTAATTGAAAGAAAGCAAAAGATGCATCAAAACAAGCTTAGAGTTCTTGAAAAATCTAAAAAATACTATTAGGCAATGTATTTTCTCTTTTGATTTGGCTTTGGACAAACTTAGTACTGTGCCGCTTTCAAGGAGGACACTTTAGCAACAGATGTCTGAGGATCTCAGAAGGCACTGGGGAAACAGACCAGAGGGAAATACTCCCTCTCTTTTTCTTAACCACCACCTCCCACAGTTGCTCAAGAGACACCCGTGAAGTCCTGCATGGGTGGATGCTGGGTGCACCAAGACACAAATACTGGACACCCATTGCCCCACAGCAGCAATGCTGTTTCATTTCAGGCTGACCCGTGAATGGAAGATTTTTAGCATAGTGATCTTGACCTCTCTTGTGTCCTGTCAGCTGTTACTTCCCAGTGCCCTTGGGCTAACTGAATTTGCTCCTGCTGATGGCCTTTATATAGTTCCCTGTCCTGGCACTTGTGTTGAAACTGGGCTTTCAGGTTTTTCAGTAGATCTTGGAATTGCAAATTAAAATCACATATCCCTGCTTTTACTAGAAGCTTTGCTGAGGTCCAGAAGTTGCTGGAAGCCTGATACTCTTCACCATTTACTGGCTGTGAATTATGTAGCTAGCCATATTTTTAATTTCCTTTCATTTACTTGTGTGTGCAGGACCTCTGTCACGACCAGCAGGAAACTCTCTCCTGGGTACAGAGAGGCAATTCAGCATCTGTGCCAGCCCTGGCTTGTAAAAGCCTGGCAGCTCTTGACAAACAAAGCCTAGAAATGTTGCTATTAAAAGCATTTATTGAATAAATCCATATGTGACAAAATGATAGCTGCGAAAAGCAGTAGAATTGTTTTTTAATGGATAAATCTTATTTGAAAGGTAAAGCTGAGCTGGGGAAGCTCAGAGAACAGTCACCTGAGGATAGAGCTTTGAGCAACGTGGGAAAAATTAGAACCAATATGAACAATATAGAGGATAATAGATTTGAGAACATCTGCTTTGAGTGGAAGCTTTCATGTAAAGAAAAGAGAGGATAAGCCTGGATTTAACTTTGGTATTTGAACGTTCTCACAAATAGAGAGAGCAGAAGGAGCCCTCGTTCCCTTTAGCAGGCCTGCAGCAGTTGGGAGCAGCAGGAGGTCCAGCAGGCTGCAAAGGGGTGCAGTGGGGAGGGCTCTGCCCCCCGGCCAGGGCGCAGCAGAGCTCCCAGGCCCAGCATCGCTCTGCACCTCGGCCACAGATGGCCCCAGCCAGGCTGTGACAGGGGCAGGGCGCTGAAACCTCCCTACAGGGCAGAGAAAGGAGCGGAGGAACAGGGATTGTGTAAAGGCTCTTGCAACAGCTGAAGAGCAGCTCTGCTGGAAATCCAAAATTGCCATGGGACACGATCCTGGGTTTATGTCTCACTATGCTTTGGCCTTTCCTGAGTGGTCAGAACTTGGTCTAGACATGAAGCAGGAAAAAAAAAAAGTCATTGTTTAAAAAGAGACACGGGGACACTATTTGGCCATAAATTCCACACCCCCCCCCCCCAAATTTGCTATCTGAATTGTTGCTTAGATACTGAATAGAATTAGTCCTGATGGGCTTTGGGTGAGTGATGAAATATTTCCTGTTGAGGGATGGGAAACTCTATTAAAACTGGCAGTGGCAGGTGTGGTAACCTAAAGGTGCAGAATAGCCTTCCTGGGAATAAGGAGTCTCCAGCAAGGATAGACAGCTCCTGACATTCATGAATGCAGTATGGGAGTACTCAAAGTAATTCAGGAATTTCTTGGCACACATAATATCCACATTAGGAAAATGTTTTGTATCGTTTCAGAGATCATCTAGCTTGTCCAGCCTCTTCAAAGAAATTAATGGACAAACTATGGAAACAGCATATCAGGATTATAAAGGTTTGTTGAGAGCTAGAAAGAAATGAAAGGGAGGACTGAAAAATGTTGTGAAAGAATGAAAACAAACAACATCTGAAAGTACAGCATCAGAACTGAATATGCAGATAACTCCTGGATGAATGTCACATGCAAGCTGGTAGAGAAGGCACTTGAGAAGCAATGAGTTCAATCTAGCAAGGAACAGATTTTTCAAAATCAGACATAGGGAAAAGTAAGAAACACCTACTATGTTTGGAATATTACACATACAGGTACAAGTGCCCAATTTAGAAATGAGTCTGACATTCCTGCTCACAAACTAGGAGCAAATGAATGTTTGTGTGCACTATTGCTGTAAATCAGTCTTATCACCCATGAATATCTTGCTTTTGGAAATGTCAGTATTTTCTGTGGAAAAAAAAATCCTCTCTTCAGTTTCTTCCCAGAATTGGATGCCTAATGTTGATAAAATTATTTCAAGATTTATCTCACTGGCTTTTCTGTAACAGCCGTTTCCCCATGTACTGCTTCCCAAAGTGGTAGTGGTAGAGCTGTGACAGATCATCAAAGAACATCATGGGCTCAGTGCTTGCAAACCATTTTTAATTAGAAAACATCTTACTTAAACACCCACCCTCCCCCCAGTTTCCAAAATTTGGGCTACTTAAACCTTCAGAAGTGTCTAGGATCCTTGATTTCTACTATACTTTACTCTTTAAAAAGAGTGGATAAAAGAAATAAACTCAGGTCAACACCTTATACAGGGGAGAATAGCTAGAAAATGGAAAACAGAAGCACACTGTATTTGATTCACAGGTAGCATCCCCTTGGCATTAAAAGTGAGCCAGGGTACATTTGTATTCCATTCCTCAGCTAACTGGAATGTCATCTAAGTAAAGCCCAGCTCTGCTGTCTTTGTCTCCTTTCCTCCTTTGCCTGGTGGTTTTGTTGTTCAGAGGATGAGCATGGGAGGCTCTGCTCCCTGCCAGCCCCAGCCAGCCCAAGATGGTTTCTGTCTCAGGAGGGGAAGTCTTGATTCCAAACATTTTGCAAAGTGCCTGCTGTATGGGACCCTATCACTGGGAAGAGTAAGAACGCTCTGAGAATAGAATAGAATAGAATAGAATAGAATAGAATAGAATAGAATAGAATAGAATAGAATAGAATAGAATAGAATAGAATAGTTGGAAGGGACCTACAGAGATGATCTAGTCCAAGTAGATATTAGATATTATATATTTATTAGATATTAGAGATTAGAGATTAGATATTAGATATTAGATATTAGATATTAGATATTAGATTAGAGGTTAGATATTAGATATTAGATATTAGATATTAGATATTAGATATTAGATATTAGATATTAGATATTAGATATTAGCAAAGCCTTCTGCAGGGGCAGTGTTTTCTCACCAAGTGCAGACAAGCTACAGATGCAGACCTCCAGCTTCCCCAGGGAAATGTACACTGCCATATGCTCCCCACACGGGGTGAATGCTGGGCACAAACAGCACAAAGCACAGGACTTCAGGCTGTCACAGCAACACAAGGCATCAGCCCCAGGAAACAAGGCTCAGAGAATTACAGAATCACAGAGTCACAGAATCACAGAATATTCTGAGTTGGAAGGGACCCACAAGGATCATCGAGCCCATCTCCTGGCCCTGCTCATCACCATCCCCAAGAGTCACAGCACGTGTGTGAGAGCATTGTTCAAACAGTTCCTGAACTCTGCCAGGCTTGGTGCTTGGTGCTTGGTGCTCATGGCTGCAGTGGCTGGCACAGGAGCAGAGGGGGCCAGGGCAGTGTTTGCTGCTGGGGGTAAAAGGAGGGCCCCATCCTGCAACAGCATTTCTGTTTTCACCCTTCCTATCTCTGCAGTAGGGGTGGCAGTAGCAAGCCTGGTTTTCCGTCACAGTGCTGCCCTTCCTTCCCCTTTCCTGTGGCAGGAGCGACTCAGCCCTGGCCCCTTGTTCTCAGGATAGCAATTCTCAGTGCCACCAGCTCTTCTGAGGAGCCTTTGCTTGATCCTTCCTGGAATTCCCCACAGCAGAGTGCTGCGGTTAACGCTGGGGATTCACAGCAGCCCGTGGCCCTAAGGCAGCCCACAGGAAAGGTATGAATGTGTCACTCACAGGAGTTCTTAAGGAAAAGCCAAATGCTTAAGTTATATCAGGATTCAGAGCTTGCAATCAGCTTTTGCACCAGCAGAATGACCTCACGGCTAAGGCAAGGTCAGTGGAACTGGAGAGCTGGGCCCGTCTCAGCCTGCAGGGATCCGAATGCTCGCATCCATCGGGAATATCACCAAACTGTGCTGCCGCCCATCTAGCAAAACCTGACCTTTTCACCACTGGACCCACTGAGGAGCTGCTGCCTCATCCTCCAACCCTTCACTGCCTCTTTCTGAGAGAATTTAGGCAATCTGCTCCAGCCTTGAACCTGTACTATTAACTAGCAAAAGCGCTGGACTCAGATGCCTTTGAAATCACTTTGCTCTATTTCTTCCAACAGTTCCCATTTATATACTGTGACATTTAAGTGTCCCAGACCCCTGAAGCAGAATGACTGGGCAATTATAACCTGCATTTGTTGTTCAGCTTGCGCCCCCCTCCCGTGAGCTGAACCGTGAAAACAGAGCTCACACCAGCTCTGCTCTTGTGAGCAGGCAGCAGCATTTATAAACCTCCAGGATGGGGCTTTATGGCCCATCCACAGTGATGGACGAAGAACTCCTGCAGGTGCACAAAGCTTGATGTTCAAATAGTCAGTCTGATATCTAGATTCTTCCTTCCACAAGACCTAAAAAGCTTCTCAATAGGAAAGGTCTTATCTGGATTTCCCATCCAAAAATCCTGTTTCTCTGTTTGCAGACTCTCTTGTTTCTTGGCCTAGTCACAGTGGAGGATGCTGTATAAAGATTATTTATTATCAACCTACCTGGGAATGGAGTAGGACTGTTTATAATGATCCTTTGTATTTCTTTAACCCTTTAGACCTGTTTTCTTAGCTCTTGGCAAATGTTAGCACTTCAGCCTTGCAATGTCTCTTCAGGAAGATCAGCGCAGTTATCCATGGGTGAAAGGTGGGAAACTGAGGCACAAAGGTCTTAAATGGCCACTGGCATCCCTGGCTGCTGTGTGAAGTGGATTTAGATGCAAAGCATTCCAGCTTCAGATCTGTGCCAGCCCTCTCGTAACAGGGCCAGCAGGAAGAGATGAGTATGAAGAATTCTGCCATCCCAACAGTAGTACAGTTTGCCAGCTCTTGCCTGGACATGGGGGGCTCTAAGCAGGACTGATGGGTCACAGGGTTTGGAGGCTGTAGCACCTTCCATCACCCTTGCCCAGGGGCAGTGATTTACACTGGGTGCTCAGGTAGGACAGATGATACCAACAACCACTGTAGAATTGCCTGGTGTTTTCTGTCAAGAGACCTTGATGGGAATCAGAAGGTACATTGCTAACACAGCCAATTCCTTTCCAACCACAAAGACATCCTTCCTTCCCCATGTGTATCTGTCACTTGTTTCAGTAGCTGCCATGTTTTTCTAACATGAAATAAACACATATAATATGATTTTCCCCCCTATTTCTCAAGTTTATCTGATGCAAACATATTTAGAAACTGGATAATAGAGCAGAATGCTGGCCTTCAAACCATAACTTTTAAAGTTGGGTGAAAATTAAAGCAAAAATAGGTATTAAATTTGAGAGAGGCTGAAAAAGTTCTGTTGGAACTTGGAAGAATTTCAAATGTTATTTTTAACCAGGCATTTAGCTCTTATGGGAAACAAAACTTAGAAGGACAGATATAATTAGGTCAGATATTGAGAAACTTATTAGGCTTTGCTACAGATGATCCCAGGAGAATGTAACTTAAGCCCTTTTTTTGTATTAAGATTCAATCATGGTCCTTCACTTTTTAGTGTAAAATAAAGTAGGATAGCAATATACTTTGTATTACTAACTGCTTCAGCATGCGAAGCAATGGATATTTGACAAGAAATCTGAGGACAGAAGGCAAGATTTTTATTTCTCTTTGTACCAAAATACATAACATTATGCTAGCATCTGTGCCTGCTTTTGTTCACTGTGTAGATACAATTGATTTACTGGTGTATCGTGGGAATATCTGATGTTTGGCATCTCCCAAGCAGCCCCGTGCAAATATTGACTGCACCTTGCAGCGTGATTGCGATGCAGGCATTATACCTATCACAATTGGGGAAACTGAGGCAAAGAGCCCCAGTTTGAGCAGCACTGAGCCTGTTTCACTGCTGCAGTCAGGACTTCAGAATTTCTGCCTCCTGCTCCCACTACTTCTGCAGAGACCTCCACCTTGACAAGAGAAGTATGTGCTTCATGCAAAATCAGGGGAGAAAAGCCTTCATCAAAAGAAGAAAGGAGCCAGTAGGTGGCTGATAGTGCTGTTAACACACGGATCTGTCATTACTCACAGCATTTATCAAGTCTGTTGCTGTGAAGCACAGTGTTCTGCTTTAAAGTAGGTGTCTAATTTGAGGGATACTGGTTTTCCTAGCAGCTGCAATGTTCTGGGGAGGGAGAGTGGTGAGTTGCCTGCAGTGAGCTCCTGTGCATCATTTGTTGTAAAGTCTGCCCAGAGAGAAGTGAAAGTGGACTGGAGTCGTGCTAGGCAGGTCCTGGATACCAAGTGTTCCCAGCACAGCCCCACTGGCTCAGGAGTAGAAAAAATCAGTATTTTCACTAACAAAGATTTGCTGGCACCTCTCCTGGAACTCAAAGCCAAATCAGACACAACAAATAAAGGTGAAAAAAGCTAGATAGCATGAATTTTTCAGGAAGATGGTTTAACTCTGTCAGCAGCAACAGGTCTCCTGTTGTAAAATGTTTCTCCATTCTACAGGGAAGTTGTGTGTATAGTTATTAGCAAAACTTCTGTAGTGTAGGATCAAAATGCAAAGTGACTGGAGTATGTGGATTTTGGAGTTTGTGTTTAAACCTTCATCACAGATGAATGAAATAGAAGGAATCTCTTCTTGTTTCTAGGCCATGTCCAGGCCAGAAGTGGTGGTGAATCTGAACAACAGATTAATCTTGAATTCATCGTGAATCTGAAGCAAAGAGCAGCCAGATGCTCTGGCAGGACCATCTAGAGCTATCTAAGCACACTCAAGACAAGCTGATTCAACTGGTGTTTACCGGGAACAAGACCCCGTACCTAACATGGCATTGGAGAGACACAAAAGAAGCCAGGGGCAGAGGATATTTGAACAGGAAACGTCAATATTTCTTATACTATTTTTGATATTTCACCTATAAGTATAGGTGAAAGGCAACCATATAAATTCCTGTGGTAAGTAAAAATCTCATGCTTGATCAAGACAAAGTGGTGGAAGGTAACTGATTCCAGTGCTGCATATATTTCTAGCAACACAAAAGTGTCATCCATCCCACTGTTACCAATATTCAGGAGTTTGCTCACTATCCATATTTGTAAATGGTGGCAATTGCAGTCAGAGTTACGCTGTCTGCCCCAGAAGGTATTAAGGTTGATGAGCTGTTCAGAATTATTGCTAATGACTACAAGGTAGTGATATTGCTCTTCACCTTTAAGGTAGTAAGTCCAGTCATGCTAGAGCAGTAGTTTCCTGGAACAATGTACTTTTACTTTCTAATGTAAACTGTACTCTTATTGATGCAATAAACTGCAACAGTTTCTTCAGGCTGTGGAAGACTTCCAGTAACCCATAAAAGCCTCAATCATGTTATTTTGTAGGGTGCTGCTTCCTCCCAGAGCCTTGCTTGCTGATCTTGCTAGAGGGCCATACAAAAGAGATTGTGTACAGCAAATCTGGTCATTTCCAAGCAGAGCCTGGTTGTTGTCTCACAAACATGCCACTTCCTACCTGCAGTCACAGAACCTCACTGCCCCGAGAGACTCAAATCAGACGAGTTGTAACTCGAAGTCCAGAAGTAACCATTCCGAGATAGGGAAGTATCTTGGATAACCTGCTTGGCATAATGCTTCTTGGTAGCACCCAGACAACAAACTGACTGAAATTAAAGCTAAGTAAGATTAATATTATTTGAGAATGCACATGCTTTCCTGTACTCTGCAGTCACATTTCTACAACAGTACTTTCTTACCCACTGTTTCATTGTGTTTCTGATCTGAGTCATCTGTCAAGTCTATCTCAAGCCTTGTCAAGCCTTGTATAGTTCTTCCAAGAGAGTGAATTTCCTTACTCAGGGTACATTGGATAAAAGAAGTTTGGTGGGGGTTTTTTTTGTTTGTTTTGTTTTGGTTTGGTTTTGTTTGTTTTTGGTGGGTTTTGTTTTTTTTTTTTTCTTTTTTCCTGAAGGACAATGTTTAACTTTTCTCTATCAAAAAAACCTATCCCAACAAATCTGTGTTTTTGCTTCTGTACCAAGACTCTAATTTTCCCAGGATACAAATATCATGTGGATGCATAATGTTGCACTCTAACAACTGGTGTGGCAGTGACAGCTCTCTCCTAACACAATGTCCAAACTCTGAATTCCACATCTGAGTATTCCCTGCTGTAGGCAATAGTGCCTGCACCTCTAGAGTAGCGGCAAGGGGGCAGACAATGCAGAAAGCAAACTCTACTTCATGTTTTTACAATGCTCATCTAAAATATACTATCAGGCCAACATGGAACTTCATCCTCAGGCTTTGAGAGGTGAAACTGAATTCCTTTTAATCCTTGAAACATTGTGTTTCACTGTTAGTATTCAAAGCAACCAGTAGGATGGCTACTTGCCTTTTCTATTTTTCAGAAGAAAGCAAAACCAAATTTTTTCCTGGTTTGATACCAGAGAGACACTGTCTACTTGAAATAGAGCCAGTTTGTGAAAACGAGTTAAAGTCATCTCCTTGCCAATTTTTGTGGGTGTTCATCCTGCCTGGTTAGCAAAAAAAAAAAAAAAAAAAAAAAAAAAAATCCTGCAGGGAATCTCATGAATGCCAGTGCAAGCAGGTAATGAAGAGCTAAGTCTCTGCTACATTTCTTTCTTCCTTCCTTTGAGGAGGAGGAGGAGAGGGGAAGGCAGATGGTACATCTTCTCTGGAGCACTGTGCGTATGTCTGTTTTTGAAGCTTTACCTCTATAGAATTGATGTGTTTGACTAAAGAATTATATCTTTGCTGCAGAAAACAGGAGCAAGATATCAGCATGTTCCCTGACTGCATTTCTCTGAGCTGGAGAAAAAGTACTCTGGAGAGCGGGGAAGGGAGAGGGCAGGAGCTGCTCACTGCAGGGCAGTGGAGGAGATATCCATGACTACTGCCAATGTGCCAGTGAAAGGTGTTGGAGAGTGCTGTTCAGATTTACCAAATTGATGTGATTTATTGAGCTTTTCTTTCATCCCCCTCCAAAAATGTTATGTCTGTTCAAATACATTTTTTACTTTATTGCTCACAGTTGGAGGTGTTTCACACAATGAGGCCCAGGTAATATAATGCAGTTTCCCCACATTTCTCCATGGAAGCTCAAAAAAATGCTTAAGTGCTTCTTATTTTTTTGGATAGACCCTCTAAAAATTGAACCTAATCCTTGTTCCAGCAGTCAGCTTGTGGCAGAACAGTAGAAAAACCTATTTCAATTTGAACTTCATAGATACATTAAAAGACATTTCTTTATTCCAGGTAAAAATATAGCCTAGGACTTCTCAGGGAAAAAAAAAAAAAACTAAACAAGTCTTTAAGCCATTGTTATAGTAAATTTTATTCATTAGTCTCTGATCACATTCTAGAGAAGACAAAAAGGTGCATACTTATAAATATTTACTAAATTTGGGGGGCATAAAGTGCTTCTGCTTCAGCCAGCTGGGAAGTTTGGAGTCTACCACTCCAAAGGAGTGGAGTATGTTAAAAAGATATTTAATTTTATACTGAACACATTGAATGGTGTTCATTTCAGCAGTCACCCTTCTGAAAACATTTTATTCCAACATATTACCATAGAACCACACAATGCTTTGGGTTAGAAGGGACCTTAAAGATCATCTAGTTCCACCCACCCTGCCATGGGCAGGGACACCTTCCACTTGACCAGGTTGCCCAGGGCCCCATCCAGCCTGGCCTGAAGGCTTCCAGGAATGGGGCAGACACAGCTTTTCTGGCCAAGCTGTGCCAGTTCCTCACCACCCTCAAGGTGAGGTTTGTATTGATTTGACTGCCCTTCTCCTGTCCTGCAGCGAGCAGCTGGGAGGAATGGAGATGGAGTCAAAGGTGCACTGCCAGGCTGTTCAGAAAATGGTAGACATGAAGTTCCTGTTAAAAGCCATCTCTGTGAACCTGTTGCTTCAGGTTAGCGTAGAACACTTGGGTGAATCTGGCTAGGCTGGTGCCAGGCAGTGTTTGCCTTTGGATTGCATCTGTGCCAACACGGAAATGGAGTCAATGTTTCTGGACTGTGATCTGGCTCCTTGGAGCTGTCGTGCACCACAGCATGCCTTTCAAGTGGTGAAGAGCTCCTGTGAACTTCCCACTGGCTGTGCTAGAGCCAGGCATGGTTCAGCTGAAGGGCACACAGGCAGGACTGAAATATCTTTGGTATGGGACCCAGAAAAAACAAAATGGGTTGAAGTCACCTTTCCATGTATCTTCACCTTGATTTCTCATTCTACTCTGAAAAGAAGCCCTAGAGATGTCTCATTGCTTCAGCATTATAAAGTTAGGGAAATAAGAATTCTTTATTTAATCCTGACTATTCTGCAGCAGTTTACTTCTGATCTCATATATATTGTACCACACACAAAGATCCAAAAATCTTCTCCTGTTTCTGTTGGACACAGCTAAAAAAGACACAGGGGAGTCCCAATGAATCAGCATGCAGCTACCTCAGCCCATTGCTTCTGCTGAGATTTCAGCAACACACACAGCAGCTGTGGAATGCCTGTGCTGCTTTACATTCAACCCCTGGCTTATTCTGAAATAACTTACATGCGTGGGCAAGCCAGGACAAGGCTGCAGTGCTAACCACCCTGTCTTTCTGTCTTCAGGAATTCTCCCGTGGGAAGGCAATGCTTCATTTCCTCTTTAAAGAAGTGATTTGTCCCCGTATCTTCCACAGCTGCACAAAATGAGGAGACTAGACAGAGGATCTGTGCAAAATGAGAGGCTGGAAGGGGAATAAGCAAATCAAACTCTCTTCATGTTAAGCTCCCATTCACCATTTTGCAGTGGACCCAAACCAGAACACTGAGACTCCTCTCTAATGCCAGGGAAATTCAAATCCAGGTCCAACTTAGAAGCCTAGGAGTGAGAGGTAAGGTAATATGACACTTCTCCTCGGGATGGCTGTTTGAAAGAATGCAGGAAGAAGAAAAAATTAACCCTGTCCAGGTGTAAAGTGAGCCACATCTGTCCTTCATTCATAGATTGGGGGGGAAGTCTCCCTTTTGCATAATTCCTGTGCCACAGGCAAGAAAGGGCATGATACTGTTCTGATGACGAGGGTCTAAGGGATGTGGAGTTCATTATGAATATTGCAGACTTTGCAACACTGACTGCTGGTGTAGAGAGGGCATAACATAATCAGCATTTTAGGAATGTCTGCTTTCATTTGATGCAAAAAGTTAGCAAATAAGTTTCACTTGATATTTATGTTTTTATAGGTGAACCTTATCAACTGCAATATTTGGTCAGCTGTGTAGCGCTGGATTCAGAATGTGCATTGTAGCATCATCTGCAATGAATAAGTAGCAAAATAAAAACAGGAAAATGTGGGTCTGCTTCTGCATGAGGTGGGCACCCTGATGCCAGAGGATACAGGAAAGGTGGAGTTACTGAATACCTTCTTTGCCTCAGTCCTTACTGAGAGAGGTGGCTGTCAGGAATCCCAGACCCTGGTGGCAAGAGAGAAAGCCTGGAGAAATGAGAACTTCCCACTGTTTGAGGAGGATCGGGTTAGAGATCACTTAGGCAAACCTGTCACACACACATCAGTGGAGCCCAATGGGACATGGCCAGGACTGCTGAGGGAGCTGGCAAGTGTTATTGCTCTCCATCACCTTTGAATGGTCATGGAGGAGAGGTGCCTGAGGACTGGAGGAAAGCCAGTGTCACTTCAGTATTCAAAATGGGCTAGAAGGAGGACCCAGGGAACTACAGGCCAGTCAGTCTCACCTCAGTCCCAGGAAAGGCGGTGGAACAGTTCATTCTGGATGTCATCTCTAAGCATGTGAAGGAAAAGAGGGTGATCAGGAGTAGCCAGCATGGACTCAGCAAGGGCAAATCATGCTTGACCAACCTGATTGATGTGATATCATGACTGGCTGAGCAGATGAGGGGAGAGCAGTGGATATTGTCTACCTCACCTTCATCAAGGCTTTTGGCACTGTCTCCCATGACATCCTCACAGGAATGCTGAGGGAGCGTGTGTGGGGTGAGCAGAGAGGGAGGTGACTGGGCACTGGTGGACAGCAGAGCTCAGAGGGCCGTGGTCAGACACAGAGTCCGGCTGGAGGCTGCAGCTCAGGGTGTTCCTGGGGGTCAGTGCTGGGTCAGTCTGTTCACCTGGTTCACCAGTGACCTGGACAAAGGCACAGAGGGCACCCTCAGTGAGTTTGCTGATGGTTCAATAGTGGGAGGAGTGGCTGATACCCCAGAGCCTTGCGCTGCTCTTCAGTGACTCCTGGACAGGCTGGAGAGAAGTTCTGTAAAGGCAAGTGCAGAGTCCTGCACCTGGAGAGGGATAAATGGGAAGGAATAACTCCAGGCACCAGCACAGACTGGGGCTGACCTGCTGGAAGCAGCTCTGCAGAGAAGGACCTGTGGGTCCATGAGCCACAAATGTGTGTGCCCTTGTGGCCACCCTGGGGTGGCAGGAGAAGTGTGGTCAGCAGCTCAAGGGAGGGGATCCTGCCCCTCTGCTCAGCCCTGGTGAGGCCACATCTGGAGAGCTGTGTCCAGTTCTGAACTCTCCAGCTCAAGAAATACAAGGAAGTACTGGAGCAGGTCCAGTGGAGGGCTGTGAGGATGATGAGAGAGAATCTCTCTTATGAGGAAAGGCTGAAGGAGCTGGGAGAAGAGATGGCTGGGAGGGGATCTTATCAATGCATATAAATTTGTTAAGATCAGGTGTCAAGAGAATGGGGCTTGATTCTTTCTAGTGCTGCCCAGTGACAGGAAAAGGGCAATGGGCACAACCTGAAACACAGGAAATTCCGTCTGAATATGAGGAAAAACTTTACTGCAAGGGTGACAGAAAACCTGGGGAACAGGCTGCCCACAGAGATTGTGGAGTCTCCTTCTCTGGAGATATTCAAACCTGCCTGGACACGATCCCATGCAACCTGTTCTAGGTGAACCTGCTTTAGCAGGGGTGCTAGACTAAGTGATCTCCAGAGGTCCCTTCCAACCATTCTGTGATTCTGTGAATAAAAATGATCATCCTAGAACTCAGTAGCACTAACACTTGCTTTACTGTCTCTTTTTTTCATGGATTTGTGGTATTCATACTATGGTGCAGGAATGGGAAAGAGAGACAAACACAGCAGCACTTCACACAAAGCTTCCATTAAACCTTATTTTTTTGGAGAGGGAACAGATGAAATTTGAAAGAAATTAAATTTGAATAAAGAGCCTGGGGCAATGGCTGATTTCCACTTCAGCAGACATCAGAGATGGGCAAGGCAATCTCAGCTACAGTGCTGTCTGAAGGCTGATGTTTTTGCTTCAGTAGCATTGAAGTGCCACCCACCATCACCCGAAGTTTTGTTCCCTCTGTAGAGCCAGCCCCTGTGATGTTCTAGTCTGGGAGGTACAGGAGTACCAGCTATTGCAAATAATTCAACCAAAATCAATACAGATACACAAGCCTAATTGCCTGACAGTGTTGTGCTTGCCGATAAAAGGCAGATAACTTAGTCCTGAGTTTGAAGAGGTGCTTAGTCAGTGCTGAAGAAGTGAAAATCTGAGGTGGGAAGTGCTTCTGACATTAAAAACGGGACTTGCACACTGCAAAAAACATTCGAGTATAGAAGGTTTATAACATACGGTGACTTTACTTCCTCCTACCTTTTGGATAAGTCACTATTGCAGTTAGCTCAAAAAAACCTAAGGCAAACCACAGCCAAAACTGTGGAGCTGCATATGGTTTTGACTCAAAACTGTGCAAAAATGCAGCCCTCCAATGGTTTGGGGAGTTGAAATGATAATTCCCCTCCTCCCTCTGGTTCATGATTCCCTCTGGGAAGGATACTCATGAGGAAACTGAGTTCTGCTGCTCCCCAAATCGGCCTCCGTTTGCTGAGAAGGGCCATGAAGAAGTCAGGGGAACTGAGCTGAGAGTTTGTGCTGGAACAGTGAACCCCATAGCTGAATTCTGGAGAGGTCTCAGGTGATTCTATTTAGAAGCTACAGCTTCTATCAAATTAGTTATACCTCCCCGTGGGCCTAGATCTAGGCCAGTTTTAAAATGGTCACAGAGTCTATTATATTTAAATATGTGCTCCACTCATGGCTTGAGTGGCAGTGGTAACTTCTAAACCAGGTCAATGACTAATCAAGGGCAGTCTGTACTAAAAAAGAAAAAAAAAATTGTGGCACGCACATGACTTCTAGATGAGGCCTTGTGCCCCACACTCTTCCAGTCTGGGGTTTGGCAGCTCAGAGGTCACTCTTATCTCAGATCACTTCTGGGCATTATTATCCTGATCCATCATTATCCTGATGATTCTTTAAAGTCACTCTGGTATTTTACACAGTTTTAAGTACTAAGTGGCCATATGATGGTAAAGTTATTAGGGGTATGTTTATACCACCTTGAGGATGACAGTTCCTCACGCACACTGGTATAATTACACATGCAAGTGTCTTCACACATAATTGTGACCACATAGATCAAGTCCTTGTGTGAAATTGCCCTGATTTCTAAAGCTGTGGTGGGATTGATACCACTTGATTTCAGAGCTTTTCACATCTCTTCTCTCAGGGCTGCCTTTGTAGTTAAGAGAGAAACGGGCACTTAAAAAGTGTTTTGCCAGGTCTTCTTTTTGCATGAGCACAAGGACAAGAGGAATCAGGTTCTGGATATGTTGATTTCTCTCCTTTGACTATCAGAGGAGTCCAGAGCTTTGTTTTGGCGCTGCCATCCCAGCACCCAATCCTCCTGCTCTCCATGCCACTCATGTCTCCCTGCATCTTTGACTGATCGTAGTTCCCACAGGAAACACGTGGGCAGGAAACACAGGCAGCCACACCGTGTAACCCCAGCAGACAGGAACAGTGCTGCAACCAGAGACCCTTTCTGATGGTGGGACAAGCTGCAAGATACATCTGTGGGTGAGGGAGAGACTCAGGTCCAGAATGTTCTTCATAAACTCAACACGGGAACCACACAGCACACCAGTATGCTCTGCTGTAATTTCCTCCTGTTTTTACAGACTCTTATTTTCCTGTCTTAACTGTGCAGTGAGGAAGATTTCTCTTTCCTCATTCTCTTCAGGCATTTTAAGTGTTCAAACCTTGTCACTCTCCAGGATGCCCCCACGGGCTGGCCCTGTTAGGGCGGCGGCCTGCAGGGCCCTTTGGAGTGAGGGCCAGGCCCACGCCGTGCTGGCCGGCCCTGCCAGGCCACACCAGCCTTTCGCTGGAAGGTGACCAGGGCGGCCTCAGCTCCGAGCTACAGGGAAAGCCAGGACACAGGGAAACTGGCCAACAACCCAAACCCACCCTGGGAGCGTGTACAAACAGATCTGGCAAGGGGCCTGGCCTCCCAGGAGCTCAGGGAGAAATACCACCAGGAGCAAATGTAAAACACGAAGAGAGGAGGACGAAGAAAGAGCCGAGCTTTGCAGATGATCTGAAGCAGGATCTAGTGGGTGTTTCACTCCTTTCAGTTTCCTCTGAAAACCCTGGCTCACAGAGATAAGATCACATGGTTGCACAAGCCAATTATTGCACAATTTTGTTCCAGGCTGTTTAAGAGGCCGCGTGTTGTTTTTTAATATACACTGCCCCCTCTGGCATCCCTCTCTGCTGCTGCCTGGCTGCCAGGGGCCAAGCTCCCTCAGCAATCCGGGGTGCGAGGGGAGGGGAGCAGCGCTGCAGAGAACCAGAGAGAGGCACAGTTTTATGGATCACGTCAGCTGGGACATGCCGTGTCCTCAGGCAGCACAGGAGAAAGTGGGAAGATGCTGGTCGGAGAAGCTGGCAAGCAAGCGGTGTCATTTCTGGAGTACAGGAGGTATAAGAATATTTTTCTGCCTCCGAGTGCCATTCACATTCCTGTAGCTGGCACTGCATGGTGACGGAGTTCAAATTATTTGACTTCCATTTATTTTTGTTTCTTTTGCGGTTTTCCTCAGCTATGTCAGCACTTATATAATCTCCATCGGGCTCTGATATTAACACCGCATTAAAATGAGCAGGGAACAGGATTCACACTGCTGCTGTTTTTGCTTAGAGACAGGTGTTCTCTGAGATGGCTGAACCACAGTAGATTTCTATGGGGAAAACTATCTTTATAACAGATAAGGCTAAGAATAGACACACTCCTTGGCTTGCACTCATCTTCCAAAGAGACATCCAGATGGGAATCCTGAGTCCAGTGAGTCAGACCGTCTGTGCAAGATGAGGGGGCAGAGGGCTCCTTCTTTGCAAATCTTCTTGTTAGATAAGCAGGATTTAGAGGGCATTTTCACTCCACGAAAGCTCCCTGTGATCCCACACGGTGCTGGGGGCACCCATGCAGCAGGTTCTGGCTGTGGGCAGGATGGCAGTCGTGCTGTTCCTCAGATGTACAGCCATCAGAACATCCCTCACTGGGGGCTGCACACTGGTAAGGGCCTTTGCACGCTGTGAACATGCTTCCAAGAAGGGAAATGTGATGGCACTCTTCCACAAGAGGAAACGATGTAGGTATGTCCTCAAATATCTTAGGGAAAGGACCTGTCCCTCTGATGAGTTCAGAGAGGTTTTTGCTCAAGAAAGAGAAAGGAGATGGTGATCCAGCTAGGCTCAATTTGTTCTCTTTGTGATGTCCCAGTTGTCTCCATTGCTGGCAGTTGGAAGCCAGAAAAAAGCCAATATTCTAAAGCAAGAATGGTCAAAGAGCAAAGCGGTGCGATGACTCCTTGAAGCTGCCTATTTGTTATTTTCCCACTTGAAAGGCATTAATCCCTTACTTGATTGTGACAAAATGAACTTTGTCTTGAAGGTACCTCTGAGTCAGCACGAAAGTACTAGCCAGATAAACACAACACCAAATTTGGGATTCTTTTTTCTTCAAAGTGTTTTTAAAGAATTAAGGATAACTGCCTTTGAATTAAGTGGTTTTAGGAGTCATGCCTCAGGAGGGAACTAGGTCATTCAGAAACTCTAGCGGACCGCTGCCAGAAACAATTTCTTTTAAAAGCAGTACTTGTATAAGCGAAATGAGAATACAGAAATCCTTAGTCTTACATCTCCAAGTAGTCAGTTAAGTGAGATATCTGTTGGAGGTCTATCCTTACAATAAAAACACAGGTCCCTGGGGTACCATCAGAAAACTAGATATTCATTAACCTCCACATATAACTGTGTTTGTGTGAATGACAAATAGGAGAAAAAACCTACACTGTTGAAGAAAAACACAGCTATATTGCAGAAATTTCTTTAAAACTGTAAAGATAAAAATCCATATTTTATATGGATTCACCTACTCTTAAAGTCAAAGCCCAAATGATTGTCTTTGGTGTTCAAAGAAATGACCCAATATGTATCTTTCCCTCACTGCAGGACAGTAGGTTTCAGCACTGTGAACACTTCCAGTGCACAAAGCTAAATAAAAGCTATTGCATATCTTTTTGTGGGGGGTATTCATTCTTGATTCACATGGCAACTTAATTTATAAATGTATACCATCTTTCTTATGTGAAACAAATCAGACCCGCTGTTCAGTGTCAGCAGCTAGAAAATGCAGCTTCTGAGGTAATGGAGGCCAGTATCACTGCTGTAGTATGCCACTACTGGTCTTATGGGAAAGCTTTTTCTATGGCAAGGAAAAACAGTACCTATGGGCACCATTTATTTTTAATTATTTTACAGATTATTTAAAAAGAAATGTCCATGAAGCAAAGCAGTGATGAAAAGTTGTACTTGTTTCCTACCTATGATTACATTTGCTAAGGAGGAGAACAACAGTGGTCCTTTGTCCCTTTTTCTGAGGTGACAGTGTCTTCAGTGTACCATGCATCAGTGAAGGATCACTGCTACTCGTAAAGTGTTTCAGACCTTCTCAGAGAAATGAGATATTATAGGATAAGATGTTAATTCTATCTGATCTTGCTGTTATCTTTATAAACCCCAGAGGCAAATAACATGGATCTTAGCAAATCACTCCCTATCTATTAAGAATGGCATTTCAGGGTTTGGTAGAGCAGCAAATTAATACTGCATTCTGGATGACTAGTTGAAGAGGGCTGATCATCTCTTTAGTTTCTCTGCTCATGGATTTTAAATTTTCAGTATTCAAGGATGCTGACAAACATTGTTTTCCCTGAAGCTACTCTTCTGTAATGTCATCTGTATAACCCAGTGCAGCATTGTGAAACAAATGTACCTCTTCTGTATTCATAACACACATTTTTCTTTTGCTTACACTCTGTGGTCAGAATAACTAAGGTTCTGATCTATAACACAGCCTAATATCAGTAGAAATTAACGGAAGTGTCTGCTTTGTGGTTCTTGATCTGGTTCCTTAAGTTTCTGGTTAGCCTCATGGAGATCAGCTGCTTGTTTGGAGAGGACGGTTTTGTGTCTGTCAGGAGCAGTGATGCAGGGGAGATAATTGGTATAGTTATGTAAGAAAACACTGTGAAACTTCTGGCAGGTATCAGTTTCACAGGAAAAATGAAAAAGAGAGATATCTAAGCATCGAGTGAAACCAGCTTCTCTCTTTTTCAGATTTTCCCCTAAGCTTTATAACTCACTTGTTGCAGGTCAAAGACAAGTTCTTAGACATGAGCACAGACTTGGACTTTATCAAATGCCACCTAAAATCCCTGTGGATATGCAGGCAGAAGGTGGAACTTGTTGTTCAGATGTTTCCAGAGGCTCTCACAGAAGACTCCCCTGGGCAGAAATGGCCAGATATTTTCATCAGCTAAAGATACTTCTGATGGAAAACTGTGTAGGTGCCACTAAGTATTGGCATTTATCTGGCAGCAGATCAGGCAAACAAGCAGTGCCCTCTGCCCCTTCCCCACAGAACCAAGTCATGGAACACCTCTGTCTGCAAAAGTGATCCAGGAACGTCTTTGTCAGAACCCCAATCCCGAAGTTCACCTGGCTGCCCTGACCTCCTCGGTATCCCACTGGTACTGTGGGTGAATCTCCCTCCATTTCCCTCTGGAAGAATATGCTGAACCTTTCATTAAGCTGTTTATGCCCTTGCTTATGATCAGAAGCAGAGACTGAGAAACTAAGCCCTTTAGCATGTGGGACCAGCAGGGCTGAACTCAGGAACAATATCTCACCCCTGTTTTTGGAGATCAATACCCCCCTTCCCTCCCTGTCTGGGTGCAGGGGAAGCACTGCCCTCTGATGTAGGAATTTCATCCAGCTCTTTCTTGTAGCACCTCTTTATGGAAGCACAGCTCCTTCCCTCAGTTATGTTTTTGGAACAAAGTCACCACCTCTGATCCTGAGGCCATATGTATGCTTTAGATACTCCACAAGATCCCCTTCTCCTATATTTAGAGATACCTACACACTTAAACTCTGCAATTTATTTACCACACTGTGGTTTTCAGAAAAGGACATCTTATCCTACAGGGAAGAAGACCCAGAGCAACACATAAGAGCAGAAGAGAGTTTTGATTCAAAATTGCATTGTGTCCCACCATGAGGACCATCAGCACTTCTCTACATGGGTTAGATAATATTAAAGACATAGAAAAGATAACATTATATGTTAGTAATTTCATTAGATCAGACAAATAATTCTCCTAATTGTGTATACAAAAAATTTGGCCCTCACTTCAAGTACTCTAAACTTTAGCAGAATAAAGCAATGCCTGCTCTGGGCTGGCTTTTCAGTTTAGATCATGCAGTGAATTATGCTTAGACAAAAAACTGTATTAAAAAGCTAAGTGGAACTTGACAAACTATCAAAAATGCTTTTTGTGAAGAAAATGTAGAAAATGAGTAATATTTATGCATAGCTAAAACATATTTGCCAAATGCCGAGGAAATGGGAAATATTAATTAATAGTGTCTTTTAACAGCAGAAAATTAATTGAAATTATTCAAAGTCCAATTCTGTTCTCCGCGTGCTGTGACTAATCTAATTGAGATGAATAGGCTACTTGTTGAAAAAGAAACTACTCAGCATGACTAACTTTGGTGGAATCAAGCCCTCCATGAACATTATTAACCAGTTGTGAAATACAGTGCTTATTTTGTGTCCCTCTACTCTAAGACAGGAAATTTGATCCACTTCCTTATTTCCACTTCATTTCCAAGATGCCCAGAAAGGTGTCATTGTGAAATGTGCCAAGAAAGAAACAGATCATCACAAGAGGCACAGAAGTTGTCCTTCCTTACAGGTGAAAACCACTGCTGCGTGTACAAGCAGTGAATTCACACTTCCAATCCGTGTGCCTCAGGAAGGCAGGACTTCTGCTGGGGTGCTATGCTGCTGGAGGCTTAGCACCCTCGGTGTCAAAGTGATGTATTGGGTTTCTCCAGTGCCAGCTGAAGGCAGGTAATATAAAAACACAGCCCAAGACCATCCCCTGGATTTCTCAGGGCACTCATGTTCTGCAGCCATCTGCTGCACAGAGCCAGTACTCTCAGTGGTGCTCATTATGAGACATGGGTTTAAAGCATTTAACACAACCACAGTCTGACAGACAGAAAAATGTTTATCCCCTTGGGGAAGATGTCAACAAAAAGCACATCTGGATGCAAAGCAAAGCTTCTGGATCCCTTTCCTTGTGGCCTGACTCCATAAATGTTGAAGTAATTCTTTTTTTTTTTTTTTTTTTTTTCCTTCCTGAGGACTTTATGGTTTTTATTCAGAGATGTGTTAACACAAAAAGATCAGAGAGTAGAGGTGGCATCCCATGTGTCCCACTGGCAGATCTCTGGATTTCCCCAAAAGGAAATCCTAGTGCTGTTTCCGAGTCCCACTTTTTGTTTTCTGGGTGCTGTGCAGGCAATTCTGCCAGCCTCTAAGCAGAGAGATCTGGCCACAGGTGTCCAGGCCTATTGAGTTGGTGCAATTTCCAGATAATTACTGGTTTTCTCTCTGCATCTGACCTAACATCAGAACTTTTTCCTTGGTTCTAATACTGCAAGATGGTTATTTATTAAGCTTTTCTAATTTATTCAGTTTTAGTCTTTACATAACAAGCTCTTATATTTATAAGACTACAGACTTGCTGACAATCCACTCTTCAGCATGTCTGCTAACGATGCTGTGGATTCATAGGAAGATGGAAAACACAGGGTAGGATGTCAAAAAGTTCTGTGTTCAATGTCCCATGTTTTACCACCTTAGTGATAAAATGTTCTGCACTGCTGGCTAGAACGTGATGACCAGAGTCCTGCTGCCTGCACTGGTCCTCTGCCAGAGGCTGGGCTTTACTCTCACCCGACCTTGCTGATACTGCCATCACAAGATGTAACATAAGTGAAGCACAAGTTGTCTAAAGTTGTGAAAACCATTTTATGGTTTTCCTGCATACATAAGGCCTTAACTGAATGCACTGAGTCCCAGACAAGGTTATGCATTCCTCCAGAAGTCCTAAGATGTGCAGGATAACAGAGAAAGAAATGTCTTGTCATGTAAGACAGGACAGAAAGGCAGGCATGTAATTTATGCTGTGATCTGGGATGCTGTGAACATCTGTGGAGAGGACCACCCCAAGGATGAGTCACCCCACCTACTCCAGACACCTCTCCTAGGAGTGGTGAGTCACCATGGCAGTGCCTGATCTCTCTCCATGGATTGCAGAGGAGTTGGGAGGCAGCCGACACACAGCAGCCACCCAGCTTCTCCCTCCTTGGAGTCAGGTGAATTCTGCCTCTGCTGATGGCTGACTGCACCTTGTCTGTGGTGGTGGCAAGGGAAGAATAACAACTCTGTCCTTCACTGTTAAATATATGGCAATAAGGTAGCACTAGATGCTGGAAGCCATTTCTGGAATGAGGTGCAGAACCACCTCAACTCAGGTAAATTTTGTACTTTTCAGGTCTTTCTGTCTTTTGCAGAGAGAGCCATAACACTTGCAGTCCCTCAGTTACTATCCCCCATCAGAAATGGGTAGTTCTGCCTTTAAACTTATATGGTTGGCATAGCGATTAATGAGATTTGAATTAAACAATGGTACAAAGGCTGAAATAGTTCCTTGGGGAGCCTCTTTTTTCATTTGACTTCTGTTCACCATTTATATCTAAATTTGAATTGCTTCATTTCTCTAAGCCTGTGCTGTTCATCTTTGAGAGCTGCCTATAGAAGTGTTAGTCAAGCTGAAAGCATTTATAGGAGAGACCTGTTTTTTCCTGGGGCCTTCTAAGTGCTTTCTGAATTGCTGATGTCCGCCAAGCAGAGGCAGAGAGGCCTTGTTGCTGGGCCCATGGTGTTTCCTCATCCTGGTTCCCATCAGTGGGCTAGCAGGGGCCATGTGGTACGTGAATCATGTTCTGGTTTTATGCAGACTTTCCCATTTCATTTATGAGATACTTACATGGTTCCTGCCTAAACCTAGCATTAACATCCACATGTCTTTACAGAGTCAATGGGTTCATTTAGGACTCTGCAACGTGTAGATTTTTTTTTCCTTTTAGCAGGTGCTTTCTTTCATTTATCTGCATTGCATTTCCTGTGCCTTGAGTTGCCCTTCAGCTAGATTACTTTTAGGTTCTTCAAAGCTTTTCACCACTATGGTCAAAATTTTACTAATTTGAATATCTCTTTTGACATCTGTGTATGTTCTTACCTGAACTTCATCTTCCATAAATCACCAAAAGTCATAAAGTCTGAGTTCCAGAAAATTCAGTTGCATGGATGATAGGAAGAATGCTTCTTATCCAGTGTGGATAATATGGACATGGTCTTTCAGCTGTGGTAATAGCGTTCTTATTCTGAAACCCTAATTCAGGCCAAATCTGTTACTACCATATAGGTTGTGGTACAAAATTACACCTTTGGGACCAACTGATACCAACCAGAGGTTCCCATCATTCTGTGCTGATGCCATGGTCCAAAGCCTCTGAAGGAGGCCTGTTTTCTTTATAAGGAGCTTTAAGAAAAAGGGGCCTGAAATGACCATTTTCCTTTACTACCCACCTCTCAGTTTGGACACACTTTTGTGTTGACTTGAAGGCCATGTTTCAGCTTCAAAATCCCTCTCCATTTCTCTGACAGGTTAGATTATGAAGCCTTGAGCAGAGCAGAACCGAGTCTGGGGAATAACTGCAACAAAAGCTCTGGGGGAATATCCTACCAAGCCAAATTTCTTGTGGTTGAGGAATGCCTCCAAAGCCACGTATCCCATATTGCAGTTTCTCTTTGGAACAAATTACAATCCCTTTAGCTAAACATTAATATTTAAAGCAAGAGTTTTATTCTGAAATGCATTTTTAAAAATCAGTTAAAATTCTATTAACTATAACTCTTACAGTTAATTTAAATGGCTTGTTTGATTGATGGATGGCATATGTTTTTCAGACCAGTAAATTGCACTGAACTGTAACCCAGGAATCAGATGGTTAATTATTGCAGTTCTATACAAGAATTGATTGGGAAACCAGGTGCTCACTGTGTACACATTAGGTAGAAGTTTCTGAGAACAAGGTGCCTCTGTAAGATTGTTGTTCTAGCTTGAAACTATGTTGAAGTTATTAGAGTGGAAAGAGAGTGGCATGAAGAATATCTTAAGAGGGCAAAAAGATTATTAGTGTCTGGGCTGCTAGGTTGTTGTTTTGAGCTCTAAGTAAGTTTCCTTTTTCTCTCCCCTGTGTTTAAGTAAGTATGGAACACCCGTGAAATGCTTTTTCTGATGTGCCAGGAGTACTTAGACAAATCTTTCACATATCCAACCTTACTGTATCTTATTGATTATTTCCTATAAGCCTTTCATCGTACATCTCAGTAATTGAATGCCATTGCACGAAGGGGAGCTACCTGGTTCATCATTAAGCCTTTCATTTTCTGACAAAGTTGCCATGGCTGCCATATTTCCCAGTAAGTTCCTCATTCCTAATATCTTGTTCATGAAATTTGTAGAGCTTCCAGTGCCCATGAAATCAGGAACTATAAAAAATAACCAGAAATCATGCTAGAATCTGTCACTTGCTATTCTTCTGTTTTCCAAGCTTGTCATCCAGTTAGGGAACATAAGATACTGTGTGACTAGTCCAATACCAGTAACAGACAGCAACTTGTCAAAATGAACATTTGCAGACAACCCACAGCATTTTTTTCCCCCAAGTGTTTGAGAACACTTACAAATAACAATTGCATTCAGGAAAGCCTGAGAGTACCATTCAGACCAACAAAGCCTGAACTTATATTTTTGACTCAGTATTATTTCATATTCTGAGCGTGACGTGTGCATCTTTAGTTCATCTGGATTAACCAGAGAGAAAACGGAATGCAGAGAGCCAGACTGCTCCAAGAAAGCAGTACTCTTGTTGGGAAAAAAAAAAAAAAAATTTAAAAAATTCTATGTCTAAAATCTCCTACTAAAATCTGTCCCTCCATCATAATGCATTAGCAAGACGTGCATGCTTTGAAGACCTAGCTTTGCTGGTGAATGCTGGGTGTTTGAAAAACCTGACTGCAGATAATTTGCTTAATATTGTGCAGCAAAGACAGGAATGAAAACTACATCTCCAGAAACCTATCTGGCAGCCAAGGGACACAAGTCCCTTCTTGCATCCCAGCAGTACTACAGCTCAGCTTGACTCCAGAAGGACTGGTGATCATCCAGCTGAAATTCAGTACAAACATCAGGATTTGCATGAGAAAAAATGGTGACATTTCGGTCCCCAGGTGGTCAGTGGGCTGGAAAAGGCTGCCTCAGAAGGAGGAGAAAACAGGTTCCCTGCAGGCCTGGCAGCAATGCAGAACTCCAGCTCAAAGCCTCAAGGTGTTAGTGCAGGCTCAGCTGCATAAGAGTGTCCTGCATGGAAAACAGGGAGTCCCTGAGCTATGCACTGAACATGCTCACAGAACTCTAGCATAGTGAGTAGGTATTAATGATAAACACAATGCTCATATTTCACTGTCAAAGAACCCAGAGGACATGTGTATGAGGCACTTAATGCCATGAGCACCCTGCTCCCAGTCTGGAGATGGGTGGAAGAATTGAAAGCCCACATCCTGAACTCACAGTGCTTCTGTACAATTCTGGTTTTCCTCTTTACTTTCTTTGATGCTGGCAGCTTCTGCAGCAGACAGTTGCCTCTGCAGAGCCCAGCACGGAGCACCAAGCTTCTGAGTGTTGTGTGGGGCTGTGTGGGGCACAGGAGACAAACCCCAGTAGGCTGAGTGGAACAGCATTTGCTTTGCCTTGCTGTGCTCACTTGGGTGAAGGTACCAGCAACAGCTTTATTCCATTCATGCCTCCAGCCTGGAAACTTGGAAACTCTTGGTGCCAGGCCATGATGATCCAAGCTGGGCACTGTGTTCTTACAGGACTCCAACATATGCAGTACAGACTACCTGGAGGCAGGGAAGAAGGGTCCACCAAGCAGGATCCACAGAACAATGTGCCAAGCAGGGACCCCATAATGGTGGCCTGCGGTGAACGTGGGGCAGCTCTTGGGGCTGGATTGTGCCCTCAAAATTTGAGGTGGATATGAATCCTGCACTCGGGATTTGCTGCCCTTATCTCCCTCTTCCACTTGAAGTTACATCCCAAAACCTTTATTCCAAACCTATACAAGGGGAAGTATCAGGCCATTCAGAATGGAAGGAACGCCTTGCCAATCCTTTTCCAATGGAATGCAAGCCCCTCTTTGTCGCAGCGTCCCTCACGCCCGGCCGGCGCTGACCACAGGCTAGCTCAGTCCTGCACTGCAGCTAACGCGGATCGGTCGGGGTTGCAGGCAGGGCGAGCAACCTCCTTCCCGTGGGGTCTTGGTTCCCCACACCAGCAGCTGGACCTGATGGTGTCACGACTGCGGCGATGGACAAAAGGTCGACTCTCTTCTGAGCAGCATTAAAGATGGTTTATTAAAGGGGAGTCCGGCAAGGAGCTCCGCCTCTGACCCTTGCTGCCCAGAGAGAGCCCAGATCAAAGCTGTGCAGCGACATAAACAGGGGAGAATCAAGGGGTGGCGACAACAGGTCAGCTAATCAGGGAATACGGGGGTGTAACAGGGGGTGTTAACTTTTAAACATCAGATCAATCACAAGACGGGAGAATGGGATTTCCCAGGCACCAGCCTATCACTCGACGCCTCCCCTGGATCTTTCCAGAAGCCAGGGAAGGGCCCCGAATTGACAGACAGGGCGCCCAAGGGGAGAGAGAGAGGATTGACAAGGACAGGTGGGGGAGTGGGATTACTGACATAAAATGACTTGTTATACAGCAAACTCATGGGGGGAACCATTACAGAAAACGGGGGCACAGTGGAATGAACCATTACAAAAAACTTCTTATAAAACTTACAAAAATTACTGAAGAACTTAATAAAACAACTCTTGCACCACCACACCTCTTAGAAGGAATTTGAATCCCCGTTTGCAACAAGAACCCAGCTTTGCTACTTTGCCAACTGGGCTATCATCTCTTACCACTGGAGGGAGAGTTAGTGCTCCCAAACTCCTATTTTGCATAGCAAAATCAAGCACCCACTGGTCTAATAAACAGGAAAGAAGAAATGGACACAGCTGTGCCTGGTGCTCAGGCATGTACCTCCCTGCTGTGAGGCAGGTTCGTGGGGCCAGCCTGGCTGCCACCATTTAGAAGGCTTCTGAGAAGAAGCTTCCTCTCCTTGCCCTGGGCAATGCCAGCCTCCCAGGAGATACCTTTTCCCCAGGAGGCAGAAGGCTGCCTGTCTTTCTGACACCTCTCATCACCTCCCCTCCCTTTCTGTTTATGCTGCAGTGGGTGTCTGTGGGGAAGTCTCAAGCACTTCCACACATGCTGTCCCCAGCTATTAGTCTTCAGGGTGAACAGCTGTCAGCTGCAGCCCCTCGGGTTTAGTTGCCTGCCTTACCAAATGCCAGTAGACATTTAAGTCAATTGATTGCACAGGCTTGTAGAGTTAGGTTTCTGAGGGCTGGGTCTCCAACAGCAGCTCCTTGAGAGCCAGAGACAGGAACTGCCTCTTAGAACATAGCACCACCAAAAGCTCTCTCCCTGGAGACCTGGAAGAGCAGTTTGAGGCCAAGCTCCTAGGCAGGAGGTCTGGATAAAGCCCATCTTATTTCTTGTTCATGGGTATAGCTAGTTACATAATAGAAAATAGGTTAATTATGGCCCAGATTTACCCTGGCATAAAAGCAGGTGGAAGCAGTTACATCAAGAGTGATCCCTAGAAGAGGAGGCAGCAAAGATGGTGCAGCCCTGTGGGAGGGTACTGGGTTGTACACACTGTCACTGTGTGTCCTGCTTTGCAAGGAGAAGGCTGAGAAAGGACAAGTTCCCTGATTCAAAGAGAAGCCCAAGGAGACTATGCAGGGCTTGGATTCTGAGTCAGAATAACCCTTGGCAGCTTCTGGCAGCAGGAGCCCTCCCATAGCAGGAACCAGAGGAGTAAGGTCTTTGAGGACTGGATGTGACACCTAGGGAGCAAAGGAAAAGGTGCAAAGCTGGTAATGCTGTAATGTGGGATTACTGTAATATAAGTGAATCTTTCTCCTGGGGCAGAGACGTCCAGGGAGAAAAATATGCTGGGACTTTATTTCCCTTTCAAACTGAGGGGAGAGCAGAGCTGCTCTTGGCCCTAGGCCTTGATCCCACCAGGTACCCTGGTGAGGAGTGTTGAAGCACCCTTTCTCAAACCATTTGCAATGATGGTTTATTTTCTTGCCCATTTCTTTAACATTCTGTCAGAATTGCTAATGTTGTACCTCTGCTTCTCTGTCTCTATTTGCTACATGGATGAGGTAAAGCCTCTTGTGAGTGTGCATTGGGAAGTGCCCAGAAAGGCACCTCTTCTAGCATTGAAATTCCAAACCTCTGTGCAGGTCTGCATCTAAACTCAGTGAGTAATGATAATAGGAAAGAAAATCACTAATGGTGTGTGAGCTGAGAGCTGAGACCATGGGGCCACCTCCTTATCCTGAGGTGACTGGGTGCAGGCTCTGGAGGAAGATGCAGTAGGCAAGCTGCAGGCTTAGGAGACTCTACTTCAGGACAGCAGATTTGGGCTTGGTTAGGGAATTGTTCGGCAGAATAGACTTGGAAACCAGTGGGGGGAAAAGGTGCCAAGAAGCTGGCTAACTTAAAAAAAACACCAAGAGCTGAGAATTATAACTTGCTGTTGGATAGTCAGACCATGGGTTTCAGGGGAAGAATGGCTTGCTTAAACAAGGAGCCTCTCAATGATAGAATGACTTGGATTGGAAGGGACTGTAAAGACCTAGACTTAGTGGCAGTTCTACTTGAACAGGTGACTGGACAAAAGACCTCTTGAGGTCTCTCCCAACTTTATCTTTTGTGTTGTTTTTTTTTTTGTTTAATACCTGCTTGTGAAAGAAATGGAGGTGGATTGCTTTCCAACCCAAAGCAGCTGCCACAGCCCGTGGCCAGGTGCAGCATACTCATGCAGAAATCCCGAGGCTGGCTGGGGCATGTGGTCCCTTGCAAGCCAATTGTTTATCTGGATGGGAACAGGCAGTCACAGGACAGGTTGATGGGTGCTAGCCACGAGAAGCCTGGAAGCCATACTGACCCAGCTGGGCCTCAGCCACCTGGCAAAGCATGGCTATGGCATGGAGGTGACCACAGGGCTGGACAACAAGGAGCTGTGCAGGAGGCATCCCTTGTGGGGTGGTTTTGTGGTAACATGGCCAAAAATGGGATGTGTAGTGGTTATGGGCATGGCAAACTTGACATCCCTCTCAGAACTACGCCATTCCAAAGCAAGGCTTTTATCCTCTTCTGGCCTGATTGCTGAGCCCCCAGCAAGGCCATGCTGTTTTGCTGGGAGCCAAAGGAATTAATCTGACCAGGTTAGCCCCATTCCTTCCCCTTACCTGGCCTGATTTCATAGATTTGCTGTGCCTTTCTTGCCTCTGTTCTTGTTGCTCCTTCCCTCTCCATGTTTTTGCCTTATTTTGGCTGCAGCAGCCACAATTGTTCATTTTATTCACTTGCTGCATACAGGGAAGGTGCCAGGAGGAACTGGGGGAAGGGAGCTGTGGCAGAGTGTGCAAGTTTGCGTACGTGTGTGTGTGAGCATGTGAACACATCTCCAGGGCACAAGCAGAAGCAGGCTGATTCCTCCTCGGCTGCCTCTCCTCAGAAAGAGGAGGAGAAAGTGCCAAATATCATCTCAGCAAGAGAGCTACTAGTCAGGGAGCTGGAAATCTTCCCTCTCTTCAGAGCTCTGAAGAATGTAAGAGTCTTATTCAAGTTTTTCACAGCTCCCCTGCATCTTCAGAGAGCTGAAGTAATTTTTCCCAGAAAGCGTGATGTTCATTAGGATGGTGAATGAGGAGGGAAACTTGCCAGGTATTTCAGACAGACCACAACCGGATGGACTGGATCCAGCTGTCAGGCGCCTCCAGAGAAAGCATGCTGAACTCCACCAAGACAGTTAGGTGAGGCAGGCTTTGCAGAGCATTCCTGTACCACACTGGGAACATCCATGGATAGTCTTAATTTAGGATTTGGACACTGTAATTTAAAAGTGATGAGAAAATCTTCATTCTGAATGCCATCAGGAAATAAGAGATGTAATTTTCTCCACTTAGGGAGCCTTTACAATCTTTCTCCAGAATAAAGAACTAAAAAAGCAAGACAGCTCTGCATGGACAGATAATACAAGTGCTTTCCTCACATAAGCCATCTTGATTTATGTGACATAAATCAAATGTTGGAGCTCAAGTCTTTGGCTAGGACCTCAGCACTGGTGGTTGCTCATCATGAGAATTTGCCCATGCAAGAAAACCTCATGGCTTAGTAGTAATTTTTATTTCTGTTTGATCAGAGACAAGAAAATCTGGGCTCAAGGCTGGCCTGGTCTTCCTGGTCTATGTTAGTATTGCACTATGAAATAATTGGGATTCAATTGGTTTGGATGATGTCGTCTTACAGAAGATTCCTTCAAAAACAGGATAAAGTCTGCACGAGACCTCCTGTAGCTGGTGCTGTGGGTGCCACAGACAGGCAGCACTCATGCTGAGACCTGGACACCAGAAGACAGCATTTGAGATCCTCTTTTAATACGATGTGTAAAAGCAGAATGTTGTATTCTTCATCTGCATGGTTCCCGAAGGATATTACTTTACATGTGGTCTTAACTACATGGAAATGGCATTTCAAAATTTATAAGAAATGTATTTATTTATTTCCAGGAAGGACCTATCTCTTTAAAAATCCTATTCCTGGGATGCTAAGGCAGGCAGAATGACACGGGAGTTATGGATAGTTGTTGTTTTGCCACTGGAGAGTAAGAGCTGCTTGTGACTCCACCTGAGGAGTGAATTAAACGCAGGAATGTAAAACTGCCTTTAAGATCTTTTCACCCTTTTTTGCTTTTAACAAAAACAACCCCTGCTTTGCAAAGAACTGAATTACTCATTCCAGACTGACAGATTGCCTTCCCATTTCTGCTCTATTCTGAGCAGTTGCATTTTTCAGCTGATACCTGGAAAGAACATCGTCTCTTAAGAGGCTGCATAGGATGGTAAGAAAATACCTGCCTAGATGAGTCACTGGGGAACAAAAAAGGAGAATGAAAGCTGGAAGCATTATGTTGCAGAAGTGTTACAGGCAAAAGAAGAAAATCAGCACAGAGTTAATGTATCCAAGATCTGCAGTTTAACAAGAAAAACATTATTTTTTTTATTAAAACAAACCCCATTGGGACAATAGAGAAATCATGGAGGGAATTTAACTCAAAAGAGTTGTCAAGCTATGGTTAACACCTTGGAGGCTCAGGTTAGCTTGCCTGGAGGTCAGGTATGCATGTTACATGCAGTTCTTCCTAGTTGTACAGATGGGATAGCACTGTAAAAGAGATGGTTGGTGGTAAGTACATGTATGTGGATTCATGTGTGTGTGTGCAGCACTGCTAACCCAGCTCCTGAGAGCACCAGCAAAGGAGCTTTCACTGTAAAGTTCAGTGATTTTATTCCTCACAGCTGCCAAGCAGGGTCTGAAGTGTGACTGTTTACATGACACAGGTCACTGCTCCCGTCACGCTGCAGGACAGCCCCAGCTCTGGGTGTTCTGGGGTTGCCACTGGGCTGTGCTTTGGGGCACCAGCTTCTGCTCATGCCACCCAGTATCCTGTTCCCCCGCACCGTGGTCAGACTTGGATGGCAACACTTGAAGCAGTTTGACCCAGCTCTATCAAGCTGTAAGAGAGAAACAAAATACCACTTACAGCAAGGTCAAAACACTTGTCCTCCTTACCTGCTAATAGGGTGGAAAAATAATTAACCAGGGGCAGAGTGCCGACCAGCATGAGGGGAACTGGGCAGATCACTGGTATATAAGCCAATATTCTCCATGTGCGCACCCCTGTGTTTGTTCACACGGTTTTTAAAGGTATCTTTGCAACCATAAGGTGTTTTCCCATACTTTTTTTATTAGTTTAAATGAGCCTCAAGAGAATGTGGAAGGTCTTGAAGAGGACACAAGCTCACCCAGAGTGGCCTGGTCTATCTCAGAAGGTGTTCCTAAAATGACAGATAGCTCTAAGTCTCCTGGATTGACAGTGCTGCTTTAAAATCACCTTTTCTGAGTTACACAGCTGATTCTCACAGGAGATACCCATGGCTTTGTGGGTCTCTCATGGCCAGAGCTGTAATTTTTGCATTCAGTGGTTGTTTAAAATAAGTAACTCAAGAGGCCATGTCATTAACCACCAGCTATAATTAGCAGCCTCACTTTAATGGCCCTGTGTTCCCATTCACAGTGTCCCAGAGCTGCTGGATGGTGGTCAGTCACAAGCACGAGTAATCCCCTTGCAGCAACATTCTCGGCAGTAGTGAAACTGTGGAAGTTCCATCCCGGAGTCTGATACATGTCTCTCCAGACCGGGTGTGAGCTTCCCACAGTGTGGCTTTCCAGGATCCTGGGGTGTCTGGCTCAGTAGCCAGAGGCTGTGCTAGCCTGGCCTTGCCATAGGGTGAGACACAGTTTTCCATAACCACACTGGGGTGAAGTTATTTGTCATGATTTGAATAAGAAGAGATTTTGTTGGTGTTCCCAGGTGGATCAGGAGTAAATAATGCACCTCCTCCAGATGTGCTCAAGCTCAGCCTTGTCTTCTCTCCAATGCTGTACTAAAGCATGAGTAGACAATGACCTGAAGACCATCTCATTACAGGCATGTGGGATGCATCATGACAACAGCTGCCTGCACTTATTACTGTCTGCCCTCTTTTGCACTTCGCAGTTACATTTGCCCTTCAGTCTCAACTCTTGAGTTTTACATGTGGTTTCAATTTAGGTTTATTCTGATGTGAAATACCAGTAGAGCTTCACTGGGAATGAACAATGAAAACCCCGAGAGATGCTTGGGCAAAATTCCTGCTGGGATCAAAGCCCTGGCTATACCTGGATAAGGTATAGGCCTTAGGTCTATGTTTGCATTACAGCCATCCCTGCCAAGGTTGCAGCCAGCAGTTGTACAGGACTTCAGCTAAGAAGGGCAGCAATAAAATAAAATATCATATAGCAAGATGTCCCTGTTCACTGAAGGGGCTCAGACTAGATGACTTTCCTACCCAAACTATTCTATTTTTTGATTCTATGATAATCAAGGCCTTTCTCAACATGCAGACTAATGTGGAGAAATGGAGTCATGGGATTTCTTCACAAACATTGGGGAGGGTGTTGGATGCCACTGGAGGAGCAGGAGACACTGCTACTGGAGAAGCAAGGCAGAGGAGGTGAACACACAGGCAGGAGCAGTGGTCTGTAGGAGCCGAGGGAGCTGGGGCACAGAGCCTCTTGCTCGGTGCTCCCAAGGGCAGCAGCTCTGTCCTGTGGGCCCCTTCAATGGCCAGGGATGCAGCAGGGCCAGCAGCTGCTGCCACAGCTGCACCATAGCTGCCCAACTCTGCACCTTGGTTTCTCCCATGAACAGAAGAAACCTCTGGACACTGAAATATTGCCTAATGCTCAACCTATGGGACTGTACCAGCCTGGTTTTACTTATACTGGAGCAAATCAGCTGCTTTTACTGCAGGTCCTTCTGACTTTGCCTGTGTAGGAGTAAAGAAAATTGCTGCTTGGCTTTTTCCTGTGGAGCCTGCAGTGTGATGGGATATATTTAATCTGAACAGGCTGGCTAATGCAGCCCTTTGAAGCAGGTTTGGCTTTGATTAAGTTTTAGCACATGTTTGGGGCCAGCAGATTCTTTTCACAATAGCACTTTATGGCTCTGCTCTTTAGGACTCTCTCAGGGCCTGGTGTATTGGCCAGCATGGGCAGCCTCAGGCCTGTTCAGTGCTCTCCTGCCTGGTGGCTGGGGCTGTGCTGGAGCAGAAGGCACCGCAGGAAGCACCTCGTGCGGGAGGCAGAGGATGTTGCTGTGCAGTCTGCACAATTCCCATGGGGACAGTGCTTGGCACGTATCTGAAGTTCACCTCCACACACCATCAGGAGCACCTCTTATCTTGCTACTCAGCCTGCAAACTTCTTACATTTGAGTGGACTGATTATAATACAAACAGAGTGACCAGGGGGACTTCTCAGGGCCCTGGGAGCATGGGTACCTTACTTTATTCCAGCTATAGCTGCTTTATGACTGTCTTTAGGAAACTTTTTTCTTTTAAACAGGCATATTTGTTTGGGTTTGAAGTGGAGGTGACATATGCAATCAAGGTCAAGCAGTCTCAGATGAATTTCTGGTTACTTTTACAGAAGAGAAGTTGCCTTGTAAGGCATGTGACCCCAGCAGCAAGCTATCTCTTGATGCAGAAGTTGTTTGTCCTCCCTCTCAGAGTGAGCAACCTGGAATGAATGATAACGAATAGATGCTAATCCTGAACTGCAGTGACTGTGAGCTGCAGTGACAGGAGCCAAAATGGGACTTTCAGATGAGAGGTGGATGGAGGAAAGGACAGGGGATGGGCTGGGAACATCACCAGTGATCCTGAGGCCTCGAGTGGTTGAGTCGCCACTCCAAACCTAGCACAGGCATCAGCAGCTCTGAGTAATGATGATTTGTGGGGAATCTGGTGGTGTGGATTTCAAGGAACAGGAGCTCCAGCTTCCCAGCAACATGCACAAGTCCTGCCCTTTGTTTTTGCCAGCTCAGCAGAGAGACACAGAGCAGGAGCCTGGAGAGCAAGACTGGTATTGTACAATCATTATTGGAGGGATAGTTAGGCAAACAGGATGGTGAGGGATGACTTGTTCAAAGCATTTTTGCAGGGACTTGGATTCCTGAGAATCTGCATGTGTGTCTTGCACATCACACCACCTCTTTGAATAGTACCCAATAGGAGGCAAACCTCTTGTGTATTAACCATCAGTATTCAACCTGGAAGCAAATAAAAAGCAAAGTATAGCCTCATGGCAGGATAGGTATGGGCCATCCACAGGAGTTCTCAGGTCCTGGAACCCAGCAGTTTACAGCACAGTTTTAATTGGCCCTGAAAAAAATGTGTATAGTTCAAATATCCTAATTGTTTGCAATATTGGGGAAATACTGTTTACATGCTATTTACAAGATCGATGCCTATTAGAGTTTCCACAATTTGAGTATTAATTAATTGTAAGGTGCAGGAGCTGTGGGGCAGATGAAGCCTGTGAGACTGATTAAGCCCTCCTCCATGTCAGTAGCAGACAGAAAAAAATCAGGACTCTGACAGAAGAATTTGATGAATCCATCAAGCAGCATAATCAATCTGCTGAGAAATGAGCAAGCAGCCCACGTGATGTGGGGATGGTGCCACTGGGAAGGTGAGGGGACAGCACAGAGCCTGTTGGCATGACCTGAGATGTCAGCAGTTTGCCAAGGAGCCTGTCCCTCTCAGGGCAGCATGATGCAGCTGCCCAGCAGCCTGGTGCCTGCCAGCTTTCCCAATGCCAGGCTTTAGTGTCACAGCATCTGAAGACAAGGCCAATGGAGGACTAGCCACAGGTCAGCTTCCTGGGGTGCTCTGGGTGTTTTCTATTGGGCAGCAAAGCAAGGTTGTGTTGAAGGATCGTTCAACCACGCTTCAAGCAGGCTGATACAGGATTATGTTTTCTTTTCTTCTAGAGACAGAAGAGAGAAAAGAGTCAGAATTCCCTAGAATGTGTATTGAACTTCAAAGCAAGAGATCATGGTGTGTTTCTGTGGGACCTACAGTTCTGTGCTCTACCCATGCACTGTTTTCCAGCAGTGGGAATAGACATGTGGTAGCTGACTCAGCCCCAGAGCTGGGCACAGTGCTATTGGCCCACCTGTGATACCGATTTCCAGACAAGGAAATCACAAGACAAAATAAAACCTGTTTATTTTAGCAGAAGCGAAAATCAATATTTTCCAAGTACCTCAACAGCCAGGCAACAGTCGAGTGGAGTAGTTATTTTCAGCACTATCAGAAGGCCTCACTCTCCATTTTAGACAAAGCTGCAGCTCCCAGCAAACACCTGGGCAGGTGCTGTGTTTTGAAAAGGTCCTTGGCGCAGCTCCTGCAATAAGCACAGCCAAGCTATCCATGAGTTAGCATATTGGAGAGACAAACCAGCAGAACAGGAATAATCCAAATCTAACCCAGCACCATCTGCCACATGAGGCACTGCGGCTGTATACAAAAACCTCATTAGTACCTGATGAGAGGGAGGCTGGGCCCACAAATAATCTATTTGCAATACAGGGTTTGTGTGATGCTCTCAGCATACATGTGGCTCATGCAAAGGGGAAACTTGTCGCCGGCAGCAGCTTGCAAGACCTGCAGAAGAACCACGGGGCAGGTGTGGCACCTCCTGGGGGTGCAGAGATTCACACCTGGAATGGCCAGGGGCCAGCCTGGGAAAGCCTGGTGGTGCATAACCTACAGCAGGGCAAGACAATGCCCAGATAAGCTTGTCCTGTGGGCCCATGTTGGTCAGGGTGAAGGCCAAAAGCAGTGGAACCACGAGGAACTAAAATAAAAGCAGCCACGTTCATCTCTCTTGCCCCAGGCTGGCAGCTGCCAGAGAGATGGGGCCAAGCCTGAGTGCCACTGACTGTCCTGCACCCACTGAGCTGCTCACAGTGGCACCTGCCACGATCCCAACAAGTTCTGCCAAGTCCACCCTTGTCTCTGGTGCCCAAGGTGTGCCAGGGCCCAGCACCTGCTGTGCCAGTGATGTTTCCAGCACCAGGAGGGGGCAAGAAGTGACCTGACATTGGCAGAGAGTGTGTCACTTTAGCTGTCTTCCCCCTCAGCTCCCTGTGCCTGCCATCTCCATGTGGACACAGTGGTGGAGTTCTGCTCTCCCCTTGGGCAAGGGGCATTTGGGGCCCAGGTGCCACTCTGGGTGGGGTGAGGGAGGTGCAACAAGGGTGGTGGAGCTGCTCTGGGGGCTGCAGGGAGAGGAGAGCCTCTCCCTGGCTCTCATCCTCCTCCCTTCTCTCCTGCTCACAGCTTGCTAGCAGCCAGCCCAGGGACTTGGAGGCAGAAATCCTTGGAGTCCCTTGGAGGTGCAGGGACAGGGCTTGGGCCCTGCCAACTGCCATGGGATGACTGTCAGGCTTGGTGGGAAAGACCTGCATCCAGGGTCAGCTCCTGCTCCCAAATGTGGTGAAGACAAGCTTGTGATCTACAGTGGCACTTGTGTGAGGCCAAAACTTGTTGTTAACATTATTATTTTTAATTGGTTTATTTTTAGCTGAGCATTTATGTTTGTGTGATCTCTCCTGCTGGGCAGCTCTGGCTCCTCAGGGAGGTCTACAATAAGGCACGGCACAGTGAAATCCCAGCTCAAGGGGAAACAACACTGGGCAGTGGGTGGGGTCAGGAGGATTGGAGGGGGAGAGGATGGCAACTGAGACTTCAGAGCAGATACAATCCATATATATATATATATATAAAAAAAAAAAAAATATATATATATATATAAAGTAATTAAACAGAGGGAGGCAGAATTAAAAGGTCACATTGGGGCTGCCACATGGTAGCATCTTTAAAGCTATCATGCAGTGCAGCCTGGTGTAAGAGCACAGCTCTGTTATGGGGTATTGCATTACAAGCTCCCTCACTTTCTTACACCAGACAGTGAAATACAAGGGTCTGAAACAGGAAACCATTTTCCAAATGCAAGGCCCTGTGAGGGGACAGAGTGAAGGCGCAGTGCTGCAGCAGCCACCTGGCCATGTCACCCAGGGAAGAGGGTTATATGCTTCCTTTACTTTGCTCCTTGCCTCAGGGACACTGCCTGTGCTGACGGTTTCTCCTGGGAGGAAGAAGCCATGGAACAGGGCCATAATTGTTTTTTTTTTTTTAAAGGAGTTAGTCCAAAGGAGAACTGCATTGTGTCTTTTCCTGCTGCTTGTTATTAAAATTACCTGGGAGGCTGGCTGCCTCCCCTCCCTGCCCTTGGCTTTTGCATTCTTCTCTCATGATCCCATTGTGGCATTGCATCCTCTAACACTCTCTGCCACCCAAGGCTGCGCCTTACTCACCAGATTTCCTGCTCTCATACGTTTCATCTTCCCTTTCCCAGTGCAGCCTCTTGAAAAGTTTCTTCTCAGTTACCACTTTTGCTTCTCTAGATATCTTGTTCATCTGTTTTCTTTTGCTGTATGTGTTCTCTTGCTTGTTGGTTGGGTCAATCACAGACCAAGAAGTGGCAAGGCACTTTTATCATGCCCATGTCAGCAACTGGGGCCTTCCTGGTAGCATGGGACACTGTGTTTGTCTGAGGGGACAGGAATTCAGCCATTCCAACTGTTTCTGTCCTTTGAAAGTCCTAAGTTTGCTGTCCCTTTTTAGAGCCTGAAGCAGTTCTTTGTTGGTGCGGCTTCTCTGCTTCTCAGCTCGCTCTGTTTTGAAGCTAGATGGTTTCAAGAATTATAGCTGAAAAGCATTGGAACCGGCAGGCATACTTTGCCTCTCTTCACAACTACATTGCTTGCACACTTAGAATGATTTAGTTCATTTAGCATTTTAAATTCCATACAATTTTAGGAGCACAGGGGGATACATTAGTCTGAATTATTTCCTGCCAAACAATTCTGCCGTGAAGACTGCCAAGGCAGCTCGAGGTGTGCCGGGGGCAGAAAGCTCGCTCCACCGCAGCTCCAGGATCCACATCTATAGCCCTGGAGAAAGAGTTTCTATGGAGACGTTTACAGTAAACAAATGTATGGCTTCCCCAGCATGTGCAGGCACTGCAGCCCAGCCCTGCCTTTGGCAGGGGCTGATACCTGTGAACCCCACCCAGCCTGTGCCCCCTGACAGCCTATGGCCCTGCTGCCAGCAGTGCTGCCTTGCACCTTGAAGAACAGCAGGTTGGAGCAATAATTCCCAGTACTTTAGCTAGGGGGTGAATTTTGAGGAGTCCCAGCACGGTATCATGCTCTCCTGGCACAGCAAACAAAACTGCCATTAAATGTTTGTGTACATATAGCCAGGGAGAGTCACAAAATCCTATGCAAAGGGAGAGCAGGGGTTTCATGCTTCTTCCCAGGGTGCCTCCAGGCTCTGTACCCCCTTCCTGCATCTCCCCATGCTGCAGTGCCCATGGCTGGAGACCTGCACCCCAGCTGACAGTGCTGAGCATCCCTGGGCTCCAGTCCCCAGGTCTGTGGGGAATTAAAGCCTCTCCTGCAAGTCTTTGAACCACTTCTTCCCTGAGATGGCTGAGCAAACCAGAACATGAGGAGATGATGCTCAGTTACCTTCTGTTGGGTTTACAGTCATGTTTCCAGTCAATAGGCAGTTTCCTGTATGAGTAAAATGTATGTGAATTTTTCTCACAGAGGTAGATATGAGAGCTCAAGTACCCCAGCCAAATATTGCTCGGGTGATAACCAGAAACTTTGCTACAGCTTCATTATTTTTCCTGTTAAGGGTTCTCTTGCTGCTCCAGCTCTGCTTTGCATCCCTTCTTGGACTGCAGCAATGCATCATGCAGCATGCAGATGCATTCAGAAGCAATGCAGCTCAAAGGCTGCTGCTTCTCTGGGAAGAACTGTCTGTCACCCAAGTCTAAAGTTGAGGCTGGAATATATAAAATATGCTACACATTTTGCCATTATTAGGCTAAAGAGCAAATGCAGCCACCAGTAACTTTGATCCCAGAAGACTAGCACAAAACAAAGCAGGGATTCACTGGCTGAGTGTACATCCTTATTTTTATCATGCCATCCAACAGAGCAATTGCTAATGGACCTGAACAAAATTTGACCCATATTGATTTCCAGATTCTGAGCTGAGCTGCCTTAGGTGCTGGCTGCAGCTCTTCAGCAGTACCATGCCCTTGAATCTCAATGTGAAACAGAGATGGAAGATAGGATACCTTAGGATATTGGTAACACCTAACTATTGGAGACAGGGAAGTCAGACCAAGTCAGCTGAGTCTCTGGCCTTGTTTCAGCCTGGGCTTGTGCTTTATGGAGGGACAAGGGAACAGGCAGGTGGCCTTGGGGTGCTGGAGGTGTCTTGGGGAACAGCAGACATGCCCCATGTTGTACAGACCAGAGTCTGCTTTGCCCATAGCACTGCTGCTGGTTAATGGCTGCTGCAGCTCCAGCTCAGCCTGCCCGGGAGCGAGGGACCCTCGGTGCTGCCTCACCACGGGCACTCACACAGAGGGGCTGCACAGAACAGAGGCCACATCACACTGAAACCCCCTTATTATTGTTCAGCTCTAAGAAAAAGTTATTTGAGCACTTGACAGAAACACCACATGCTCCAGAATCAGGGTGATAGCATGGTTTTAGACACCCATCCCTGCCTATCTCTACCTAAGGCCCAGGACTTGCCCTGTGTGGCACCTGGAGGGATTCTCAGCCAGGCCATGGCCCTTTAGGGTCCCTCTTGTTTTGGGATTGCAGCAGATGGCTTGATATTTCAGTATGACCCTCAATCCCTCTCACCCACCCAGTGCCCATGGGTGATGGGTGAGTGGCCCCCACACGTTCCCCCCCAGCCCAGGCCAGAGGCTGCTGCTGCAGGTGAGTGCCCCACTTTCAGCCAAAGGAGTTAATGAGGGTGCCCTGCTCCTGCTTGCTTTTCTAGTTCCCTTCCTTTGAGAGTTAATACATATCTTGCTCTATTTTTTGCACAATAACAACAGCGCAGCTCAGGGGAAATTTGCACGAGATTAAAAAAAAAAAAAAAGACTATGTCAGCCAACAGTGGCTTGTTTTATTCACCTGAAAATGGCTGGAAATTTGAGGAGTGCTGGGACAAGTGCCTCCTAGGTGTGCCCTGCTCCTGTCAGCACATGGGATCTGCTGCAGGCAGCTTCCATGCCCAGCTGGCCTAACCCCAAGTGACCAACCTCACCTTCTTACGTAAAGGCACTTACTGAATACAGGTTACAAAACTCAGCTTACTGGTTTCCAAGAGACACAGCTGTCCCAGCACCATAGCCTGCATGTTACTCAGCTGTCTTGTGGGGAAAAAGCACCTTCTGATCAGAGATGCTGCCATGGCCAGCAAGGGAGGGTGGTGACACCTGGCAGGTAATCCAGTGTGGAGGAGTCCCTGTTTCCTAGCCTTGTGCCTTGCTAGCAGATATATTCTGGGGAGCTGCCTCAATGGCAAAACAAATTTGTAGAGGCCTTGATATTGCTGAACCCTGGCTATGCTGTACAAACAGTTCCAGTGAGTGAGGTTAGGAAGAACCTCTGCTCTAGACCAAGGCTAGATATAGAGGCCTTCTTAAACCAGAGACCTCTGGCAACATGAAAATAATCTTGTTAGAATAATATGTATTAGATATGGTAGGTAAAGAGATGGTAGGTAAAAGAGATGGGAGAGTGAAAGGAGCAGATATTTGCTCTGCAAAAATACCGCGATTGAGGAGAGACCCTGTGATAAACCATGTGAGTCAGAGCAGTGAGCATCTCTGCAGCACATAGGGTGGGAACTCAGCTCCAGCAAACGTGGTTATTTGGGTTCTGCTGCTGTTATCAGCTTGGCAGCCTTCAGAAGTGATGCCCGAGCTGTCAAACCTGGTGCAGAAGTGTTTTCAGCTTTGCTGAGGGCAGGATGCCCTCAAAGAGAACAGAGCTGCCTTTCTGGAGCTTGCTGCTGGTCACTGCCTGGTGCAAACGTGGGCTGACAGTGATCGGGGGGACTCTGGGGCTGGGGCCAGTGTGCTCTAAGTAACCCAGGGGCTCAGCTGGCAGAGGGAATGGCTGGATCACAGCCCATTGCCTTGCTGCAGAGGTGGGAGATGCCCTGCCTCTGCCTCAGCACCTGCTTATGCAGCAGCCCGGTGCCGCTCTCCTCGCCTGAGAATCAGAGCCCGTGACTGTGACGAGCTGATGCTGCCCTTTCACCCAAAGCTGCGTTTCCTTCTCCAGGTGAGGGGAGTGTGTGCTAAACTGGTGCTGCCTCACTTTCCTCAGGAATGTTTACCAAGGAAAGATACACTTGCACATTACCCTGAGCTTGGTGTTGTGTTCCAGAAGGCCAGCAACAGACCCAAGACCATCCTTAGGAGCTGCCAGCAGGATGGGGGCTCCTGCCAGCACCTCCTGGCCCCGTTAAGCCAGAGGGGCTGTTCTCTGAGGAACTGGCCATGCAGGAGGATGAGTTCCAGCCAGAGGCCGAGCCCCAGACTGAAGATGAGACAATCATAGGAGGGATTGACAAATAGAAACCACAGAAAATGGAGCTGGCAGTGTCTTGGAATACCTTACTGCTTGTCAGGCTTATCAGGCTGCTGCAAGGCAGGATTGACACTGACTGTGTCACTTTGGACAAATCTAGCCAACTTGTTTTTTTCTTGTTTTTTTTGTAGCTATTTATACAGCAGTATTACTGGTTGCTCTGCCAGTACCACACCACATTCACCATGACCCAGGAATACCAAAGAAAGGTGGATTTCAGTGGGTTTTTGTTCTGCATGAAGCATCTGTGGTGAGTTTTTTTATCAGGGCAGGGAGACTGGCATCTTGAGGTCCTGACCTGATGCTCTAACAGAAGCACTCCACAAGCTCGAGAGCATGCCACCATGTGAAAGCTCTCCAGTGAAGGCAAAGGATAAAGGGACACTTTCAGCCTCCTCTGCTTCACTGCCTTGAGTCTGAAACACGTGTGTAGCTTAAGGCCTATTTGCAGCACCTGGTCCATGTCCATCATGATGCAAATTGTAGCATCCAGCAGAGCTTTTGCCATAAAAAAGGAATGCTTTATTAACCCCATTTGATGCTGATGCCTTGAACCCCACTGCCTTCCAGCACACCACAGAGTGCAGGAGCCCCAGCTCCATGCAAATATTGGGAATTCTGTAGGATGCCAGCCAGAACACTGCGTGTTCTTCTGAGATGCTGGTGTGCACCAGGGGTGCAGGTTCACAGAGCTGTGCTGTTGTGCAGCCCATGTTGGGGCCATGTGAAATAAGCTCTGAGGCAAAAGGAGGCTGTGAAAGGAGGGGAGGGCAGGAGGGAATGTCCTGCCTTACTGCAGACTCTGGTTGGCAGCACACTGGCTGGGTGGCTGGTTTGCCCTGTGGATTTGGCTCTGTGCTTCAGCTGTGTAGGTGAGCTCTTTTGTGGTTTTCAGAAAGAAGGAAGGATTTGGGCATGCCCTAATTAAGGGAATTTCCTGGGCACTCTAGGCACTGAGGGAAAGGAAGAAAGGGAATATAGTACTGAAGGGGTACGGGGCAGCTTGGAAAGGATCCCTGGCCCAGGAGCTGTGCGAGGAAAAGAGGAGAGGGAGGAAAGCAGAAAAGCTTAAGCAGGTTATGGGCATAAAGACAAGTTTTCTCAAGGGAGTGGGGCCATGAGGGTTTTCTCAGCAGAGGAGTGAGCTGGGAAGAAGAAAGGATGAAAAAAGGACACCAATACACCAGCAAGAGCAGTGCCACTGACACATGGTGACATTCAGCGAACTTGGGCAAATCTCAAAGTTGTAATGTTCAAGAAAGAAACTATTTATTTAGCCTTGATTAGCAGTAAAGAGCACAAAGGTCTTACATCACCCTGACAATTAATTTTCTGACAATCTAATACATCCAGCATTCCTAAAATCTAGCATTAAATAGGGAACAAACTAACTCAGCTGAGCCAGCTTGTGAATCAGCCATGAGCACAGCATCCCTCTGCTCCCTATACTGTGTACAGAGCACAACCTCCACCCCTTCCGAAGCACAGCAAGCAGCCAGCTCCCACAGGAGATCTCAAGTGGATGGGGAACACTGCAGCCCACAGGAGCCCTTGGAGAGAATGTTGCCTCCCCTGCACCTTTGACTAGGTAAAAGAGCAGAGTTATAGTGAAAGGGGTGTCAAGCCAAAATTTTTGGTCTGTTACTATCTCCCAGAGGATGCCAAAACTCTCCTTTTGGTTTGGAAGGACCAGCTGGTCTATGCACCTCTCCTGCCCAGCCCTATGTAGCCAGTGAGAGGAGCATGTCCTTCTCAGTCTGGAGGCATCCACCAGCTCCTGATTTAAGCTCTCTTACACGCTTGAGAAGTGGTTGGTGCTGGGTGGGTGATGATGTCACAGGATACCTGATTTCAGAGCTGTGCCTGGCCAGGCTGTGCTGGCCCTGGCTCAGCCCAAAGCACCTTGTCACACAGGCCAGACCTCATTTACAGCCCCTGGGACAGTCAGCTGGATTTATACCTCTGACCCTTGGGCTCAGAAAACCTGGCAGCACCCCTCTAGATCCTGAAGGGTGGAAGCAGGGACCAGCCCTCAGTCCCACCATTAGCATTTTGGTGTTGGTCTGCCAGTGACCACGACACAAGCTCACTTATTTGCTGACTCTGTCAGACAGAGCACGTTAACTTTGCGAGCCCAAGGCAGTGGGGCTGCTACGTGAATATGATGAACCGAGTCATAACTTCAGAAATCCAAATAAAACCTTAAGTCTCATTTTCTGGCATCTGACCACTCTCTAGGAGCTTCTTGTTTGATTTTTCAAACACTCTAGCAGTTTGTCACACCTTATGGCCAAGTCTGCTTTTTCTGCCTTGGAGTGAAATGGAAGGAGCTAATCACAAACTAACCAGCCCTTTGCTAGGAAAAAAAAGTTTCACACACAGCTCCCGAGGATCAACTTCTAGTGGTCAGCTACCTGAAGGCTTGCTTGAGAGAAACTGGCGATCTGCTGGTCATGCCCTTCCTGATATTTATATAGTAACGTGGGTACTAACAAAAAGGGTCTTCAGTTCAGGAACTCCCCTGGTTGAAATCCCCCACGGGCATAAACCTAGCTTAGGTACCATCCATCACCTAAGCTGGCAGGAGCTTTGCTGTTGAGCCAGAGACCAGGGCAGGGATGAGCACCTGCATCTATGGAGAGCTTGTGCCTTCCCCTGTTGATGGACCAGTAACTGAGGGTGTCCTGAAGAAAACGAAGGAAAGCAGTAAATCCAGCTTGAATGAATGTCAACCCCTGATAGTTTCATCACTTCAAATTTACATCAGGTTCTAATGCAGCAGTGATGGAAGAAGGAGGTTGTCTCTTTTTGAGCTAGATAACATGTCCTTGTGGGGGGATTGATCTCCTTTTGCCATGGGACCACAGGGAGTATGCCTGGCCCTGCGTTGCAGGGATGGATGCCTGCGAGGCTGCGTTAGAGACAGTATCACAGTAACTGGTTTCCAGAGACTGAATTTAGGTTTGTGTAGGTGGCATTTCCCAGCTGTGGGTGTCTGGTGTTGCTACCTTCCCACAGGGTTTCATACGTGGTATTAACCCCTCCACCACCAAACAGTGAACCCAGCAAGCCCTCCAGTGCTGGCTGGGGCCACTGTACATGGTCCTGGCACCCTGCCCTGCCATGGGCACCCAGCTTCACTAGGGCTTGCTCACAGCAGAGGACTCCTGGGCTCCCTGTTGTGCTTGGGAGAGGATATCCCCAGGGGGTCCCAAGACCTGCTCCCAGCTCAGCAGCACCTCCCTTCCTCCAGCTCCCTGCTCATGCTCTAGTCATTCAACCTGTCCCCATTTCCTCACTCTCCTCTAGGTCAATCACCGTCTATCCTCACCTGCCATCCCAGTTTTTGCTGCTGGTTTGTCCCCTCTCTGCTCTCTTTGCCATTTCCCATCTCCTGCCAGCCAGCCTCAGGCTCCCCAGTTCTCAGGGCTGCATGGCCTGACACCATTTCACACGCCCAGCAACAGGCAGCCCTGGCCTGAGGATGGCCTGAGCATGCTCCAGTCATCAGTGGCTGGTGAGTGCTGCCTGCCACTGGGATTGCAGAGCTGCAATATCCCCTGCCTCTGCTCAACAAGAGCTTGGATGGCTTTGGAGTAGCTTCAGCCAGACAGCTGAGTAGGATAAAAAAATCATTTAAAAAAACCTTTAGCAAGAAAAATACTTTTAAAAAAATACCTGTATTTTTAAAATAAAGTGTATCTGCTTATCCATAAAACCCAAGAGCTTGGGTCATGCTCTAAAGCCATTTAGACTTCAGGAGCAGGACTGCTCTCAAGCACATTGACTTTCTAGAAGTCAAATCTCTTCTAAACTAGTTGTCAAAATCCATACAGGAGTAAAGTCCCTTGAGAAGACATCTTCCCCCATCCTGAGCCCTACCTTGGCAATGAAGCTGTGCCTTTCAGGGATGTGTCTTCTCCTGTTGATTAAAGGAAAATCTCAGTCCAGGCACTTTGCTTTTCAGCCACTGAAGAAAGCTTTCGAACGGTAGGTTAGAAAGTAGTGCACATGGTTATTACATGTTTTTTTTGTTTCCTAGTAGTCCTTTTTATGTGTTATAAAGAATTTATGACGTTACACATTTATGCCTAACCAGCAGGGCTATTATTTTTCACAACCTTCACGGTGCCCAGCTCACTCCAAGGACATCCTATGTCACATGGGGCAGTCAACACCCCTGTCTTGAGCACTTGCTGTCCTCCCTTGTGCTCTTGGGTCTCAACAACAGGCTTGCCTGGTTGTGGAAACCCCAGTCCATCCACAAGGCTTGACAGCTGCAGACATTTCCCATGAGCTGGCCTTGGGCACACATCCCAGCAATGACTATGTGTGGGAGCAAGCTGGTGAAGAAATGCAGCTGCACAGGGGTCTGCTCAGCTGCTCTGCTGAAAAGGTGCCCAGGTGCAAGGTCATCCTCCTGCCTTTGGGTGGTGAAGCATCCAAACATGCTTCTTTTAATATGTTTTTTTTTACTAATTGTATCTCAGTAGAAATTATATGCTCAAAACTAAGGAAATGGCAAGCTGCTTACCCTGATTAGCAGGTTTTCATTGGTTACTGAGTCTTAATTTTATGATTGGAAGTGAAAAGCTGACTCACCCTCCCTGGCTACCTTCAACACTGATGCAAGAGTTTTCTGGCTTTGCTCTGGAGGCATGAAAAATATCAGGTACAACATGAATACAACAATCATCCAGAGAAACAGCAAAAGCTAGACAAGAACATTATGAAATAATTCAAACTATAACAATCGCTATTGAATGTCTGGAAATATGGTAGAAGTGCAGTGTTATTACACTGTGCAAAATTTGAGGTAATTTGTTCCTGGAATTTGTTTTGTTTCCCTCAGTATTAATGTCTGTCTAGAATTCCTCTTGCAAAAAAAAAAAGAAAAAAAAACAACAAACAAACCCCAAAACAACCAACCAAACCAACCTGCAAACAAAGGTAATCAGTAAATCCAGCTCAACATGAAACTCCCTGAGACAGATGAAGCCAGGAAGACTGGATGTGGCTGCTGGTGGCACGCACCCAGTGCATCCTGCCCTCTGCAGCCACAAGGTTTGGGGCTGCTCACGTAGGATTGCGGCTCTTGTCTCCATTTCCGACCACGTGAATTAAAAGAAAGCCAGCAATGCTTTTCTGACCAGGACAAGGCTGTGTGAAAAAAGGAGGCTCTGGATGTCCAGCACGAGCTACCCCAGGTGTGAAGCCGGCAGCCTCGCGGGGCGCGGTGCAGGGACACGAGCGCGCAGTCCGTGGTGACTCAGACTCACAGGCCAGTAGATGCTGGCTGCACACGGGTGTGCTGCTCTGCAGCTAAGAGGAGATTCTGCAGACCACGATTAATTCTCTCAGGCATGTGAGTGCTGGATGGAACAATTACAGCTGTGGACAGCTTTATCCTCTTTGCCAAGAGCAGAAAATGGAAGTGCTGCAGAAGAGACAGTATTATATCCCCAATCTCCTTATTTAATAGTGGAACAAAATGTACTTTTATTCCTGTGCAGTTTGCAGCAACAAACTGAGTCTTTCTTCCTCTTACCCCAGGGTGCTTTCATTTGTTCTGCCAGCCCATTCCCTGTCAGTCAAAGGATATACATTATTAATGTATGGACTAAATGCTGTTCTCACTCATCCCTTTGCTCTCAAAAGCAGCACTTACATGAAGATTTTGGCCCCAAGATTCTAATTGTGTCACTCCAATGAATTGGTTTAACACAGACTTAAATAAGAAGCTTTTTGTTCTGATTTTTTGGGGGTGTTTTAATTACTGAAGGGGTTATTGATTGGCTAATTTAAATCACTTTGGAAGAGAATACTTGTTTTAAGGGAAAATACACGTGCAGGAAGAGATGGCACCTACAAAGGCAATTACAAGTTTTGAGCTAATCCTACAACTGAAACTGAATCAGCATCCAAAGCATGTTTTCGTCAATTGATAGGCCCATATCAAGACATACATGAATTATACTTATGCAGTGCCACAGTCAGCTTGAGCAAATCCAACACCTGGCTGCTTGTGCCCAGAAAGTAATGATGCTCTGGAAGATACAGGATACAACAGAAGATACATGCAAACTGCACTTTGGATAACAGCCAGACAGGACTAAGGCATATTAATGATCCTGAGGGGATGTTAAAGGGAAAAGTAATGGCTGCAAAACAAAGACCAGTTCTTGCCCCAATGTCCCAAATGTAAGGGCTGGATTCAGCAAGTCCTGCTCCTAAGATTTATTCAGCACTTAAGCAGCGTAGGTGGGATCCCTCACGTGGATTTTTTTGTGCCCACACTCATTTGTGCACTGTGCTGAGGAGAAGGGCAGTTGGGCTGGGAATTCACTTCCTCTCACACAAAGACAGGTGCCTCCAGACAGAAGGATACTAAATGAAAAAGAAACGAGATGATGAATTACAAGGAAGAGGAAGAAGTAAGCAGGCTGGGCGGGAGATGCTGGAAATTCAGCAAAGCCCATCAGCAAGGAGTTGTCAGTTCAAGGTTCACTGGGGCTAAAACCAAAGTGGTAAGCCTTGGACTGGGAACTAATTACATTAAATACAGAGTGTGAAACACACCCAAGGTTTTTAAGGAGCTGTCTGGTTGCTCACTTCAGAACAAGGGCTGCTTAGGTTCACAGTGATTTTAAATGTACTGAGAGCAGGTTTGGCCTGCTCCCAAACTCTCTGGGTTAACTCTGCCAGCTGCACATTCATATGGCAGTAAAAAACCTACCTGTCCACTGCTGTACTGACAAATGCACAGCAAGCAGTGAACAGAGGGCATCGTATGGGGGTGGCTGTGGATGTGCACCCTGCTCTCTGCCCCATCTGGTCCCAAGTCTTGCCCTTATGTCTCTGACTTGCCAGTTCCCTGTCACTCAGTAAGGTCACATGCGTGATGAAGGGCTGAAAAGGAGAAGCTGGCATGGCAGAGGGAAATGTGGTCTTAAAGAGATAGATTAATTTGAATGCTAAGGGCCTAGTCAGTAAATCAGAATTTAAAAATACATAGTCAGAAAAGCAAAGACCTTATGGAGTAAACTATTAACTCAGTAAAGAAGGAGCAAGGGAGCCCCTCTGCTGCTCATGAACTTTATCCAATGAGGAACACAGAGAGGCAGAGAAAGAGCTGTTTCAGCATCTCTCAGCTGCAAGAACTTCTGTACCTGTTCTGCAGGGGAAATAACTTGTCAATGTGACCTGACAAACAGGATGATGTGGCTGTGACCAATGAGAATTTGGGAAGTCTGGCCACAGAGCTGGAGACAACTGTGCTGGGTGCTATTTGAGACCCCACTGGGGGATGCTGCAAAGAGCTGCGGAGATGCTGGGAAATAGGAGAGAGACTGGGAAGATAACGAGAATAGCCTGACAGCTGCTACCAGCTTCTGGGATGCTTCCTGGCAAAGCAGGGTTTTGAAAGAAGGAAGTGAGGTTGAGATTGAGAGTGAGGAAGGAGGAGAGGAGAATACAGCAAACAACAGAGAAGGACAATGATCTTTTGGGCAGCTCTTTGCACCAATGCTCTCCAAGAGTGTGGAACGAGCAAGGCCAGGCAGTGTATATGAAGGCTGGTGCCTTCATATATATGTATATGAAGGGGTGCTGCACAGAGGAGATGTCAAGGACTTGGAAAAAAGCATTGACTAAGGAAGGCAGAAGAACTGGCAAGACTTCTAACTCATACAGAGGGACCTAGATGGAGACCCAAACCAAACCAAGGGCTCGTGGGCAATCCAAAGGAAAATGATAGTTGTAGCTATGCAAGAAAGATTAAGGGGTAGAAGAGTTGTGGGCAAGAGGTTAAGAGTTTTCTTTCAGGGGATATAGAGCTACAGCTTTTGGTTAGACATTCATTTGGAAATGTCAGAGAGAGTACCTGTGATTTATTCCACAGTAAAGAAGAAGACTGAGGAGTTATTTGGAGTAAAAATGGTAGCTCACTCATGTTTTTGGACAGGAAAGACTTAATACAGTCCTAGAAAGCAGGCAGGAAATAAGGATAAAGAAAAGACTGCTGTAAGAATGGAGAAACTAGAAAATGGCAGTGGTCAGAAGACAAAAAAGGTATTTATAAATAATGTTGGTTTTGTTAGGTCTTGCTAAAATAAAAGAAGGACTGTTTCTACACAATATGAAACCACAGACTGCGATTCACCTTTTAAAACAGGTGGTATTTACTATAGCTTAAGAAAAAGAGATGCCTTCCTCAAAAAATAAGCAATGTGTCCTGCACTCTGAAATCTTTAACTAAGAAACTGACCCAAGGGTGACCACTGGAATTATTTGCTTAATGTCTCTGCATACCAACTTGCCTGAAGAGTGGCAAGACAGACCAGTCTCAGTAAGAATCTTGATTTCAAGTTAAATTCTGCACCATCTGTTTCATTATAATCTGCTTCCATTCACTCTCCAAGGAGACAGTAACAGCTTTACTTGTTTTAAGAAACTGGACAACTAACCTTCAGGAGGAATAACATTTCAACACTTTCCCTCATAATCAGTTTTAGCAACAATGGCAATGAGCTCTTAGTAGAGCTTGTATCTGCCCAAAAGCCAGGGCCTCTTGCAAAGAAAACTCTGGAAAGTAGCACTTTTTGGCTGTCATGTTCATAGCGGACAATATGGCTTTTTGGCGGAACTTTTCAATGTTCCCATTTTTCTTTTCTAGCCTTCTCCTGAATGGGTACTGCTTTCATTGGGGTTTCCTGTTAATTTTCTCCCACAGAGCTTCCTAGAAATGGAAGGACTTCTGTTCTCTCCCTGCCAGCTCTATAGCATGTCATCGTGGGAGTCAAATTCTGGTCAAAAGCAGCTCATAAACTTCCCTGCTGACAATGAAGCCTCAGCATCAGTTTTGTTTAAGTTCCCATACAGTTCTTCTCTTCCTAAGACACCCCAATTATATACAAGCCTATTCAACTGTACTTGAAGAGATGAGTATCTGGGTAAGAATGAGTGCAGCACAAGGTCTGGTATAGACGTACCCACAAGGAGGGATGGAGGAAAAAAAATCCCCAAACACTCAAGCACTTAGCACATTCATTATCACATTAGTTAAAGGGATGGTGTGTCAGTACTTGCAAAATATCTGTCATGGGTGCCATATAAAGCACATTTTCATCAAGACATTGTTAGTTTATTGCCTTTAAATGGACCCTAACCATCATTAGCAATCAATCAATCAATCCTGAGCCAGCCTCAAGTGCTCAAAAGCAAACCTTTCATGTAAGCAAATGCAGAGTCTAATTGGGATCCTGCCACTGCCTCTCCTCCTTTCCTCATGCAGGCCAGCTGTCAAGGAAAGGTGTTTTTGCTGAGCTGCTCCAGAAATGCAGACTCCCTGCTGCTTCCCTGCTCCCAAACACATGCTTCCCCACACAGGCACCTCAGTTTGCCAGACTCTTCCAGAGGCTGACTGCTCACTTGCCCGAACTCGGGAAAGGGATTTTGTACCAGGTGCTTTAGTGTGAATTCACCTCCCTGACTAAAACAATGCAAGCATCACAGAACATTTGTCTTGTAGTCTGGGCATTTCTCAAGTGTTTCTCTATGTCCAGCACTGCAGGAGTTTATTTTGCAGTCCTAATCTCCCACCATCCCTCATAATGACAGAAAGCCTTTCCTCTACCCAGCCATTTTCACAAATAGGAACAACAGGATTGCCTTTAAGATACCTCCCTTTCTACAATCTGGCTGTCCTTAGCCAAGGTTTTTAACAATAAGGGCCTAGGGCCAGTTAGACACGACCAGCTACAGGGCTTGTGTGGCCCCATGAGCCTCATGTCATGACGGTGGCAGGTCAGGAGTGCAGTTTCAGCAAGCAACTCTGCAGATGCCAGGTTGCTTCTGTCCCTTTGTAGGGAGTGAAAGGTGAAGTCTGGCCACTACTGACTAAAAACAGCACAGTCAAGGCAGTATTAGCACTGGACAATTTTGTTTTATATTATTGTGCTCCTACTCATTCACCCACAGCAAGTGGGGAAGTGGGGCACAACACAGAGAGCTGAGTCCTGAACAAATGGCTGAAGTCACAGAGCAAGCAAGAGAGGCAATTAATTTCAGAAGTGTCTAAGAGAGTGGTATCCAAATCTCTGTCCACAGGGCACTAACCTCTCTGAGGTCTAGAGAGTCATATTGCCCACACAGTTTCCAATCAAAAGGTGTATGATAAAACAAGAGAAATTTTGAGGACTGACTGACTAGAGACCAAAAACATTTTGACTTTATCAATCAGAATTTGTAATGTCTCAGTACAGCACTGTATATTTTCTAGACAGACTATTGCATCTTCCAGCTATGCATAAATTGTCTTTTGATATACAGACAACAGTTACACTCATTTTAGTAACACGTGTGACATAGATTTTACAGAGGTGTTCAAGCTAGCAGCTTTTTGCACAAGCATGTGAGCATTTAGCACATGACAAAATTAAGTTCCTACTGACTTCAGTGATGTAGAATTTAATTATTGTTTGAGAAAAATACAGGCAGGCTTTGTCCATTTAGAAGTGAACCCAGAAGCTGAGAAGTTGTCCTCCTCTGCTATTGGTGGTTCTGGTGCAGTGTCACATTCTTTCAGCTTCGTAACAGCTCTTGTTTTCAGACACATAACAGCAAATTCTTTGAATGATTTACTGCAGCAGCAAAAAACAGCTTTTTACTATTTCTTAACCTTACTTAACATGGTCTTTAATAAACACAATTTCTTAGACCTCAATAAGAAGAATATTCTCTTCTAGCACTGATCTGATAAGAGCTAACAGCAGCAGATGTCCCTTAGAAAATCTCTTAGGGTTAAGCAATTTTTTGTAAAATCATAACAAATCTAAATTTACTTTCTAAATAAAGATGCAGCAAGAGAAAACCAGTCACAAATAAAAATTCTTTTTCCCTCAGTTTGTGTGGAAAGAAAAAGAAGCTTCATTGACAACCTCATCAGTTCTATTACTGCACGCAGCCCACTGTGATATAAAATCTAAGTTGTGTCTCCAGCAACAGAAAATACAACTGCACTAAGCATTACTGTAACAAAAGTGAGTAATCACCATAAGAACAATTCTGAATACCATGATGACACAGTCAAACATTTTAGACTTTTTGTGGGTTTTTTTAAGAGGACATTATTCTTTTATTATTCTTCTGGCTGGAATTACTTCGTTTTCCCTCTCCAAAGGATCCACAAATATTCACAGGAAATAAATAACTAAAGCAACCATTTTATAGAAAAATATGCAGTGATTATCAACTAAAGAAAGCTAAAGAAAATGTGTACCAAAAGAAAGTAAAACCTATCAGTAGGTAATGGCCATTGAAATTTGAAGGCATATCAGGAATAAGAATTTAAAAATTAACTCCTATCCTGATGGTCTACAAGTATGCTGGACAATTAACATGGATTTGTTGTCCAGGCCTATTTTAATTTTGCAGAGCACTGAAAAACACACAGAGGCAGCTTGTGTATTACTCTTCTATTGGTAAATGAAGGGTAAAGAGACAGACATGATGTGCTCTTGTGAGGGGTTGGATTACATTGGCATCCATATGGAAAAGATGGGCAGCAGTGACTAAAGTATAGGGACAGTCTTGAAAACCAGCAGAAGAAATGGCCAGAATGATGCCTGATGAAAAGTCACTCAAGAATTTAGTCTAATTAGTGCTTTGCAGTTCTATATCTGACATTAACAACTATTGGCAAAAATCTGCACATTCAGATTTATCAGGCCAGCCAGGTCCTTCTCAATGCTAGCTTGTAGGTAATTAAATACTCAGCAGAGCTCAAACTTTAATGAGAATGCTCTTGCATGTTTGGGGCCTTGAACGGATCAGGATGGAGTATATAAAGCTTCAGATAGCTCAACAGTGGGCAAATCTTCCAAAAAAAAAATTATTTCAAGGAGTACACACCAGTGGTTGCAAATATAACCTGAGAGACAAAAGACTGGGCTGTAGATGACTCAATAATCAACACAGTAACACCTTCATTAGCAGAGTCCAAAAACACAGCTGAGGTTCAAAGGCAGATACAAAGACTACAAATATCTAAAGAAAGACAAAGGTAAGTATAGATCTATTACCTGATGAAGAAGGAAAGAAAATGAAAGATAAGATTTCCAAATAAGTAATAAACAGCATTTTTTACTTCACTCAAAAGTTAACAAATCATGTTAAGTTGAAAGAGTAAGCTAAAGTAGTCAGCAGACTTTGATGGAATTCAAGTTGGCAACAGCTAATAATTCTTATCCTAGGATGCTCTAGCAATCAGCCATGTCACTACAGACCATGAGTGTTGCTCTCTGAGAACTCACAGAGCATCGGAAAGAGCCCAGGAGAGTAGTGGGACAAGCACAAGAAATTTAAAAATAAAGGAACTCTTGTCAATCAACTTAAACCTGGAAAAGGGCGAGGATAATTCTTATAAAATTCCCTTTGTAAATGCATATGAAAAAGTAACCAAGCAACAGCCAGACAATATAGATTTGTCAGGAACAAACTATGCCACACCTCACTACCCTTCATTTCTTTGTGAAAACTCGCCAGGCGGCCACAGGCACACAAGATTTCAAATCTCCTTGTTGTAAATACCCCTGACATTGTCAGTCTGAAAAGTCCTCACAGGTATGGGGCGCCAATCCATACTGACCACAAAGAGAATCACAGCAGTAAAAAGTGCTCTAGCAAGATACTCAAGCAAGGTCCTGCAAGGCTTTGCCTGCAATGTATCCCATCAGTGTGTTCATGAACTATACAGACTAAAGAGTAGGAGGACATCTGCAATATCCCCCAGGACACCACATTGGATGAACTGTAAACAGTTTGGTCTGAGGTCCCTGAGAGGCAAGCATGTAGACACTAAATCGAGGCACAAAGTGGAAACTATTAGTGTCACCAAAATGAATCTGTGATGTTGTTGCAGAAAGCCTAATATAATTCCAGTGTATGCAAGTGCCAGACCTTAGTTGTTCCAGCCACTCTGCACTAGCCTCAGCCAGCACTCTGGGTCATATTTTGGACCATATGATTTAAGAGCACAAACTGTAGAGGATCCAGAGCAGCAACAATTGCCAGACTTAGAAAATGTGACCTATGAAGAGTGATTTAATTAACTGGGTTTACTCTGAAGACTAGGAGAACACAGTAGCAATGTTCAAATAAAGGCACTATTCATCCTATCTATTGCCAATAAGAACAGTAAGCAATTGACTTAACTGGCAGGGATAGACTCTTGCTGTGGTAACTGTCCACTAGTACAGCTCAGCAGTGATACACACTACTTCCACGGTCTGGATCGTGGGATCCCTTTTCACTGAAAGCCTTTAAGAGTTAAAGGAACACTTGGTAGTTCATCTTGGCAGATTTTATCCAATCTCAGAGGAGGGAGATGGACTAGATAAATTCCTGAGATTACCTTTAATCCATAGTCCTCTGAAAGAGGTCCAGCTTTCAATTAGCACACTGAATTTGTCACAGCTACGAAGAAGGAACACAAAAATACATTTGCCATGCCATCAAAGTGCTGCATGGACCTTGGCTTTATATATTTAATGGACAGTATTTCTCAAAGGAAAGCTGTGCCGTATTTCCTGAAAAAGCTGAGATACAGCTTGAACAGTTAGGTAACTGTGTTGGGATAACTATAGATTCCTCCTTTCCTAGGAACCCCAGCATGAAGAGAATTCTAAAACATACATACAATCTAATCTACTTTTCTTTGAAAGCTCCCGACATAACTCCTTCAGTGAGCCTCTGTTGTGCTTTATCTACAAAATCTGTAACACAATAGACAATGTATTAAAAGGTTTCAAAATAATTTTAGAAACGTGCAGAATAATTCCAGACAGCACTCAACACCCTCCCACTGTCTGGACTAGAGCAAAATCGCCAATGATACTACAGAATATGTAGAATCACACGCTGAATACCAGCGCAAAGTGAGATTTGGAGCTGAATTCAAAATCCACTCCAAAATCTGTAAGGTTCTAAACAGGCAAATCAAAGGCCCCCAAAATTACACAGCAGAAGGTGGCTGGGTAGACAAAACACAAACTGATCTTTACTTCGCTTGTGGATCCTATAGGACTAATCAAATTTACTTGTCAGGCCCTGAAGATCATGCTTCTAGTAAGGTCCAGTAATTCCCAATTTGTTTCTGTGAAAATGGGAATGCCTATCACTACCTGATGATAAAAGACATTCCACCTATCAGCTCTTCTTATCAAGATGGGAAAAAAAAATCAGTAGTTTACAGAAATTCCACAAATTCCTTCATTACTATGTGGTTTGCAAACAGCCCGTGGTCATTAGCTTTACTTACTTGAGCTGAAGTGTTTTCAGCAAATAACCAAAAGGGATGGTGGTCTCCAGGGCTGTTTCAAGAACACTGCATAAACTATTTCCTTAAGGCTACACAGCAACTGTCTTCAACTTCTATCTTGGATTTTTCACATAGCTTTTTGACAGCAAGAAACTACAAGTCCTCAGATAGGTAAAGCAGAGGCACAGAAATAAGCCTAGGTCTGAGTAACAAAAATTGCAAAACTGTTCTTGATTACTCAGCAAGTCTCCATGATGACGGCCTCATCATAACCACACCTGCTAACTTTTTGCTCTCTAAGGTGAGACTTTTTCAGAGTATTTTAAACCTCATTTAAAATGCAATTTCAGATGCTGCTTAAAGAGATTCCCAGAAGATGAAGGCTTCTGAAAAATCCAAACCCCTTCCTAAAGTTACTCCACAGGTACTCATGACAGCTGATGTCCATACTGACACAGTAAGAGCCCTCCACTTGAATGCTGACCTCACACAGAAATCAATCCTTCTCAAGGGAATACAGGAAACCTCCCATGTCTATTTTTCTTTCTTGCACAGCTTCAAGTTACATGGCTGACCACAGCCAGGAAATTGATTTTCTAGGTGCAGCAATATTTGATTTTAAAAGCAGGCAGGAAATATGACATTTTATGTTTTATATTTTTAATTCTCTTCAATCAGGCACAGTACAATGCACAACTGTGTCTTTAGCCAGGTACTAGAGTGTGCTTTCAGCTCAGGAAGAGATGATGGAGAACTCATCCTTCCTCTGATCTTTTACGTATGAGGTATCCTGATGGGGGACGATTGCCACATTTAATACAGCCTTTATAACAATTCAGTCACAGCTCTCATTTACTTCTATAATTAAGATGGCAGTTATTGCACCTGGGGATCTTACTGAACTGAGGATCATCCTCGCCTTCTGACATGTAAACCCCATCATTTCATAGGGTACTTTCAACTTGAGCATCCTAAGTGTTTTGAAGATACAATTCTAACTGAAGGTAACCATCCCACTAATAATGCAGCTTTCCAGCTCTACAGTGCTCATTAACAGAGATTGTTTATGAAGCAAGTCTTTTATTTAATGCTACACAATCTGAATTGAAGGAATAGAACATTTTACTTCACCTCAGGCCCAAGTTTTAGGGATACATCCCCAAACATTTTCCAGAGTAAAACCAAATTATCAAATACCAATCAGTGCAAGAAACATCTTTTCCATTTCTACTCAGCATATTTTTAGACAAACTACAGTATTAGAACATTGAAGTACCTCTCCCCCATACAGCACAAAGGTTGAACGCAGATTTCTTGCCTAGTGGAGCCAGTTTGTCAGGATGTATGTACTGGTAACATTAAAGAAAAATAAATGAATTGTTACATTCTGATGTCAGGTGTACAAGTGCAGTAGTGGATTATGCTGAGGAGAAAAACATTATCTATAAAAGTTAAGTGGTATACAGGTTACCCCAGAGTGGCTATAATACAGAGAAACTTTATGCCAAAGTAAGTATTTACAGAGATACTGTCACAGCAAAGAGGACAGAAAGCTAGTCTCACAGAAGTAGTTCAATAAAGAGCAAATGAGTGGACAAGGACAAAGACAAAGATTTTGACTTTATATAATAAAATACCAAGTGCATTCTTTTAAGTGAATGAGTCTTTGAGACTATGGTCCTAGATTTTAGGAAGTCATTTGAAGGTCAGATGTATGGTCCTGCTGCATAGCAAGGGTTTACTTGGACTGCCAGAATTTTTACATCCGTTGTAAACTCTGCACATCACAGCAATTCGAGTACTGCTTCTTACTGCAGGGTCAAAACTAAAGCTCCTAAGCCCCCTCCACAATGTCCAAGATGGGATTTTGTATAGTAGACCTTCCAGTACAGATGTTTCTCCACTACTTTTGTGCTGCACCTCTGGGATTAGAACACAGCCCAGAACACTTTAGCGGTAATTATGTTTATCTGCTCAAATGGTCTTGGCCAGAGTTATTATCCAGCTTTTTCTTGTCATTGCAACTTTAATCGCATCCGATTTCTTTAAGTAGCTATATTATTTTAGTTACTTTGGTTCTTTTCCAACAGGCTTATTTAAAGCTTGTGAGGAAGGTTAATGGCTAGCTGTTTTATGTATTCCTTCAAGAGAGAAATAACCAGACATATCTGAGGGGGAACAATGTTTTAAAACATTAAAAACACTTTCAAATCCAGTTTTCAACTAAGAGCAGAGTTGCTTTAACCTAGTATTTGGAAAGCATTTTTAAGCCAGCATTTCAATCCTGCCACCTCTCAAGCTTCCTCAGCCATCTACCTAAATAGAAAGGATAACGAGCATAACCAGAATTCCTCTAGTGCATGACTTCAAGGAACATGATCCCTCACAGTAAAGGAATCCCATTTGAAATGGCTTGCAGTACTTAAGACTCCATTACACAGGACAAAAACGTATGAGGAAGTCTCACGATTCTCATGCAGCTGCTCAGGGTGTGTGCTGCACCTTGAGCCATCAGCTTGACCACTAGTGGCTGGGCTCAAACAGGCAGCACACTGGACAGTAAATCTGCGCAGCTTCCCTCTCCACTTTAAGATTAATTTACTGTAATGTACATTACTTGCAGTGGAATGATACTGCTCATGTTTTGGCAGGACAGGGAAAATTCCACTTTTGTCTTTTTTATTATTTTATAAGGCAGATAATGCAGAAAGGTGAAACAGAATTTCTACAAGGAGTTAATCTGTGATATTGTAAAATCAAAGTACTAGTTTATTAAGTGAGTTATTTTACACAATATGAACATCAATATAATTACAATTGTAAAAAATTTCTTATAACAAGTATGGACTGATTTTTTAGGATTTCCAAATAGGGCACAACTGTACATTTACACAGAATTGTCTTTGCATGAAGCCCAAGAGGGAACGGCATAAAAATATGAATGTTTCTGTAGCCCCTTCATTTTTGCTGATCAACAGTTTTAGAAAAGCAGCTGCAGGTTTGTTATGTAAGGTCTGACAGTAGAAGAGTCAATAGGTGTCATGACTTCACCTATAAAAAACAAGAACAACTCGGTTAAGCTGAACCATTACACAATGCTGCTTACCTCTGCATGAATGAAATACCATACTACTGCTTTTTACCTTATTTCAACCTTTTATTATAACCACTTTCAGTTACAGCCTAACAACTGGCTACTGGGAAATCTCTTCTACAGTTAACACAGTAACTCAGATTTTTCTACATTCACTTGCACAGCTTCAGGAACAAAAAGGCTCAATTGTTGGAACTATAATAAATGACTGTTTACATTACATGTTTTGTAGTTACAGACAGATTGTACTTAGGTATTTTGTTCAAAACAAAACTAACATTTCAAAGCAAGAACTAAATAATGAAGTATTCCTACAACACTAAGAATGATCATTTGAAATAACATTAATCCCTTTTAAAACAATCTCCAGGCACAGTGAAATGCCACAGCCATTTCACCCACGTAAGAACTAGATGGCTTCTTTCTTCTAATTTTAACAGTTCAGGAATATAACTTTAAGCTACAGTAGTTTTCATATTAAAAGCAAGTTTTAAGTCCCAGTCATTGGCGGTAAGAAAACCAACTTGTAATACATCTTTCACAGACACTCAATTAAAAATTAAGGTAATGACCTGTAGACCTTTATGCCTGAACATCAGCCAGTTCTGGAGGAAGTGGAGTCTTAGGATGCTTGCTTTCAAAGTGCTGTTTGAAGGTCTTGGGATCCGGCATTTGAGTCTGATTAAAGAGAGACATTAAACTTTATGCACGATACAAGAGTTAAATAATGCTACAAAACCTTTATTTTCTTTCCCCGGAAGCCCACTACCTCCTTGATGACACTGCTCTAGTGACGGAAGCACCACTAATTGAGCTGCAGGGTAAGATGGAGTATTTAACTGCCTATTTCCAGAGGTGCTCTTAAGCACTCTTTTAAGCACTATCACACTTTGGCATGTTCATCAATGGTGTTATTCTGGCTAGGTATAGCCCTGCACATCTTACACTTCACAGGCTGGTTTGGTGGAAAACCTACCTCCTAACCATTTTCTTTTTCAACACCTTAAAGTTAAACGTTCATCCTTTTCAGAATCAAATCTTTATGAAAGCTATTTCTTTAGTTTACCAACAAGCCAAGTTATACAGCATGAACCGAGTCTACTTGGCACAAGCTATCTCAGACCTTTGCTATGACACAGCTGCAGGCATCAACTGCCCAAAGTGATTGATACTACAGCCCGATTTCACAGGAAGAGCTGGTTGCAAGTACCTAATGAAGCAATGCTCAATTTGGAATCTTAAATAAGACATTTGAAGCGGCAGATCTATTCTGAGACTGACCATTTAAGGGAAAATGGTGAGTTTATACTTTAGCTCCAAAAGAAGCGTTTAGGAAAACCAGCCAGAAGGAAAAGTACAATCTAATTAGTACTCAAATTTCTGTTTTCTTATCAAGTAAGATGTTACTGTGTATCAAGCTTAAAGCTTTTGGCACCACTGCTTCTCCTTTCTACAGCAACATCCATAACCACTGATTCCAAGACAGGCCAATTCTATTACAAAGAAAATAGGTTTCCACATGGAGACTAAACAAGAATTGACCGCACACTTTTTACATGTTCTGTCTCATACTAACAGCACATGCTGACCATGGTAATGCAAAAGGCAAAGTAACTACCCAAACCAGACTTGAACATGACCTTTCAGATTTTCTATCTCAATCACCAGTACAGCTGAGTAATCTGTAAGCAAGTCACATAAGAGATGCAAACACTTCTTTACAGCAACAAGCTAGACAACCACTTAAGTATTTCAGTTTCCACTATAAAATCTTCTAAAAATCCTGTTCTAGGCAGGAAGACAGACCTCTCCCTACACGACTATTTTGACTTCAGTTCCTCTTACCCTACAGACAGTGCAGGTATATATCAAGGCAGCCTTGGCTGCAGCCTTCTGATCATGTCCTTGTTTCTTTTTTTGCTCAGCTTGCTTTTTGGCATTTTTCTGCTGCGACTGAATCTTCTGCTGTCCACGAGCCATATCTACAAACAAAAAGAAGACATTTAGTCTACAAACATGAGAAACTACTGCTGCTATCTGACTGAGGAGCAGTAACCACAAGCACAATGCCGTTGTGTGCTCTGTCCATAAGGCCTACAACTCCCATAACTCAAACACAGCAAACATCTGCTTGAGCTCTTCGCTATGTAAAGCCTCTGGGTTCAGTATCATTCTTAAAATTATCACCATAATTATTAGGCCATTCTAAGATGTCTTCCTCTACTAAGAGTCAAGCTCTACTTTTGAAAAGTGTTTTCAATAGTCAGAATAATTAAAAGTTTCCTTTACAGTTAATAGGAACTTACTCCCTTTTTCAAAAGGTGCCAAAAAACGCAAAAGTTTTGTTGTCTGTGTTTCTGTTTTTTTTTAATTAAAGCTTAAAACTCAACCTTTATTGCTGCAATTTGAAACAAGTTTCAAGAAAGGCAAATCAAAGTATTACCCAAGGTATATTATTGTCTCCTGTGGTAGTCGCTTGTGAGCTGCTTTGAAGTTGGGAACATTAATAGGTCACTCCTCTTTATTGAGGGTGATTTTTACAGCTGGCTATTGTGTTTTTATTTCCAGCCACATTTATGTGCATATGATTTCTTGAAAAGAAGAAAGACTGCCCCCATCAGAAGCCATTCCTCCACCTAACACAGGAGCACAAAGGAAGTAAACGCTATTGCCATATGCCATTACAAGGTCCACCAGAAGACAAAACGAGACACAAGTGTCACAATTCAGGGAGCATCAAGACAGCGCATTTCACAGCACTCCACCTGCACACAGCCCACCAGGACACCCAATTCAGTCTGCATCCCACCCCCAGAGCAGACACCAGACAGGTTTTGGTCACACCAACTGAACAGTCTTCAGCACATGGTTATATAACCCAGCAGCCCAATTTCTGCTATTGTCTCTCTCCCAGTCCCTCACGGCCCACGCATGGTTCAGTTGTGCAGCTCTCTCAGAAGCAAAACACTGCCCAAGCACAGGACAGCCAGCAAAGTCCACTGTTCTCAGGACAACTAGCAAGGTCTTGTGTTCCCAGGAGGGCAGCTGCTTGGGCACTTGCCCCAGGTTTGGTACTTGTGGGACAGACACGCTGCATGGCTACACCAGGCCCGTCATGTCATGCAATCCCTCCCTCAGGACAGGTGGCCTCCCAACGTGAGAGAAAAGCCTTTCCAAAGAGCGACCGACCTCTCGTAAATATGTACGAAAAGCCCTTAAAAACCATCATGAAAACTAAGCTTCTATGAAACATCAACAACACATGAAAATTCACTGGTATTGTGGGAATTTTTGGACATGTGCCTAACGTCTGAGCAAAATGATGGCCGTGAGACCCAGAACAGCTCTTGTGGATTGAGAGATACCCCTCAGGCCACAGCCCGGTTCTTTCATGGCGTCAAACACCACCATGTAACCCTCTGCAGAAGTATTAAAGAGTGCTCCCTCCTCTTTCCCCACCAGTTTCTCTAAAAGAGAATTCAGAAGACCATACAGCTTATAAAATTGAACACAATATAACTTCCATTAACAAGGAGATAGAAATATGTGTGGCGTCCAATAGCTTCTGTAAGATACAACAGTCAGTGTTAATAAGACAAAAAGTGCCAGTCTATGTTTCACTGGATGCTACAACTACTCCAGAACATCCCAGCCAGGGCCTCACACTGTTTATATAAAGCATGGCTCAGTCAGAACACTGGATTCCCACTTAAAATTAAAAACAACAACAACAAAAACAAACAAAAAAAGAAATGTTGCCAATAGCTTTGCACATACAAGAAGGAACAGTAGTTTTAATTCCACTTCTATTTTATCAGCATCACAGCAATCGTTCAGAAGTCAGAGGGTTCTTGACAGAAAACACTCAGATGTAACAAAAAAGGTGTTTTTTCACAAAGCGTTCGCATATTACTTTGTAGTTCAGTGCCTTGATAAGTACTACATTACAACAGCCAACCACACTGAGCTTTTATATACTTGGCAACTACTGCTCTTAGTTAAGTTACAGACAAGAAAACACGACCACAAACATTTGCTCAAAAATATCAACCACCGCACAATGCCTGAGACCAAAATTCCGTGTTTAAATACTGCAAGTTGCATTAATACAGCTAAAACAGGGTGTTTCTGAAACAGAGAAAATGAAGGCTTAGACCATTATTATTCTAAGAAAGTGACAAAAAAAACCCCAAAGCTCGTTTAAAAGAATTATGAGTTCATCTACAAGGCCAAATCAGTAATTTCCATTGCACAACGCAGGTAAGTGTTGTTTTCCCCATCCGGCACACCCTCACAGAGTCCAGCAGACCAGCCTGCTGTCTCCAAATAAAGAACGCGCGAGCACGTAGGAAACAGAACACACGGAAAAAATCTGCTACCAAATCGTAACAGGATTTTTTGCTGCCAAATCATAACAGCAACAGCAGCACGGGCACCGTCGGGAAGCGAGGCTGAAGCCCGCAACACAGCCATGCCTCACACGGGGTCATTTCCTTGGAAGTAACCAGAACCCGAGCGGAGTTTCAAGCCCTAAAACAGGACACCGACAGCTGCTTCCGCTGTCACTTCCAGAGACACAGGGCAGCCCGAGGCACCGCGGCGTCCCCGGCCGGGAGCGAAGGGCTCGGGCGGCCGCACCGCGAGGGACGCCCCGGCCCGGGCCCGGCCTGCGGTGCGCAGGGACCGGGGGCGGCCGCGGCCCTCGGGCGAGCCCGGCGGGGCAGGGGCGGCCACAGCCCCACCACGTACCCCGCGGGAGGGAAGTGACCACGGAAAAACAGACGGACGGAGGCCGCAGCCCGGGAGCGGCGGCCCGCAAGGGGAGCACGCCCCGCTGCCGGGCCGGGCCACCCCCCTTCCCCCGGGCCAGAACTACTCCTCTTTCCCCCGCCCCGCCCCACCTCGCTCCGCTCCGCTCCCCCGGCGCTGCTCACCCGTGCGGGATTCGGGCTAGGCGGCCCTGCCGAGCGCTGTGGAGGCTCCGCGCGGCCCCGCCGCCGCCGCTCGGGAGGAGAACGAGGAGGAGGAGGAGGAGGGACGGGCACCGGCACTGCGCGCGCGCCGGGCCCGCCCCCGCGCCCGCGCGCCCCGGGCGGCGCCGGCCAATGGCGGCGCGCGGCCGTTACATAAGGCCGGCGTGGGGGAGGGGCGGCGGGGCCCGCGGGGCCCGGAGGTCGCGGTGCTTGCGGGGCCGAGGGTTCGCGTCCCGGCGGCGGACGGGCCCGCGGGGTGCCACCGCCAACAGCCGTCACCGGCTGGCTGAGGCTGCCAGGCCTGGCTTCGGGGCCCGCGGGACCCCCGCCGCGCCGGCTGCGGGCACGGGCGCGCCCGAGTGCCGCGCTGGGCGGGGTCCGGTCCCGGGGCGCACCGGGATCGGCCGGGACGGGATAGGCGGCCTCGCCCCGCCCGGGTCCCGGGAGCGCAGCCCCGCTGGAGCCCCGGCAGCGCTGCCCTCGGCCGTCGCCGCTTCCCGGCGGGCCCGCTCCCAGCCACATTCCTGTGTGCTTAGCGTACGGGCGCGGCCTAAAAATAGCGCTGCTCCTGCTCGGGGGGATCCGGAGAAACGGCTCGGGAGAGGCCGGGCGGGGATGGCGGAGGGAAGGGGATTCTGCTCCGGCTGCAGCTCACACAGGGCCCGTGTGTAGGCTTGAGGGGTTAAGTAATGTAGAAGGAAACAGCCTGCGATGAGAAGCAGAATTTTATTCAAGTTTAAAGTGCGCTAGATCTGGTTTGGACACGTTTTGTGAGGATCGTAGGGGAAGCTTCCAGGCTGTATCCAGTGCACATGTGATTTGAAAGTTATTGACCTGCATGAATACAGCTGTAGGCAGGCCCTGTAAGGAAGCATAAAGGATCTCTTTATTTTCTACGGACCTCTTTGTAGGGTTCAGCCAAAAGAAGGCTGAATGTTTGTGCCTGTTCAGGTTACGCACCTGTTAGGAAAAAGCGATATACAGGCAGCATCTCTGCTTAGTGATGACATTCTGCCAGTCACTGAGTAATTGTAGCTTCGAAACCTGGCATCTTGAACAGTTCTGTCTCTGGGGCAAAAGAGCAAACATTATCTGCCTACCAGAGGAGCTATAAGGCTAGCTTGATGTTTTGCAGAGCTTAGGCTGAATGATTGTAATTCTGAATGATTCTGATCCAAGAGAGGAAAATGCAATCTCTGAAGAAGTACAGTGAAGGTTTTAGGCCATTATCAAGGGTCTTGCCTAGAGCATGATAGTAGTTATGAGGGAGCTAGACAGTAGATTTCTGACACTTAAGTCACTGGAAGTTGGTTCAGATGTCACAACATCTAAGATAGTCAAACATAAGCCTGTGATAAAGAAAGTTTCCTAACATTCTCCTTTAGAAAAAGTCATCTTCCTAACATTCTTGTTTGCAACAATGTCTTCCACATTAAACTGATAGCACTGGGAACGTCTATACCAGGACACTGCAATCCACACTGCGTTAAAATGATCTTGTCACTAGGTTCTGAACTTTATGGAAATAGGCAACTGTTGAAAAAAAAACCACTCAAAGTGCATATGTGCTTGTGCTTGCGGGGTGCTGTGGGGAGGGAAGCACCTGTGCTTGCGAGCAGGTGGCTTTCAGAATGTTTTGCTTTCAGCAGGGAGGAGATTGATGAGTGAAAAAGTAGCTTCTGTTCTGGCTGATGCTATTTTTAAGGACTGCTGGCCTCATGTGGAACCAGAGAGGGTTTTTCAAGGGTTGTGTTCCCATACTATGGTGTTGCTTTACATCTGGCTGGACAAGAATTTCAAATAAAGTGGAATGACCAAGCACATACTGAGCTCTGGCTGGTCTTGGAAGCTTTTCCTTCTTTTAGGAGAACAAGGGATAGATCTTGCAGGATGGGGGACTGCAGCTGTTTCACTGTCTGCTCTGTCTTCTATTCCTTTGTGCTGTAGATTCTGGTCTCAGCATTGGCCCCTTTTTTGTCCAAATCATGGCTTTTCAGTTGAGATCATTCCAAGGAGACTGTTAGAAATTAAAACCCCCACAGTGAAAGAAGTGCCCATGGCTGAGATTTCTACTACTAAGATAATAAGAAAAGCTTCCCATTCACTGTACATAATTTTTCAAAATTGATTCACTGCATGAAACTTACTTGTCACCCCAGAGGGGATATTTCCATGCACATGTGCAGGTTAGCAGAGATATGGGGTAGATATGGTGAGCTGTTAGAGGGGCAGACCTGTGTCCTGGATGCTTTGCAAAGCTCTGACGAAATGAACCTGTGATAGTTGCAGTTTGTCTGGCTTGTGGACTTCCTCTCCTTTGTGTTGCTCCCACATGAGGTGAAACAAGCCAGGGTGTATGAACAGAAATATAAATAGAAGTTAAAATGTAAAATGAATGCAAACTTTAGACTGAAATGTTGCATCTTCAAATTACTAGAAATACACTGCAGCACTTTTCTGTGTGCTTCTTGTTTAATTGTTGCTTTCTAATTTAAAAACATCTCCCAAACCCCACATCTCCCAAACCCCACCAAGTATTCTGCATTGAAATAGGATGAAAACCAAGACCATCTCTTGGTAGTTAAGGGCAGACAAAATGCAAGGTGTTTATTACCCCAAGCCTAAAAAAATTTCAATTCACTGAAATCTGTAGAAGCACCATATGCATAGAAAACACAGCTCCATAAGGATAAGGCATTTTAGCTCTTATGTAGCCCCTAAAAATAAGCAAAAATTAAAAAAAAAAAAAAAAAAAAAAAGTTATCTTCTCACAATGAGGCAATTGATGAGAAACAGGACTTTGATTTAAGCCCAAGCTTGAATGTGGTGAACAGTGTTATCAAATAAACCCCAAAATAATGGTCTACTGAGAAGGGAAGCAGCAGAGGAAACTGGAAGAAGCACTGCTGTGAGGCAGAATTGTTTTTTAGTTTGTTGGTTTTTTTTTTTTTTTTAAACAGTCATGATTGTTTGTTATTCTCATGCTTATTTCTCATCCCCTTGGATTCTGGCCCCCCATCATTTTCTGTGCCCACAGAGGGGTGCAGTTTCTGCCATTAGGTCAAAATACCTGTTCTGCTCAACAGCAACTTGTAGCCACTTGGATTTTTTTGTAGGTCAGTTTGAGCTGTCTCACCCTGGTGTGACTCGTGTCCCCACCACAGTTCCCTGCTGGGAACCAGGTGGCATTTTCACATGTGTTATTAAACCCATTTTGAAAGAAGTTGTTGTGAGGTGCAAGGCAAGTTTGCTCACAACAGCATAGGTGGGGCTGCATCTCCCTCCTTAATCAGCCCCTGTGCATCTGCCAGGTCCTCCCACTGCCATTCCCTGCTGCACTTACTGTGGTGTATTTTTCTGTTCATTTGCTCATGTTTACCATTGATCCAGTGTCACATCAAACCTCATCTCAACTGGCTAAATGTTGGCTTGTGGCTAAGGGCTGCCCTTGACCCTCGCTCACAGGAAGGAACATACTGGTACCGTGTGCCTGTGTCTTGAGGGGTTTTATTTGGTGCCCCACCATAACCCCTTGTCATGTCTAAAGAAGTGAAGGAAAGGGAAGGAGATGCTCTGGGCTTGCAAGTGATGGTGATCTTCTCACTAGATTTTGTGGATGCAGACCGATGTTGACACAAACACAGAATAGCAGAGATTGACTTTGAACCCAATAGCCTTTGGAAGAATAGTCAAGGCGGATGCAATGGTAGATCAGAGTCAGCATTGCTGAATATTAGGGACAGCATGACATGGATGCAGGCAGAACCCCAGCCAGGCTGTAATCCTGGTAGTTAGTGCTGGTTGATAGAAAACATGCAGCAGTGCCGATCCAACTTGGCGGCTTCACAAGGTAGTGTTTCACTCATCCACCCTTTCTCTGCTTCCTGGACTTTCCCCTTCTCCTCCCCCACACGTCAGCATACCTTTCTTTTCCCTGTAAAGGCATTTTTCACAGCCACATCTCCACCTTTCATCCAGTTCATGCCTCCCTGACACACCATTACCTTCTGTCCCTCTGCTGACCTCAGTTACTGCATGCTACTTCTCCCGAGCTGGGGTGTGGGCACCTCATGGGCTTGAACAGTATTGCTGTTGTGGCAAATACAAAAAAAAGCGTGAGATCTTAAATCACATATTTGGCTCACAGATTCAATAGATTCTTAGCACTGCACTGGCATGAGATGATACCAAGTCACAACACATTTATACTGCAGAAATAAATATTTTAAGGCACGTGATGGTATGCCTCCTTTTGCATGCTGCAGAACGTGGTGTTCTGTAGTGCACAGTATGCTGATCCACAAGGTTTAAAAATGGAAAACGAAGGTAGGAAAAAGGAGAATGAACAAAGTGAGAAGGAAAGCCAAAGATTAAGCTCTGTTTTGGAAAGAAGCCAGCACAACAATGCAGCTCTCTTGGCCGGGCACCTCAGGCTTGTGGTACCCTTCCAATTCCACACTAGCTTTAAAGAACTGGACCCATTAGCAGCAATGCAGCATCTTTTCCCGGTTTGCCTGCTGCCTTTCTGAACAGCTTCTTTGTTCAGGGGACACCTGATGGATGGTGTGAAAAACGCCAATCACTTGTTTTTAAAATTTTGAAAGTTTAATAGTAAATAAGATGGTTATAAAAATAGAATTAGAGTAAAAAAATTGAACAATTAGGGTTAGGACAATACGAGACAATAAAAACAAAGTTACAGACGTCTGGGTGCCTCCCCGAGCAAAAAGCTCTGAAGAAGGACCCCCGCTAACAAAGGATTATCTCTTAAAAGCAATAGCCTGTTGAATATTCATACATTTCATACATGATGCGTAAATTCCATTCAAACAAAGAATTGCCTCTGGTTAGTATCACTTTTTTCCCTTAATCTCTATGGCATCTTCAGGGCTGAGCAAGGCAGGAGAAGTTGGTCTCTTCTGATAAGGAAGTGGTAAATTCTTTTTCTCTGAAAGATTTACATTTTCCTGTGGTTGGTATATAAAAACTACATTTTAACTACAAAACTACATTTACCATACTATCAAAATATTAATACAACATTAACAATCAATACAACATAATACATATAGTAAATATCTTGCATAGAGCCATATAATATGCACTTTTCACAGATGGCATGCTCCAGAACAAGGACAACCTCAGATATGTCCACCACATTGCCAGCCTCCCTGTGCTCCTCACAGTGCTCCTGGTCCCATCAGTACACTCCAGAAGTACATAAACAAGAGGGACATTATCCTTCCTAGCAGGACAGTGCCCCCTTCTTCCACACCCCCAGTGAGCTGGCAGTGTACCAGGTGGCCACACATCTGTAAACCTTTTCCAAAAGTTATATATATGATATAATTCTCACTTCTACCTTGCCTCTACCTCACCTCTACCATGGGCTTAGGCTCCTGTGCAGCAAGGCAGCCTACAGAAATACTTTTGCTACCAAACCTTAAATTAGGACAAACCCAAGGAAGTGTCCCAAAGTCAGTGGTATATTTTGGTGGCACAGAGGCTACAGCTAATTTTCATTTTGTTGAGGGTTAAGTTTCCTGTAGAATTTCCACACCCCCCCCCCCCGCCCCCGCCCCAAGTTGCTAGGAGACTAAATACTGATAGTTAGACAGTGCTTAACCTGGACAAAAGAAGCTGATCACTTAGTTTTGGGGGAGGGAGAAAGCTCCGGGGAGAGCTGAGGGTGCGGGTCTCACGGCTCTCAGTCTTCCGGGGAGCACAGATCAGGGGCTGCTGGCTGCCTGGAGTCCACGGTTAACGGAGGAGTTTGGTCCTGGGAATTCTACCATCTGTTGGAGCGCCCAGGAATTCAGAGTTTCTTCGCTGCCCTGCTGGATTTTGGGTGAGCCCGGGTCCCGCCGCTGCGGCTTCTCCGGCACTGCCACCTCTGCCTGCCGAGGACACCCCGTGCCTGCGGAGGACAGTCCACCGCGCCCGGCTTCCAGCCATCAGCGCCAGAGCTTCCACCGTTTGTCCTCGGGGTTCTTGGTTCTGTTCTACTATCGTTATAATTGCTGTTGGTTTTTGTCTGTCCTGTTATAGTTACTAGTAAAGGACTGTTATTCCTTTTCCCCATAGCTCTGACTGAAAAGTTTTTTTTAATCTTCCAAATTATAATAACACGGAGGGAAGGATTTGAATTCCTCATTTCCTGGAGAGGCCTGCCTCTCCTTAGCAGAAGCCTGTCTTTTCAAACCAAGACACATTTCTCTGGGTTTGGTGGTTGTTTTTCTTCTTGCCATAGCTCCTGACCCTTTCCAGCAAGAATGGACACAGCTGCTTGAGCATTCCTCTCCACTGGAAGGGCAAAAAAATGTACAAGAAAGGATGAAATAAGGAGCTGCCCACATCCTCTGTGAAACGAAAATATGAGGGCTTGAGGAAAAGACTCATGAAGAATGACAGATGGAGGCAGTCAGAAGCATGGAGATGCAGTTCCTCAAACACTTCAAGGCATATACACCTCCTGGAGATCATGGGCCAAGTTTGCCTGTGACCTTTAAGTATTTTGCAGTCTCTCCTCTTTTAAATCCATTTTGTTGGAAGTGAGTTTTGCTAAAACCAACAAAGCACAAATGCCTTTCACAGCATGTCACAACTTTTTTGACCAACCCACATAGACAAACTGGAGACCTTGAGAACATACGCTTCCGTTCTGTATAAACAGTTGAAAATAGATTTTAGCTTTGCTCAGCGTTACGTACAGTTACTATTTTTAAATGCACTCTAATTAATCATTCCCTGTTTTAGCTTGGGCCCTCCATTCATGCTTTTGAATCTCGTACGTGTTCAAGTCCTTGCCTTATCATGAAAACAAATATATCTGTCCATTTTTAATTAATTCAGAGTACCAACATTTCCCTCCTCTTCACCAATACAAACACATGTATGAGGCAGAAAGAAAATGCACACACTGTGTCACGTGCATGCTAAAACCTGCAGCAATTGTGATTAAAACCTCTCACAAACATGCCAACATTGTTGATAACTGGCCTCCAGCTTCAGGAAGAGAAATGTATCCCTCAGCCTATGCTTCTGAATGGCTGCACATGCCAGAAATGCCTCTGTGTCATCTTTAACACTCCAGCCTTGTACTGGAAATATTTTGGTAGCTGCTTATTGTACCTTGAGGAAGGGACAATTACTTCTCATCCAGAGCCAGCCTCTCCATCTGTTTTTCAGTTATCCATGTGCAGATTTCATTGCCATTCTAGGACTGCTAAGGGCAGGGTGGGAAGCTCTGCATGTTTTCCAAACAGCACGTAAAATCTTGCAGGATAAGGAAGCAAAAGGCCAAAGGTGCCTGTCAGAATTACATATAAGAGAATAAGCACAGAGAGTACACAGGAAAGGGCTCTGCAGCTGTGGGATATTCCCCACGGAAGGGAAGCAGCCTTGGACATCTGAAAGTGCCACACACGCACTGCTGGTTTTCCCAGGTTAGTGCTGGCTCAGTCCCAGCAGTCTGCTGCTTCAGGAAGAGATCAGTGAGAAACATCTGCTGGATTTCAATTTCTCCTTTTCAGATGCCCCATTACGCTCACTCTGGAATCACTGCATGACTTAAAGGCAGGAATCCAAAGAGCCTGCTGCAAAGTGAGCTGTGGGGATTGCTCCAATTGCCAGTGTTTCCTGCCAGCTGCTGACAGTGCTTGGAACATAGTAAGGTCTAGCTCACAAATACTGGTGGATAAACAGGACCTGGCAAGAGAAATCAGGGGAATTATTTGGTTTGCACCAGGCCACTGGATCCCATTTCTTTGTGCAAAACATTGTAGACTGATGCACCAGAGGAATGTGCTATGGGATGTGGAGCAGAACAGAAAGCACATTCCTGGAAGGAGCCAGCAATGCCAAAAGATGGCAGCTATGTAGAGTTAAAAGACTTTACTTATGGGGCAGCAAGACAGAATGTCTGAGCTAATTGCCAGAACTTCTGCAGCTGAGTTACTGTAGATATACAAAGTCATGTCTCAGTAGATGTTCATAAGTGTACTCAGAACAGACTGCCATGGGATGTAGGAATGGAAAACCCTTTTCCTGCTGTATAGCTGGTGTCTGAGCAGCGCAGGCAGAGGGCTGTTTTTTCACTCTGTCCTTTAGCCTGTTTTTTGCTTGGAAACAGTGGGAGAAAACCAAGGAAGATGAATTAATGCTTCTGTGAAAACACTCAGTGTGCATCTCTAATCAGGCAAGACAGAATGGCACTTAAAGGAGAGTCCCAAGAGCTGGTTGTGAGGTAACATTAGGTACAGACTTTGCACATTAGTATTTCCTAGAGAAATGTAAAGCTCTCATCTCATTTAAATTATCTTTTTTTTTTTTTTTTAATACTCATTTTAATCTGACTACTGCTCTGCAAAACTAATTTGAAAGCTCTGCTCTTGCAACCTGGCTAAAGAGTTATAAAGAAGTGAAGTGGAATTGCCTGGTGCTGGAGACATGCCTGTTTGTCCCGGTGGGAAAGCGTCTTTCACAATGCTGCCGTAGGCAACAAGACCAGGTTAGAATACAAAGGCCTGATCCTGTCTAAGCATAGGCAGGAGCAGCTTAAATACCTGCAAAGCTGCATTCTCTCCATCCTCAAACCGAGACTGCAATCCCTTAACATCCTGCACCTGAGCCTTCCTACTCCCACATCTCCAGGGTACCCTTCTCCAAACCAGTTGTCCCAGGCTTTTCCCAGTACTGTCCCCTATGTCCCAGTATTCATGGTAACAACTCCATCTGTTCAAAGCCCAAACCAAAGGCTGCCTGCACAATATGAGCCTTTGCACACGTCACCTGTTCCCTATTTTAAAATGTGCACCTTTAAGCAAAATAAATTTAGCCTGGAAACGACCTCCCAGGATTATTACTTTTATATTTTTCTCTCTTTCTGTAAAGAATTCCTTGGTGAGAGAAATCTTTTCCATAGATATTTAAAATCAGGGTTAGATCCTTTTTTTTTTTTTTTTTTTTTTTTTTCCCTGTTTGATAAACCAAAGAGCTTAAACTAGTATTGAATAGTACTTTGTAAGAACAGGTCCTCATGAGACTAAAAAATACTGGCAACAAGGGTGACTTCCCATTATCAATGATTTTCTGAGATTTTCTACAGTCAGCTCCCAGTCTGTTCCCATGGTTTCCATCAGCCTATAAACAGGACGAGTATTTCTCTTTTGACTTCTCAAGACTGTGCTGTGGACAACCTGCCCCCCACCCCCCCAAGGGTGACCAGGACCAGGTCTTACTGTCCTGACTGCTTTACTGGGTGCCCTGAAGTCCTGAGGGTCTTCCCCAGATATTTCTCTAGATGTCCCTTCCCGTATGCTGGCAAAGTTTTTACAACCAACACAGCCAGGCCTGACGTTCACTAGTTCCTGTGGATGCCCTGACACCACTGGTGACTTGGAAGCCTCCAAGAGTACCCAGATGCAGGTGTGCATGCCAAACACACCAATGGATGGACTAAGGCTGACACAGCTACTCTGAAGCTTAAGTCCCTTTTTCCTCATCTCTCTAACCCTGTAGCCCCTTGCCAGCACAGAGCCTTGCTAATGCTGTGCGCAGGCACTGCAGCTCATAACTCCACCAATTAGACCTTACCCAGGTTTGGGAAACGACCTTAGTGCTCTACACAGCTCGAGAGCCTGTGGCTCTCATTGCTCACAGAGCTGCTGTGGAGGGTGAGGTGCTTAGGCAAACAGTGATGATACGGGAAAGAACGTATGGCTTTGCTGTCTCAGCACTGGAGGTGGCTTTTTACCACACCCACCTTCAAAGAAGGCAGAAATGTTTGTCTTGGGAAAGAGCAGGAGATGGGAGGAACCACCCTTGTGCTTAGAAGAGCCCAGGCAAGAGAAATTACTTGGGTCAAGTCTCTGTGAATTTCTTGGGGAAAATTATATGACAATGATGAAAAACTGCCGAAGGACACAGCTGGCAGGCTCACAGCAGGCTCACTATGCACCTCTGCTTTTTTATGATCCTGTGGAATACACTGACCTCACATGCTGGATCCCCTGCTCTCAGCTGTCTCAAGGTGGGACAGCTACATTTTTAAATCTCAGTGGTGATACTACATGTGGCTGCAGTTTCTCTGGGGTGTGTTGCACAACACACAGAGATCCCGACACATCCGCATCCTGCCTTGGGCAAGGCATTGTGGATGTGGAAGCCTGTGGCCACTTCAGCCAACAACCTTCTCAGTGCAAAATACTTGTTTTTTAACAGTTAGGACAAAGCACGATGGCAAGGAGATACTAAACCAGCAGGCATACTTGCATGTTGTCTCTCATCTAACCTTAGTACATTCTGAAGAGTTTTAGGTGGGATTTACTGGAGCAGAAATGATGAATCGACTTGATCACGTGGTAGAAAGCCTGGCTGCTCCTGAGTGCCTGCAGCTCTTAGGCTGCTTGTGAGAGGAGAGACAGCAGCTTATAGCACTAAGGTTACTTGCCCTGGCACAGTCTAGTGATGGCACTTCTGACCAAGTGTCACTTGGCTCTGGGAAGGGTCTCAAGATCCTGTTACTTAGATTAAGGGGGAAACAGCTGTTCCACTGTGCTGTGACAGAAGGACCGCAGCAGTGATATCCAGCACAATACCAGTAATCCTCAAAAAGTATCCAATATCCTTTCTTCAAAGAAAGGGCTGAGTCCTGACCGGATAAGTCCGGTGTTAGCAAACATGTTCCAGCCTGCTAAGTTTCTGCCACAGACACAGCAGAACCTAGAGAAGTTAAACTCTGACCCCTTAGGGGTAGCTGCTCTCCAGTCACGTCTCCACTGCTGCTCTTCAGGCGCTGCCTTCGATGGGGGCTCGCAGCAATTCAATGGCTCATGTCATAGCACAGCCTTAGCCAGCCCTAGGATAAAGGACAGAAGTAGTACCATAACAGATAATGCCAGGTAGGAATAACATTATTCCTTAACATATAAGGAAGATGGGACTAAGAATTTCTGAACTTTGGTTTGCTTGCAAGGCATTCTAAAAGATAATCCTGCATCCTACGGTGGGCTGACTGCTCATGGGCATTGGCGTGCACAGGTCCATTCACATTAAGGCATGGCAAATGCTCAATCAACAGATGTATTTGACCTCCTTTCTGGTTTTGCTCTCTATTAAATGAAGTCTTATGTATGATAAATACTGGCAGAAATCCAGCCCACCTCTACTTTTGGTTTGAGTGCTGTTGCCTGTGTTTAATTCTTTCCAGATGGCCCATAGGTGAATTTCAAAGAAGCGGAGTTCTTCATTTGCATCTTGCAAGTTGTATGAGAAGGTGGTACCCAGCTCTGAGCTCCTCATCTGCAGGACATGTTGCAGTTCTCCACTACTGATCACTGTGTTTTTCTGCCAATTTCTCTTCATGGTCTGCTAGCTGCAGTTTTGGAGATCAGACTTGCTCCTTGGCATCTATTCAAGCTATAGAGTCCAATTTATTTCTAGCACAACATCCATTGCTTCTGCAGTATGTTGATATAGTCCATGCAAGCTCACTAACTCAGAAGTAGCTCTCATTTCTTTTCTGTTGCCAGTGAACATAATCAGCAATTAAGATGACAATGACATTTTTAAGGGATTTCTCTTCAGGAGGAGTGTATCATCCTGCAATCAGTCCCCCGCAGCCTCTCTTTTAAGGAGGACCTTTTACAAGCACAGGGGGTCCTTCTGCCACAGAAATGGAAAACCTTAGCTGAGTACAGGGGTCCCAACCATGCCAGAACTCTGCTTCAGCCTTAGATCTCACCCAGCTTTTAATTCTTTCCATTGACTTTATCTTAAACTTTCTGTTCCATACACAATGTTATCAGAGCTACTTAGGCTTTGCTGGCATGTCTTCTATATTAGTAGTTACATTTTGCTAACAGGACCAGACTGGTTGAGGTAAATTGGCTTACTCAGAGCACAGTTAGTGAATGCACGGTTGGTCTGACCGTGTATTCTTCTGGAGCATTTTCCCATGGGGAGGAGGCTTATACAACTATTCAGCCTGTCCCGTTAGGAATTCTGGACCCATTGGCTGATTTCAGTCAGAATCTGAGGGAGCAGTTAATCAGCAGAGGCAGCCATCCATGCACAGAGAATCCTCCCCAGGTCCTGAGAGCTGCACTGTGAGTTTTGCTCTCAGCTGCACTGTGAGTTTTGCTCTCAGACACCACAAAATATACATGGAAGAGACATTGCATCCCACCAATGAAAAAAATTTTGGGGTGTTTGTGTCTTGCTGGACACCAGAGAATCCAGCTATAAATCTATGGGAAAACAGATTTCTTAGCAGTGCTGCTCAACTACGTTTTAACTTTTAAGGTAAGAGTTTTATTCTAACTAAGAGCACTGGCTCTGCATCCAAAGAAATTTTCAGGTGCAAATGACTTTACAGTCATCCTTTTGCTGGTGATGTCTGCATTAGCCCAAAACTGCAGCATAAGAGAAACAAATGAAGATTGTCAGAAAGTGATGGCAATGTTAATTACACAGTGGTGCTATCAGTCTACTGAACTTCGTAGTGACAGCTGGCCCCACTAAAAAGGACTAAGAGTTTCACAAGGCAGAAGGACCCAAGTTGGTACACAAAGAGCACCAGTGCAGGAACATTTCCCAGTGATGGGTGCTTTACACTTGTGCTGGGTCTGCAAGAAGCACCACAGGTTCCTGAGGAGGTGGTGTCAGCCTGCTGGTGAGGGAGTGTCATGGGTTAGTACAGTTTGATTTTTTAGTTATAGAAGAATATAGAATGATTCTCCGGGTCAGGACCTGGGAATTGCTTTAAAAAGGACAGTGACCTATCAGAGGGTTAGTTGGAATATGGCATCTGTTCTAACCACTGAAAATTTTTGGCTACGACTTTGGGAAGTACCATATAAAACCCCTTGGTTTCCTGCAGGTGGGGCCTTTTTCTTCTTTCCTTTGGCCAGAGAGAGACAGGTAACATTGAGTTGAGCTGTTGTTTCCCCCCGTTTTGGGGGGGAGCTGCCTGAGGCCTGGCCGGATTCCATCAGCTCCCGGGTTGTGGGGGGAAGGAGAGGTTGCTGCTTTACAACAACTGCTTTCTCCAAACTCCCTGGAGCAGGGAGAGATCTCTGCTGGGCCCTGATAAGAGCTATGGGCACCATTTAGGCTGAGGTCACCCTGATTTACACCGAGGGGTGGGCTGAGAAGGCATTTATGATCCTGCCTGGTTTTTTGTGATTCCGGACTGCTCGGGTGCTCTGATCTCTGATGTTTCTGTGAGTTCTTCCTCCCTCACCAGCACAGCCTTGAAAATATAACACCATGAGCTGCAGCAAGATAGAAAAAGACTCTGGGCAGATTTAACCCTTTCCTGGCAACATGAAGCTTCCAGAGCTTGGCCCTTCTCTGAGAGAGAAAAGAAAAGGACAGAGTAAACATAAAGAACAACAGCATGAAGTCAGTAAAGCAAGAGTGAAAAGACTATTGGGACAGGGGGTTGAAGAGCTTGTTGTTCCATTCTTACTTGAGCCATGGAAATGAACTCTATATTTAGATCATTCCTTTAAATCATGGGAAAGATAAGCATTTGGGGAGATGATTGTTTTGATTTGTGTGTGGATTGAGCGAAGGTGTTTGTGATGGACTAAGTAATATCTTATAAGATGCTTAAACAGAGGTAAAGATGAGAAGCCCTCTGCGCCAGTGAAGAAGTGAGAAGATATCTCTGTACCTTGAGATTTGGAGTTATTCATCTTTAAAAGCTGACACCCCAATATGCAAGAGTCTAAGACCCATGACCCATGAGCAGCTTGGGAACCTGCTAATGGGAGGGGTCACAAAGGCAGGTTTCTCCAGGCAGTTGTTTTTGTGACAGTTTAAAACCCACAAGAGAACTGTTCTAGGTTGTTAGTGGGATCCATGACTCTAAGAGAGACGACTCTTGTAAAGAATTGATGAAAGACTATTGTCAGATGGTGAAACTGACTGAAAATTACAAGTTTTGTCTCTTTATGTTGTTTTGTAAGAAAGTGAACAGTTTGTAAGGGGAGGGAAGAGTGTTTTTGAAGTTTCATTCTGTTTTAGTTTTTTTTCCAACTTTCTTTTTTCTATTCTTTTAGTGTATGTTAATAAAACTATTTGTTAATTTTAAGGTTGAGCCTGCTTTGTTTTTCTCCTAGTCTCTCTCCCACAGAAAGAGTAAGTACTAAGACCAGAATTTAGTGAACGTGAAACCACTACAGGGAGCTTTATGGAAAATTAAGTTAGTGAAGGGAACATGGAGCAGAAATACTGTCATAGCAAAGGGGACCATTTCCTAAAGTGCTTTCTGCAGGTTGTGCAGGCAGAGCTGGCATTGCAGGGTGAGCCAGTGAGCAGCCAGTGCTGTGGGACCTGCTTCCAGGGAGTCCAGAGCACAGGCAGCTCAGCCAGCCAGCAAAACTCCTCCGGTAATTGCCAGCAAGCCTGCTTTGTCAGAGCAGACGTGGCAAGGAAAGGACACAGTCCATGGGCAATCTAATTAAGATCTACTATGAAGACGGTCTAAGATGATCTCACACACTTTTATCTAGGAAATACAACACATGATCTCAGGTCAGCAGCAATGCATGCAGGAGTGAGGGACAGGCTGAGTAAAACTGGTTTTCTAAGACTTTATGCATTGTGGTTGGATGCAACAGCACAAGCTCTCATCATATTCCCTTTGGGGCATGCACAGGGTTGCACCGGACACAGACACACAGAAGATTTTGCATGAGGTTCTCTGCTCTCTGAGATGTGATAAGCTCATGTTGGCCTCCCTACCCTTGCTAATTGGTGGAGTTAAGCAGATTATTGTTCTGTTTTCTATGGCTTTTTCCCAAGAAACTAATAGTAAAGCCATATTGCTGAACTATCACGCTGCGGAGAGCAGTACCTTGCAGCTGTGATTTACACCTCCTTTGCAATATAGGATGAAACCAGGTGTTTGCATCAGCTTCCTTCAGCAAATAATTCCAACAGATGCAGGATATGCTGGGAATTTTACAAAGGGAGTTAAGAAATATATAGGACCCTCCTACCTGAGGCACAGCTCTGCCAGGAAGCAAATTCTTCAAATACATGGCTATCAGGAATGCTACTCAGTGATGCTACCACTGTGGAGGAGAGAGCTGCAGTCTTGTGTGGATGAGATGTGTGGTGGGATTCCCTCGGCAGCTTCATCAGGACCCAGGTTTCTTGGAGTTTGAGAAGTTAATTGCCAATTTCTGAATAAATTAATGTATTGCATTCCTTCAGGATTTCAAAATGTGTTAGACCAAAGAGCTTAACAAGCTCTCAGTGTTTTATTTTTTTAACTAATTACTGCTGGATGTAGACCTGGTCAATAAACAAGTCAATAAACATACAGGACCAGTGGGCTGAGTAGAAAGCTGATTTTATAATTTCGTTGCAAATTTATATTGCAACAGAGCTGTCTAAAGGTAGACATCACTTCTTGGCAGTCATCACTTCACTAAGAGCCACAAAATATTTCCCAGCCATTGCTATTATTTCTCTTACCATTTTGAAATACATAGTGCTAAAAGGGTGCTAAAAGCATGCACTTTGTTTTCTGCACTTCTTTCTGTCTTTAATGTGTATAAACAATCTTCTTAGTAGCTTATCCTCCTCTTCAGGAAAGTTCATACACGAGAGTTAAGCATGCTTCTGTTCTTCAATTGTTTTTTTTTTTTTTTTCCTTTTGCCTTCCTTTTCAGAATTCAAAACACCAGTGATCAGGAGAAGTGCAGGCTGAGCTGGCTGAGCCTGCGGTGACACCCGCTTCCTTCTGCCACCTCGCGGGCTGTGGCTACAGTACAAGGAACGTGGTTTTTCCAGCATAACATACCTTGTTTTCCTTTCATATTTAATGAAAGATCCTACGATAACAGGAAACATTACGCATCGCCACTGCTGGGCATGTCTTGACACTTCCGAAAGGAGTTTCCCTCCCTGCGTCAGAGCTGTCGTAAGCAGGAGTACCTCTCAGAGCGGTGATGACATCTTGAATTGTTTAACTTTGTTATTGCAACAGAAGATGAGAGACTCACCTCTATGTTTACTGGATGTTTTTTGTTGTTTTATTATTGTTTGTTTGTTTGTTTTAAAATTTTAGTAATTACTTTTAAACATGAGTCCTGAAAAAAGAGCAACAGCATCTTGTTCTGCGATAATCGAAATGGCTCAGATAAATGTTGCTGATAGTATAATACAACAAAAGATAGTTTAAGGCAAGCATTAAATGAGTTTTTTTCCAAGAGTGGAGCACTTTTCAGCTGGAGACTGTGGAGTGTCATAAACTGATGTTTCCCTGGTAAGACTAAACACAACCACGCAGCACTGCATAGTCCTGCACTGGGGGGACAACAGGTTGATATGGAGAGCCAAAGAGCTCTTCCCTTCCTGCAGTGCTGGGAGAGGGCTGGTTCCTGTTCTCTTTATTTGTTCTTTAGGTAAGCAAGAAATTTTAAATCAATTTTGAATAAACAACCAATAGAAAACTATGCTAAAGCAAATGTTAAAAATTAAGATTTGAAAAGTCAAGTTGGACACATTCTATGGATTTGATTTCACCAAGATATCTCAAACTGAAACACGGAGGCTGAGTGTTTTTTCCTTGTGAATAACTGCAATTGTAGCAGTGGTCTTGGAAGGCCACTGACCTCTTAAATGTAGCAATTCTTTAAGAGGCACGCAGTTACATTTAAAAATGCCCATAGTTAAATTTATGTATGTTGGATGAGTCATAACTGCTCCCTTATTGTCAGACTGTTTTGCAAAGAGCCATGAGTCAGACTTGTTGAGTGAGCCCCAGTATTTTGATTATAATATAATCATTTGTATTTATGTATTCATGGGGCATACTGAAACCATAATTGTTCAGAATAACTTTCTTTCTGGTGAAGAGCTTGCTAAAATCTTTTAAGATATTCGGCATATGACTGCTCCTCTCTTTACAGAAGCAACTATATAAAGCTCAGAGAATGCACATAATCCTGACTTCAGAAGCACGTCCCAGTGAAAACCTTCCTTGCTGACACTTGAGGAGTCACTGCTCGCGCCTCCCACTGACCCATTTACCCTGCCTCCTTGGGAAGCTGTGGGACCTATAACAGAAGTGTTTCCAAAAGAGCATTCAGCTTCCTGCCCAGCACATCTCAGTTCTAAGAGCCCACAGCTCTCCTTGACCCCCATTAAGGTGCCTGCCAGGTGCACCTGACCTCAGCATGGGAGACCAACACAGTGAGCTCTGCAGCCAGAGATGGAAACTGGTGCAATGCCTGGAGAAAGGGCTGATGCACAAGCAGGTCTCTGCAGGGAGACCTGATTCAGAGAACTCATCCGTGCTGATGCTGTTTCTCTTTAAGGCACTAATTAGTGCAGCTCAGCGTAATGTGCTGTGCTGACGCAGTCTGGAGGTTTGGCCTGTGCTGCTTCGCATCCTGCCTGGCAGAAGCTTCTGACCTGAAGTGGTTTTCTGACTGTAGTTCCCCCAACACACCTCCACAGAGAGGCTCCCAACACCTGCAGCCGTATGCAGGGGGGAACAGAGGCACATGGTGTTAGGTATAGGGTCACTATGGCGCAGGAGCGTCACCCACTCCTGACCCCCTCCCTGTATGTCCTCTGTGTCTCTGGATATTCCCAACCCATTGATCTCCCTCTTCTCCCATGGTCCTTAACCACTCCTGGAGATTCCTGTTAACACAGGTGGCCCCAACCCCCTCAGACAACTCCATGCATCTCCCTATCCCCCACTGGAAGTCCCCCAACCCCTGGAGGTCCCCAGCCTCTGGAGGTCCCCGCCAGTAACTGCATCAGTGTCCTGGTTCTGGGTTCCATGGGGCCTGTAAAGGGTGACATCTGCCACTGAGGGCCTCAGTGAGGCCACACAACGCAGGTGTCAGCAGCTCTCAGTCCACAGTGCCATCTCCACATTCACTGTGATCTGGTGCTGCTCCTTCTGGGGCCTGATCAATGTCGAATCCATGCCTGTGCCTCCCTGCTGTGCTGTGCCAGCCCTGGTGCTCCTTGTTCTCCAGGTGCCACACCATGCAGCTCACACCCAGCTCCTTTCTGATGATGAAGATGAGCTGTAGCAGCACCCACTGTGATGGACACCAGAGACACCCGAGACTTCTCAGTCCAGAAGCTGACCTGCCCCCAAATGCTGATGGCCTGCTGTCATCTTAGCCTTCTGAAAATGAAGGCAAGCAAAGGAATGCTTGTGTTCAGGATCGGGCCTGACAGGGTGTGCTGGCTCCTCTGCAAACTGCTGGGTGGGCATCGCTGGTCAGAGGGATCTGGGGTGGTGCCGGGGTGGTGCAGGCAGAGCCCTGCACTGCTTTTCTTGCTGAAATGCCTCCTTGCTCCAGTGCAACGCCACGGGACTTGGCTCTGCCATGTTACCCAGGTTGGATGGAGACTTCAGAGGTGACATAGACATCTCATTACAAGGCCTTGGTGTGGGACACTGGCAACAGTGGGAGCAGCAGCAGGGACCTGCGTGGAGATGTCTGAGGTGCAGGACCACTCCTTGCACCAGGCTGGTGTAGACAGAAGCCTCTGCAGAAGAGTGTGCATAGGCTGTGCATGGAGCTAGCCCTGCATTTGGAGGGATCCTTTTTGCTTCTCTTGGGTCTCTATGTCTTCTCCCCTTGTCGTTCAAGGCCCATAGCTTTCTCCCAGGGAAGGCATTCCCAGGGAGGCATGCACCCCTCCAGGGGACAGACAGGTAGCACCTCTTGCAGACAGCTTGAGAGTATCTCTGGTGGGAGATAGTCAACAAATCTTCATGGCAAGAAAACCTTTCCCTGAGGGCCTGAAGTATCTCCCAGTCTTGGGGACCATGCACCCCAGCTGGGTGTCCTCAAATGGGCATCAAAGAGGGAGGGAGGAGAGTGTCTTGAAAGGGAGCATAAAGGAAGGAGGATGATGACAGTGGGGGGTTAACACGTGGTTGAGAAAAATCTATGATTGACTGACTCACAGATAATGGAGGTACCTCTTAACATGATCTGACATGATGCTCCTTTCATGTAGTGTGAAATAGCTGAGGGCTCCATCTTTTTGTTACTCACAGATACTGATTTCCAAGGACTGGAGCCTTCTAGGGCAGTAATTAAGCTTTAAATGGAGAGATCAAATGTAGAATAAATATCTCATTAACCTTGACAAAGCACAATCTTTCTTTACAGCTCATAGCAAAAGAGAAAGTGAGTGTGAAGGATGGGCTGAAACAGGCACCAGCTTTCCTCCCTGCTGGAGAGTGGCATCTGGCACTTGGAATATCTGCTCAGTTGGAGGGGCCTGAGCACACATCCACCCGGAAACCAGTGAGGTGTAGGCTGTTTCAAGGATAAAGAAAGTTTTTCTAATCTTTCCTTGCTGGAACTGGGAACACCACAGTGTGGCCATGGATGCAAAAATCGTGGCGATCAAAGCAAGAAACAGAATATGTTTAGTTCTAAACCCCAACAGTTGGGTTCCGTGCGGTGCAGGGAGATTTGGGATTTTCCACTCTTGGGACTATGGTGTTTTTTTCTAAATACCCATCATTGCTTCAGGTAAAACATGCAAAGCAGGGCTCTGAATGTGGTACTGCCCCAGACATGTGTGCTGGTCATATCCTCTTCGAATGTAAAGTTCAGAGGTTTGCCAGCAGTAAGATTCTCTGGCCTGCCTGCTCTGGGTTTATATTTGTTTGGTCCATCTGGAGAAGACAAATTACTCTAGCCTAAGCCAGACAGGAGATGTTGGATGTGTTTTGTTTTTGTGAAAGCCACTGTCTTTGAAAGCGGCACGAAGAGGAGTTTGACCTCTCTTGTGTGTGCCTTTTTTAGCCAGCGGAGGAGAAGAGAAATGCCAAAAAGCCTTCACAGTAAAGAGGACTTTTCCTAAGGGTACAGCAGGGTTAAGCTGGCTGTTTATTTCTGAAATTATTCCATTAACGTTCTTATGCAAATGAAATGTGAATCGTTGAAGAAAGAGCCACTATGCCAACTGATTGAAACAAGACAGGGCAAGAGCTAGCTAGCATAAGGTTGGCCTGTTTGATGAGATAATAACAACCAAAAGGATGTAGGTCAACTTCCTGAGACCAGCATAACTAGTCTTTACTAGTGTGTGAAACAACAGAAGCTGGGATTATTTGTCTGCTTTGTGGGTGTTGTTGTGTGACGAGACAAAGAGAAACATTTGTCTAATAGAAACAAAAGTGAATGAAACTAATGAAGCATATTCATATTGGGAACTTAGCTACTGGATCTTTCAAAGCAGTTGCATGTGTATGATTCACTCAGGAGGGAGCTTAAACATACTGCCAGGCCCCCATTGCCCGTACTGCTGAAACCTTGGATTTGGGCTGCTTATCATCTATCTATCTATCTATCTATCTATCTATCTATCTATCTATCTATCTATCTATCTATCATCTCTATATCATCTGTATTTATATCATCTATATCTATGTTTGGGAAGTTTGGAGCATCAGTGAAGGGTGCCAGTACACAGATAAGGCAGGAGTCTTTGAGTCCTTGATGTCTTGCAGAGAGTGGGCAACAGCATCCCCATCTGAGATGGGAAGGCCTGTGCTGGTGCTGCCTGGGACTCCCTCATGGCCACCAGCATGCAATGCCACGCTAGAGGCTAACTCATGGGCTGTGATGGGACACGTTCAAAATACAACCTCTCCGTGGGTTTGGCCACTATGAGACACGAAGGGATGAACATCCATTCACTCTTCTTTACACTCTCTGATGGTGGTAAAGCCACCATTGGATGTTGTGGACGACTGATCCGGAAAGTGAATGCATTGGGTTTACCTGGTAGGGTTTTGGGGCCAACAGGTGGGGGTGGGGGGCTATAGGGGCTGGCTTCTGCAAGAAGCTGCTAGAAGCTTCCTCTGTGTCCCACGGTGTCAATGCCAGGCAGCTTCTAGGCAGACCAGTGGCTGGCCAAGGTTGAACTCATCAGCAATGATGGCAGCACCCCTGGGAAACCTGAGCCTGTCACTGTTGGTGGGAGCATCCCTGGGATGATGTATTTAATAAGAGAAAAATGTTATTGCACAGAAACAATTGTAGCCAGAGAAGACCAAAATGAGATTATGTGATAGTGATAACTCTGCAGACGCCAAGGTCAGTGAAGGAGGGGGCATGGAGGTGATCCAGGAACTGGAGCAGAGATTCCCCTGTAGCCCATGCTGAAGACCATGGTGGGGCAGCCCATGGTTGAGTAGAGATCCACCTGTAGCCTGTGGAGGATCCCACACCAGAGCAGGGGAATGCCTGAAGGAGGCTCAGACCCTGTGTTAAGCCCATGCTTAAGCAGGCTCCTGGCAGGACCTGTGAACCGGTGGGCAAAGGAGCCCATGCTAGAGCAGGTTTGCTGGCAGAACTTGTGACCCCACAGGAGATTTAAACTGGAGCGGGCTGTGCATGAGGAATGGCACCCTGTGGGAGGGGCTCACGCTGGAGCAGTTTGTGAAGAACTACAGCCCATGGGAAGGACTCACATTGGAGAAGTTCACGAGTTCAAGTTAAAAGAGTGTTTCTCATGGGAAGGACCCCATGCTGGAACAGGGAATTAAGCTCCCCCTGAGGAGGGGGAAATGTTGGAAACAGCGTGTGATGAGTTGACCATAACCCCCATTCCCTGTGCTGCTGGCAGAAGGTAGAAAGTCAGGAATAAAGTTAAACCCAGGAAGATGGGATGGGTGAGGGGAATGTGTTTTTTAAGATTTGGGTTTAATTCTCATACTACTCTGATATGATTGGTGATAAATTCAGTTAATTTCTCCAAGTTGAGTCTGTTTGTGCATGACAGTAATGCTGCTGAATGATCTCTCTCTGTCCTTACCTCAACCAACAAGCTTTTCATTATAGTCTCTCCTCTGTCCCTCTGAAGACAGGAGTGAGAGAATGGCTTTGGTGGGCACCTGGTGTCCAGCCAGGGTTAACCCACCACAGTGACCCAGGCTTGCAGAGCTACTGAGCCTGAAAGAAGAGCTGGGGATGCAGGCATTTGCCTCCCCAGTTGTGTTTGGCTCACACCTCTCCCTCTCCCATTGTCATTTGAGATGGGAATAAGGAAGCTCAGAGTCTGTCCCAAAAGCAGGTGGCTGTTTGTTTTAATGGAAACAGGCCCTTTGCAGATCCCAGTGCATGGGCTGGAGGGAGGCATCTTTGTCACCCCTGTGCAAGGAGAGACCTCAAGAGCTGGATGTCCCTCCATGTCACGCTGGAGCAGCGAGTGGAGTACAACCATCTGGGCTGACAAGGTCAGGGTGTGGGTGCTTAAATATCCAGTTCCACACACCTGAGACTAGGGTGGCCTTGCTGAGAACAAAGTACACACAATGCCTCAGTGCCCTCTGTTCCTCAGGAAACAGCTTGCAGCTGTGGAGAGATCACAAAGTCCTCACACCTGGGAAGGAAGATGACTCCTGAGAAGACTACCCTGACAGAAGTGCTCCTGGGATCCCTAAAGCCCCAAGGGTGCAAGGTCCAGGGCTGGAGGCTTACACTCAATCCGTCTCAGGGCTTTGACCACCCCCAGCTCCTTCCCCTGCTGCTACAGAAGTCAGTGCTTTACCACCATATGGTAAACTTGAACTTTTTAAATTTTTGGCTCTTAGCAGGTCTGTGAACACAATTTTCGTTGCAGATCAGAGGAACAAATTCCAGGTGGATTTAGAAACTACCTTCCAGACTTCACGCACTGCCGTGCTACAGTGCTCCAGCCTATCTTATTCCACTTCATTGCATTTAATTGTGACTCCCCAGAGCTTTGGTGGGGAGGGAGCCTGCAAGCCACCTGCTGCAGAGAGGGCTGAGATGCCACTGACTCCTTTTGCTTTCCTTTGAGCCTAGTAAAGCAGACGACAGATGTCTCTTCTCTTTTCAGAAAACCTTTCTTTCTGCTGTTCCCACTTTCATTCTTTCTCCACACTATTTTCCATGATCACACACACTTCAGCACCTGCCTTTTCCAGCTTTTCATCTGACTTCCCAGTTTGGCTTCCACTTTCAAATCTCTTCTCACACTGTCATCTCATAATTAGCAGCAGAGTCTTCCCCAGCTGTAGCACATACTCCAGCCACTCCATTGACTTTTATCTCCACTTTCTTCTCCTTTTCATCTTTCCTCTGCCCTGAACTGTTGCCAGTATGATTTCTTAAGTGCAGGCTGTCACATACAAAGCTCCAACACTGTCTCTGACCCCATTTTCTGTTTCCATTAGTATTTTAAAAACAAGCTTGGGACTGACATATATCACCTTTTGCTTTGTCCTGTTGTAAAGAGATCTTAGCAAAGAGAAAGGGGCAGGTGCTCTGGGGCTTGGGACAGACTCAACACCTATTGGTCTGACCTCAGGGTGGATGGAGGTATGAGCTGGCCACTCAGCCTTGCAACAAGACTTTCCTACCTTATAATTAAAGGCATTCCCCCAAGTACTTTTGCATGAATATCTCAGGACAAGAATAGGTAAAACAATGCATTAGCTTTCAAAGTAAGTTGTCCAAGTCTGGTTTGGACTGGATGTCCCATCATGGGAGCTGTACTGCCAGAGGATGTGGGTCCTTTTCACTGCCACATTTACTATATTTTACTTACTTGCCTATTTTCCCCTCAGATTTTGTTATGAAAGCAGCAGTGGCTATCAGAAGTGTCTGCTCTCCCCTGCCAACACCTCCTGCATGCTCAATGGCTCATCACTGAGTTTCATGCATGAGCAATAAGGACTCAGAGATGGTGTTTTTCATCCAGGTAAGAACTGTGTAAGTTGTGCAGGCTCAGATTTTGTTGGTGACCTGTATGAAACAAACCCTCCTTCCTGCATAGCAGAGGTGAATTCCTTCAAGATTCAGCAAATGTTAAAAAAAAAAAAAAAAAAAAAAAAAAAAAAAAAAAAAAAAAAGTCCAGGAGAAAGGCAAAATATTTATGTCTGTTTAAGAGGGAGGTAAGTGAAATGGGGATCTTCCTCAGGAGCTCATCTGACCTGAGACCAGACTGACACTATTTCTCCCTATTTCCATGATGTGTGCGCTCAGTCAAAAGTTTTGTGTCTTTGTTCATCTGAGTTCAATTAACCTGATGAACTTGCATACTCTGCTTCGTACGTTTTGGGTGGTGGACACTCTGTCAGACTTTGGCATACAAGTGGTGTGTGCTACCCAGAAACACAGGTGTGAGACAAGGAAGATCAAATGCTAATAGCCCCTGCAACTGTCACTGAGATTTGTGGAGACATTTGTGACCACATTATTAATTTTTCCTGTAACAAAAGCAGCAGCTCATTCATTTATTCACTTCTCTTTCAAGTAGAAATGACCTCCTTGCAGCTCAGCTGCAGAGAAATGAAAGGCCTGTCTTCCAGCTTACTCTTATTTTTCACCATATGTACTACACTGTCTGATTGCAGTGGCAACACTGGGATGGCAGTCTTGGCTCTGTCCAAGCACATCTTCCTTCTTGGTGTGACTATCAATCATTGCCTTCTCCAGCCATTGTCCATGCTTTGGGGGATATTTTGTGGGTTCCCTTAAGCAGCCCTGCTGAAACAAGCTTCTGCCAAAATTCTGTCTTGGTTTTGAAAGACAGTTGTCTGCCAGGGAAACGTAGAGCTTCCCTTGGAATGGAGAATGTAAACCCCCTTCCCTCCAAATTATTATAATTTTGCAATTAGGGGCTTTCAGACAAAGATATGGGAATAGGAGTAACAGTTCTTTATTAGGAATATAAAAAAAAAAAAAAAAAAAAAAAAAAAAAAAAAGTAAAAAGTAGTAGTACAGAAAACAAGCAAGGAAGCGAACAAAACTCCTGGAAAAAAAATCCTGACAGAGGTCAGGGATACAACCTGGCACCTTGGTGGTCAGGGTGTTGGAAGCAGCCCAAATAAGTCCTCCTGGAGTAACAGATGTGGTTCTGTGGGGTAGAGATGGTCCTGTAGAAATTCCAGTGGTGATGAGATGGGTCCAGTCTTCCTCCAGGAATCCAGTGGAAAAACAGGATCCCTTGTGTCCTTCAGTCCCAGTTTTTATCTAGCTGGGAACAGCTGGCTCCTCCACTGGGTGGAGCATCTCACAATGGGATGACAGAATGTGTCATGTCATTGGTGGGCCCTAATGGCCCATTATCAGAAGATGTTCCTCTGGAGGATGGAGGGGTGGTGAAAGAGATAAGAAACACTGCCCCACCTGGATTTAATGGCTGGGCCATTATCAGAAGGCATCTGCCCCCCTCCACCCTGGAGTAAGAAGGATAAAACATCTCCCAAAACCAGCTTTCAACAGATGAAATAGAATACACCTTTTCAGGTTACATAATCCAAGACACCTGGCAGAGCTCTCCAAAGCCCCAGTGACTGCAATGCCTTTGGGCTCTGGTTTTTTATGAGTGGCTAGCACTGGAAGCAGGAGAGGCCGTCCAGGAAGTCTGTGTTTGTCCTGTGTGTGCTGAGACCCAGCCTGGCCCTGTGGCATGTCCCTGGCTCCAGCATCAGCCCTAAACAATAGGCCAGCAGCATGATCACCTGTTGCTCTCTGCTGGTAAAGCTCAGGAAGACCCAATGACAGGATTCTTTTATACTTGCTTCTGGCCTCCTAGTGAAGCATTTTGGATATTCTGCTCAAATGTGTTAATGTCAACAGGTGCCTTTAGGTGCCAAAGACAGAGAAATGTGTGAGATGGGGACAGGAGCCCAGGTAGCCTTTCCTCCTCATGCAAGGACAGAGGTTTATTATCCACACACACAAACACATATATATAAATACATATATATCTCCTCTACATGAGTTATGTTCTGTTGTTCCCAAATGAATGCACCACTTCTCCTCCATAATACATATATTTCTGGTTTTGATGCAGCTTCAGGACTCAGGAGAAGGTTTTCCTTTTGCAGGTTTCTAGGCAGGGGTAGAGAGGAGCTTGAGCTATTGCTGACCAGAAACTGTAAGTGAAAACCTTGCATAATTAAGCCTTGCCCTTCTATCTGTTAACAGCACTTGGTGGAAAGGTTATGAAAATATTCATGAAACATTTTTATTCATCTAGATAGGATTGTGTGGCAGGACTTTGCTACTTTCCACCATAATGTAATGTCAGTGATGGACATGTTTTTTCCTGCCTTATCCAAGGAGCTGTCCTGGGCTGTCAGGAAGGATGGAGTTTGAAGCATGGTCACTGTCTGATGTTGCCTTCACAGAGTTGTAGTGTCCATGACTGCCAAAATGGTCTAACCCTGCTCTTCTATGTCCCTCTCACTCCTTGGATAATAGGCAGAAATATTATGGCCCTGAATAACAGTGGTGAATGTTAGACCAGCAGTTTTAATGTTAGTATAAGGATTACTACCCAAAAGGCAAAACTAAGAAAATATGAAGAAAACTCCATGTACTTGAAGTAGCCCTCTTTGATCCTAATTGTTTCAGAAAAGGATGTGTGACCCTGAGATCACCTATGGACTCATAGTATATTCACCTGAGACATGAGCTTTCAAGTCCTTGCCCTGCTACATGCTGGCATTGGTACCTGGCTGACTTCTTTGTGTGTCAGTCCCTACTCACCTGGGAGCAACAGTGATTTCAGACCCCACAGAACACTGTGATGGCAAGAGCATGAAACACCAGCTGCTGTTGTGTGGTTTTCAGGTAGGTAGTATAGCCTGGAGCAAGGGGCTGTCTCGTCACCACAGTCCATTCTAAGGCCTTCTCATCCCAGAGCACCAGAGCTAAAGCAGAGATTCCAAAGATTAGACACTGCTGCCAAGGGCATCCTATGTCCTTCCAGCCGCTCTCACTGAGCTGAAACATTAATGTTGACCTCCTCTTTGCATGGAGTAGCTGCTGTGATGGAGAACTGCAGACAGGCCTGTGCTGTCACAGGTGGCACAGCTGGAACTGCACCCCAGGTCCTTTCTTCAAAGGAAATAGGAGAAATGCAGAGGGCAGTGCAGACCCTTGCTGAAAATCATTCTAGTAAGGGGTGGGTAATTTTTTGTTTAGATGTAAAATGTTAGATCCTTCAGGAAGATTGCTTTGCAAGCACAGAATTAGACCTAAGGTGTAATTTGCTCTCACTGTGTGCCAGAGGAATCTCACTGCCTTCTAAGGCGTATCAAGTGCAGATAGGGACGATGCACCCGTTTAGCAGAGAGCTGATTTATTCCTTAGACAGTCTTTCCCTTTTGGCATCTACTTGTGCAATCATCAGCTCCTGGCTGAGTTACTATGGTAATAAGAGTATATCATGGGCACTACACTTACTCACTGTCGCCTGGGTCACAGGAGAGGAAAAATAGCAGAGCAAGCTGCTTAATTTCGTCATTTTTGACACACCCATGCTAAGGGAAAGAACTGGAAAGGACTGGAAGTCCCTACACCTTCCACGCCCTGCTAACCATGTTTCGCTTGCAGTGCAGACACAGAGCCAGGCACTCGTTCCTGTGTCCCGGGGAATCTGCCCTCTGCAGCCCGTGCAGCTCCCAAAGACTGATGTGCCCAAAGAGCAGGATGTGACAATGCCACCAGATTTCTCCAGCAGCAAGATGAGGACATGAGGACTTTGCAGTGGGCTCTGAGAGTGCCAGGGGACAGTACTTCATGCTCAGAGGGCTTCTGGTTCATCTGAGGGAGTTCTGAGGGAGAGAAGTGCTGCACCAGGACTGCGAGTGCTGACCCTGTCGTGCTGGAGGGGTTCACTGCTCCCCGGTGCAGCACCTGGGCTCGCCCACCTGCCACTGTGCACCAGGGTGGCTCTGTCCTAGCGATAAGGAGGTGATGTGGGTGTAAAAAACATGTGCTGGACTGGTCAGACTCAGAGTCTGGCTTCTCATGCAGGGACTCTGCTGGGGGCTGAAAGTGAGATGGGGAGCTGGGCTGTGATGCCTACTATGCAAACACTATCAAACTTGCCCTTTCTTCTAGGGTCTAGAGAGCTTACAGGAAAATCCTTTCCTTGGTGCAGAAACCCCCACTTCATGGTCCATGGGGTATTAATGGCACCTTGTGCTGAGACTATAAATGTGCACATGGGAGGAGAGGAAGAGGAGGACTCTCAGGTCCTGGATTTGCAGCCACAAGCTCTGCTGTTTTCCACCTTCATTTATTCAGTCAGACTATTTTTATCACTTGGGCTGCAGTTTTTACTTACTATTTTTATCCTGTGTTACTGATTACTCCTGATTATGAAGGAATTTAAACTTGCTCAACATATGTTAATGATTCTGTGTTACACAGTGTAAATTGGAGGATGGTGTCAGCAGCCAGAGCTCAGGAACAAGGCTGTGAAGGGGCCCAGCCCCAGTTTGGCACGGGAGAATAACACATTGTGTTAGGGCCAGGCACTGTCAGTTTTTGTAACAGAACATATAAGAGCCTGTGGTGGTTTTATTCTTCCTTTTTACTTGACTGAACACTCAATCAGGAAGAGTTTCTAAGTCACCATCATAAATAGCCAGAAGAGGCAAATCCAACAAGCTGTCAGGACTTATTTTCCCAGAAAGATGAGTACAAAATGCTGCTCTTATTTACATTATTCATGCACATTTTTCTAGTTCTAAAGGATTCACTACTGCATATAATGTACTACTTCCAATCAAATTAACTAATTTCTAAGCAAATTGTTCTGCTTTGCCATAATCCACTAGTGGGGTTTTTGCTTGCATCTGTTGGAAACATTATTTAACCAATCTGGAAAAATTTAAGCTACACTGGTCTGGAAGAAAAGAGAATCTTGTGGATTAGTCACACTCAAATATCAAGATGCTTAGGAGCCAGAAGAGACAAGCCTACATGTGACCTCCAAGGTGATTTCTGCTTCTACCCCAGAGGGAAAGAGGAGCCTTTCCTTCCCTTGCAGCCGTGCACCAGGCCCTGGCCCACCTAATGAGAGCCCTGCAAGGTCAGCTGGTGTGGTGGAGCTGCTCTGAGCACCTCAGTGCTGTCCCCTCCAAAGAACCTGAGCTTAGATGCTGAGACAAACCAAGTGTACTCCACACTTAAAGGACAGCTCAATTTCAGAGAGCAGACGGATGGCAAGTGAGCCCAAGGAAAGGGCTAGAGACAATTTAAGCTGCACCTGCAGCCAGCAGTGGATATCTACAAGCTGTCAGTCCTGCCTCAGACAAGCTATCATTTATCCTCCTGTATAAGCACATCTTGCTCTTAAATGTGTAGTTAAGAGAAAGAATTACTACACTAGTAGGGACTGCATTTGCACTTAAATGAATTTTTAAACATCTTGTTTAACCTTCCTGACGGAATAGACACGTCTGCCTGTGGAAAAATTGAAAAGCAATAAATAATACATCCACTGAGTACTTCACCTTGGGAAAGGTCACATTTTGAAACTCTGTCTGTTCATCAAATTAAACTTTCTGTTTGATGGAAGGGAAATTCTTTGGATTCAAGGACCAGTAGCAGAACTGATTGTATGATGGGTCTTTGAATTAAGACAATAGCATCAAAAGCCAGAGCGGTGCTGCTGGAACAGCCTTCTCCTGCAGGGAACACACAGAGTCTTACTACTTCAATACCCTCAAAATGATTAATGGCATATCTGTAACATGACACAGTGAGTGAACCTCTTATAAACTCTGAAATTCTTAATGGCTACTGTGCTTCAGACTTTGGGATGGGTTTCCATGGGCATTATGGCCCAGGTGTTCCTGCAAAGGGCTGGCAGAGGGAAATCTTGATCTGGGCAGAATGACTGTACTGGGGTAGCCCACATGCTTTTAGTAAACCTGCTCTCCCTGCCAGGGACCCTTCCTCTGAGAAAAATGTCATGATACTCTTGTTGGAATTGCTACAACTAAACAGGGATGCCCAGAGCACTTCCAAAATCTCAGGACTTGGAGCGGTGCAAGGAAACTGCCTCTGGTCAGGACGGACACAGGCGTGACAGGCACCCAAGCTGAAAAAATCACAACTCTGGCACACTTAGAGCAATTTGTGATACATACTTGGGGAACTCTCCTGAGACCAGTAGTACAGCAGAGCTGAGGTGTTGCATGTAAATTCTCTTCTTCTGCCATGCATGGGGGATTCAGGGAAGTTCACAGAGACTGCATTTTCCAGGCTGACAGCCGTGGCTCAGCACTACAGGGTGCAGAAATTAGAGACAAAATGGGGAAGGAGCTCTACTGGGCCAAGCTGGAAAGCTTCTTTCATGTTCATCATGGCTTAGAAAGCCACTCAATATCTGTGGGAGGCAGAAAGCTGGATGGGAAGCAGAGGGGGAGGCTTGTGGGGAGCTGTTCACGGGCGTCAGAGTTGCTGGAGTTGCTTGTTGGCCAATGGCAGGGACATGTTGTGGAGAAGTCCTGATGTGCAGGCTGGGGTGAAGCATGGTCTAGGCTTGCCATGCAGTATGTGGTAGGGGAGAAGGGAAATTTTGCTTAATTTCCAACTTTATGGTTAGAACACTAGCCTTTTATTATAATACAGATTTCTGTATTTATGCTACTCTTACTCTGTGTTTTACATGGTCTGAGTGCTCTTTACTGGTACCACTGCATTCCAGTAAAGCAGTGTTGTGGACATGCCCTGCTGTAACAGGGAGCATGACAATCTTCTGAAGCAGCTTTGCTTTCTGCAAGGCTGTCAGGGTCAGTTCAGGAACAAGACAGCAGAGCTTTTGGACAAAAGCGCTGGAGCCATGTCTGCCTGGCTGTGAAATAGTCTTTATCCTTTGTCCTGGCCTGCTCTTCTTTGCTTCACCTGACTCTATTTGAATGCAGCAGCCCTATTAGTTGCCTCAGTCCTATGTGCAAGGACAGACAGACCAGCTTTTCTGGAAAATTATATACACACACCTCCCAGTGTGTGTGTGTTCAAAATGCAGGCAGAGCCACAAAAGCAATCCTAGGAGTGATTTCATAGTAAGATGCTGCTGGGTGTTGTACGTGGCAGAAACATGTATACATTGGGGTCGTGCATCTTCTTAGTGCATCACTTATAGACAGGCCATGATGACTATATATGTTGCATTTGTGCCATACCTCTGTCATAGTAGAAGGCAGAGCTGGAATAACAAGGCCTGTATCAGCTCACAGCACAGCCATAAATTCTAGGAATGCTTCTGAGGCAAGTTAAAACAAATTAGTAATTATCATGACTGACAGGTACTCTGCAGCAACCAATGAGGTGCCTACTGATGAATACTAAAAATCTCTTAGCAGAGGAGTTACAACTGTGGCTGTCAACATAGCTATAATTAGGCAGCTCTAAGTGAAATGACTTTTTCTCAGATGTACTCCCTTGAGAATCCAAAGATCTGGGTTGTCATACAAAAGAAGGAGATTAAAAGGGGCTATTTGCTGTTTGTGTTGCAAGGGCTACAGAGGCCAGTTAAAACGGGACCCAGGTGGAGTGGGTACACGACTTGAAATAAAGCAGGGTTAGTATGCCCCTTGATCCAAATTGTCACACTTTGCATTCCCTTTCTGTCTTTTTTGTGGCCTCTCAGCACCTCACAAGTACCAGAGTTATGCCTCTCAAATACCCAGAAGTATTAATCACTTGAAAGATGAGTTAATAATCTCTGAGTTGTTGAGACATGCTGAAGAACAAGCTGATAAATTTTCATTGCACAGTGGGGAAGTGTTCCTCTGACTGGGATATCAGGTTGATGACAAGTTCAAAAGTCTCCAGGGAAGCAGATGAAGAGACAGAAGTTTTCTGTGTGAGCAGGAACAATCACTTATAAATACAAAACCTCCTGTGGAAAAGTCAAGCAGGATTAAAAGAGACCCATACCTCCCTACTTAAGGATTAATCTTTGCATAAAGGCTAATTTTTGCTGCACCATTTCTCCAGTGCCTAAAAGAAGCATGTCTTTCTTCAGCATCATGCCTTCTATTTTTAGCAGTTTAGGGAAAAAACCCAAAACCACCCATGAAACATTTGTGGAAAGAAATAGCTCTCCAATTACCACTGAGTTCCTGTGTATTTTTCATGCTGGATATTGCAACCCTGATCTTGGTCTTTACATGGGACACCACTTTTTGCGGTGGGTATGTCTGAAAGAGACTCATCCTTGAGGAAACCATACTGGCCTAAGATGGACTGGGCTGTGATGTGCTTGCTGAGATGAAGCAGCAGCTGTGACAACAGCAACTGAGAAGGATATTAAACTATTAAGTCTGCTCTGACTGTAATGCTGAAATCAGCCTGACTCCATCCTGGATGTTGCGGACTAAACTGCATTTCCACAATAATAGAAAACATCACTTTTCAGCCTTGCTTAGTGCTGTTGTCCTGGGAACAGAAAATTTCTACTCCTCAAAATAATAAACTGTTGACTCATTTTTCAGGTGAGATGTTGTTAAACCTTTCTGGGTGTGTTGCTGCTGCATCCTGTTTGTGCAGGAGTGATGGGCAGAGTCTCGTTTCCTCTTCCCTGTGTGCCCATTCTAGCAGCAAATGGCCTTGGGTTAAGAAGCAGGATTTTGTGTTTCTCGAGATGCCTCAACTCACTGCTTCTAATCTTTGCAAAGGATTCAATCCATAAAGGCTCAGCACCATTCAGGAACTTTGCAGGAGATTACAGGTTTACATGAGTTTGGTAGGAAAGGTGTATGCTAATGTCTTTACAAATAATTCCATGTTTGGTGAGGGTATGGGTGTTAACACCTTTGAAATGGGTCTTAATACCTCTACCAACTTCAAGCCACAGCTTTGTTACAGAACTCAGAGTTTTACTCCTAGAACAGACAAATGGGTGTGCACAAGCCTGAGTTTCTGAACCTTGGGGGGGAAATGACAGGTTCAAGGGAGGAATATGTTGTGGGTGGTTTGGGAAGGCTGTACCTTCCTAGTACCTCAGCCAGTGGGGAAAGGAAAAGGGCAACATGCAGCTGGGAGTTTAGGATAAAAGGAAGCTGTGCCCTCCAAAACCTCAACAGAGAAAACCATGTGGGCATATGCCCCAGCAGACTCTCTCCTTTTATTCAAAGAAACTTGCAGGACTCCTCTGTGTCCTTTATGGACACTGGCTTTTCAAAATGTGATTTTCCATACAAGTTGATGTTTTACATGGATCTCATAGGCAGGAGGAGCCCATAGCTGGGAGGTGACTGTGAGGTCATATCTGTCACATCCCTGAAAGGCCATTCTCTGCAAGGGATGTGCCTGCAGTCAGCATTTAGGATTCAGGCCATTGCCTCTGGGTAGTGCCAGACTTGCCAAGTTGTGACTTGGCCATCACATTCAGCTGTAAAATCAAAATGTTTGTTTCACTCCTGAGGAAGACAATGGAAAGCTTGAAGGATTGAATTAACCTAAGGCTAAGTAATTCTAGAATTCAAATTTCCAGGTGGTTTTACTCCTTCCTTTCATATTTCAAAGAGCCGCCACCCACATGAGATGGCAATATGCTGTCACCATCAGTACACCTGCATAGAGGACAGAAGAAAAGCAGCTCCCTTCTGTGAGTCACTGTGCTCCCATCTGAAACATTCAGTATGATTAGCAAGGAGTACAGTACTGCCTTTCCTCCATCTGGCAGTTTGATCCATGTTCCCCTGTCATCACTTTTGATGGATTCATTTCTCACGTAATGCAAGACTGTCTCACGGGTGTTTAAAAAGCGAGGCAGGTGGTAGAATCCCAGAGGAGAGACCCGTGCCTCTGCTGGCTGGTGTTATCCAGTGTGTGCCCGGAGGAGCACCTCACCTCCCAGCAGCCTCCATCCCTATGTTTGCCACGATGGATACATCTTTGACAATATAAAAGAAAGTGTATCCTATGGTGACCACTACCAGAACAAAAGAGAAAGGCTGAACACTAGCCAGGGTTTTCATGTGCAAAGCTAGCACCACCCACACATGCTTGTGAGAGAAAGAGGTGTAAAGGTGACACCAACACTGTTAGGGACAACTACAGTCGAGGGAGGGGTAGAGGTTCATTTTCCAGTGAAAAGTGGGAGTACAGCTCTCAGATGAGTCAGAGAGGAAGAACCCCCGCAGAGGAGTCTCACACCTCTTTACTGCCTTGCAGAGCTGCTTCTTGCTGCCTCTTTGCTCCTGTCCTACTTTCTAGGAAAACTGCAAAAGTTCACTCATTCTCACAATGCCCCCAACAGCAATTCTGAGCAACCTGCAGTACCACCGCACTCATTAAGCCATACAAAGAGAAATCGAAAGATGACAGACGACACTTTTCACTCCCCCTTGCATGAATAAGAGCTGAGCCTGACTTGCATGAGGCGGGGAAGGAGCATATCTGAGGATTTCTATGAATCTCACAAGCAAGTAACAGGAAGAAGGTTTTACATTTCTGTACAGAAAATGATGGTGCAGAGAGGATAAAGAACTGAGGATTTCTATGAATCTCACAAGCAAGTAACAGGAAGAAGGTTTTACATTTCTGTACAGAAAATGATGGTGCAGAGAGGATAAAGAACTGAGGATTTCTATGAAACTCACAAGCAAGTAACAGGAAGAAGGTTTTACATTTCTGTACAGAAAATGATGGTGCAGAGAGGATAAAGAACTATTCTGCAAACTCCACTTTAGACCTTCATTATTAGTCAGAGGACAAGTTCTGTCACCATGCCACCAATATGTACGCAAGGATGTTTGCATCAACAACAGACCCATCAAGAATACCACCAGAAAGTTTGAGAGCCCAGCTATTATATGGCCTCATGGTCCACAACTCTATTACATCCTCTCCTTTTCATAGTCAGACCAAAAACTGCAATGTAAACAGCATTTTGGCATCCTTCTTACAGGATCCAACCTGCAGACGTTCATCCTACTGGTGGCAAGACACACTTGCCCATGTCTCCATGATCCTTTGGAACAGCATGGGAAAGCAATGGTGAACTGAGTGATATGTTCTGTTGCATCTCATCCATTTCACCCCTCCTTTCAGAGAAAGGATTCTCAAGAAGAATCTGCCTTTACCTTTTATCTTTGCAAATCCTTGATTTACCCTGTACTAGGAGAGGGACAATTGGGCTGCATTTCCAGGAGAAGACAGTCTGGATCTGTGGCAACCACTCTGAGTTCACAACTCTAATCTATCTGTATGTTAGATTTTAATCAAACATTAGGTAACACTTGTATTGCTGAAATAAAGATCTTTAAAAGCCCATGAAAAGAACTGGGATGCAATTCTTCAAAGTAATATTTTAATAGGCTCCTTTTCTTCCCTCCACTTTATTTGCACTTCCAAATTTCTACCTGAGGAAGCTGTAGAATTGCTAGCACAAAAGAAACTGTACTTCTTACACACTGAACCCAGACTAGTGGGGCTGATTCTTAATGATGGCCAAAAGGGTGTTTGCAAGCAGTCCAGAAGCATCACTCATTCAGATTCCAACACAGGCTTATTTATAAAGCAGCTCTTGGCCATTAGGGTAACTTGTCACAGACAGAACAAGAAGGCAGCCAGTTCACTGCCTACCAAGGATTCCTGATGTCTAATGTCACCCTGCTATTTATGTATACTGAGCATCAGAAGTCCCCTGACATCCTGCCTCTTGGGCACAGGAGTTTCTGCGAGTAAGCTGCTGGTAAGTACTTCTCAGGCAAGACTAGCAGCTCAGCAAGACTCATCCATTATCAGAAAATAAGCCTTACAACTAAAACTTCTTTAATAGGCTCATACTGAGAACATGTTTGAGAAGGTACAATATTGAAGCCTGAACCAGAAATAAAGAGGAGATAGCAAGATCTCATTATAAGGGTCATAATAATAGTGAAACATCCTTGTTTCTGTAGGACCCTTCACTATGATATTTGTCTCAGAGAAAAACCCAAACAAAAAAAACCCCTGATTGCAAACATATCAAGCAATATTTTGAAAATGATTGTTGGACAATGCCAAAAGCTCTGATAGCTTCAGAACTTTGTTCTGAAATTTTGAGTTCAATCTTTTTCTTAACCACTATGATCCTTTTTAAAAGCTCTTCCTTTGCTATGATACATTTAAAAAGGTGACAGAGGCCCCTTCAACCTTCACTCTGGGAGGGGAAACAATCCCAGTTCTTTTAGGCACTGTTAATAAATATATTTTTCAATCTTCCATTGATGGTTGCAGCTTTTTTCTCTGCCCATGGTAACAGTCCTGAGTTTTTCCTCCTTGACTACAGGTCTCTTGAACTCACACCGAAGAGTTCTGGTTATATAGGAAATAAGTCATTACTCTGCTTTAGAAAAACCTTTTGGGATACATAAAGTGTCTGTTTGCCTTTTTCACAACCATCCCATCAGTGTCATGATATGATCAATCACTACCCTCCTTTCTTCCTTGCTGCAGCCCTCTCAAAGCCTTTTTGGAGCAGATCCTCTTCTGAAGGTCAGACTAATCTGACACAGCTTTGGCTGACTGAACAGTTGGTTTCACATCTACCTTTCGAGCGCATAGGACACCTCCCACAGGAGATTCATGCCAGATAAACTTTCTCAAGTAGTAAGACTAAACTTTTTTTTTTTTGTATCACTAACAAAGAAGCCTAACCAACTGTTTGTTTTTGACATCTAACTTCCAAATAGCTCCTATTTTCATACATACCTTGTATTCTGCCAGAAAAATGCTGCCTTATTTGCACTGCTTTAGACACCAGCAGTATGCAGTGCTTTTAATATTCCATCCCTCTTTCACACTGACAAGACTTCAGAACTTTCTCACCTGTGCCATGGTAATAAATGAAAATCTTCAAGATTATCAGGCACAACACCTTGAGGAATGCCAATATTATTTTGCTTTCCACCCAGAAACCCCTTGACTAAGTGTCTTGGTTTTGAAAGACAGTTGTCTGCCAAGGAAAGCTAGAGGTTCTCTTGGAATGGAGAATGTAAACACCCTTTCCTCCAAATTATTATAATTTTGCAATTAGGGGCTTTCAGGCAAAGATATGGGAATAGGAGTAACAGTTCTTTACTAGGAATATTTAAAAAAAAAAAAAAAAGGAAAATACAAATATAGTAGTAGTACAGAAAACAATCAAGGAAGCGAACAAAACTCCTGGGAAAAACCCTGACAGAGTCAGGGATAAGACCTGGCACCCTGGTGGTCAGGGTGTTGGAAGCAGCCCAAATAAGTCCTCCTGGAGTAACAGATGTGGTTCTGTGGAGTAGAGATGGTCCTGCAGAAATTCCAGTGGTGATGAGATGGGTCCAGTCTTCCTCCAGGAATCCAGTGGAAAAACCAGGATACTTTATGTCCTTCAGTCCCAGTTTTTATCTAGCTGGGAACAGCTGGCTCCTCCACTGGGTGGAGCATCTCACAATGGGATGACAGAATGTGTCATGTCATTGGTGGGCCCCAATGGCCCATTATCAGAAGATGTTCCTCTGGAGGATGGAGGGGTGGTGAAAGAGATAAGAAACACTGCCCCACCTGGATTTAATGGCTGGGCCATTATCAGAAGGCATCTGCCCCCTGCCCCTCTGGAGTAAGAAGGATAAAACATCTCCCAAAAAACAGCTTTCAACAGATGAAATAGAATACACATTTTTAGGTTACATAATCCAATACACTAAGTTGTCTTGTGCTGGCTCCTTATTCACTTTGATACCCAGTTCTAAGAGTATTTGTCCAGTCCAAGACAAGAATCATTGCAAGTGATGAAATTAAGCAGGCTTAGCAAGTGAGTTTGACAGTTTAGCATCCAGGTGAAAAAGTTATGCCTGGGAAATCAATGAGAGATACCAGCTGAGCTTGGCCTAATCATTTTATCTACTTAATTTTTAACTTACTTTTAGGTCTTAATTATTCTTTCCTTCAAAATTGTTCTAAGGTTTGCTCATGATTGCAGAAAGACTAGTAATTCTCTGCCAAGATAATTTCTGTGTTTCTAGTAATCATGGATATGTTGCTTACTGTTCTGCTGTCCAGTTGCAGCACTCCTAAATTTTAAAATCTGTATTTTATACATCAATTTTTCAAAACCATTGATGCGGATAAATTTGTTTCTTCTCTCAGTCTGTGCACACTAAATGCTGTTAGCTTCTTGACCACTTCGCTTATGGTTATTCCTGTATCTCCACCTTTCTTCCAGCCAGCCACCCTTTATTTTCTGGTGTAGCCAGAGCAGGAAAGGAAGTATTCCTTTGTTGTGTGAATTTACAATAGATACTGCAGGTTCCTTCTGAAAAGCCAAACAATGATCGTGCAGAGATAGCATTACTTACAAATCTGCCTTCTGCTATTAACTTTTTCACTTACTACAACACTGAAATGTTTTACAAATATATAAACCTCTCTGCTGATGAACTTAGAGAGGGCTGAGTCCTGCCAATGTGAAGCTGAAGCTGGTACATTAAACTCTAAGGAAGCTACTGGCAAAGTACCTAAGGACAGGAGTTATATCAGAGAATAAAGGTAAACTGTAGTTAAAGCCTTAGGCTTAGGCAGAGGCTAAAACACACATGATTTTACCCACATGGGGCAGTAGGAGTGCCAGGAGTACCATTTAATTTCACCATGGAGTCTCTAATGAAAAGGGTCAGCTTTTGTGCTGGTCAAAGTCAACATCAAAACTCCCTTTGGTTTTATCATCATCCTATGCTTGCAGAGGGTTATTTGCTTGCTTGGAGCTGAACAGAACTACCTACACGCTCTTTTACATCGGCATTAGTGCCTGTTGGGTGCCAAGGAAATGGATTGTCACAACTTACCTTGTCCAGGTACTAATTGCACACAGCAGCCTAAATGCACCCAGTTCTCTACTTACTGATTGTTCTTACAGATAGTATTTTGAGAACCTGGCAGAGGCTGTTAGGGTGAGTGTTCTAGCTGAACTGGAGTTTGTGCTGAAGAGGAGCATTCTTCTGTCTGACTAACAGCATGGTAGCAGTGCTCCCCCGCTGCATGTTGCACCCTTGTGTGAAAGTTCTTCCTTTCCTCAACCAGCACAGGTTTCATGTCAGGCGAGCGAGCAGAACCCTGATAATTCACCTGCTGCTAATTTGGTGGAAAACCGCATTATCTGGTGAACTATTCAAAGAACAAATGTGGTTTTGAGTTTGTACCTTAGCTTTATTAACCTTTGGCTGTGCAGTGTGTGTCCTGTGAAGTCTTGTGCATCCAGACCAGCTGGACAGTGCATTTGGGAATAAAAGCATTTTGCAAAATGTTAAACCTAACTCAGAGGTTCCTAAGGGAGTTCATTAGTTACAGTGGCAGAATTCCAGTGGCTTGGCACCAGCCACCCAGAAGTGAAAATGCAGCTGTCGTCCTGAGAGCATCACTGCCCTCAGCCAGTCATAAAAGGACGAGTGCTGTGTAAGGTCACACATGCAGCTTTCTCAGAAGCTTGCTGCCTTTCTCTGCAGTATGCTCTACGCCACTCCTGGGCCCAGTTTGCTTAGATGATTGCTTAATGTGCCATGCTCTACAGGGGGTTTGAGACACCTAAAAAGAATCTGTGACAGGACCAAATTCACTGTCATTGGTGACTTCTTGTAGGCAGCACACAGGCTGCAGGACAACAGCGACACAGCCACCATGCAGCCAGGGGTTACAGCCATTGTGGATCCACTGTCAAAGGTGCTCCTGCAAGGCGTGAGATCCTGAATAACAGGTGAGACTCCCAAAGGCACCCAGACTGAAAAACACCCAGAGCTGGGCGCTCAGAATGGCTGGTGGAGGTTCGGCCATCGCAGCTTTGGGAGCAGCTCACCTGGCTCATCTGTGAACCTGCTCTGTCAAGTCTCCTTACTAAGATAATCAGTTTATAGAAAGGCCTTCTGCAATAATGGGTAGCAAATGGAAACCAAGGATACTTTTGAAAAGGCTCTCTAAAACTTATTTCAGCTTCTATAAATGAGCAAATATTTTTGAATGAAGAAGTGCTATAAAGAGGCTAATTTTAATGTGAGGATGATCACATGGTTCCTGATCATGAAACAGTAAGATCATTTAACATGGAGCATCTTTTATACACTAGTTGGCATGTGTGCAAATTACATAAGGGACATGTTTTAGCATGGTCTCATAAGATATGAATGAGGACAGGGTATTTGTAAAGCTAACCTTCTACAACCCTACAGTTGTAATAGTGTCATGTAAATTCATTACCTAGTATGAAAAGACACATTGTTCTGTGCAACTGAGCCATATACATAATTTACAAATGTTCATGCAAATTTTATACTTCTAAAGAATTGTAAAAGCACATATTTATGAAAAATAATCTGGTGTCTGCCATTTAGTTACTGCTGTGGTTGTGATACTAGAACCACTAAGGATTTACCTTTGTTAGGGTAGGATCAAGCTTCTGGCTTATACTGTGAAAGCAAATGATATGCACAGCTTTAATCACAGTTCTGTCATTTAAAATGATAAACTAAATTAAAGTTCAAGTCTATACACCAGGAAATGCTGAAGATACTGGAAGGAACTCTGGATCTGAGGCCCTGACAGGAACGGCTCTCTCATGCTTGCACTGTTTATTGGAAGGAATTTCTCTGCACTCTGCAGCTGCCTGATTGATTCTCAGATGGGGGATTCCTTTAATCATGTTCACTTAGCAACAGAAAGGTACACTTCGATATACATGCCCAACTATAAACATTTTATAGGGGGGTATTGAATATCCTACCAACTTGGCATCTAATCAAGATTTCCTATCCAGAAACATAACACTCTGTAAAAACAGCAAAGTTTTAAGTTCAGAGAAATCTGTTTTTATGCTGAAGCCTGTTAACAGTGTGCAGGAGTTACAATCAGGGCAGCTTACAAGTGCTTGTCTTGGCTGTATTTTTGGCATAGCTTACATGGCCATCACAGACAGAGAAGACAGAAAACAGGCCCTTCACATGACTTCTGAGAAGTCAACAAATGCATAGTTAGCCAAAAGCATGAAATACCTGCATGATAACTTCCAAAGCTAGTAGAACAAATTCCAGCCCACTAAAAGGAGGATACTCTGCTCAAGAATGACATAATTCAACCTTACCACTTTCATGCCTTGTTTATCACTTATGGTGGAGACAGAATGGAACTGCTTCTAATTTACATGGCAGCAGTACCCTGAGGCCCCAGCTGAAGGCTGCTTCCATCCCACTGGGCTATGAACATTGCTTAGTATCTGGTTCCTACCTATGCATGTGCACAACTAGTCAGAGGTATGTGCTGTTCTGGCTCTTGCTAGCTGCCCTGGTGGGAAGTAAGGTAGAATTCAATGTCTTGCTTTTATTAAAAAATCAGAGGTCAAAATTGGTACTTATTTCAGAGCTGCCAACCTTTATTTCCAGTTATAATTTCTGTATACATCGACCTTATTTTGGTTTAGCCTGTCAACTGAGTCTGTAGCTTTATCAAAAAACTTGAATCCTGCCAAACCAGGAAATCAAAAAATTTGGAAAGAACACCCCATACCTCCTGGATGGATATGCAGTAGCAGATTATGGCTCAAATCATCCTTGATCACCCTGTAATTTTGTGCCAATAAATTAGCCACCCCAAAGCCTGCAGGCTGTTTGGCAATGTGGTACCTCTTGTCCCAGCAGGACTTGAAGGTTCCCATAGAATTGTGAAAACGTGTTAAAGAATCAGAAGCCCTGTTGTTTAAGGAGCAAGATCATTTGGGTGTGGGACAAACACAAGACAGGAGTCAGCTCCTGCCCCAGGGGTACTACATTTGAGCAAGCAAAGATGAGAACAGAAGTACTTCTCAGATGTCATGTGAAGTGAGTCCTGCAGATGGAAGTTCCTCACTGCTGCCAGTTCAGGCTTCTAGACAAGGTACAGCAATGCTTGACATTGGACCTCCAATCATTTATTGATTCATTCAGTAAAACAGTAGAATAGTAGAAAATTAGAAAGAAATGGTTGATTTTACTAGAAATTATAACCTACAATTCTCAGAAAGTGCAGAGAGCCACCACTTAATGTGTTGGCATGCAGGAAAAGGCTACAGCTGACCAGAAATTATATCCTGTGGGTCCAAGAGTCAGCAGAAATTCAGTTCAAACTGATGGTTAAAGCCCTGCAGGCCTTCCTTCCAGTGAGCCTTAGCAGAAACATGAGCACTCTTGAAAATCGATGCAAACAGAAGTAAAGTAGAAACACTCTGCTTAGACAGCTGATCTGTGGGACCTCCTGGAGCAGCAGTTTCTTGTGGAAGCCTTTTAGTCTAGATAATCTCAGGCTGCAGAGGAAATGGTCTTCCCACAATTTCTTGTGCCATTGAATAGGCAAGATGGAAACTCACAGAAGGTCTCTCTGCAGCCTGTTACTGATTCATCGTGAGAACTGCATGGTAACATGATTTTATGAACTTGTCTGAAAGGAAACTGATCAGTTGACAGTATTTTCAGGTTTGCTCTAGATATAGGACTAATACAACCTTCATTACATGCCCTGTGAAGCATATTTGGACTGCTTTCCCACAATCAACTTAATCTGGTGGAATACAAGTAATATTCTCGTATGCATCACAACTGGATACATAAAGGAAGACCTGCAGTTTACTAAACACTTGCGTTTCAGGATTTGAATTTTTTTCTGTGTTCCTGGGAAAAATCAATCCAAGAAGTCAAACCTACACATGCAATGTTGCTGCTATCTGCTGTGCCTTCTCTCCACCCTGCTGGCCCTTACAGACAACCCACTCCAGAAGTTTTCCTGAGTTCTGCTACCATTTTCAGATTTTTGATCTGTAACTTCATACAAACTGAGCATTCTTTTCTTCTTGTTCATCTATAAAAGGCAGTCTCCCCAAAACCACAACTTAGTCACTTCCTAAATGTGTGAGATTTCCAGTGACAAAGAGCTGGTAATTTTCATTGCCTCAGTATTCCTTCCTTACTGAAAGAAACCGGGGCAGCCAGAGGTTGGGATTTCCTTGACCCTCCAGATAAGCCTGCTGGAGCTATAGCAGTGATGTCTGATATTCATACATCTTGAGTGAACTCTAAAACTACAGCAAAAATATATACTAAAAAAATCAAACAAACCAAACTCATCGTTATCTGCATATAACAAAATGTAGAAGGGAAGGATTCTTCTGATATATTTTTTTCATAAGTCCTCAAAATTAATGGCTTGAGTCTCTCCCCAGTTTTTGCTGGAGACAGCAGAGCACGGCTCTGCGTAGGAAAGCAGCGAGCTGTCAACTACAAGCCGGGTATTTGTGCTCCAGAGAAGTGCCTGCTGGGCAGCCAGACGGAAACTGTACCAAGCGGATGCAAATGCCATGAGCCTGCGGAGCGCGGGGCCGCAGGGCAGGAATGCGGCGGCCGGAGCCGAGCCCGCGGCAGGGGGTGGGGTGGGACCTCACCGCACGGGAAGGAGCGGCGGCGGCTCCGGGAGAGGGAAATCCCCGCAGCTGCCCGGCTTACTCCTCAGCGGGAGAGAAGCGGGATGCACTGGCCCGCGTTTCTGAGATTGTACTGCTGTGTGCTTGTGATGGGTGAAAGCTGGTTTCCCCGACAGAAGCTGAACGTCCTTGTTCTCCTCCAATTCACGGAGGCCTCAGTAGCGGAGCTCATTGCAAACTGAAAAGGCATGTTCGCATGAATTAGTGATCTCTCTTATTTTGGAGATGCACATTTTAACAGCACAAATGCTGGGTTCTTAATGTGGACCTTAGATTCAGAAACATCTGACCTCTCAGACACTACGAAACTGCTTGTCCTGGTCATGCTCGTGAAGAACATAAGCCTGCCAAGCCCGTGAGGAAGCGTGAGATAGGGAGCTATGGGAAGGCAGGACTGCGGTCTGGCTGCACCTGAGCTCCTGCTGCTCAGACACTGAGAGCTGCACAACTCCCTGGCTTGGTCTCTTCAGTTTCACATGGACTTGCTAGAGCATTGATCTTTACATGCCCAGGGCTTCCATCACTGTGATACAGAGGGTACCACAGACTGAACCCCATCCAGCCAAAGCCAGAAGTCTGAGGTTCAGACACTGTAATGTTGATGCACAAGGGCTGGAATGATGTCTGCACAACCAGACTCTGTGTTGTGGAGTGGTTTTTGTGGCTTTGTGACCTTAATGTTAACTACTGTGAATGTTTAACTGCCCAGTTTTTTAGAGACCAGATTGGAAAACAAATCCACCACGACCTCATATCCACACCTGTATGGGTCACAGTACATGGGTGACACGGGTCACAGCTGAAACATCTATGGTATGACACCCGCCTCTGCTTGAGCGGAGGGTGTGACAGTCCCTGCGCTGATGGCACTGAAACGCCACTCCCTGTGAACCATCACTAGGGGTAGTTAAGCACACAAACCACCAGGAGGGAGGGATTCAAGGCATCCAACCATACAGCTGCAGCCCGCAGCACCCAAAGGCAGCACTGGAAGGGAAAGTCACCTTTATACATGGCGGTCCTACGCAAGAATTTAATACATCTCCAAGGATTTTAGCTGCCAAAGTCTAAAAATTTCCTACTGAGAAGAACATTTTCTACATCTTTTGACATTTTAATAGTTTGGGCTAAAGTTACATTCCTTTGGCTGCTTACCAAATTCATGCCTCAAAGTAAGGACTCACTAAAGTTTGCAAATTTGTGGGGTTTGATGGTACAAAATAACTGTACGTGATTTTAACATGGGCAAGAAGAAGTGTTTCACCCTTAACCAGTTCTGGTCCTGGCACAACTATTTTTTCAAGCTGAAAATTTCAAGCTGAAATTCAGCCAGAGGCAGGCAAATAGTACAAAAAATTTCAAAGCAATGCAGTTTGGCAGGGAAATGGGGTGGAGCAGCCTTCTCTCTACATGGTATCTGCAAGCTCTGAGGAGGCTCAGCGGGGACCTTATGATGCTCTAGAACTCCTTGAACAGAGGTTGTAGCCAGATGGGGGTTGGCCTCTTCTCTCAGGCAGCCAGCAACACGACAAGAGGACAGCACCTGAAGCTGCCGGGGAAGGCTCAGGTTGGACATTAGAAGGAATTTCTCCATAGAAAGGGTGATCAGGTGTGGGAAATCTAGATGCTGAGAACTTTGGACTCTCTGTGCTGACAGGCACAGAACTTCAGAAAAGCACTGCATTTGACCTGAGACCTTAAAACAGGCTTCCAAAAATGAGTGATTGTACTGGGATCATGGGGATGTAGTTTGGATAGCGTTGTGTGATCTCACAGGGTGAAAAACTTAGATTTGGGATTTTGGTGTATGGCAATATATGGGAGCCAAGATGGAGAACTTTGAGTGTGGATTAGTTGTCTTTTTTTGCACCTTCTTCTCTCTTCTTCCCAAATCTGGGTGGTTTTCTATAACTGAGTGAAAGTAGTCCGCATTGCGGGTTTTGGGTGATCATAATTGGATTAGAAGTATAAATAATATAGATGTCACCTGTTTACTGGATAATTGGGGCTTAAATAGCCTGGAATAGACACCATTTTAGGCTCACTTTCTTGTTGTTAGAGAGAACTCACATCTCGTGAGTTTGTAATAGATAATAAATTTCAGAGTGAGACTTCAAAAACAACGTCTCCTGAGTTTTATTCGCCCTGATCTCGGAGCAGGAAAGAGCCAGGAATTCCGACAATCCGGCATTGAAATGGGCTGCCCAGAGAGGTGGTGGGGTCACCGTCCCTGGAGATGTTTAAGGAAAAACTGGACATGGTACTCAGTGCGGTCAAGTTGACATGGTGGTGATTTGCTCATAGGTTGAACTCGATGATCTCAGAGGCCTTTTCCAGTCTAATTGACTGTGTGATTCTATGAAATAACATCAGAGTGCACCTGGCTGTTACAGAGCCAGCAGAGAGAGAGAGAAAGTCCTTCTTTCTTCCCATCAGATGTAGATCTGCCTTTCTGGGTTTGAAATTTCCCCCTCTCCTTTTTTTTTTTTTTTTTTTTTTTTCCCCCTCACTAAATTTTCCGGGCAGATGTCAATTTCTATGTAAAGTAAAAGGTGCCCTGCTCGCCTCAGGCGAGAGGCGCGCTCCTCGTGGAGGGATGCAGGCGGCCCGCAGCCCGGCCCTTACTCATGAGCTACTCTGGAGTCCCGATCCCGTGGGTTTTGTCCCCGCGTTGTGCCCCGCCGCCCGCGGAGGGCCCGCCGTGCCCGCCCCGCTGTCCCCGCCCCGCGGCCCCTCACGGCCCCGCTCGCATTTCGCCGCGCGCAGCCGCGAGATGGCGGCGTTGCGCCGCGCGGGCCCGGGGCGGCCATGGTGCCGAGCGCGGGCCGCTCGCTCCGCCTCACGGAGCTCCGGCGGGGAGCCCGGCGGCCCAGCCTCGGGAAGGAACGGGAAATGGCTGCGCCCGGCTGCACGGGAGATCCTGGGCGCCCAGCCGGGGCCGATTCAGCCACCCCGGACCGTCCTCTTCCACAGCTGGCCCGCTACAAACAAGTGATACCATTTAATCTTCTTGCCTCACGAAAATAGTATGACTTGGAGCATGTGTCTCCGTTTCTGTAATAAATCAAATACGGTTTTGTTTCATATGGTTTTTAAAAAAATAAAAATGGAGTTGGTTTCAGCCTGCATTCCTACTATTATCTCTTTCTCATGTATCTTAACAGCACAGTTGCCTTAATCTCACTGATTTTTCTCTGCATTATAGGCATTACACTGATAGGCTTGCTTTTGCTGCTCTATGTATAACTTCCTTTCCCATAGCTGTGGTTTTTGACTCATAGCTTAAGCCTGCAGGTGCTGAATCTCTTGTAAATGGCACCGAGTGGCATCTTTCCTGCTGACAGCAATTCAGGAGTCACATAACCCCGTGGCTGGACACAGGATTAAAACCAGAACAAAAGAGGCATTGACTAGTGTGACGCAAGGGCTACTCTCCTTTGGAAAATCTGAAGGGCAGGTACCATCGGCTCCAGGACTGAGCTAGTGCCAACTGGCCATGGATTTTATGTACCTATGCTGTGGTTTGGCTGAGTCAAAATTCAAGCTTTGTCAGTCAAAAGCAGTTCTTTTTGTGAGGTGGGAGAAGAAATAGCTGGAGTGCTGTCAGTGTCTGGGACAGAGGTTTCCAAACATGTAGCTAAATTTGAGAGTATTTTTGCCTTTATGAAAAGTGCAGCTGTTTGTAAATGCTGTAGAAAGTTTCAGCTTTGGGAATAGTCGGGAGAAGACGATTTTGGATAATTCATTACAGTCTACAGGGGCACTTGGCCAAAAGAACACTTAAAAAATGTAGCCTAGTAGCTGATAATCCATCTAATAAAAAAAAAATTCCGAGAGCTATGAAGCATCCTCATTTTTTATACAAAGCTAGTGCCAAACTCAGCTTTTGTAGGATCATTTTTTATTTCTATATTACCATCAGAAGAGAGAGGTGTGGTGATGGAGTAAGTCCTGTTACAGCCAGCCTATCAATTCTCCTGAACTATTCTAGCTGAACTATTCTGTCTTCTATGCAGATGTAAGATATTTCTTTGGAAGTTGGTCCTTCAAAGTGGGCAAGAATAATTTTATTCATTCAGACCTGAGATGAGAGAGCAGCAGATGATGAAGGATCATCTACTCAGAGGGCATGATTTTAGGATTAAAGCCTTTTGCAAACACAGCCCCTCTATAAAATGGGCTAGTGAACACTTAGAACAGTTTACTGGCTCAAGACATAGCTGAGTGTCTTCCTTTGTCAGAAATTGGCTTCTTCCATAATCTTAGAGAAGGAACTGCCATAATATTTATCATCAGTTCGATTTTTGTTGGTTTTTTTACACATAAAGTACTTAATAAAAACAGTTCCAGCTGTGGACTATAATGCACCTGCACACAGAGTGTGTATAGAGGTGAAGGCTGACAACTCTGAAGGAAATTATGTGCATACTGCTGGGAACAAAAATCTCAGAATGGCCCATTTCAAAAATAGGATTTTTTGAGAGTATCTGTATCGTATTGCACACCATATTATCCTATATTACTAATCAAATATATGTATGTGTTTTTTATTAGAAAGACTACTTGCATATAAAGTTGCACAAAATTTAAATTGTGAGTAGCCAGTTCAATTCTGTTTGGCAGGAGAGTGTGGGAGAGTGACAGAGCCTGCTGCTTCAGGATGAGCAAACAGAAGAGGCTTAGTGTTGGCAATCATTTGTGTGTTTATTTGGCCAAAAAGGTAGCCCTTGACTGTGAAGGCTGGTAATTTATGCCCGTAGGAGTGGTTACAAAGCTCCAGTGCCCCATCCCATAAGTGATTTTCTTTCACTGAGGGCTGGAATATGGTGGATAAAATATGACTTGAATTTTGAACCCAGCTCCTAACCCACTGAAGTCCAAAGCACTTGGAGAAGATACCAATTGTTTGTGCATCTGGTAGGATCTGTAAATAAAATGTTTCCAAGTGACAGGCTCAAACATGGTGAAGAGCTCCAGAGTACTTGGCAAAGATGAAGGGAAGCAGCAGCTCTAGAAGGAGGTGGGGGCTTTCTCTCTGCTTCTACCTCTGTCCATTCCTCTGCATTAATTGCAGGTTATTGCTTGTTGGCCTTTAGAGCAGATCTGCATCATCACCAACTGCTCTTCAATTGAGCTCTTTTTTGGAAGAGACGATGGTTGGCTCAAAGCTGTTGCAGTGCTGACAGTGCGTCCATCACACACGCACAGATGGTTCCTACGGCCATGGCAAGATTGCCAGGTGGGAAAGAGAGCATCAGCTAAAGCAAAAGACCTCTGGAGATGGACAAGGTCACCCTGCTCTCCCACAGGGAGGAGAGCAATGCATAAACATCTTTCCTCCTGCACCTACAAAGCAGGAAATTAGAAATCTTGCCCCATAGGCCACCATGCTACTCCCTTGTTTTTTTTTTCTGGCAGGCATTATCTGTAGGTATGAGCATGGATTTCCTATAGGATGTATTTTCTGGCAGCTGTTCCCAGGTACTCAGAGAGGAGAAAGGCAGTTCATTAACAAGTGCTTTCAAATAATCTTAGGGGGAGTCCAGCTATATGTATGCCATAACTATAATGGTAGTTGCATGCTTAAATCACACAGGTCTTTAGAAAGGAAACGATACATTATCCCCATTTTGGATGGATCTGATGTGTTTGTACTCATCAACAAAACATGCCCAGACTCGCTGTTGAGCACAGAGGCTGGCAGGGAGTAGGCTGTGTTCCCTGAGTTTTCCTCCAAAGTGGAGGGGCTGGCCTTCTTCACATCTGCTGGGGATGGCCTTGGGTTGCGCTGACTCTTGAGCTGTGTGGGGAATTGTCTGGGACTCTGCCAGCTGGCTTCAGCGAAACTGATGCCAAGGATTATGTCAACAGTTTATACAGGATTGAATTCCAATGCCCTGGAACATCCCCCTGGCAGGGTTTAATTTATACAATAGACCTAGCCAGAGAAAAATGAAGTGCTTTTCCCAAGGTCATGCAGAATATTTTGAGGTCTAATCTTAGGAGATCCCTTGAAAGATACAGTTCCCTGGTCCACAGTACACCAAATATGTCACAGATCTTGTGTGTGCTTAGGCTTTAGCATGAGAGGTGCTGTGACACAGAAAGGTGTTTTTCATATGGTTTCCTGAGTCTTTTCCCAGCTTGAAAACACACAGCAAACAAAATGAACTCTTGGGATTGAAAGCAGCAGAATTATATTAGGGCTAAATTAGGTCGTTACATCTTTTAGAAAAAGGGATTTGCCTAACTCTTCTGAGGTGGTATATACCTTTGTCTTTAATACCTAAGGTCCAATGCTTAAAACCAGGCATTTAACACATGATTTGAAGCACCCTGGCAGAATGACAATATTTGTCTTCTCATATTTAGCTTGGATTCATTTAAAATTACACTTAATGCCATTTCTAATTCCTATCCCAATAAACCAAGACTATCTGTTGCTATTATGACATGAAACTCTTGGGTATCAGTTTTAGTAGCAAATTTCAGTGAAACCCAGAGTGCTTGAAATTGGATTTTGGTGAAATATAGGTGCCTTACCTCCAGAAAGCAATCCAAAAGGCATTCTCTTCAGCACAGCCTAACTATTAGCTCCTAGTACTAATAACACAAAGGCTGTGGGTTTGATCCCTGTATGGGCCATTCACTTATGAATTGGACTCAATGATCTTTTTGGGTCCCTTCCAACTCACTATATTCTGTGATTCTGTAAAGTACCTGTATTCCCTAGACACGCAGGAAATGAAGGGATTGTGCTGAGAAAGTAGGCACACTGAGCATCTAGACTTTTAGGATGAAGAAACATAAAGTCCACCATTTTATGGCCTGGTTTTGCCCTTACACGTATCTCTGAAATCACCACAAAGCACTGTAGCTGCCATCATTAGGATGTAGTCCTTATTGGTGGTGCTTCTGCTTGCCACTCAAGTATAATGGCTGACGTTCTTGGTTAGTGATGGGAAGCACCTGGATGCAATATTCATTCTATCCTGAAGGCATTCAAATCCATGGTTTACTTTATGATTTTTATTCTCTAACCACCAGCACTAGGGCTGGCAAAAGCAGAGCTGCCCAGACAGGAAGGCAGATCTGGAGCAGGAAGAGAGAAAAAGCCTGAGGTTATATATAAGTGGGCAGAGGAAAGCCTGAATTTTGATCATGCTGAGGAGGGGGAACTGAGATAGCCTTCCACTTAGTGGGCAAGTGCTCACCAGTCATTAAATTATCATGTTACAGGGTGCTAATCACCTCTGTCTTCTTTATTTTCCTTCTGGATAAAAGTAGTGTTCAGCTCTGCCAAGTATCTCCTTAAGGAAAAGACTGAACTTCAAGAAGGCAAAGAAGTGCAGGAAGGAGGAGAGAATCAGGATTACGCTTTGCCTTGTAATCCTAGCTCTGTGCATGGGATCACTGCATCACCCCCTTGCAGGAACAGGAGACTGGCCCTCAAGTTGTGTCCTGATCTTTTTTATGAGCTGCTATGGTAATTCTTGTTGCTTTTCCACGCCACCACGTGAGGAGGATGCTGCTTTCCAAATAACACGTAGTGGTGGTTCAGCTGAGATATTCAGCTTACAGCTGACCCCCTGGAGAACAGAAACCCACTGTCTGACATTGCCCCATTGGGAAGCTGATGACTGTCTTTCCTGACATGGGTCAGAGGTCTAGAGCTACTGTAATTTAATTTTAACTAAATGTGTAAACTTTGTGTAATTGCTGGAAAAAATCATTGAGATCTTGACACATTGTATTGTTTTACAGCTTTATTTGCCATTTCCCTTTCACACACAGTCATGGACGTGCTTCTACAAATGCCCAGATCCTGGACCTCAGCAAGTCTCAGTATTTTACTAGCTGTGTCCAGGTTTGGGTTGAAGAAATCCTGAAGGATAGCACTTCCACTGAAATATCTCTACCAAGCCTTATGAGCAGTTAAAAACATACGATATCATCTCCCTATGGATCCTCCAGAAAAAATTGACTGAAATTTTTTTGTTATGACTTGTGCCTTTGTATGTGTTGGAGGAAGTCCATGCACGTTCTACTCTGATTTAAGTTACAGGGATGCTGTGAGAGAAATGACAGATAACATCATCTTCTTGAGAACTTCTGTCAGGTGTTATTCCCCATTCAGGTTTGTGGACGTGTTTAAGTGTTCGGTGCTGCTGCAGGTTGGTTGATTTTTTATGCTTATTTTGGTATATGTCTTTTTAATTGGATGTTAAAATGCAAGTGAGATTAGATTAGGCTAGTAATTACTGGAGGATGATTTGCTGAACTTAAAGTAAATTAATCATATGGTAGTGGTTCTACTGGCAAGAAGGTCTTCTCTTTTTTTTCTGTGTCATCAATGCTGTCAGCACACTAGATTCTGTTTTTCAGCTGTGGGGGTGTTACTGCAAAGTCAGGACACTTGGTCTGCTGTTTTGCTATTGGTTTAGGTTTTCAAACTACAGCTGAGCGTAAGATAAAATGTTGGTAAAACAAATGAAAAATGGCAATTATTTTCTTCTGCACAGAAACACTCTCTCTGGAGAACGCTTTGCATTCAGTAACTCAGTTTCATGGGTTTTACTTGAAGAAATGATCTTTCATAGATCTCAGTCTGTTACTTGTGACTATTTTTGTGCTTGATAAATCATTGCATGACTCCATCAGGAACACAGTGCCACAGATTAAAAAAAAAATTGATCTGGAGAGAGCTAAGACACAGTTGAGTGATAGCTGGAGTAAAGATCAATTTACAGCGTACAGAAGGGGAATGATCATTAATTTCCCACAGCTTCGGAGTACTGTTGAGTCCTTAGTCCATGCCCATCAGTTGAACCAAATAATCCCTTAGCTCAACCAAGCAAAATATCTTTTGCTTCTTCCAAGCTTTCAGAATATCACCTACAGCAGCAGTCTGATCCAGTTTGCTACACTTGCCTGTACCAACACAAAAAAGTGGTTCTGGTGTGTGCAGTTTGGTCTCCTTGCTATTTCCCAGCCCAATCCCACTCCAATATCCAGGTGGGATCTTGACAAACAGCTGCCTCTAAATCTGCTCTGTCACTGTAAAGGTTCAGATTCCTCTGCTTTTTGTCTTGCTATGAATGAAATTGCCCAGCTATTAAAACCAAAACTCCAGAGAATATCCATAGGCTATGGTATCTGAAGATATGGAGCAAGTCCACAGTGCAACTACAGCTAATCCTGCTGCTGAGTAGATGATGGACCAGCTGATTTCCTGAGGCTTCTGATAACTCTTTGTTTTGTGGTCAGATTCTGTCTAGGGGAAAAAAACCCACTGTTCTGTGGTTACCATAATACAGTGATGATCAGACAGAAGGATGATAGTCATCCAGAAAAGTGTAGGAAAAGAAGTATCCCAAATGCAGCTTGCAGCAACCAGAGATTAGGGTCTAGCTGGTTCAGTAAATGAAATTATGCCAGTTTATACCATCTGAGAATCTGGTCCCTGAAGTTTTCATCTGTATTAAGTCCTCAGGGAGAGGTTCTATTCTGGTTGTTAAGGGCATGTTCTCCACTTGAACAGTGATAGCAGGACAGAGGGATCTGATCTGTGGTGGATCTGTGGTCTCAGACCGCAGATGTATCTTCTCCAAAGACTTTAATCTCCACGTGCTGGATTGCGTTTCTCAATCTTTTAACATTAAAACATGGTATATTCCTTGCTATCAAACTCTGTACTGGGAGAAACTCCTATTGCTGTGGTCAGCATGGACTGGGGATCACCAAATGGAATGAAGACCATAGTTGGAGCCTAGCCTCCAGGGTGGCCATCATGGGGCATCAGCCTTCTTGCAAAGCACAGAGATATGTAAGACCTGGCCATAAAGCTCTTTCTTGTACAGGAAGGCAGCTTGACAGCTTACTTGGGCAAAGTCAGAGGCAGGTGGATTGGATTTGGACAGTCCACACAATTTTCCATCCTTTTTCAGTCAATCCAAGCTGACATACATAAGTATGAGTTTCATGAGAACTTTATTCTCACGCTGTTTTCTCTTTGCAAGGTCATTCCCAGCATATTAACTAGCTGTTTAACGAGCTCTTTTTTCTCTGAAATGCCAAGCTGTGAAAATGTCGAGAAGAACAAGAGCTGTCCCTTGCCACCATATGCAGTGTCTTCTGAGGCAAGATCCTCTTAAAATCTAGCACTTAGGAGGCATCATTTATATGGAGTGACTATGTCCTGGTTGCTGAGGGACCTGAATAAATTGAAAGAAAGTGAGAGAGCTCTCAAGATGTTTTAGGTTAACCTTTGTAAGATGAATGTATTTTAAAAGTCATAGTCAAAATGTCAACAGTTTTGGGAGTGTTCGTTGTTTCATTTAAAAGCTGGTAAGCTGAGGTGGATTTCAGTGCAGTTGTTTAATAACAAATGTTGTTAAAGACACTCAGAGACAATTACTTTATTATAGTATTATTGTCCTGCCTTGTTTGAAGTCTGCATTTTCTGCCTCATTATTGTTTGACATTATCCAAAGAGAGCACCAGGAGTGATGTATCAGCTCTACTTAACAAAATGCAACAGAGAAATCAGTATTTAGGCAGAATCACTTTTATATTTCTCTACCACTTTGCCATGAGGGAGCTAGTACATTAATTTCACAGTGGGAAGAAAAATGCTCTCTTCTCAATATGTTTTAAGTTTTCTTTCTAAATAAAGGATTTTATGGATTATACAGTATCAAAAGTGCTAAAAGGTTCTACTCTGTTTTGTGGTAGTCAGCTGTAAAATTCAAGTTTATAATGAGATGAAGTGAGAATTTTTTTTTGTTTTGTTTTGTTTTTTTATTTAGAATCATAGAACCTGCTGAGTTGGAAGGCACCCACAAGGATCATTGAGTCCAACTCCTGGACTCAGTGTTGTCCAAATGCTTCTTGAACTGTGTCAGGCATGGTGATGTGACAACTTCCCTGAAGAGCCTGTTCCAGCTACCCTCTAGGTGAAAAACCTTTTCCTGATATCTAACCTAAACCTCTGCTGCCTCAGCTTCATGCTGTTATTGTTTCTGCTATTGCATTTTTTTCTTTTTTTCCTAACTGCATAAATAATGTTCCATTCAAGACATCAATTATCCATCAATAATCTGTCATTTGTTTCTGTTAGTATTGATGTTCACTGCATGTTAGAAGGGTCTGCACTCATAGAAAGTCCTGTCAGTTTAGGAAACAGCAGCTTTATAAATACACATGGAATGGTTTTGAAGGACTAATCAGTCTTAATGCTTCCCAGGCATGTTGTGTTCTGCTGTAGGTCTCTGGGGGTGCCTTCTTGGGCATTGTGATCTGCAGAACACAGACATAGCTTGAGATTAAGAAATGTACAGCTTGTGGGGTGAAAGGATGCCAGCGCACTTCGGCTGGGGGTTTGATTCCTGGGATAGACCCTGCCCTAGCAGCAGCCAGGAGGTGTCTGGAAACAGGCCCATCACTGTTTCTCTAAATTGCTGTGGTGGAGGAGCTGGGTACGTATGAATGGGGAGAGAGGATGGCACCACAGAGAGGGGCAGGTGCCTGAGGCAGTGCTCAGTGCTTGGGTGGCTGCACACGAAGCTTTGCACAGGCAGCACTTCCCTGAGTGGCTGCACTCACAGAGGAACCCAGGGCAAGACAAGCTTGACAAGACTGTAGTTGTCTTCTCCTTTACTCTCCTTTTCCAGTCTTCTGGGAAACTTTAGCTGGCAGGCTGGGCCCACCTCTTCATTTTTGGGTCATTTGGGAACGTAAGTGATGACAGTCACTGTCTCCCATACTGCTACCCAGCTGGAGGGACATACAGGCTTTGCCTGTCTGTGCTGCAGCTCTTCCTGGAGCATCCAACCCCAGGCTTCTCCAGCACGATGGAAGCTGGTGGTGAGCTAACTACTGGCACCTGCCATCTTGGCAGTTTCCTGTGCTGCTGCTGTGATAAATGCTTGTGTGCCGGAGGACAGGGTGGGGAGGGTCTGTGCCTTCTCTTGGCTGCTGTGCTGCTCTGCAGTGCTGGCCACATGTGATGCACCTGCCAGGTGCATTCTTATGGAGCCACTCCCAGTGAGCTGCAGAACTTTAAACCTTGCTCTGTGTCTGCAGCTTACCTATCTACATGCCCTGATCGATAGACACCATCCTTTTAGCAAGCTGATAGAGCCTCCCTTCTTACCAAACCCAGCACCTATTCCAGCCAGTCTCGCTCTTGCTTGGCATGGAGTGTACGCAAAAGTTTTGCCATGCAAAAATGCCACACTTCCAAATGCTGCGTGTGGAAAGCAAACTGTGCCCATATACCCCTATGTTCCCCAGAAATGGTGTGTCTCTGCAATGGAGAGGCACTGTGGAAGTTGAAGATGCAGCCATGGTGCAGAAGAGCAGTTCTTTATCTGCAGTGGCAACTACTCTGGGTGGTAGCCAAACTGTACAGAGAATGTTGTTAAATTTATCGTGTGCACCTGATCAAGAGCTCTTCAGCCAAGGAGTTCATGTCCTTCTAGCCCACTAGAGAACAGTTTATGGAGTGTGAAGAAAAATAATCCTTTTAATTGTCTTTTAATAATTGCTAGTGTTTCATCTCTATCTAAGATATTTGACTAAGCCCCTTGGGCTCTGTATTTCATGAGGCAACAGGTTCTGTCAGGAAGGATTCACATGCTCCATGGGAGAGCTTCATGGGTGAGCTCATGACTTTTCTCCTTTTTTGTTCCTTCTGTTCTTAGGCTGCCTGCATGGACCCCCTGCTCACGCATTAGGTACGTGAATCAGCTGGACATAAAAACTGAAGGAAAGAGACAGGAGATAACTGGAAATGGGATGAAATACAACATGAATTTGCTCAAAGTAGATCATGCCACATTAACACTGTGCCTTTTTTGTATAAGACAGCTGACCTTTTCAGGCAAGGCATATGCAGTCTGCACTACGATGTTGAAATAAACCAAATAACTTCTTTCTTATGTTGGAGAAACATGAATTTTAATATAAGGAAAGCACTGATAAATAGGAAGATAATGTTGAGTCATGACTGAATGAGAACAAACGTGCCAGAAACAAATACTGGTGAAAGAACTCCAGGACTGGACTTGAAATGGACCTTATTTAATACTTGATTCACAACTGTGTCACCAGAAGTGAAATGGAGGCAGTAACATAAATTGATGACACCGTGCTGGTAACAGAAATGTGGTGAAATGTAATAGTGGAGCAGTAGCTATGGGCTCTGAGCTGGCTGCTGTAAGGATGAAGATGTTCAGCTCTTGAGCACCACTGCTATGAATACAGCCATTTGCCAGGAGAAGGAGATGACTGGCTGGATGGGAGTGTGTCCCACTGGAGCTGGTGCATGAGCTATCATGCTGCATTAATCAGTCACAGCATGACTGTGAGCCACTGTACATGGGAAGCATTGTTCCAATGTGTGTGATATGTACAGCTGACCAGCAAAGCAAGGGCAAGTTTATTGCCCTTGTTCAGGGCTCTTTTGAATGTCATCTGGAAAGCTGTGTTTGCCTGCTTTCCCAAGGGACTTTTTGAAGATGCAGAGAAGAGCATCACAAACAAGCAGGGGATGGAAAAGCCTATTTTATGAGAAGAGAGTCAAGTGCCAGATTTGTTTCAGCTGGCAGGATGAGGTGAAGGGGGGTATGACTGCTGCCCAGCTAAGCGTCTGGGCATTTCATAGTCTGGATAGAGGTGAAGTAGGACCAAAAGTAAAAGACAGAGCTGTCCACAGATGACTCCAGACAGCAGATTAGCAGATGTGGTGACCTATAGGCTTGCTTTCTAACAGTGTGGGAAAAGCAGCCTAACGTGTTTTAGATAGATTCATTTATGTTTGTATTACATATTTACCTATGATAACTTACAGTGGATAACTTACAAAGGGCAGAAGTACCAACATGCCATACTTCTTCCAGTTCTTTGTGAGTTGATGTTATTTCAGATTAGGTGAGATTTCAATCAATCAAGCAAGCAAGCAATCAAATCAAAGCTTACATCTCTCCTTGCATAAATTTGAAAAATATTCCTTCCTTACTGAAAAACCCAAGCTCCAAGGAGTATCACAACAGCAAGGAGGAAGTGATGCAGTTCCTGACAGATTTATAAATCCTATTCAGTCTTCAGACAGTGGCGTTTCCTGGATACCTATACCATATCTGTGTGTTCATGTGCAAGGCTGAGCATGGTCCAGTAGATGCTGGGATGCCAGACTAGCAATAACACTGCCTTGAAGAAATAAGAAAAAGAACATGCTGTATTTTTTTTTTATACCAATAATTGCACATGCTCATGCCAGCTTCTGAAGTCTCATTTTGGCCAGTGAATGTACATATCTTTGTCCATATACATGTGCATGCACATGTATTTATATATGTATATGTATCTAAAATGAGTTCAGAAGTGGAGAAAATATCATGGAATCATAGGAACTTAGGATCACAGAATGGTTTGGATTGGAAGGAGCCTCTAAAGATCATCTAGTCAAACTCCTGTGCCATAGGCAGGGTCATCTTTCACTAGATCAGCTTGCTCAAAGCCCCATCCAGCCTGGCCTGGAACACCTAGGTGTCTAGGTCCAAACGCAGATATACTAATTTTACATTATAGGATATTATAATTTCTAAAGTGATCACACTTCCCCTTCTGGAGAGACCACAGGGAAGATACTGTTGAAGTTAAATTATGGGCATTAGGACAATGATGCCCAGGAGGACATTCCTGAGCTTCCTTTGCAATGTTATTTGTCAGCCCATGACCTATCACATCCAGAAGAGTGATGGAAATCAGTGTCCAAAGACCAGGGTAGGAGGGGCTGTTGTTGTAGGGGAAATCCTGCATAACTCTATTCTTGCAGGTATTAGTAAGGCCTAGCTTTCAAGTCAGCTTGTCAAATTCAGGATTCCTGTGACACGTGATTACACCAGCAACAAAAAAATGCTCCATTGTTTTACATAAGGAACCTTCTTAGGCTGCACCCATACTTGGAAATTTAAGTGTTTCAGCATAACTGGCTACAGCTGTAAATTGACAACTTTTAGCGTGCACAGAGTAGAGGTTTGTTGTTTTTTTTTTTCCCAGAGCTGACATCAGTTTTCCCAATTCCTTCCACATAAATGGGAATATTCCCATTGCTCTGGTCCAGCTGCCAAGCACATTTCTGTGAGCACCCAGCCCCCTCTACGCTGTGCTGAAACAAAGATGAAATGTAACCAGACACTTGTCTCCGTGAGATGAGCTCATATTTAATGTTCACAAGCTGTCAGATTTCTGGAGCTATGAAGCTTCTACAATTAACAAAATAAACTCTTGTAATACATTTAAATAGCTTATACTCAATCCTTATTCTAAGGACTATGCTCAACCCTTATTCTAATATAGATGGGTCTTCTGTTGGTCTATAATTTTGTGGGAAAGATATGGACATGTCTGAAATTTCTCCTTGATAGTTCTGGTTTTGTTTAGCTATCACTTGTGAAATATGCAGCTTTTAATTTGAGATGTTTTATCCTAGGTGTTGGATTTTGTGTGATTTTTAAAAAGAAAATTGTTTAATTGGATTCTTGAACGGTGACTTTAATCTTTAAAAAAAGATACAGAAAAGCACATGTTTTCTGGCTGCAGGAAGGTATTGGAAACCACAGGGTATGATATTGATGGGAACAAAAAAGATGAAAGGGAAGAAGCCACCTTCCCATAAAAACTAAAAAATTGCTCGCATTTACTTAATTTTGGAAAAATGAAGGTCAATAACTTTTTTTCCCTACTCCTTTTCTTGCTTGGTAACACTTCAGCTTTCTGGCTGGAAGTGTAAGCTCCAGATAAGTAGAAAATTGACTGAAACTGCCTGAGGCAGCACAGAAGAATTTCATTCCGAAGAGGCAGCGGCTGGCAGAGCGAGCTGTGTAGGAGGGAGCGCGGAGCAGCCGCCGATGAGCAGGTTCGGCAGAAGGTTCGGCAGAAGGTTCTGGAGAAGTTTTGGCCCAAGGCGCGGCCAGCGCCGCTCGTCGCGTGTGTGCATCGGGGGCGCGCAGCGTGGCTCGCCCGTGCCCGCGCTCCTGAGAGCAGCCCACGATGGGCACTACGTGCCAGTACGGGTCAGGTAGCTAAATTATTCTTCCGATACGTAGTCTTTCAGCTGGGAAGGGTATTTCCATGTAGTGGAAGTTTGCCGTGCACTATAAATTTTGTGACATCTTCCTATGAGATCATAGCTAAGAAACATAGAAAGCTGCCAAGTGAAGAGAGAAAAGATAAGGTGGATGCTGGGGGCTCCTTTTCAGGAGTTTAAATTCCCCGGCATTCAGGTGGTTTTAGAGTTCTGGCCCTCTGCAAAGCTCTGTGCCAAACGCAGGAAAAGACGGAGTCTTCAAGGTTACATGCTTCGTTTATTAGTTCTTATCTTACAATTTTCTCAGTGTCCAAAAGATGTTTGCCGCGGCTCGGACATCTGGTGACTCCTCCTGTCTCTGGGCTGTCCTTATCTTTTATACTAATTGCTACGTATTTCTTAATTACTATTTCTCACCAATGTCTATCACTATTACTAGAAAGGTCATCTTTACTCTGACCCAATCCTCACTAACTACTTTGTGCCAATGTCACTGCAGAAATGGAGTGAGAAGGAAGAAGAAAGAGACAACGCCCTGAATTCTCCATCTTGTCCCATTCACTTCAATGCCAAAAATCCCAAACCCACTGTTTTTTCACCCTGTGATGTACTAAACTACTATTTTTCACACTCTTGTGGCCTGCAATGTTTCCTGCAGTGCAAGAAGCCTCTCCCATGGACTGAAATCAAATCCAGTGTCTCTCTGAGCCCTGGGCTCTGGGCTGGGGTCCCAGACCCCCCTGCCCAGGTCCCTGACCCTCCAGGGCAACCAAAGGAATGCCCTGGACTCCAACAGGTGGAGACTATTTCTCACCTTCCCAAAACCCTCCTCCCTGGGATAGGAGCTATACAAGGGGGCTCAAGCCTTTATTATATAAGTCCATCATGACAAAGCTTGATAACTGCAACCTCCACTTTCTTCTAGCACATATTAAAATGCTTCTCTCCAGACGCTCAGCCAAATAAATGCCCATTTATCTAATTTTTCTGCTGCTGGAGGTCTTCAGGCTGCCTCCATGCAGCTCCTACGCAGAGTATAAAGAATATTTACAAGCAGTCTCTCTGACACAGGTCTTAGCACATGCCCAGCATTGGTTTCATTTAGTGTAGGAGGTTTCTATTTTTGTGCTAGTACCTCCCAACAGGCTTTGCTCCAACTCACATTACGTTGGTTTTGATATATGGTGGACAGTGTAGAATGGTAACAGGGGTGTGCAACAGTGCGAAATGGCTTCAGACTTTCCATTCTAAAGGACAAAAGGGAATTCACTGGTTTTTCTCCTAATTTTTCCATGCAAGCTTCAAGTAACACTATAACTGGACAACTATTGGATCAGTGTTGGACCATTTTTTTAGTACGCTACCTCTTGCACTGACCAGGGCCATGGACCTTGGAGGTGACTGGGAACAACTTGGCCATCCATGTGATTTCTTGACACCCCAGAAAGCAGGTGGGGAGCTTTAACTACTAAGCCTGAGAGTAAATTTGCTAGGAAGGGTGTTTTTGGTGCATAAAACATTGAATTTCCATTCAAGAGACCCAAGATTTTTTTTATCTGATCCATGGATCATCAAGAAAGCAGGCCATTCACTTTAGCTGTCTTTATTTGTAAAATTCCATGTCTTGCTGGTTGCTGGAGCATATCGGGATACCATAGTGATGGTGCCCACATAGCTCCCAGAAAACTACTTGGATGACAAGAGATAATGTCCCCTGCCAGGACCTGATGTGATGACAGGAGTACCCAGGATATGTCCTGGCTGTGTTTCCAGACCACAGTTTCCTGGATTTATAGCTCAGTCAGAATGGGCTTAGGTGACAGGTTTGTCCACACTCCTATGTGTATACATGCTTTTGTTAAAACTCCCAGGGATTAGGTGGAAAGTCATCTTTCTGTGCTCAGAGGAGTCTGGGCCTCTTCATAGAAGCCTCTCTAGCTTGTCAGTGTGAGACAATGCTCCTCCTGCATGAGTGTGTGTGCAGACTCACTCATGTTTTACACAAGGCACTGAATCAATGTCAAATGTGATCGTTTATGGCCATTCCTCAGTCAGCCTGGACTCCTTGAATGGATGAGTGACCTTGAGTTAGTGGATTTTAGGTTCTCTTCCCAATTCCTTGAACTGTCTCCCAGATAAAGTTTATTGTATCTGCCTTACCCAACAGAAAGGCAAGAAAAGATGTTTAACTAACTGCAAGATATTCTCTACATTTTTTTAATGCTTGACTGAAGTAAAATATGACCTTAAAAGCATCAGTAAATACTGCAGCTTTTATGTAAACATATCAGATATACATCTGCTCTTTCTTTGTTCTTTACTGATAATAGAGAAGTTGTAGAAGGAAGAATTGTGCATACCTTCCACTGTGTGGGCTCCTTTCCATCTCTTCACCAGTGATCTTTTCCTATCAGGAAGACTTTCAGTGAGCTTCCTGTGAAGAAAAGAGACACGTGAATGGATCTTGAGAAGCTGGGTGCTGCTCTTGCCGGGAATTGAGGTCCTTGTGAACAGGTTGTGCTTAATACTCTGTGCTCCAGGGTGCAGAGGACTGTGGTGGTGTTTTACAGGTAGGGCTGTCCCAACAGCTGTTGCCATGCAGGGATGCTAATGTGTGATTCCTCCACTGAGATTTTGGGTTCAGTTACCCAAACTAAGCAAGATGCTGGCTGTGTGATGCTCTTCAAGCAGAAGTCATTTTGGGCAGAGAATGTGGGTAGGAAGGCTGAAAATCCTTTCTCCCCTGTCTTCCTTACATGTGGTGCTACATGGGTCCCAGTGTCACCACCGCCCCCCCCAGCGTGTTCTGAACTTGTCCTGTGCCTCCACATCGCCCTGCCTTGGGATTTTGCAGGGTGGGAGACATGCAGCTCAAACCTACAGCACGCTCCCAAGGGAAGCATATCTGGGAACAGCAATCCACTGCTGAAGAAGTGCTGCATAACTATACACTTTTGCCTAGGCAAAAGGAAAAGTGCTAACTCGTTACCTTCCTTGGTAAAATATGTCCTACCTTAAAAAAAAACCCATAAGGCTGCTTTTATTATACCTGAAAACTCTTGAAAGCTCATCTAGGGAAAAGGCCAAAGGCCACCAACTCCAACACCTTGGACTCATAGATGCTACGATAGGTGGAAAAATTCAATATTGTGTCTTGGTCCCAAGGTAGTCATTGAATTTTGAAGGAGGCAGGATAAACACTATGAAGCAGGATAATCCCAGATGTGGTAGTGGAATGTTAGCCAGAGGCTTGGCATCCCAGAGAAATGGGTGGGGTAAGAGGATCAAGGATTAGGCAAAGAATCCCAAGCTTGTGCTTCATATATCTTTTAATTTTTACCCTAAAAGCAAATACTAGATCAAAGATGGCTTCACCTTTAGACAAATTTTTGCCAAGGCTCAGGTTTTCAGGCAGGCCATAGGCTGAGATGGACAGTGGGCACTTTCACTGAAGCACTGTAGGGTTTGTCCCCAGGGTGCCGCACGGACACAGAGCCACAGTGATCCTGATCCCCAGGAGCTTGAATCCGGCTCTCAGTTCATGACCGAGCAGCAACGCAGAGTGCTGTGGAATGGCTGTGGGGAGGGCATCCGTGATGTGAAACTCAAACAACCTCTTGACCCACGATCCACCTATAGTTCAATCCACTCCACTCCATCAGATAGGAGCTGCTTGCAGCTATGCAAATAGTCCATCCTACCTGTCTTGTTGGCCTTCCCTAATTAGTGTGGTGAGTAAATAGAACAATGAGGTCAAATACAGGGCTAGATTTTCCTTGAAATGGTTCCAGATATGGCCAGGGCACCTGAAAATGTGGTATCCAAAGAGACTGCTCTGGGAGCACTAGAGCCAACATCTGTCCATCCAGAGGCAGGATGAACCAGAGTGGGGTGGCAAAGTTACCATCCCTTGAAACTTTGGGCTGATGATTAACAGAAACAAAGTTACATCTGTATCCACTGATTTATGTAACAACCAGTATTTTCCCTGTTTGAGCTCTTAAGTTGTGCTGTGCATTCCTTTGCTTCAGATGCATTTCCAGGGCAAATTACAACAGTACCTGACATGGTAGGGGCTTTTTAACACGGCATCAGGCGCCAGGTGATATTTTTATAAGTATTAAGTCAAGACAGTCTGCTAGAGAGGCAGGCAAGCCCAGTCAAGTTCTCACATACTCGCTTTATGGTATGAAGCCAAACTGCAAAGTTTCCCAAGTATTTTAATGAATGTGTTTCAGACCTTTTTATTAACTTTTAATGCCTCTTTATTTTGGCAGTTCAGTGCTGTGCTACAGGAAAGGCCAAGACACCCTTCAGTGCTGTTCCAGATAAATATGCCTTAACCACAAATTAACACTTATATCTTGTACTGCTTCTGAAGCTGAAGGCCTCACGATCTGTCTGAGAATATCTGTTTGCAGTTCCAGGTTGTGATTTTGCTAAATGAAGCCCCAGCCAGCTGAGGATCTCACAGAAAGCGCTCCTTCCTCAAGTTGCCTAGGCACCGTTGGCAACTTGAGAGAAATGCAGGAATGGCAGCCTTGTTTGTTGGGCTTTTTTTGTGGGGATTTTGGAGGCAGACTCCACTTCTGGAGGATGGAGTTGAGTGGCAGGATGGGGAGGGAAAGGGGCTCATCAGAGGAGCAGCTCAGAGGATGTCAGGGAGACCCTGCAGGTCTGTCCTGCTCTGAGCACTCTGCGCTTGTAGTCCCAGTGGAGAGTGATGCTGCAGGTGCTGCATTGCATCCCTGGCCTCTGCTTGCTTGCCTGAGTAAATCTCCTTTCTTTACTCTCACGGTTTACTTTTGATTAAAGGTATGAGAAGTCTTCAGCCTTCTTGAAGGTGGAAGATGCTCATAAAACACTGCTTTGTTTCTATCAGAAATTTGTTTCCAGATCCCCTTTGGGGGTGAACTTCAAAATTTGGATTGACATTTCTATTTCTCTATAAAAGAGCCTGTTCTAGTCCAGGCCTTAAATCACCCCCTTTTTACCTGGAAAGCAATAAGGCTATAACCTCTATTGCCCCAGAATGTCTTCGAGCCAGACCCTGAGACATTATTTCAACAAGTTCTTCAAACAGATAGAGGCCAGGCTGGAACTACAGGCATTCTGTTAAGTCTTACGTTACTTTGCCAAGTTTAGGAGATTTCCAATTCTAAATAAAGTGGACACACATGAATGCAGCCAGAGTGCAAAGTAAGTGTTAATATTTTCTCTGCCCTTTTCATTTCATTATTTTTTAACAGTCTTATGAAAGAAAATGCCTTCTCTGTCCTTCCTTTTTGCCATTTTTGCTTTTTCAGAAGATCTAGGCTGATCTAAATATAGTGAAATATATCAATGTCTCCTCCTTCAAGTGTGTTCAGCTGTGACTCAAGTGTAGTTTTGCACCACTGCCTTCTAAATGCGCAAACACATTACCAGGCTTGCACAATTTCCCTGTGCATGTACCCATGAATGAAGTCAGCAATAGCAAAACCAGGCACAAAGACCTGGCTCTGTAGGTGATGGCTCAGACTAAAATTGAATCCTTTGCACCTTGCTATGTTGGAGCAAAGCCCTTTGGGGAGTACAACCACCTCCAACCCCACTTCTTAAAATAACTAGTGCTATTGCATGGTACTGGCAGAGTATGAGCTTAGACTCATTCTTGCGAAAAATAATGTTCACGTGTGAATTCTCTATTTTTGTTGTTGCAATACTCACTTGCTTAAGCTGTTCCTGGATCCAAATTCCAGATCTCATCAGCTGATGATTACTGGAGTCAGCAATTAGAGGCTGACAGAGAGCAATTCCTAAAGTGTTTGAACTTGTTTCTCAGTAGACCTTGTTGAGATCAGCTCCTACTCAAGCCCAGTACAGACACCTTTGGACACTTGTCATTGCTCTGGCAGATGGTACTGGAGCTGACCCCAAGTTTCCACAGGGATATTTCACACTATATGGCATCATGCTCAACATTTACAACAGGAAGGAAGGAAGGAAGGAAGGAAGGAAGGAAGGAAGGAAGGAAGGAAGGAAGGAAGGAAGGAAGGAAGGAAGGAAGGAAGGAAGGAAGGAAGGAAGGAAGGAAGGAAGGAAGGAAGGAAGGAAGGAAGGAAGGAAGGAAGGAAGGAAGGAAGGAAGGAAGGAAGGAAGGAAGGAAGGAAGGAAGGAAGGAAGGAAGGAAGGAAGGAAGGAAGGAAGGAAGGAAGGAAGGAAGGAAGGAAGGAAGGAAGGAAGGAAGGAAGGAAGGAAGGAAGGAAGGCATTCAGAGTGATGCCATTTGTCTTCCCAAGTCACAATTACATGTGATGGATCCCTGTTTTCCTGGGGGTGGTTGAACTCCTGCTTGCTCCTGTGTAATGGTGAATGAACACTTTGCTTTTCTTTGCTTTTGCTTTGTGCAAGTGGGGCTTTTGCTTTGCATGTAGTTATCTCAATCCATGAGTTTCTCCAGCTTTACCCTTCCAAATCTCTCCCTTGTTCCATGGAGGGGGAGTGAGTGGGTGTGTTTGGCTTAGTTGCTGGCTGGATTTAAACCATAACAGGTCTCCAGACAGTGCATGTGAAACTGGCTGAGGCTTTTCTCCATGGTGCTTGTAAGACCAATCAAGAACTCCTTGAAAATGCTTTCCATTCTCCACTTTCTTGCTTGCTCTTGCCGGCTGTTTCATTCCTCTGGTCTAAGAAACTTGGAAGTCTACAGGGCTTTGTGCACAGCCAGAAACCCAGAACAGGCAGGAAGACAAGCAGCTGCTGAGGACCAAGTCACCTCCTCTTGTACCTACAAACCATAGGTTCTGTCACTATCCATGTTCTCTCCTGAATGCCAAACCCTGATTCTTACCTGCAATCAGTCCTACAGGAGTGCAACAGTCAGAATAAAACTGAATCTTGTAAATGTCATGTTGTGCCTTGAATAACCTATGGCTGTTGAATCAGTGGGTTTGCTTTTCCCAGATAGATTCAAGCTGTGTTTTCCATGAGGGCTAGATACCATAGCAGCAAGCAGTGTGTTTGGCAGCACAACCTCTGCAGGCAGCAGAACTTTTTCTCCTATGCATGAAATTATCAGCATGGTAGAAAAATTAATTTCCTTATTTATGTGTCACATCCCAAAATTTAGGTGGCTGCAAAGGTTGGGTCCCCTGGTTCTTGCATGGATTAGAGGCCCCTTTTCAATGATGCCTGTGTATCCAGCTTGCACAGGACCCCAGCCCAGTGAAAATGTGGAGCATGCCCAAATACTGCCATTGATAACCCATCTATTCCCATTGTGTCGCTATATGCTCAATTTATAACTCCCTAAATTAAACCATGCTCTGGCTTGCCCTTCCTCTGGGGTCACCAGTGGTGCTCCAGACCCGAGTACACTTGTGCACCACGCAGAACAGAGAAATTATTTGCATAACCGCTGCTGTCAAAGCAGTATTGCTAGGGCTTTCAAAGCAGGTACAAGAGCACATCAGCTGGGCAGTGTCAGGACCAGGGCCCCAGCACAGACATGCAATAGGAATTCACACAAGCTCGGGTCAAGCCAAAAGCACTCCTTCAGCTGGGGCCTGTGCTGGACCTGGGGAAGGCCTGAGCAGGGGTCCAGTGGCACGGGCATGCCACCTAACCAGTCTTTGAAGAACAATTTTCAAGTTGTTGGGGTTTTTTAAGTGCAAAAGGGAAAGCCAGCCCCATTTCCTTCAAGTGACATCTCTCCATCCCAGCCAAGGGTCACTGTCTTTGACAAATGTCCGCAGCTGGTCAAAACCACTGCAGTTCCATCATTGCTGTAGATCCAGGTTTCTAAGAGAAATGGCTTATGCAGCCATGTGTGAGTGTGTGTGTGTGTGTGTGTGTGTGTGCATTCACGTGTGGGCGTGTATGTCTGCGTGTCTGGCTGTTTATCTGCCTGTCATCCCCTGCTGAGCTGTGAAGCCACTGCCTGATTCAATTCCATGTCAGACATATAATTAACTACCTGTTATTTTCACAAAAATAAAGGAGTAGAGGGCGGAAAGAGAGGAAAAATCCCACCAAACTGTAGAAAAGGTGGCCACAAGAGCTTGCAATTTATCATTCACCAGAGGGTATGCATGGGATAGTGGTTTTCAAAATGTTCCTGCTGCAAAAATGCCTCCAGTTGGCAGTTACTGGTTCCTGGAAGCCAGATCAGCCATTAATAACAGAAAACCCTACAGGAACTCATATCTGCTGTGTACATATGGGGATGCTTTTAAATAGCTTGTAACCTGATTGGGTTTTGGTGGCTTTTCACAGGCACAGGAAGATCCATGTCCAATGCCAAGCTGCAGCAGCGACGTCAGGACATCTCAAGAGCAAGGTGATAAAACCATCTGCTCTTCCCAGGGTGAGCACTCCAGTGCCTGGCCCGAGGTTCCTCCTGAAAGTGGCTGGCCCATTTCACCAATCCTGGCTAGGTCTCAAATGCTCGGGGTAAATACCCCGAGGAAAGTTTAATCTTAAAATAGTTGAAGCCTGGCAGTGGTTGTCAGGAGCAGAGTGGGTGCCACTGGGGAGGATCAGATGCCCTGAGAATTAGCCAGTGCTGCAGCAGGTGCTGGGGGCTGGGGCTTGTGGGGAGCTTGGCACTGTGAAGGGACAGAGCTCTCTGGACACAGGAACAGGCGTTGGATGGGAAGCTGGGGATGCCTGTGTCACTACTTGTATGTAAAATAGGCCTGTGTCTGCTTTCTGGGTTGGGTATGGGTGGTGAAGCACAGCTCCTGACCACATAGTAAGGGTCTCCACTGTCCCCTGCAGGGTTGGCCGCTCTGTCAGGGGCATGATGGCACAAATGCCAGAGTCACTGCTTATGGGGGCAGCTGGGAAAGGGGAGATGTCTCCCTGGGAGTCGGAGGGAGTGGGTGCCATGCTGCAGCGTGCAACCTCCTGCTCTGCACAATGAGCCTGAGGAAAATTGGCAAGTGGGATGGGGCAGGATTTGAAATGCATGTGAGCAGCGGGGGGAAGGGGGCTTAAGCAATTATTTGCGGCATGAAGAAATGCAAAAATATTTCTCAAGAAGCCCTAACACATTGTGTGCTGCCGTGGTGCTTCCTAGGAAAGCAGACACCATAGTTCTGAGCACAGGCTGCCTGCTGTGCTGTGCAGGGTGTGCCTGGGACAGACAGGCAGTGGCTGCCAGCCTTCTCCCAGAGATCCCTGTGACGCTACAGCAACCTGCAGAGGACCCACACTGCTACTCGGAGTGGTTTCAGTAGTGGTGTGAAAAATATGTCTGGAGAGTTAAAATCCTGGCTGGCTTTGTGCATCTCTATATGCAAATAGCAGTTATTAATCTGACACAAAACATGCCGAGGTCCATGGCCTATCAGGCTGTGCTCACAGGAGGAGGGGTGGGAATGAACCCCACAGCTGTTGGGTGGCTGATGCTCATCCAATGTCTTGTAGTGCTCTGCACCCACAGCCATCCTCCTCAACTCTTTCGCAGTCCAGAGGTGAAAAAAAAGTAACATGTTTTTATTGTTGGGAGGCCTGTGCTATTTGGCTGCAACTGCAAATGCCCTATCCCCTTGCCAAGAGAAACTTTGCAAACACACACCAGCCCTCCCAGGATGCTGCTAACAACTGATGCATTATTTGAAAATCAAATGTGGAAGAGGCTAGTGCATGCAGGAGCCTCCAGTGCCCTTGACACATGGATGGGGACCAAAGGCCAGAACTGTGTTAGTGTTTTTCAAACTCAAACCTAGAAACTCAGCATGCTCCAGACCACCAAGACCAGGTAGAAGTGTGTGAAAACAAGGGAAAAAAGACAATTGAAAGTCACACCAGAGCTGAAGATTCTGAGATAAATGCCAGCAGCACTGGAGAAAGCACTGACACTTACAGCATATACCTAAAATACAGGCAAAGCCAAATGAAACACCAGGAACAAGGGGGAAAGAGCCTTCTCGAACAAATCTAGAGGCAGATCTGGGCGAGCCAGCTGGAAAAAAACCCTCTAGTTCTTTTAGATGATTATTCACACGAGCATCATTTATGAGTTCACACATTCAGCATGACTGAGGAATACTGCAGCTGAAGAGGAGGCATGTATACACAGTCATTTTTAATCAGATGCAGCTACTTGATGTATCATGTCTGATAACTGGCCACAGAATTACGACTGCTAGTTCAGACATGTAACTATTCATTCCTCAACTTCTGGGAAAGAGTGACCTGAGACAAAAATCCATGAGGGAAGATGAAGAGTAAAACTCTGATTTAAATTTATGACTAGATGGCACCAGCACCACAAGAGCTGTAACCTTTGATGCTTTTGCTCAAGAGAAAACTAAAAGCAAGTCTACTCAGCTTGCTGCAGGCTGAAGTTACAGTGACTGGGATTTACAGACCTGCAGAGGCAGACCCTCGGGGTCTTCTCTTTTGACTGCAAGAAGTGGCCTCCCCCATTAATGTGCTGGGGGAATTCCACTTTCACACCAGACATTCCTTGTGGCATCTTTAGCAGAGCTCAGTTGGGCTGGGAGCTGCTTCAGACGGAAATATGACACTGACGGGCACCACTTTCGAGGGTGAGGCTATGTGGGCAGAGTTATCCATGAAAAGAGAATAAAACCTTAGAAGAGTTGCTTTTCATAATGTCTCATGAGGTGGATTTCGTGACTTGTATTGCTCCATGGAACTTCAGAACCCAGCTGCAGACTGCATCCAGCTGCCTCTGGTTTGAGCTCAACCAGGGGAGAGGGTGGCTGGATCATGATATCCTTGTCACTCCCATCTTACGGAGTTTGAGAGCGGGACAGAGCGAGAGCTGTACGGGCTGCTGCTAGAAGCTTGGATACAGTCTCTTTCCATGACAGTGGGAGAAGCCTGTGATAAGTGCATTTTCACAGTTGACAGCAGCTCAAATCAAATTTCACCACCCTTTTACCTTGAGCGATTTAGTCATCCCGAAGTGTTGTGCTAACACAACCTGCTGCCAACAGGCAGCTCCTCCTCCCTTTTCCCAGTGGGGAGGAACACATTGCAGCCGTTGGTCCTTACATTCCCCTAAAAACGCTCATTTCTCCACCATGGCTAGATCTATCCGAAGATGCCATTTTCATGTAGCACTACAGCAGCGAGGGAACGTGGACGGATGGGGTTGGACCAAAGGGCTCCAAAAGAGACTCCAGGAGAGCATGATGGGGCTGGGGCCCAGGCAGGGCTGAAATGCCAGCCTGGCTGGCCAACAGAGCTCACAGGGCTCACAGAGCTCACCTTGGCCCCTTCTTCCAGCACCTCTGCCAGGGACACGGGGTGGGAAGCTGCAGTACTGGAGGCAGGAGACTGCTGTGTCTGCAGCTCATGGAGGCTGTACCTGATGTAAGAGCTCCCTGGGGCAGCAGCAGTTGAGCAATGACTGCAGAGAGCCCTCTGTGACCACAGGTATGTCGGAGTAACTACAGGAGGTTGTTTTGCATCATCTGTGGGTCTGACCCAACTTATTTAACAGGCTCTAAAATACTCGGTCTCTGCACTGCAAGTAGTAAAAGTGACTAGCAGCCATTTCTTTCACTGGGTGAGCTTAAACCAGTTTGGCAAAGGATTTTACAGGTGTCAGTCTGTTTCTGTGCACTCATACATAAGTGTCAGGTATAACAATAATTTTGTTATTTGAGTGGGGTTTTTTTTTTTATTTTTACGCAGTCATAAAGTTGTAACTTACTGCACAGCAGTCCTTTCTTCCAGTGCGTCTCACAGTGCTAGCTATGCTCCTGGGGAGAGAGAAAGAAGGCTTTAAAATATTTAGTTCAAATTTACTTGCAAAACCTGTCTGAAAATACATGACATTTCACTAAGGATTTTTGAATCACTAAAATATGGAGTAAAATCTAATGGGACTTTCTCACACTTAAATCAAAACATTCTTTTAAAAGAACCCCATCCAGTCTGTGAATTTGTGGGAAAAAAATTCTCAACATGACCTTTGTAGCTTATTTCAGTTCTTAGCAGGACCGTTTTCAGGGGTAGAAAGGTAAATTTCCTTTTGACACCATACCTCATTCGGCTTCTCACAGAGTGCATTTGTAAGGACCATAAGAGTTTTCACAAGACAATGGGGATAAATGGAATTGAAATGTTCTCTAGTTCATAGGTCCTGAGGCCAGATTTACACATCAGCATCTGAGAAAGGGGAGGAGCGGACTATGGAGATGTTCACCAGCCCTACATTACCATTGGCTTTGGCATGGAGATTGAACCTGATCATCCTGTACTGCGTGTTTTGTGGGGTGCCTGGTGACATCAGGTGCTCCAGGCTTATTTCCTAATAAATCTTGTCACATAACTGTTCTTTGCAACCCCTGTCTTGGCATAGCCATTGAGGCTTGTTGGCTGACAGAAAAGGAGGCTTAAAAGGGCTTGGAGGACAAGGCTCTATAAAGAAACACACTCAGATTTTCCTTCTAAAAGTTTCTGTCATCTGCTGCATGGGCTAATCTGTGCAAAACCACCTGTCCTCCCTCAAAAGTTGGACATCCAGGGCGAGTGGTCTTCTTCAAGTGAGTATGATGAGACATTCCAAGACCAGATTAAACTGCTTCCCTAGCCCAAAGTGCTGCACAGGACCTCAGATATATCTCTTACCTGTGAAGCCATAACACCCTGTGCAGTTTTCAGAGATAATTGCACAGTGGGAGATTTTATTTAAATGTCTACCGTAACTTCTTTTAACCATTGAAGGAAACAGGCTGGGACATGTCAGTTTTCTGCTCAGGTTTTGTAGGAGGCTTTCATCCTGCACTGCTCAAATAAGAAAAACTATGAGGTCACTGGTTGCTAAACACTTGACGTGGTTTCCCAAGGTTTGCCTCCATGGTAAGTGCTCTGGTAATTTGGGTGGTGTTGACAGAAGCCTTGCATATTACCCAAAGCACTTGGTGATTATTTTTTTCTGCTGCTTCCAACAGCAATCCGCCTTCCAGACAGAAACACTGTTCTGCAGCTAATGGTGCACAAAAAAAAAAAAAAAAAAAAAAAAAAAAAAAAAAAATCCACTTTTGTGTTCCAAATGCCTTCCTGCAGACCAAGCTGCTCCACTCCTCATCTCCCAGGATTAAGGATGGAATGGGGTGGGACAGGATGCGACAGAGACAGATTTCTTTGGCCACTTCCACCTTTACAACTTTTTAGGCTATTTGAAGCTTAACATTTGAAACATAATTTCAGGTTGCATTTTAATATCACATTCCAAGTGTGGACTGGTGAGATCTTTTAAAAATGCATACATCATTTATTTTTCATTTGTGACAAGGACAGAGGGAGTCTTTTCATTAAAAAGTCTATATGGCTGAGGCTCTGCATCGTCTGGTGTTTGCATTCAAAGACAAAACTCTATTAAATTTTCCTGCATGCCTTTTTACACAGTAAATGATCACGCAAATGTCCTCTCTATAGTCAAAAACTGAAGCAAAATGAGGAAAATGATGCTACCTGCTGTTTTATGAAAACCACCAAGTCTCCTAATGGGAGGAAGCATTTCTCCCATGGCATCCATTCAGCAGCATGTGCCTTAACCAAGAGCAGTCTCCCCACCATTCTTAGAGGCAGGACTCCAAATCTTGCTGATAAATATTGGAGGACTCCCATGGACATCTGCACTTGTTGATTAAGAAGCATCATGACACCCACTAGAGAAGCCACAGCAAAGAAAGCTTGGAAGGCCTTGGAGAGGTGATAGGAAGGAAAGGCAAAACATGTGGTGGCAGTTCTTGGACCCAGAAATACTTCTGAGCTTGCCTGTCCATTTGGATGATCTGGAAGGCGCAGGCATTACTCTGTGATATATTTTATCCAAGTTTAAACTCTTATTCAGTGGCACATACACTGCTTATAGAAGGAAAGCATTATTATTATGTTTAACAGTGATATAATAAAAATTATCAGTTACCAATTACTTATAAAATATTGGACTGAATATTACTTTTGTGCAATGCACAGGCTGTGTTTGGCTGTGTTCTTTGTATATGCCTTGCAGTGGGGAGAGGAGGGAAGAAAGGGGTATGATGACATGCTAATTCCAAGTACTTTCCCTTTTTTCTTACACAGAAGGAAACATCAACAGCAGTCCAAACAGCACAGCTATTACAGCTATTACCATATCATACACCAATCTGAAAATAAGATGGGTCTCAGGACCTTCCCCTAGACAGCACAGGATGCCAACAAGCACATATGCTTTTGAAGGAAACCTTGGGACCTGCCACCTTAAAAGGAAGCTCAGGCTGAGGTCACACTGAAGCAATCTGGAGCACCTGTCCTGGGATTTTGTTTACATTAAGCCATTGATGAAACTGGCAAAAAGCAGCCACAGGGGGTGGAGTTGCATAAGAACCTGGTTGTGTGTTTGCTTGGGTGTGAGAATTTGTGTTTGCTCTTTATTTCACAGATATGAAAAGATTTAATAAATCATGTATTACTTAAGGAATAAATCCTTTACAATCTAAATTCTTGCAATGTAAAACATTCATTGGAAAGGCACTACCTCTTCATCTTTCCCCAGTCTGAAGGAGAGACTGTATGCTACAGTGAACTGTCCAAGAGTGTTTCTTCTTCATCCTTCATAACTTCTCTGACCTCTGGTAGAGAAAGAATCCCCTGAGCTGTGACGGCTGCAGTTTATTTTCCACAAAGGCTTGCCATCACTAGCTGGGCTACAAACAGGACACTGTTTGCTTTGTCTCAACCAGCCTTGGTTTGTCAGAACTTGGTTGTTAAGTACAGATAGTTTGCTTTTTTGAATTTTTCCCTACTAGTAGTACATAGCTAGGCCTATAAGAGATCTTATTCCAGCTGAAGCTGCAGAAGACAGAATATGATGTACTTCAAAAGCCCTGGAAGATCAAAGACAATTCAAAAGTTAGGAAATTCCAAAACAGAAGTTGCTCAGGCAAGTGGTCTGAAAGGGCTCACATTTCCCACCAGGTCCTGGCTCTGAATCGTTCTGACGGTGTCTCTCAACCAAACTGCATCCCTGAGCCCCTTGTTCTCACTGCTTCTCCTGTGAGATCTCTTCTAGTAATTCACTTCTCACCTGGTTAGATGCCATCCTTTCTTTACCACCTGGAATATGTCAAAGTCCATTTGTACCCTATTGTCCTTGTGACAACACTGCCCTTTAATTGGTGTTTGTTTCCTTCCTTGTTTCCTTGGTAGTTACTTCCTTGATGTATTCGTACCTCCTTTCAGTCTTTTTCTGTGCAGAACCAGTCTGGGACACCATCCTAGAGCAAAATGTGGCAGGTCTCAGCACTCCCTTCCACAGTGTCCTCAGCACTGCTGGCTGGAGATCCCGTCCTGCAGCAGGGCAGCCGTGGTTTGCCCATTGTCATGCTGCTGTCAGAGAAAGCTTCCTGCCTCTTACTCTGACTGACAACCTCCCATGTCTTGCAGCAATACATCATTAAGACATCCACTTACTGTTAATCTGATCCTCCAGTTTCTGGCAGTCCTACCCACAGTGTCTAGTTCTACAGCCTCCCAGAAACACGGTGGAGAGCTCATCACTAGTGGTTTTCAATATGTGACTGGATGGGGTGCTAGATAAGCTCTTCTAGGCTCCCTTTGTGTGAAAGGTTTGACCAGATGATCTTTCAAAGTTCCTTCCAATCTGTTCTAGAATTCTGGGATTCTCCCATTCAAAACAGCAGCCATTTGTGGTCCAGTTTGCATATGAGAAATGACTTTCCTGCAGTGATGAAGCTCCTGGTAGTGTAATTAGTGTCAGTAATGTTGAGATCTCTGGGCAATCCAGCACCAGGGGAAGGCAGAAAACATGGTGGCTGAAGCAGGAGGCCACTCACAGTTATTGGTCTTGTCCAGACCAGGTCCCCACCACAAAACTCTGTCAGTAGCCCTTGTTCCTCACAGACCAACCTCACCACTTTTCCTTCTGCCTCTGTTAGCTCCCAGTTTTCTTCAGCACAAAAAGTCCTAGTCCCTCCCATGCCCACATGTCTGTCTTCACTCAGCCCTACTGTTACTGCTGTGCCCAGCCCACCCCCTGCTCCAGCCTCGTCCAAGCAGTCCAGTGCTTCCCGTGCTCTGGTTCCCAGCTGCAGCCTATCTGCTCACATTCTCAGCTCTCAGCCCCCTTCTTCCCCCTCTTGTGCTCCTTGTTGTGGTCCACTCGTCCATCCCAGCTCCAGAAAGCCTCGCTGGGCAGCTTGTCTTCACAGAGGATTCTGCCTCCAGGGGAGTCATCCCAGCAGGAGAGCTCTGGAGAGGAGAACGTGTCTGCTCTCAGGCCACACATAGCCTGGCTTGTGCTCAGTGTGGATGGAAGCCCAGAGGTATTTAGCAGCTGACATTAACAACTACTGCTGAGCAAATGTGAATTTCAAAGGGATTTTCAGAAGCAGACTCCTGAAGCAGTTTTTTTCATGATGCCATGCTAACTTTCAGCATCTTTCTCTGAAGCATGGGAATGGCAGAACTGTTCATATGTGTGAAAACAACAAAACTGGACAAAATAGTGTCTTTTTCTCTGTTCCTACTTCCATGTGCAGCAGAACCATTTGGCTGAAAATTTCTTAATATTAGGTTATCAACCTCAAACTGATAACTTTTTCAGAAAACTTCCTCCCAAACAGATCTGGACATGGGGAGCTGAACCCAAGGTCTCATAATGCAGTGTTTCTGAATCCTTACCCTGGTAATAGCAGGTGACACCTCTCAGACCCATGGTTGTGTAAAATAATCCACAGAACTACCTGCTCTTGTCACCTGCCCAGAAAAAGCTCATAAACAGCTGCTGGATGCAGTAATCTCTTTGCAGCACGCTGGGAGGATGGCGCAGCCCGTAGGTGCCCAGTCCAAATAGCTCCATTCAGCTATTACACACTGGGCAGAGCCAGAAGGTTGGCTAGAAACAGCAGGGACCACTGTGGGTTCAGTTATGAATCATGAGAGGGACCTTTCTGTATTTGATGATTCAGTGCTATGGTGACCAAAATTCCACAAACACTTCACAGAGAATAAGGCCACGTGTTTTCCGCTCCTCCTTAGGCAGTGATGCTGCCTGGGAATAACCAGTGGTGGTGAATTCTTTTGAGTCGATCCTTTTCCTACGTGTCTCTGCTGAAATATCCTCTGCTGGGAGGAAAGACTACTTCAGATGCCATTTATGACCCACTTTATCTAGTGGACTCTTTATTGGTAGTTTCCAGTGAACAACAGAGTCCTTGTTATACTCTTCAGAGTCCCCTTATTCAGCCTGAAGCACTGCTAACCTTTTCTACGGAACCAAAAGAGCAAGTGGAGTCATCCTGCCTCTTAACATGCAACAAATCACTCATTGTAAGCTTTACCTGGTGATGGCTGGAATCCCCTTCAAAACAGTTTGTGCTTCCAAAAAGTATGTTTAATCACCATGACTGCACTGCTGCAGTGGGAAGGCTTCTTCCCAAACTGTGTTCCCCATAGCTTCATCCCTCCAGGTGTTCATTTAGAGAAGCATTTTGTACAACAGCTATTATTCCATTCTTTCCAAGTTCTTCATATCCCATTTGCTTCTGAGTCACCTTTAATTAGTGCCACTCTTTAAATGCTTCCAACCGTTCTGGCTAAAGTGCTGATGCAGCAGAAAGGAGCACCAAATTGAAAGGCTGAAATCCTTGTTTTCACAGAAGGAATTTATCACAGTGAAAGGTGAGGCAAAACATTTTCACCAGGCTGCCACTGGTACTGCACCTTATTTCTCTTCTACATTAACAAGTCTGTGAGCATGAAATTTCCCATTCCTAAGGAGCAGAAGAGCTCATCACTCAGCACTAATTGTGGCTCAGGTTCTTGTGCAGCTCCTCTTGTCATTAACAAGGGATGCTACCAGGACTTCCAATTTTGCTGAAACTTTTTCTACTCACTTCAAGTGGCAGGGTGATGAAGAACACACAGGGACACAAAACCTAGAGGTGGGCGGAAAGTTGCAGGAGGGAGGAGAGTTCTTTGCTGAACTCAAAAGGCATTTGTGCTTATGCAGCGCAGGTGTGCAGCAAAAACACAACCATGAAGTCTGGTGGAAGCATTGCTCGGCGTGCTCTGGTTGCTCCCATGCTCAACAGGGCTAAAGCAATATCAGCAATGTAAGAAATCACCGTTGCATCACCAGGCAGCGTAGAGCATCCCAGGTCTGGAGCACTGCATGCAGCTCCCTCCCAAAGGGCAGGCGGTTGGAAATGTTACAAGGTCAAAATGACCACAGTTGGAAGACAACCAAAATGTGCAGGACGCTGCAGGCTGAGTAGGCCAGCAAAAAATGGGAGACAGAAAGATTATTTTGCCTGCTGTTTCACACAGTAGCATCGATGCCAAACGGCGCAGTCAAAAATGTGGCCTACAATAAACAAAATGATTATTTGAAGTACCTCATAGCTTGTGGGGCTCAGGGCTGCATAGCTCCAGCTGAGGAAGTCTGAGACTCAGAATGAAGGATGCTTGGAAGGGGAAGAATGCTGCTCATTCTTCCCAAAGGGCAGGGGCTCTCAGAGGTGTGCAGTGCCATGTATGAGCCTCTGGTCCAACCCAGGGTAGATAATTGCATGCAGTAGTTGTGGACAGAGGAACAGGGCTCGTCACGTGCTTCTCAGCACTTTCTGAGGAAGGGTTGTGTTTTGCTCTGGTTTGATCCCCAGTGCAGAGATGTCTCTGTGCTTCTGTAGTGCTTTCTTGTGGCTCCCGTGGAGTTTGTGAGAACAAATACAAACCTTACTATTGTGTCAGCCAGTAGTCAGGCTTAATGACCATTTACTGGCCCACACACTGTTGAGCAAAGAGACTCCCTCTTAATGAAGGTCCTACTAAATAACAGTGTATAAATAATGCATAATTACTCAAAATGATGCTGGGTCCTTTAAGATCAAGGAAAATAGTCTCAAATTATACTTGGATTTCTTCTTCCTCAAATGACATCAACTGGTACTCCAAGGACAAAGTTCTTTCAGCCAGAAAAGTTGTTCATTAGTTATAAAAGACATGGGTTTTTTTTAAAATAAAATAGCTTGGAATCACAGTAAAATAAGATTCAAAGGAATTATTGTATGATATGTATCTGTAATAGCATACATGTTAATGTAATTAATAGCAGTCCTTGTAATCTGCATTTTTTATGGCTAATAACATGGGATTCACTAGTCCAGCTCTGCAGGTGAAAATACAGAGACCAGGAAAGGGGATGTGGCTTCTCCAACGTCACACAATAGCTCAATTGTCAAATATGAAACACCAAAGTGGAAATAGACAAACACAGAAGCCTGTTCACAAATGGGAATAAAATATGAAAAGAATGAGCAAACCTTTTTGTTCCTAAAAGAGGTAAAAGAGGAGGGTCACCTGCAGTAGTTAAGGGGAAAAAAAAATCAAGCATCTTAAGCCCATCTTCAAAGCCCCTGACTGTCTACATAATTTATACCAGCTTCCCTCGAGGGAGGGGCTGATGCAGGAATCTTCCCTGACTGCTGCAGATGGAAATGGGGCCATTTGCCACAGATAAAGTGGTTTTATTCAATAAACCGATAAGGTTTGGATTCTCGCTAATGGCAGAGTTGAGGTAACTGCACATAAGCTGTTTAACCGTTTCTCAACCAGTTGAGACACGGTTTCCCCACTTCACATCTATCCTGTGCCAAGTGAGCGTGGTTTTTCCCTTTTTTCCTGTTTCTATCTCCCATGGCACCGTATCGCACTAAATTATCTGTTATCGGGATTCTCAGGGAAGAATCAAAACTCTTCTCTCTTCAGGGAAGGGAAAAAAAGGGAGGCAGCTTCTTGCAGCCCTTTCCTCAGCTACTCTCCTGTTCCACTATTTACTTTATTTCTTTACCTTGCAAACAGCTCCAGTGTCTTGGAGCCTGGGCTAAGCCCAGCCCTTTTGTGCCCTGCAGTCATCGCCGCATCTTTAAGGGAAAACTGATTCCCAGGAATGCTGTGCATGCACATACCTATCTGGGCGCTGCACCCATACCTGCCCACCAGGTAACCCAGCGCCCGCTGGCCCTCGCAGCCACATTCCAGCCGGCAGAGCTATTACTCGCTAATTGTTACCTGTCAAACAGGTAAACGAAGCTTTTGGGCCAAGTCCAAACAAGCGTATATTCCCACGAAATCCTAAACCAGCAAACCTTTGACCTTTCTGCAGCCCCGCTGATGATTTTTACTGGGGCTGATTTAAAAGTACGATGGTATCTTTGAGGGACAGAAAGTGGCAAGTTGTGGTATTGTTTATTGTGATGGAGCTTTCTCGTATGTGTTAATACATGCAGGAGAGCAGAGGATTACCAAAACAGGAGAGCAGAGAGGCAGCCCAGTAAACATGACAGAGCTCACGTCCCCCGGATCACCTGAGTGGGGTGGCTTTCCAGTGCTGATCCAAAAGCAGTTTGTGGATGGTGAGGAACTAATATGCAAAACCTCCTGAGGGTGAAAAAAAGTTAGTGTACAGAGTAACTCAGAGCCATCTGGGAGGCCTGGAACTGGCATTTCCTCTTCTTTTCACCCTGCTCAGACTTGTTCCACAGAGCATAACAGGATCAGCTCCGGTGGAGCAGGGGGGGTCTCTGCACACAGCCAGAGGCAGCAGCCTGTTCCTGTCACCCAGGGAGGCTGTAAAGATGGATGGCTTTGCCCCTCTTAGAGCTTTCTGAACAGGCCAGCGAGAGAAAGCGGCTCAGACCAAACTGCTCCATCATAAAGTTTGATCATCCTGGCTAATTGCACAGAAAAGCCATTCCCTCATAGCATAAATGGAAAGGCAGGCTGTTTTCACTGAAATACCTGTAAGATTTCATATGCTTTAACATCAAAAGGCAATAAAATGAAAAAAAAAAAAAAAAAAAAAAAAAAAGAGGTTTATTGAAAAACTACAGCTATAAATCACAACATTCAAAATAGCAGAGCTATCCCTACTCTACCATGACCTTCCTCCTTACAATCTCTCTGGCTTGGAGGATGAGTACCCTGGGGAGAGGACCCACACATTCTCACAGTGGGTGATATGATCTGGGACACTTCTGAAGCAGTGACTCAGTCTCATCAGAACTTCACCCCAGGTGTAGTGTGAATCTTCTAGCTGTCAGAGGAGATAGCTTAGGAAAGAGTGGGGAGTAGACAGTATAAACCAGATTGTTATTGGTAATAACAGAAACATGATCTGCCCAGTAAGATGGTAATCTTTCTCTGCAAAGGTTGCAGATAGCCTCTATGGTAAGGTTGATTTTGACCTGTCTCTCACATTAGCTTTGCCCCACTTAAACCAGGCTTATGTAGATCTCTCAGAGGTCATCTTAAACATTGAATTTTATTTTGAAATGGAAAATTTTTAACATTTTTATATGTGAATTTATTGCTTTTATTTTTACAATAGCTGAGGGGTTTTTTGGAAGTTACCAGGAGAAAGTTGTTGTTAGAGAGTGCTTTCGCAAGGCAAACTGGCTTCTAGACCTTATTTGAGGAAGCATTTCAGTTTTTATTTCATATAATCACAGAATGTTTTTTTTCTGGTTCGGGGCACTTTCCACTAAACCAGGTTGGTCACAGCCCTATCCAGTCTGGCTTTGAACGCTTCCAGAGATAGGGCATCCACAGCTTCTCTGGGCAGCCTGTTCCAGTGCCTCACCCCCTCACAGGGAAGAATGTCTTCCTAAAATCTAATCAAAATCAGTTTGCAGTTTAAAGCCATTCCTCTTTGTCCTATCACTAAATGCCCTTTCAAAAGTCCCTCTCCAGCTCTCTTGTAGATTTAGGTACTGGAAGGCCACTCTAAAAAGTCTCTCCAGAGCCTGCTCTTCTCCAGGCTGAGCAACCCCAACTCTCTCAGCCTGTCTTCATAGAAAAAATACTCCAGCCCTCTGAACATCTTAATGGCATTTCTGGTTTTAATCCAACAAAAGCTGCAGAATGAGGTATGGTGCTTTTCTTTGGAACAGGCTAGTGTTTTGTGCTGATCTTGAGGAGTTTTTAGCTGAGATGCAATCAGATATGCTTGCAGAACTTCAGCTCAGTCCAACACCTTCTCTAAATGCTGAGGAACTGACTTAGAACCCAGAAGAAATCCTGGTATCTGCATCTGAGCTAACAGGTTACATGAAACTGAGCACAGCTTTGGGCTCCCAGACCCATAGGGGCATGCATATTTCCTACAGGAATGGGAAACTGCTCTGCAGTTCCTTCTCTTTAGCTCCTTCACAGTATTTTCCTGTCCTCTCTCTCACACGCAACCTCTCAGAACCCCACAAAACTCCTCAGCAATACAGAAACTGCTCAGACAGCATCTGGAGGTCAAGACATGGATGAGTCCCCCTCCCAGAGCCTCCTCCTCACTCTGGAGGGATGGCTGGGGGGATGGAAGGATGGATGGATGGATGGATGGATGGATGGATGGATGGATGGATGGATGGATGGATGGATGGAAGATGACTGTGTGTGGTCAGCTGACACCCACCTGTATTAACTGAATGCTCTTGTGACAGGGCCTTTTTCCCAGGCAAAGAGGAACCCATGGAGAAACAACCACTATCAAGCCTTGACTTTCAAGAAATGCTGTGAAGAAGTAGCTGGTCTGGCCTTACTTCTCCTCACCCAGTAGCAAGAGATAGCCCAAGCCTGGCAGGGAGCAGGAAGGAAGGAGAATGGGCTATTTAAACATGACTAGAAGAAAAGGAGAAATGTTTTTTCTTGTAGTTCCCAAAAGGAAGCAGCATCTTGGCAGAGGCAACCTGCCCACCAGGCCAGTCTGTCCTCTTAAGAGTCCTCTCAAAAGCTATTCAAGCAAACAGCGGTCCCTTCACAAGCTCTATTCAGCTGAATATATTTGATTTGGGATTCTTCTCTCTTTTCACCTTAAAGGGAGATAATCTGGATGCCTTATCTGCTCCCAGCTCCATGCCAGGTTCCAGCATGGAATGCCTTTCAGCTTGCAGCACTGTCACCAGATTCCCAAGCTGCATCAGTCACTGCACTGACCAGCTTCCATGGGTATCATCCTAATGTTACTGTCCACTAGTACCAGAAAGCACCATAATGGTACCCATAGGTATTTTGCTTAAGATAAAAAGGGAAGATATCTTAAAAGACGGCTAATAAAAGGCTGTCTGTTCAAAAACCATCATGTGAAAACTGACAGCTGCATTATTAATACCCACCTAGAACCAGCTGGAAATTATTTTGCCAGAAAATGCAGATTTTTCCTGTATCTCTCATTCCTGGTTTGACAAACATTTACTGAAGGAAGAGCAAGGTTTCAGGAATTTGTTGCTTCACACAAGCTATTAAGATTCCTGGAGCACCTGGGCTCTCCAGGGTGCCCTGCAAGCTGGCGTTATCTGTGACAGAGCTGACTGTCCACGTCTACGGCTGTCACGTCTGTTGTTTCTGTAGAATTTTTGAGAATGGGCCAGAATAACTTGGTTTCCTCTTTCAGACTCAGAGAAGAGCTTCTGCGTCTGAAAGCCTGTTACATTTTCACAACTATGTATTAACTCTGCCCAGCAAACCTTTCCTCTCCCAACAGCATTAATTTTACAATGTAGCTATGATATAGAGAATGTCCACATTGTAATTAGCTCTTACTGGTGATTCAGCTTTTTTTAACAGCTGCTGAAGAGGGTTGATTGACGTGAGGGTTAAGGAAACTGGACTAGATGTTCTCATGCACTGCTCACCAGAAAAGCTGACTACAGCCAACAGCTCACGTGGTCCCAGGCCACTGCTGGTGACCACAGGCTTATGACATTAGCCCATTTGAGACTCCAGCTTGAGCAAAACAGTGTTATTCACAAAGCTGCTGACACAAAGTTTTTTTAGCTTCTGTGGTGTTCAGAAGTCACCCATCTTGGTATTGGCACTTGATGACTCTGCGAAGTTCAGTACCAGTTAGTTTAATTGAGAGGTCGTGCAATAATTTAAAGCTGTCTTTACACATTTCAGATTTGGAAAAGCAAATGTAACAAAAAGAAGAAAATGTGTAACTCCTTAGAGTTACAAAACAACCTTTCTTAATTTAAGAAAGAAACAAGGGATTCTCACAAATGGATGCAAAACAACTGAGAAAAAGTTGCATGCCTAATCAAAGCAAGCCCTGCTAAGTTCAGTGGTGTCGGTGATGCATCAGTGGTACCAATTCTACAGTTTTCTAAAGGCCACCCTCACGGAGTCATATGACAGAAGTGTGTTCTTTAAATCTCTGATTCTTATACTTCATTTGTACTTCAGGGGAAAGCTTTAGAGGGAAATACCGAGACACTGGCAGACAGATGAAGCCTCTATTTTTAAAATGTCATGATTCTAAAGCACGATGCAAAGAAGGGGGTGCCACCATCTGTATGCATTCACTTCAGACTCTAAAGCAAGGTTTGAAGCTGAGGGCCTCCAGAGTGTGCTGTCATCTGCTGCAAACACAGCATAAAAGAAGCAGAAAGTAAGATAACATGATTTGTGCATTTGTCAAAAAGAAGAAAAAGAGCTCAGTTCTCAGATGTTCTCCATTCTCATAGGATCTTTGCCGTGGCTCAGGACACAGCCAGCAGTGTCTCCGGCACTGCTTCTGTACACGTAAGGAGAATCTGCTACAGCACTGACACTCCGTGTATCCTCCCATCTCCACTACTGTCTGCTGTCCACAACGCTTGCTCCACTGCCGGTACCAGGGCCAGAACTGCCTGCCGGGGCCAAGCCGCCTGTTCTCGGTGTGAGCTAGCTGGGAGGAGTGCCCTGCAGCTCCCAGCCACTAATTAGCCACTAATCTCATGCGCTAGGATTCCCACACACCATCCAGGCTTCCTTTGGTGACTTTTCAATTAGCATCACAACACCCCAAGCTTTGAAGGCTTTGTGTATATTTATCCTTTCTTCCAATTGTCAGGGCCAGCAGACATAAATTAAACCAATTTAAGAGCATCTGTGTATCTATTATTTGGCAGCTATTAGCCCAAACTGACATAGTTTTCTGCCAGCTGACAGTTAGACACACTTATATTACCTTGGTGTGACTTACTTTATTCTTTCACAGAAAATATGTCACATCACATAAGTACTGCTTTAAAACTGGAATTCACTTCTGCGTGTACAGGAGAAATGTCTGCCTTTATTGCACTGATGTGTCATGTCTAGGTGTAGATTACACAGCTCTGCTGAACGAAGCAGGACAAAACCAGCACGTCAGTCCCAGACTGAACAGGGACTATACACAGAAGTTTAGAAGAGGGGCAGTCATGTGGCATGGGAAGAATCCTCTTCTAAAATCAGAGACCAGAGACTTACTATGCAAGCAGCAGCACTCACCCACAAACAGACCGAATTCAACCAAACAGGGCCTGATCAGTAGCTCACAAAATAAGAAGGATTCTCAATAGACTCCATCCATTACAGGGTCAGGCCTTCTAAAAAAGCAGTATAGTGCTTCAGAGGAGGAGACGATACTTGAGGCTTAGAAAGACCCAAAGCTAGAGGAAGCTGCAGAATTCCTGGGAAAGTGACTGGTCAGTAAAGTGCAGGTCAAGCAATTTCCTGGATGCAAAGACAATGACTACATATAGATGTAATAAAAAATTCCAATTCCTTCACACTGCCATCAAGGATTTGTGTTGGCTGATACAGCAAGCCTGCAGCCAGGTTGCTACTGGCTACTGCTTCATTGCTGTTGACATTTCAACTCCTGTATTGTCATATCACTCCCATCCATCTCCCAATCTGCCCAGCTCTATTGTCATTGCTACCAAACTCGAGTCACTGGAGCCAAGAACTGCTGCTGGGGTAATTCTCTGCATTAGTAGGGAATCTCTGAGCAGAGGCATTTCAAAGCATCTTCCTCAGGCTCTAAATGTTCTCTCCATTATAGTGGGATTGCTTGTTTAAACTGAGGTAATTGGCATGTGTATAAGGCCTTGTTGACAATGAAGATTTTCAGATATCCTTAGTCTCCCTCCCCCCTCCCTGTCCTGATAGAAGCTCTGGAACCCAAAGGGAACAGCAGAGATCAAGGGGAAATCCCTGCTCCCCATCCCCCATGTTGCAATGGTGTTTGGAGGGACAGAGCATCAAATTTAACTAAAAGAGAGTTAAAATACTGTCTACACCTTACAAAATTGGAGAACTAACCAGCAGTGCAGTCACTTCCAAAGCAAAGAATCGATATGCAGCGCAAAGGACAACTTAAATGAGTAATGTTCTTCATAATACTATTAAAAACATCTTCTATAAGTACATCCTTCGATGAAAAGATGGTAATTTCACCTGTGACTTACAGAATACCTTATTGACCAGATAACTGCACTCATCCACACACTTCTGTGAATTCAGAAGCTTTACTGGTACTGTATGATGCTGATCCTGTTCTGCACTTGCAGAAATTCACCACCACTCCAGGAGCTGAAACATCCAAGAAATGGGTGCTCCCAGAGCTGCTGGTGATGGCTCATCTGCTGGTAATGCCAAGAAACATCCTGTGATCCAGCCATGTGTGAGACTCTAGGAGAAAAGGGCTGTGTAAATGCTGCAATTAATTCCCTATGCTTACACTTGGAAGGATTTAGTTCACCCTGAACAGAAGAGACTGCTTTGCATGCACTTTCACAATCACTTCAACTATCACTTTAACTCAAAGCTAAAATCGGGTTGCTGCCAGAAGAGGTGGGTTTCCTTTTGTTGGGTCCAGCATTCCCACAGTTTGGCAATGGAGTTTTAAGGGGTCAAACCAACCTATGTACCTGCCTGAAAACTAACATTATTTAAAAAAAAAAAAAAAAAAAACACCACCAAAAAAACCCCAAACAAACAAACAAACAAACAAACCCACCCACCAAAACCAAATGAAAAGAGGCTTCAGGCAGATGAAAGAGCAAGGCTGATGCTGGGACACCAGAGGGCAGAAATGCATGACCTGGGCAAGAGAGAGAAAAATCCCCTTTGGGCAGCCACACACTCTTCGACCAGGCTCAGCCAACCTGTGGTGACTCTAATGCACTGATTTCTTGGGGATCTCAAACAGATGTGCTTTACTCAGATTCACGGTATGGAGGAGGGTTGAAGCATGCACTTATTCCCCCCCACCTTACAAATAAGATCTCAGGATGACTCAGGTTACAGGGCCTTCTGACATATTTTTGTGTCCTGCTTTTTACTCAAGTTGCTGCCTGCTCATCACTGTCACCTCTGGGCTAGATATTACAGGAATCACCATTGTGGGATTACTTTGCTCCACACTGTGGTACCAAGCTCAGTGTCCACCACCTGCACTTCATACATATGTAACAGTGAGAAAGATTTCATCAAGAGTTATAAAACTCTGGTGAGAGAGGACTCCACTCTGCCCAAGGGAAGATGTGTCCTTGATACCGCATCATCAGCTGTCCCGTCTAGATACTGGTGTGTCACTTTGGAGTTATCAGTGCAACATTCAAAATTCAACCTATGCGGCACCCATAGGCTGAACCAATTTGCCCTGATAAAACGAGATTTTAAATGAGGTTTAAAATATCGCATTTCACATGTAGTTTGTCAATTTTGTGAGTGGAACACACTTGGAGATTTTCTCCCTCTATAAGCTCCACTTTCAACTTTGCTAGAGATTTAAACAAAAAAAATGGCAAGGTTAGGTTGAGAAAGGCACCTCACACTCTTTTAGGCTCTGCCTGGAGGCTCACAGGAGGACTGATGGATTCTGCTAGGCAGCAGGTTAAATGAGAAGTTGGGCATGATGATGTTTCAGGGGCTAAGAATCCACAAAGCACTCAACACTCTGGCACATGTTTGTCAAAACATATTCTCTGTCTGTGCAGTTTAAGAATAAATGCATTCTAAACTGGGGAACTCACTGGTTTCACTGGGAATGCAAGAGTACTTTCCAGGAGTCAGGCTGAGGCATTCAGCAAACTACCCAGCTGTATTTGGCATCAGCCTGAGATTTGGGCAAGGGGTAATAAATTCCTGGCTTTGCACATATTCCCCATATAACCTGTGGCAAGTCTGTTGCTCAAAACCCTCACATGTAAAATGGAGAGCTGCTGCTACCTACCCCTGTCTGCCTTGCACACCTTCCCTGAAAGCTTCAAAGCTCAAGAACTGTCTCTGGCAGATGGTGCCTGGGCTGAAAGAGTTTAAGCAACTTCTCCCCGATACCAAATGTTTCTGTCTTGGGGCTGGGAGACTGTGTGGTGTCAGTTTGGGCTCCCTCTCATAAACGTTTCCTGAACCTTTGAAAGTGTCCCCCTGCAACTAGTTCGTTCTGGAATTACATAGATTTTACTTACCTTTCTCCCCGAGCACATTAACCGTGGCATTAATTATGCAGAGGGGTAACTCACACTTCCAGTGGTGTTAAAGAAGGGTCTGCCTTCCCCTTAAAAGTCCTGGTACTCAGAGTAAAGTTTATGGTGAAATAAGGAGCAACATGCGCAACTTGCCCCACCCTTCCCTGCAGGGCTATTGCTCATGTGTGGGAGCTAGAGAAAAAAGCAGTGAAGAAATGTAAATGTAAATCTGCCTGCTTTCCCCCTCACACCCAAACACTCCATATAAACAAACAGCCATCTCTAGGCACTGTTTTCAAGTCAAATAGAGACAAGCAAATACTCAACATCTCTGTCCTGGAACCACGTAAAATTTCTTCGCTGCAGAATACTTTCATCTTGCTTCTTTCTGAGGCTCAAATTTCCTCTTACTTGGGAAAAAGGAACAGAAATAAAAATGTAAGGGACTATCATAGAGATCATAAATTTGTTTATTCCAAAAGGTTTGGTTTCTCTGCTAAAACAAAGGAGGGAAAATTTGCAGTGCAATTTCTAGTTACACAGTGTCTAGGGCATGACACATTAAAAAGTTTCTGCATCCTGAACCATTGAAAGAAACATGGATGTTTTGTCTGATCCTTTCTTAAACTAGGAACTAAAAGAAACAAAGTTAGGGTAAAAGCAGCATACCTTACAGGCACGTAACATTCCAAGAAGCTGGAATTACATAGTATCTTCAATCTGCATTAAAAGACAATGAAAAAACTCAATAGTGAATTAGGCGGTGTAAGAGTGCACACAGATAACAGAGTTCCTGCAAAGAAAAAAATGAGGTGTAAAGCATCTTGGATCCAACCCACCAAAGTGGGGCACTGGGAGCCTGATTTCTGGGCCTAGCTATCCCACAAAACATGGGCAGAACGAGACAGAATAATTATCACATCTCCCTGGGTGTCAGGGAAGCCCTTCCAGCAGCAGCAGAATAGCAAAACCTACTTTCACAGCACTCTGAGCAGAGATAAAGCAGGCTTGTAGGTGCATGCAGGGCATGTGCATTGTATAAACATGGTATCACTGAGATGGCAAACCTGATAGGATAGCTGATGAAGCAGCTGCAGGGGATCTAAAACTGGGGTCTTCCCCAAGCCACGGACTAAATGATCTTGAAGCTCCTGAGCTCCTGAAGAACCAAACCTAGGCGGTAAGAAAGGCCAAGGGTTATGGCAACAAGCTGTGATTCTGCATTGCCCAAAAATGCTTGATCGAGTAATATTATACACTGCCTTTATGTTTATGAATGAAAGTAGTTGGGGCTTTTTTCTGAAATACTCTTGTATTTCAAAAGAGAATAACAAAAAGTTGTAGCACCTGTCTGTAAAAATACTAAAGGCAGAGCTGACAAAGCTTAAACAGAAACACAGAGACACAAGGTCTGGTGACCTTTCCACAGAACAAGGCACTGCAGAGGTGCCCTGGCTCCAACACTGCTTCCTTTTGTGCCACCAGACAATCCTCTTTATCTTCTGCCCTTCAAATAAAATAACATTTGCTTGCTTTGAGGGCATCCACAAGGATAAATGAGCAACAGCCCAGTGGCTGTCAACCCCACCTCTTATTCAGCAAATTCTGAAAGCAGCTTTTTCCATTTTCTCTGATTTTTAAAGTACCTTTCTCTTTGATTATAGTAGTGACCTATTTTAAGGGAAAAGTACACTGATTTTAAGCAAACAGGCTGGTAAGTTCATGGCTCTGTTCCCCAATTCCTACTGCTAAAGTACTTCTTTGGATTCTCTGGGCTGCATTTACTCTGGTTCTTGAGTGTGGGAAAAGTAAACAAGCAATTGTTTATATGCCATCCTTCACCTTCTGCATTCTGGAACATGTATGCCTATTTTAAGACAGACTGTTGGAGCAAAAAGACACATTTGTCATGGCTTTTAGAATGCTTATTGTTGCAGGGTAATATTTTAGACCTGTGGAGCCTCTCTACTTTTTTAAACTCTCAGTGTGCTTATAACCAATGCAAAGACATTTGAAGCTCTTGGTTTTGCCCCACATTGATCACATCTCTATTTCAGGTTCCTTTAAAATGCTGCTCTGTTGGTCACAATGGCTCAAGGACTGATTGATGTGAGCTGGGAGCAGCATCCTTGGTGACAAACACAGACTTGGCCATTCCCACTCTGTGGTCAGAGCCTTCAGTCTGGGCCTCCATGGAACTTGGAGAACACCAGCCCATCTCCCCCAGACACCCACTGCAGTACCAAAACCAACCGCGCGCTTATTTTGTATAACTGAGGGAATTCTGTGTTGTCAAGAGGAAAAGAAGGGGAGACAGTGAGGAGAAAAGGAGGGGAGGAAAAAAAAAAAAAAAAAAAAAGGAAATAAAGGTAAGAAATAAAGAGAGAAAGAGCAAAATAAGAGGGGGAAAAAAAGAAGATAAAAAGAAGAAAGGGATAAAGGAAAAAAAGAGTAAAATAAGAAAGAGGGAAAAGCAAAAGAAGAAAAAAAGAAAAAGGCGAAAAAAAGTAAAAATTTTGATAAAAAGTTGGGTTTAAAGTACCACTGGCAGTTAAAAAATGATCTAGTGATTAAAGAAAAAAAAAAAGTTATATGTATAGGTATTAGGACAATCTTCTTACATTCCCCAGGAGCTGTTTACAACCTAAACAAACCAACAGCACCTTCATCTCAAAACAGTTTGAATTATGACAACTCAAATTGTGTCTATGAATTTGCAATTCTGTTCTATGATGATGCAAAGACTTTGTCAATTAACACAAGAAGCTGGACAAAGCTTTAGGAAACTGCACTCTCAACATTTTCTCACTGGTCAGGTTATTTACACTCTCTAGCTCTGCCCCATAAAGACAGGACACAATTTAATGTCAGCATAATTAATGTATTTCCAAAGTCTTGGATCTCACATCACATGAAATTGTCTTTCAGAGATGTCTCCTTACTCTTTTTTCACACTAGTTTTACACTAACAGCAAAATTACCATCATTAGGTGACCTAACTGTATTTTCCCAGTGTTTAAAAATGGTTGAATGAATCACTAAAAACTCTACCAGACAGATCAAAGCATCTGCAGAAAAGCCATCATTCTATATTAAATTCTATTGAATTGGTTCCAAAGCTATGAGTAATCTTTATGAAATAGATTGGTACTTTACTGTCTGCTAATCAAGTTTGAACCTAATATTCCAATCTATTTCCAGGCTTTGCCACATTCTCACCTCTATCAATGTCTCATTGTCAATCCTGAAAGGACTGACATACTGTGAGGCATTTTCATCACTAAAAGTTACTTCTGTTGCAAGCTGAAACAACATTGTGTGTGCCACACTCTCTCAAGTACACTGTTGCAGACATATAGGATAATCACATTATAACCTTGTCATGTTTCAGAACCATGAAGTCTACATTCAAAATGAATGAAACAAAAATAAATAAAGCTTCTCCTTTTTTTTTTTTTTTTTTCCCCTTACATATTCCCATATTGTTTTGATGAATCTAAAAGAAATGCAAATCAGCATTTAATATAGAAAGTGCCACATTCAGCTTCACACCTTACTCTGGCCAGGAAATGCTTGATATTCCATGATCTTCCACATGGCTGAGCTGCTGCTGTCATACGTGATGTGGAGGTACTTGAGAGCTTGTGGTTGTTAAAAGGCTCCCAGCAGACCTGTTCAGAGAGCACAATTTGCAGTTTCCAGGCAGCATTATGGAAATCCATGAGTACTTACCATTAATCACCAAATCTCCTATTCCAACAGGAATTTTATAGTTAATTGTGAAGCATTAAAAGTCAACTGTTATCAGGATCATGGTTACTTAGAATCACTTTCTTGAAGCTAACAGTGCACAGCAACTGTTCATTCTTGGAGCAGAAGAAAGACCTGTTTTGGGGTATGGGAAGGTTGCACTGCAATCTTTTAAGCTTATTTTGATGTACACGATAGCTTCATTGAAGTCAGTTGAGGATCAAGGTCTGCACAAATTCCAGTGTAGTTTCATACAGAAGACTACAAAGGAAGGGCTGTAGGGAAGATTAACAGTAAATGTTGCATATCACAAAACTAGTTAAGTAGGTGGTTGTCTTTGAACTTACTGTGAGTGAATACATTTTATATCAACAGCCATCAGTGACAGAAAGACACAAATAAAAATACGTGGTAATCATTGCCTACTGAAACAGTTGTTTTCAAACATCTGCTCTCTCATGAGCTGCTTTACAACACTGTTTTGACATAAATATCTCTCCAACATCTTTTATCTCATAGACTATTTTTAATAGTTTTCTGGAGTGTATTTTAAGTACTTGGTGCAATTAGTAAGCCTAGTTAAGCCTTATTTGTACACTTGATTTCCTTTACCCAGTGCTGGCAAGTCCAAACGACATTCACTGCTATGGAGTGAATAGCATAAACATGAGGTAAAGCTTTAGACAGTTGAATTCTACACTGAATCCTTACAATGCCACAAAAAACTATCAGTTACTCTGCAAATAAAGCAGCAAGCACAGTATGAAAAACAGTAGCCTACCATTTCAAATATTTCCTGTATACTCCAAAGACAGGTCCTAGACTTTCAATAATGTATGGCATGACTATTCTATTTTTGCTCTACACAGCCTTGATTCTACAGGAAGCGAGACTGGTCTGCCCAGAAATATCATTATCTGATGTTTCAATGACTAACAGATTAGTTTATAATAATCTTGTAGATCATGAAGAATGAGCATCAGGCTGGATTATGTAGGACTTGTTTGACCTGTTCAGCTAGAGGTGGACTCTGACAATTTGATTCCAGCCTGCAGTGAGAAGTAAAAGTCTCATCCAGAAAACTATGAGCCCTATGCCTACCTTCCTAGTTAAAATAATTTTCAGAGTATATTTTTCTATATAAGCAACTCAGAACTAAATAATAGTTGTCATCTCCAACTACCTCAAATCAAGAGTTCATTACTGCATTTTTCACTTATATTCCTAACTCTGACCTTGGAACTACTCCTAAGACACTAAGCAGTAATTCAGTCTCCTGACTACCTCATTCTAAGGGGATCTCTCCTGAGAGCAGGCTGCTAAAGGCAGTTTTGTATTTGACCCAGTACTAGAACAACAAACTCCATTTCAGTTTGAGTTACAGTTTGGGTTTGGTCCAGGACTACAGATGGCATCAAATGCAGTTTTCTTTCTTGTAAAATCACATATCAGCAGCATTTCTACCTTGGGGAAGGTGGCATTTTCAAATGTGCTCATCACTGATCTTCCTCTCCTTCTTCCTATGCATTTCATATGGGAAAAAAATGGAGGGAGGGGGAGGGATGAACACACAACAACATCGAAATGTTTCTTGAAACTGAAAAATTAAAAAAGAGAAAGAGGATACCTGAACTGGTGTTAATCCTATTGATGGTGCTCAAAGAGGTAATCTTTTGAGGTCTCAAAGTTTCTTTCAGCGTAACAACTATTTGGGAAAGAATCCTTTTAATTTCTGCAGTTAATAGGGAGAGCTTTAGTAACTTAAATTGTTATAGCATTCTACCTCTATTTCTTGAAAACAGTATATGGTAATGTATCTGAGAGGTCCAACTGATTTTAGGATTATATAGAATTCCATATTCAAAATGACTGCATCATTTGCTATGAATAAATTACTCTATTCCTCTTGTGTTTTATGAAGCCTTATAGCTTCCTCAAAATGTACTATACAAAACAACTCATACATGCATCACCATGAATAATAGCCACACTGGCAACTTTTGACTGGATTCACAGACTGTATAATGTTTCTTTCCTGTGACTGGTGAACGGGCAAAGAGGATAGCTAACTAATATATTGTGTTCAATCAAAGGGTCATTGATCTAGGTATTTTTTCTAATTCTGTTTAGTTAAAGTGACAAATCTTAATAGGACTATGTTTAAGCTGACTTAAAACTGATTAAACTGATTTTTTTTTTATTTGATTAGTTACTATGAACACAGATAAGGAATGAAACCCAGTAATAGACATTTGTGCCTGATTGTGATCCCATAATACCACAGACTTAGCAGAGTCAAGTTTGATTTCAACTGCTGCAGCAGTAGGTAAATGAAGATGAGGCCCCAGACCATAACATGTTTTATACATATATGTGTGTATCTGTGTGCATACATATATATTTGGTAATACAAATATGTATTTCCATTAATATCCCTCCTACTGCATTCCCTTGTCAAGGGAAATTCCCCTGTTCAGAAGGTGGACCCGATGATCCTTGAGGATCCCTTGCAACTCAGGGTATTCTATGACTTTATGAAATTAAATGTAGAAAATGGAAAATTCCCTTCACCTAAGACATTTTAAATTTGATGGGTCTGAAATACTTTAGGTAATTGCCTTGAAAAGAAGACTAAGTAACATAGTGGCCTACCCCACATAATGGTGCATTCTTTACACATTCAGCACAATTTGTACATCAGAGGTTTTCAGCAGTCAAGCTGGATGCTATAGAAAGTTGTTTCCAGGAGGGCAGGTGGTAGCAGGAAGGATTAATGCAGTCCTGGCCTGTCTCTGATGGAGGAATGGAGACTGAGAATGGGTGATGGCAGATGGGAGCCTTGTTGCTACCCTTTCACCACCTGTTCTCAAACTGACCCAAGGAGGTCCCCTGCCCCACCATCTCCATCAGGGTCAAAGCTGCTGCCCCCACAGCCCAATCTAGTTGTGCCTTGTAAAGCCACTTTGGTCCTCTGGCAAAGTACACAGTTGGTTGTACGGGGCTAAAGAGTGACTGATGGATCTGCAGTCCTCTCCATTCATTTCATCCCGGCATGACAGAGCCTCAATAAATGCTCCATTCTAGCTTTTCCACTCTCTTCCAGCTTTCCCCTGCTGACAAAACAGACTCCTTAACACCCATCATCAACATCCCCCAGTTCAGATATCAGCTCTCAGATCTTCACAGTGGGTGTCATCACCTGGCACCACCTCATCCTGTTGCTGTGAGATGCCTTATGCAGAAAGACATTGACCAGCCTCAAACTCAGTTGGTCCCAACCGTAGTAAGGTCAAAAGAAAAAATAAATGAAGAAGAAGGAAAAAAAAAAAAAAAAAAAAGTTCCCAAACCCAAGGCAAAAAAAAATCTTCCAAATTGTCCTGCGAAGGGCGACACCTCCCCGGGCGTTATTCGACGGCAGCCCCAGGCCAGCGAAGCCGGGGATTTCGGGCACGGAGGGGCCCGACAGGTGAGGCAGAGCCAGGAGCCGCCTCAGCCTCACGGGGCACCCATGGCTTCGCGCCGCTCCTCGCCTCCTCAGCGCGGCCGGCCGGGCCCCTCGGTCCGCGGCGGGGACAGGGAGGCGTTGTCGGACGGTGAAGCGCCCGCCGCCCGAGGGCCGGCTCCCCTTTTCTTTTTGTTTCCCTTTTCTTCTCCTTCCCTTCCCGCCGGCGGCGGCCCCGCGGTGCCTCCCGGCGCGCGGTGCGTTCGTTACCTGGCGCTCGGCGGCGGCTCCTTCCTCACCTGTGCGCGCCTCTGCCAATGGCAGCGCACCTGGCGGCCGCGCCGCCCAATCAGCGCGCGGCTCGTCCCTCTCCCCGCTCCTTTAGTGAAAGAATCCAGCGCTGCTCGGGAAAGTTACCTGTGCGCGCCCGGCCCGGCCGCTCGCCCGTGCCGAGCCCCGCCGGCGCCCCAGCCCCGCCGCTCCCCACATGCCAGGGGGAGGGGGCTCTACCTGTCCTGCCTCGGCGGCTGGCTGCGGAGCCGGGAGAGGGGGGGAAGGAAAGCAGAATTACCAGTAGCTCTGGTTCTGCCGTCCCGGGCGTTCACACGCACACCTTCACCTGCACAGACCTGAAAGTCCAGTTCCGCCAGGCAGACGGAGGCACCGGGAAAAGGGGAGAGAGTTCATTGGATCAAACATGTCACAAGAGACGGACAAGTAAGTGATCGCAGGCACGCCGCTGCGCCCGCTGCGCGGGGCGGCCCGCCGGGCTGGCCGTGCTCCCCTTCGCCGGTGGCGGACGCGGACCCGCCGGGACGGCGCTTCTCCCTCTTCTCCCTCCTACGGCGACGCCGGAGCGGGCGCACAGACACTCCGGAGCGCCCGAGGACGAGGCTGCGCCTCGCGGCCCCGCACCTCGCTCTCCGCCTGGCCGTGGGGCTTCCCGAATATTTGTTTAACTTCCATTTTAGTTTAGTTTTTTGCTTATTTGTTTGTGTTGTTTTGGTCCCCCCCCCCCTCACCTCGAGGGTCGCTTTTCGTGACAGAGAGCTCCTCGCCCTGGAAGAGCGGAGCGGCCTCCGCCCGCCGAAGGCCTCGGACGCAAAGTGCTTCTTGGCTTTTGTGTTGGCGCAACAAAGGGCTTTTATCCCCAAAGGGCCGGGCACGGCCATCTTTCTCCTCTCGGCTGGGGCCGGCGGGGCAGGGGGCCCGGGCGGCGGGAGGAAGGCCCAGCCTCGGCCCAGGTGCTCCCCGGCCGCTCCATGCGGCGCCTTCTGCCTCGCCGTCCTGACCTTGTTTTCCCGTCGAGACGTCCGGGCGGGCCCGCGGCTGCCCGGAGATCGGCCGGGTTAAAAAGTAACTTTCCCAGTAGCGGAGCCGGAGGAGAAGGATGAAGTGGAGAGGGAAGGCTCCCGCTCCTGCGGGCCCCGGGCCCGCCGCAGCCCCTCTCCCGCTCGGGCCTGGCGGTAGCGAGGCCGGGACAGAGCGGCGGTGCAGGGGCACTCCCGTTGTCTCCCGGGGCCGCCAGCCGTGGTGCTGGGTGCCCCCCGGGACGCGTAGGACCGCGGTGGGGCCGGCAGTGGGCTCGGTGTCCCCGGGACGGGGAGCGCCGTCAGGAGCCGTCGGTGGGCGCGGAGGCCGCGGCGTCCGCCGCTCCCGCCACCCAGGCACCGCCAAAGCCCGGAGCCGAGCGGCCCAGGCCGGGAGTGGGTTATTCGGCCCCGGTAAATAACTCGCACAGGCGATGCCGCGCTCCCGCCATGGCGGCTGGTGGCTCGGCGTGGCGCCCGGAGCCGCCGTGAGGCAGCCAGGCGGGAAGGCCATTTTCCCTGCTCGGGTGATTAGTGTTTCTGCAGGAGGCGGCTGGCGAGAGTTACGGGTAAGGAAGATGGAGGGCGGGAGGTGGCTGTTTTGTTTTACTGCTGCCCCGGTGCAGGTAGGAGTGCCCCAAACACGGGTGTGATCTCGGCTACGTTTGGTGTTGCTCAGGTGCCGGCCCTGGTTGGGCTCCCCAGAGCTTTTGTGCCAAAGGAGGTGGAGAGGAGGAGCCTGATGTTGGAGAGGCTTGGTGACAACCTGCCTGTCAAAGAGTGAAAGAAGGAGATTACCCGACAAAAGAGAGCAGAAGGGTTGGGTCCTCCGATAGGGAAGAGACAGGACGGTTCAGAGGGGAAGGATTAAACAAAAGTATTAGGCCTGGCCTTTCCAAATGTTAGCTGACAGCGGGATTGTAGGAAGGCAGCTACTGACATGAAATTAAACTGATTTGGGTGGGAGTCGAGAGTGGCGTTTAGGAGTTCATTTGAGCTCGGATGGGATCTGATGCCTTAGGTGGCCAGATTAGAGCAGTAAATGATTAAAGTGCTAGGAAGGGGATAAGGACAGAGCCCTGAGGGGTGCGGGTGAGTGAAGGAGCAGCTGAAAGGGCAGTTGTTCAGGTGAGAGGAGAACCAAATTAACTGTGGAAGAGCTGATAAGCAGTGATAGAGGGCATCCCAAAGCAATGGGCAGTTGCAGAACGGCGTGAAGGTGAAAGGGGCCTATAAGTTACTTCCTGGCAAAGCTTAGTTGTTAGTAGTTTCAGCAGCCAGAAACTAGGCTGCGGCAGATCAAGGGCTGTTAATGGGAGTGGGAGGGGAATATGGAAAGACTGGGGGGGGGGGGGGTGTCACAAGAGCGACTTCGCACCATAGTCGGCTTTGAATCAGAAAAACAGTGGACAGGAAACCTAACTCATGTAAGAAACTAGGGCAAAAACGGTTTCCCTCTGGGTCTGGGGTGCTGCTGAGATATTGGACTATCCTTCCTTTCCAGTAGCAACAATATGGCAAATGTGTAAGGTACTGAGACTGGAGATTAACGCTTTTCATCCCCTGCTCTGTGTAGTGCTGCTGCTCTTACCACTGTGAGGAACGTAACAGTGCAGAGCACACAACCTCAGGTAACAGCACTTGCTCCGTTGCAGGTATGCCTGTAATCTCTTTCTGGTTAAGGTGTTTAGAAAATTCATAGGTGGTAGGTAAGAGTTTGAAAAGGAAATGAAGAGTAAAGAAATCCCCTGTGTTCTCTATAGGCGAGTGTAACACGAGAAGACAAATACATTTGTTTCCAGAAGAGATGACCAGATGGAATGAGATAATAGACTGGTGTGAGGAGTTTGCATGGGAAGGTTTTTGGTGGGATTTTTATTTATTTATTTATTTATTTGGTTCTAATTATATCCAATTAAAAACTAATCCAGAGACTACATTATCTTCCTCCACATGGCATTTCTTTTACTTAAAACCAGATCTTCCCTACAGGCAAGACTGGAGAGTGGAGCTCATTATTTTGAAGTCAGTAAATTTGTCAGAGTCATTGGACATGTTTTTGTGGGCCTTGTCCTACTAAAGTGCTGGTGTAAGAGGACTGAGCAGGGGAGGGGATATAGAAAGTGTGGGAAAATACATTCTGTGGGACGTGCTGGCTTTTCTGGAGAGGTGATATATACTTTTACACTACTACACAGAGCTGCCTGCAGTGTCTCTCTTTAGAGAGAGCAGTAGGGACAGGTTCTATAGTGCTTTAAGGGAGGAAGGAACGTGGACAATTAGGTGAAAATGCTAAAGAACTAGGTGTTCGATTCTAATGCTAACTGAGGAGCTTGGAAGCGGAGATTATCCTTAAGATAGGTGTACTATCTCCTTGTCTTTCTCTTTAGTCTTTCTGCCTAAGCAAGGTCTTGTCTGCTTGTTTCCACAGACTCTGGGGTCAGGAGAGATAAGGCATGATTGCACATGCATTTTTCAGAAGTAATACCGACTTAAGCAGTCTGTGGGCACTTGTTCCCACCTCTGTTCCACCCTCTCAGCTGTGTCAGTAGAGCTGTTGTGCGGCTAGAGAATGGTCTCAGAGTTGAGGTTATTTTTGACATTCATTTTTCATCGGTCTGGGTTCATCTGCAGGAGGGGTGCAAGCAAATGGCAGGTGTTAAGAAAATAACTGTTCAAACTGTAATCTCTGCAGAAGGAGATGCGTGTCGCTCCCACTTTGAGTGTTTTCTAGGTCTGTGCTGCTGCTTCCTTTATTATACAGTTTCCAGATCCTTTGAGGGGAACCTGGAGATTGATGAATGTTGAAGGACATAGGGTGGGAAGGAGGGAGCATCCCTTTTGCAGGATGAAAAGACGATTCTTCTGCATTTATAGGCTAAAATTGTTTTGTAGTATACAAAGAAAGCCATCACTGCAGAACTCCAGTCATGGCTCTAGTGCATTAGTGGAGCAAATCAGTGAGCTCACTACTTGTGAGACTTAACTGGGTTTTAGAAATTTACAGCACTTCTGTGAATGAGGAGCAGCAATTGTACAACCTTTTGGGATCTGTCTTGTAAATGCCGCAGTTGTGTCCCCGCTGCTCCTGGAGTTGTGTGACGGCTCGAGTGGGCTGGGACAGCAGGTGCAGGAAGGGCAGGCTCGTGGCAGGCCCCAGCACGGGGGCTGCCGTGGCTCTCTCTCTTTCTCTCTCCTCTCTCTCTGCGGGGCTGCCCGTGGCTCTCTCTCTCTCTCTCCTCTCTGCGGGGCTGCCCGTGGCTCTCTCTCTCTCTCTCCTCTCTGCGGGGCTGCCCGTGGCTCTCTCTCTCTGTTCTCTCTCTGCGGGGCTGCCCGTGGCTCTCTCTCTCTCTCTCTCCTCTCTGCGGGGCTGCCCGTGGCTCTCTCTCTCTCTCTCTCCTCTCTGCGGGGCTGCCCGTGGCTCTCTCTCTCTCTCCTCTCTGCGGGGCTGCCCGTGGCTCTCTCTCTCTGTTCTCTCTCTGCGGGGCTGCCCGTGGCTCTCTCTCTCTGTTCTCTCTCTGCGGGGCTGCCCGTGGCTCTCTCTCTCCTCTCTGCGGGGCTGCCCGTGGCTCTCTCTCTCTCTCCTCTCTGCGGGGCTGCCCGTGGCTCTCTCTCTCTCCCCTCTCTGGGGGGCTGCCCGTGGCTCTCTCTCTCTGGGGGGCTGCCCGTGGCTCTCTCTCTCTGGGGGGCTGCCCGTGGCTCTCTCTCTCTGGGGGGCTGCCCGTGGCTCTCTCTCTCTGGGGGGCTGCCCGTGGCTCTCTCTCTCTGGGGGGCTGCCCGTGGCTCTCTTTCTCTCTCCCTCTCTCCTCTCTGCGGGGCTGCCCGTGGCTCTCTCTCTCTGCGGGGCTGCCCGTGGCTCTCTCTCTCTCTCTCTCTCTCTCTCTCCTCTCTGCGGGACTGCCCGTGGCTCTCTCTCTCCTCTCTGCGGGGCTGCTGTGGCTCTCTGCTGGCTGGCCATCTGCCTGCCTGCCCCCCGGCAGGCTCTCAGCAGCAGAGCTACTCAGGACACCGACTAGCCGGGGCTGGGGCGTGCTCGGACTGCCCACATAAAGGAGGGCTTGGGGCAGCCTGGGTCTGCAGCAGAGCGTGTGCTTGTAGGTAAATAACTGAGCGGAGAGCGAGCCCGTAGGTGGGAATGGGTTCAGACCTGTTCCCATGTGTCAGTGGAGGCATGTTCATATCCAGCTTGCTGCTTGGTAGTATCTCTGGCAGAAGTTGATCTTGGGCTCTTCACGGGGTAATTTTGATTTGCTCTTTTCTCCTCAGTGTGTAAATTTACTGCCTTCATAATATTTAATTTAATCATCTAGTGCTGTAGCACAAAGAGGGTTTGTCATTTACAGTGTATTTCTTTGTTCTGTTCTAAATTTTTTCGTTGGAGGTCAAACACGTTTCCCTTCAGCAGCTGTTTAGTAGCAATTATTAAGTAGAATCATTCTGTGATTCTGTGAAGTAGGTGACAAATCACTTAATTTTTTTTTCCCCAGAGCCGATTGTCTGCATGTGGCATCCAATGAGGTTAATTTTCCAAAATGTTACTCATCCGGGAATGAAGAAACAGGAATTACTTGTGTTCAGTTCTTTGTGCTGTCACAGATGTTCCCTTGAAAACCATCTCTGTGCAAGGAGGGTGGAAAATCAGTGTGCAGAACCTCACAGAACTTGCAACCATAAGTTTAACTAAGCGGAGTAAGAGTATCAAATGGTTAGGTCTGGCTGTTTACACTGCTGTCTCTCTGTGCTGGAGTCTGAGACCAGGCCGAAGATCAAAGCCAAAGAGGAGGGAGGGAATTTTCCCAGGTCACTTTAACTTGATTGTAATGATCACATAACCTCTTCCCTGTGGAAGGGTCAGCCGGGACATCATCGTCCCTGTTTTGGCTGGGACATCTGAGGGGGAAATGATATTACACCAGTTGACATTTGTTGCCAAACGTTTTCACAAATACTAATCCAGTGCAGTGATTACCTTAAGTATTTGTTTATTTATTTATTTTAATTAGGAAGCAGCCAATTAAACTGTCCTTTTTGGTACATACCTAAAATACCACTTTCAAATGCTGATGTTATTAATCCTGGAGTGAATCTTGGGATGAATCTTCATTAGCTTTTTGATCAGTGATTGGGACAGTACTAGCTAGTTAAAAGAAGAGAAGTGATTATTTTAGACACCTTATTATACAGGGTTCTGTTCTTCTACAGTGCTGATATAAAAAAGATAGTGGTTGCTTACAAAATATTTAACCAGGGAAACCATATTAAGTATATCTGAACTGTGAAGCCAAATATTGCAATATATCTATAGTTTGAGAGTATGTCTCAAACATCAACGATTACATCTATAGATTTCTTTTATATATATTTATCTATGTATAGCTATATATTTATATATAGATTTGTTAATTTTCCTAATTTGGTGAGGCAGTGGTATATTTCATAATAATGTATTTAAGTAGTTCTGTAAAGTATATTTTTGGGTTTATATGCTTTTAAAAAATATTTGTGGGAAATCTTGACTCCCGGGTTTGCTTGTTGAATTCATGTTTTCCTTCTGGCTGCGTAAAAGATTTAATATCCTGAAAAAACAGCAGTCAGTGCTATCAGTTCAGTAACTATTCCATTTCCATTAACTCTGTGGAAGCAGTGAATGAACAAGGACAACAGGGCCAAGGGTCAGGTTAAATTGCAGGAGGTCTAGGCAGCCTTGTCATGACCTGTTTTTAATTTTACAGCCTGTTTCGAGCTGCTTCAAGTCAGCTAAAACAACCTTGGGTGCTATGCACACTTGAAGTACACTTCTTAGGAAAACAGCATGCCGTGCCATGAAGCTGCTAAATAATTGCTAATTCTGATCAACTCTGTCAGCTCCTGCAGAAATGCTGTGAACTTCAGGTTTTCCTCATTTTTTGAGATGTCAGTGATTTTTTTTTACAAATGTGTTGAAACCTGTCCTTTTTCTGACACTCTTTTTCTTGATTAAAAAAAAAAAAAATAAAACCAGCAGACTTAGCACATGAGTAACAGAAGATTGTCAGGCAGAAATAATATTTATTACAAGTGAAATAAAAAAAGTGTCCGATATAATCGGTACAAAAAGTCTATCCTAGGGTGTGTAATTGCCTACTTGAACTACTCCTCAGTAGGCATTTGTTGCAAGTATTTAATCCTTGTGTCAGATTTATTTTTCATACTTCCGCTTTGACATAGTTAATAATAATTTTCTGTCAATGTTAATGAATCACCTATTTGTTTTAATCTCTTGATCACTACTGCATGCTCAAGTTATTTTGGTTCAGAGTAAAAACAAATAAAACTTCTCATAGGCATCTAATTGTTAAACTAGTCTGTTTTGCTGTTCACTGTTGCTATTCTTAATATATTATTTTACTTCCTCTCAGAGTGTTTAGTAACAGTAAGATTTATTTTAATCATTTCACATGTGTAATCTTGTTGAGATTTCTCTTGTGCTTAAAAATATAATTGTCCCAGAATTGCAAGAGTCCCAAACTTTCATTCATTAGAAGGCAAAATGACTCAGCCTCTTTAATGGGAGCTTTTTCCTTGGTATGGACTTCTGGGCCAGAGGGCATCTTACCTTTTTGTTTCCTGGTGGTCTAAGTGCTTTGACTCTTTTTTCTTTTCCTTCACTCTCAATTAATTTATATATTTATATAGTTACTGGATTGGGTTAAGTACATTTTGGAGACCTGTTGTGCTTCTGGGAATGGTGTGATTGTTGGCTATAAAAGACAAAATGCTGAGACACATGGGCCATAATTTTCCTGTTTGTTAAACGTTTGTGCTTCTTTGTAGTTTTAACAGAACCCTATTATCTAATTGAAACAACAGTATTGCAGACAATTTAATTAAATATTTGGCAATAAATCTTGACTTTATTTTAACTAAATAAATCAAAACTTGCAATGAGCCACACAAGTTGTGAAGGTTTTTTGGTGGTATTTTGTTTGTTTGGGTTTTTTTTCCATTTTGTTTTTAATTTGTTGTCAAGTAGGCAAAGTAGTATTCTGAAGGTAATAAACTTGGGCCAAAACTAAAATTAGAATCTTTGAAACAAATGGTTTCAAGCACTAGGACTAACTTTGATTTATACTCCTCTGTGTAATGAGCACAGGCAGAAATTTATGATCTGGAATCTGAAGTTTAACTTATGCATCTTCTATGGGATCTGTCCTGCATTTTAAATGGTCATAGTACTTCATTTTGTGCCTGTGAATTCATATGTATATGCATTTGTTTTAAGACAAATTGCATGAACATCTGTTCTAGATATGTTTTATAGTTGTCTTACACCAATATTAGTTCAGCTACAAGTGTAAAATAAACTTACAGAAGGTTTGAGAGCTACTGAAATGTTTGTAAATGATCATATGCTGCCCTCCTTAGTTGTGTCAAAACTGAAGTGGGAACTTCTGCTCTCTTTTCTGTTTCTTGGATGTGTCTGGAGCATGCTCCTGTACCTTTTGTCTCATCAAGTGAAGCATGGGTGTTCAAGTTCACCATTTCTTTGACTTTGCACTGGAAGAAATACCAGAATGCAGCATGGTGTGTGATGCATGTCTGTGTGCAACAGAAGTCATCTCTTTGGCTAGAATCTTGTTTTAGAATTTGTGTTCTTTCCCAGCATTTGCAGATTGGAGACGGTTGCCCTGGTCACCTTCTTATCATACAACTATCAAGGAGCTTATGATAAATATCCTATAGCCTTGATGTGCTGGGCTGGGAATGAGGGTGATGTGAGTCTGTCTTGCCATTTCCTTTTACTAGACTAGTGCAAAAATTTGATGCTTTATAACAGCTGTATGGTCCAAAACCTTGTACCCCTGCTCTTGAAGGAAGAGTTTGCAGATGACATGTGCAGAATGCCTGGTGCTCTTCTCTCACATGTGTAAAAATGGGCAGGCACAGGCCTGGGCTGAAACCTGAGAATTGGAACCTCTCCCATTCTCCTGCCTCACACACATCACCTGTGTGTTCCTGTCTGGCAGCTAGCTTCTGCAGGGAGGGGAAAGTCCTCCGGCATTGTCAGGGGGTGAAGAAGTCTGCAGGTATATTCATGGAGCAGCTTGATTGTAACTTTTTTTTTTTTTAAATAACACATGCAATGTCAAAAAACCACAACCACCCCACAGTTAAAAACTGGAAATGCCTGGGCTGGGTGCCCACCTTGACAGTTGAAACAATCTGCTTTAGATTTTAGGGTTGAATTTCCTGGGCAAGGCAAAAGATGTGGGGAAGGTAGGAAAAAGCTTTCTTTCCTACTAGAGCCAACTCGATCAGGATGTAATGCTGCACATATGATGGGGCAGGATGCAGATGTACTTGATGCGGCATGGCTGCATCAGTCTCCTTTACGTTCAGTGGCAGATATATCTGAGAAGTTGAGGGCTGCCTGAGCTTTGCAAGTTCAAGAGAAAGCTCTTGAGATTGAGCATCAAAATTGGTTTTGGGAGACTCCAAGCAAAGTGTCTTGTTTCTGAATAAAAAGGAAGCTCTGATCACCAAGCCTTTTCCCACTGTTCATGAGTTGTTAATGGGCAACTCTGACTCCTTGTAAGCTAATTCGCAAAATGCATCAGGTTGGGTGAGAATTTGCCTGTAGTTGGATTTTATAGCCCCAAGGGCTGGCTGTTGTGTGTTCATTATCTTTAATCCGAGGAAGAGCTTGAAAGGCTGGCCCTTTCCATTTAGCTGATTTATTGATGTTAAGCACAATGTACCTCTCCAATTTACATTGTTGTACTGCAGTAACTGAAATAAAACAAAGTTTTGGATATCTTATTATTTATATAGTATACTTGTATAGGTTTTATAGAATTCCATAATCTTAATTGTAAAAAAAAAAAAAATTAAAGAAATCACCGTAACTACTGTTAATCTGGAGAATTTATATATGTCTTATGAAAACACATAAATCATTTTGGATGATATGTACAGGAAAATCTCTGCTAAGCAGTGAGAAGAAAAAAAAAAAGATTTTGCAAAATAAGGGCCATCTGAAGTTTAGTCTTGACATAAATGTTCCCATGTCAGAGCAATCTAGCTCCTAGCCTAGACAGTTGCCCAGAAAATACCTTTCGTTCTCGCACCCTTATTACTGTTTGACATAAAACCATGGTAACGTTTTGCATTCACGAGGAGCTCAAGTGGTAGCTTGGAAGGAGATATTTAGTTTTTAGATATAAAGTATCCTGAATTCTTCAGTTCTTTCTCCATGATAAAATGAGTGTGTGCTCTCAGCTTGTACAAGTGTGTCCCTCACAGCTGTATTCTGGTTAGCACACATCCTGACTCCCAGATAGATGGGTGGTGGGCTGGCCAGGGTGAGGAATGGGCACAGCAGTGCTTGCTCTTGTTCTCTGATCTTTAGCAGCTTTTTAGGTGTGACTGGGACTACAGCTGCTGTTTGCTGGTGTTGCTGGTCAGTTTGAGTGGAAGTCTTGCGATCTTAGCCTGTCTTTCTTCCTTAAGTGTGTGGTTCTTGGTGGATATGGTCACTGATGGATTTGCAGCTCTTGAGAAGATTCATAGATTTATGGTTCTGCTAATTGCAGGCTCGAAAATAGGCTTTTCTTTCAGCTGGGATGGTCAGAGCAGCTCTAAAGTGGGATTGTTTTTACTCAGAGGTGTCACCCTTTGTCTTCTAGTGGTCCAGGTACCACCAGAGTCACTCCTCCCAAGCAGCTGCCGTCAGTGGAACAGCTGGGGCTGCCCTGGCACGAAGTATGACTGACAAGACCAGGGGAGCTCATCTGTGTAGAGCCTCACTTAGGATGTTGGGTTTTCTTGGCGTATATTAAAATACAATGTCTTTCTCTCCTCTGGTTATGGAGGACTTAGCTACCCCTCTGTCACATTTAGCTGAAATCATCAAGGAGATTCAGTAGTTGTGCAAAATGGAAAGGGAATGTGTGTGCATGCACAAGTCTCATTTCTTCAGAGAAACTCTCCCTCTCATCCTAATGGCTTTATTTAATAGAGATGTTTTCTTTAACAGAGCCCAATTGTTTTGGCTGACTGATTTGGCTATAATCTTTGAAATGATTGACTATGTTAAATCATGATAATTAGCTCTGACCATTAACCTCCCACAGAGCTGATTGCAGGGATAGGGGCGATGAGGAAGTTTTTTATTTTTCTTAGTGCTATTGTTTCAGTCTGTTTACAGAGTAAACACAATGAGCGTGTCAGTTTATGCTGCAGACCATCTCTCCAGGCAGAGGAGAAGGGGAGACAGATACTCTGTTTTCAAATGTGAAAACCTGAGTTTTAGAAAAAAACATGTTCTGGAGAGATGTTGGGAAGGCTCTAGATCTGTGAACCTGTGCATTTCCAACCATCCCAACTGTTTACTTACTGAATTGCTGTTTCTAGAGTGTTTATCCCCTTTGCTTTGGCTTCTCCCCAACACAATGCACCTCTGAGTGACTGCACTCTGGTCATCGCTTTAAGATCATTTTGGCTAAGCCAAAGCAACAGAGATTGACTCTTCCCCTCCCGCATTTTTACAGACAAGCATGGCCCAAGTCATAGAAGGTGTGTTTTTAAAGGGGTCTTTCTGTCTGACTGTAGTGCTTGTAAATCAGTGATGACTGTCGCACAGCTGTGAATGCTCCAAGGAACAAAAGGCAGTTACTGATTTTAAGGGAAGATTGCTACAGGAAGAAGGGTGAGTGGGATTTTGTGCTTTGCAATGGGCAGCCGCCCATGCGGTGAAACAGCCTGGATTTAGCTGAAGGGGAGCTTTGTTGAGGAAAGGAGAATCCTTGCTTGGAATAATTGCCTCTGAGCCAGGGAGAATTGACTTCTCCAGAGTGGAAACAGGCCCTCAGCTACCTCTGGCACAAACAGCAGGGTGGTTGCAAATCTGATTTGAGTTGCTAACAATAAGGTATTGAAAAGGCAAGCAGACCTAGCAGTTCTCTGTATTTCCTTAGGCTCCTAATTTATGCTCAACTTCACCAGCTGAAGCAAACCTGTAACAACACAAATGCATATGTGAAAATAAGAGGGACAAAAATCTTCTGCAAAAGACCAGGCAGAAGGGTTCTCAAAAGAAAACCAAACCAAAAAAAAAAAACCCCCAAACCCAAACAAACCCACAACCCCCCCCCCCAAAAAAAAAAAGAAATTTCCAAATATCCAATTACTTTTTATGAAAGGAAAATAGAACTGGTACTGTAGTTGGCTGTATTTTTTGATACAAAGCTATAAAATGCTCTCTTCCCCCACAGAGTTCATAAAATTGTGCTCTGTGTACCAGTTGGATTATTTTGTTTTTCATTAAATAAAGAAACTTGTAAACAGTACTCTGTACAGTAGAGATTATGATCTCCACCATCCCCCTCCTCTTCCTTAAACACTGGAGCATGCACCTTGCAGGTTGGACTTGCAGCACAGCGCAGTTCTGGCGCTGTCCCAGCCTTCTGCTGGTCGCTGCAGCTTGGGGGCCAGGCAAGGCGTGCTCCCAGCATCCGAGAGCATGTACTGTGTGGGCTCAGTTGTGCTTTTATCAAATCCTATTTCTGAAAACAAATAAAAGTCTTGTTTGCGCAGTTAAAATGCCACCCTCTATGCAACAGCAGCGGTTGGTTGGGTTAGATCTGTGGAGCTGGCACTGCTGCAGGTAGGGCAGAGCAGAAGAAGGAGGCTGACTAAACTGGCTTTTATGTGGAAGATGGCAAAAAGTGTTTTGTAAAGGTCACCAGGAATCACTACTAGTTTTGCCAGTTAAGTTGGCATATTTAGTTATTCTGCCATCTCTGCAGCTTTCAAATTTGTGATGTGTAATCTGTTAAAAGTTTCGTCGTCATACTTGTAACTTGGGCCACAATTTTTGACAGTGCTCTTTTAGTACCCATGAAGCAGCACCCCGCTCACTACAAATTTTCCATGCCTAATGTGTTTGCCTACTGTCTTGTGCAATAGGCCTGCAACTTTTTTTTTTTTATGCAGTTCTTTTATCAATAAGTTTATTGAATAGCTTGCAAAAGCAAGTGCTATTATCTTCATTTATGTTTCCATTATACTGGAAGTTTCAGCCATAGCTGTGGTGCAGCAGCTTCTCATGCAGTATACACGGGCTCTGGTCAGTTTATACCACTTTCAGGCTGGAGGGAACTGCTTTGCTGCAAATGCCACTCACTGATGGTCTTGTGTGTGTTACCATGGGTTTATAATTAGATGGTGAGTGATAAAGTGTGAATTGAGACCAAATATGTTTACTTCTGTTCCATCCACTGGACCTATTGCTCATGTCCTGTTACAGAAAACTTCTCTGAAATTTCTGACAAGTTTCATTCTAAAAGCAGAGAATAGCTTAATTTTAAAGTGTACCCACTTAATGAATACTGAGCTATACTCTGTTTAGGTGAACCCTAGATTAGTATTAGATGCTTTTTCTTGTTTTTCATTCATGTCTTCTTATATCGGTTGAATGTTGGAGATTTTTCCCTAATCGAGTGTACAGGTAGCAAAAATACTGGGGCATAATGTTCTTATATTGTCGCTTCATTTTTTTTCCAAATAGTTTTAAAGTATTTCTGTAGCTCTATCTAAGTGTTAGTAAAAATACATTTGAACTATTATCACAAGATCTGCCCGCATTGAATCTTTTTTTAAGTACTGATGATAGGTAATACTGGTAAATATTTATGTCACCAAGTGTAATACAGAGATGCTTGCTTGATGTAATCATATAACTTTAATTGAGCTATTTGATGTTCTTTACCATGCCTTATGAATAAAGTAATCCCTTCTGGATCACAATTTTATTCTTCCTGTCTATGCAGTAACAAGCGACTTGTGGCCTTAGTGCCAAATGACACTTCATTCAACACCAGACGAGCCTACACCAGTGAAGATGAAGCCTGGAAGTCGTATTTGGAGAATCCCCTAACAGCAGCTACCAAGGCTATGATGAGCATAAATGGTGATGAGGACAGTGCTGCTGCTCTTGGCCTATTGTATGACTATTATAAAGTAGGTAATTCTGTCATTATCCCTCCCTGCTGCACTAGCAGGGACTGCTCTAAGAAGCATCAAAAGAGCCAGTTTTCAGAGACAGAAGTCACTGCATCTTGTTTTCTGTCTAATGTTTCCATCCTGCATCCATTTTGTTATAGGAAGCCTGTCTGAAACAGTTTTGATGTTTTTAATTCTGGAGAGAAAAAAACAATATCAGAATTACCATAATAATTTTTCTACCATGTTTTGTTTTTGAGCATAGTGTACTTCCTCTTCTTTTGCAAGAACATTGGGTGATACTTGAAATGTTCTTTAAAAAGTGTAAAAGGGGAGGCCTTGTCCATCTGTACGTTTGTCTGCTTTTCTGGTTCATTCCACACATGTTTTAGTTTGCTTTTTAACTGGGGTATCTCTCATCTGACAATTTCCCATGTTATTTTTGTTTGTATAATGATTGCAGCATGCTGTATACAAACATACAGTGAGGTCTAGCCCTTGCACTGGAAATTTGCAGGACAGAAATGGAGCTGGACACACAGCCAGTGAGCTAAGACAGTTTACAGGAAAAGCACTGACAGAGTTTCAGTTTGTCTTGTTCTAAACCAAGGCTTTTCATATGATTTTAGATTTAGATTCTATTTTTTTTTTTTTTAATATATATATTTCATAGTGTTTAAGTAAAGCTATGGTGGAGATCTTTGCTGAAATCAGAAGAGAGTCCTACAGAGTGCAGCTCTGTGTAATGCAAAAATATCATTCTGAAACCCATGCTGACCCCTTGGTACTCTGCAAAGAGAATCAGTGTTGCGTCCCAAGCACTAGAGTGTGAAATAGTTACAGTAAAATGAACAATCTCCATACCACTGAAGTCAGCTATGGCTGCCTTGGACACATGATCTTCTGTGAAAGCCAGCTGAGCAATGCCAGGTCTCCTTGTAATTTATGAAGAAGTAACAGGAATGAGAAATAAAAACCTTTGCTTTTAGCATTTATTAGTATAAACGCTTTTAATTAATGGACTCATCTTTTTAATCTGTGACATTGAGTGTTCAGGAGAAGGGGTTGTAGGGAAGATGTCATATACCAACCTCATAGTTAAATATTGTTTCAATTGCTTTGCTGATTATATTTCAAGAGATGTACCTTGCTTTTGTCTGTTGTTGTCACTAGAGAAAACTGTTCCCAGTGAGAAAGAAAAAAGGTCCTTTTCTCTGCTCAACTTAGTTACCATAGTGCTAGAGTCTGTGAAATTAATATGGATTCATAAAATTCAGGACGCCTATGAGCATCTGGAGTATTGGCTTCTATCTTAGTAATACCTTTTAATGTAGCAATTCATTAATCTGATGTGTTTTTGTAGTAAAATTAGAAAATAGTACTTTTCTTTCTCAAAACCATGTTTTAAAAGACATATGTGCTGCTTGTTCCACGCAATTGCAAAAGACTTGGGGTTCAAATGGAATAAAGTGAGATTAATATCTCAAAACTGTTTCCAGCATTCAATCATAACTGTATTTGTCTTAAATAGGGGAGAAATGATAACTCTTGTTGATGCTCTCAAACACAAACTAAATACTTAACCTCTGTGCTGTAATATGGAAGTGTAGAGGACTTCCAGTGCACCAGACTCTTGAATTGTCCTTATTTATAATCTGGCTCATTCGCTCTGACGTGCTGGACAGAATTTTTGAATGACTTTTTCCAGCTAATAGGAATTATTTGAATTTAGCTGTTTGGGTTTTTTTTACTTTTTTTTTTTTTCTTGTAGTGATATTTACCTAAACATAGACCCTCATTCAGAGATAAATATATAATCTTAGAAGGGGAATCAATGTATGTAAACTGTGGCTTTTATCCCAGCTCAAAAAATAAATGAAAGTGTTTTTTTTAACTAGCAGGATGCTTAACAAGGAAAGGGGATGTCCCTTAAAGGAAGGGATGACTCTGGATAGAACTCTGCGATTGTGCTGCTGTCTTGCAGTTATTATCATTGGCTACTGGAGTGCCCTGTAATACTGTTTTTCCTCCTGAAGTCAGATATTTTTCTGATGTTTCTTTAAAATATTTAAAAGTAAGAAGCATGGCTTTAGCCCATTCTTAGGTCTGTTCTTGCTCTTTAATCCTGGGTTAATTGCTGCGATGGTGTGGATATGTCTTCTTGTGCAAAAGATACATTAGAAGTTTTACCTCCCAAATTAATGGCTCAGCAAGAAAAGAAAAATTTGGTCATGGCAGCAACTTTGTCCTTGGTGATTTCATATCTGTGCTGGTGTCAGGACACAGGTATATGGGAATACAAATCTTTTAAGTTGCTTGGTGTCAATTCGGAGTCTGTCAATGGGCCAGATTTGACTGGGTTTTTACCTCTCATAGCCATTGATGCAGTCAGAAAAGCAGAAGTCAGTCTTTCTGATGACATACCAGCATGCCCTGACATGTCCCCATACTAGGAAAGGGAAAGATCCACAAACTTTCTCTAGGTATGAGTCCTGCACTCTCCAGGCTTCTCTCTAACAGGAGGACTTACCTGGCGCTTATGGTTTAATTGAAAAACCATTTTTGTCTGAGCTAAAGTGGTCTCAGTGCAGAGCTCATCAAAGCATCATACCTTCTTTCTTGTCTTGTTTTATTCAGTGAAAAGTGTATGTGTGTTTTTGGAGTAATATTAGCTTTGATTTTGAGATAGCTTGGCCTAGCTCGATATTTAAAAGATAGGACATAAAGAAGAGGGCTTTGCTCTGACTGGTGTGCCCAAGAACTAGAAAAGAAAACAATTCCTATGTTGTTTCTCTTTGGAATTTTTCTTTCTTTCATAATCAGTGTCCTAAAGAAAAACAGCTCCTGGCATCTGTGAACTAGACAACACTGATATAAGTTACATTTTTCTAGCTGTTGCAGTAGAACAGTCTGAAGCTACAAATGCCTGACGGTTTCATTTACCTGACCCCATGCCTGGTGTTGTTCTCAGGTTCCCAGAGATAAAAGGCTGTTGTCTGTTAACAAAGTGAGTGATAATCAAGAAGACCAAGATAAAAGGTACAGTATTATTCAAAATCATACACCCAGCTACTCAAAGTGTTGACCAGTTGTGAACTGAAGGACCTGTGAGAGCCTGAGGAGTTTATGGTTTTCTTTCAAAAGTTAAAAGAATGAAGGCTGTTTTGGGAAGCACATTTTATTCCTTTTTTCTTTTAATTGATTAGAAAAAATGGATAGTATTCTCAGACATGTAATTTGGAAAGTAGCTGAGAGTTTCACTCTGTGTTTGGTGGTGTTGTTTTGCTGCTGCTGCTGAGATTAGTAAAATCAGATTATCTTGACAGTTGGCTATTGGCTGTTTTTCTTTGTTTTCTTATTGTTGGGCAAAAAGTGAGTAGTTTGGCCTCAGTAACCTCATTTATTGAGTCTTATTTAACATAGCTTAGGCTCTGCCCAGCAAATAAAGTAACCCTTAAAATAATTTGCTTAGAATGTTTTTCTCACTTCTCTCAGATTTCAGCTTTTCTCTGTAGGCTAAAAGTGACTTGAGTCAAAAGAAGCTGCCTTCTACTATTTAGACCTGCAGAAAAGAAGGAGTGTATGTGTTTGTAGAAACAATGAAGTTTTTACATACTGGAAGGTATCTCTGTATAAAATTATAACAGAGATGAGCTATGCAAGGTTTATTTCAATGTAGCTAATTTGTGACAGCCTTAGATGGTCTCCACTATTTGTTCATAAGTTGATTGTTTCAATAGGTAGTAGTATAAATTTACTGTTCCAAAATAGGCTATGAAATGTTTTTTGGACAGTTTTTCTTCTACAATCACCAGAGAAATTCCTGATGTTCAGTTCCTAAATTGAGTGTGATTGACAAAACTGGCCTTCAGTGGAAAGCCAAGAGAGAGGAACTGTAGTGTCAGAGCATTTCTCCTGGATTGAAAACAAAGCAATGTTATGCCTACTAAAAGTTCTATGAGTTAACAATTTTATGTCGGTGTAACTACTATCAGCAATCAGACTGCTTTCAACAGCAACTGTGGGATGTGGGAATGCTGCTGAGGTTACCTTGCAGCCACTGTAGTTACTGATCTACTCTGCTACAATGGAATTCCTGGGCTTGCTCTTTTAAAGCACCATTGGTACCAGAGTTAAACAAACAGCAGTGGCATGTCAACAGCCTGAAAGAGCATGAATTTTGAGTATGAATTTTGCTGTTGATATTCTGCCCATTTCATGTGCAAAATATCTACTGTGAGTAGTCCATGCCTCCATGCCCTGCCTTACTCTTTATTCTCATGTTGTGTCTAAAGTCTATTGCTCTACTGGATTGATTTTGCATCCAAATTGTAAGCTAAGGCAAGAGCAACCCTGGATACCCAGAATTTATTGCAACAAGTCAAATCAAATGTATTATCTTTCTCCATTTGTTAAAGAGCTCTGGACCTCTCTGCTTGCCTCACAATTTCTTTTGCCTAGTATTTGTTAATGTATTACTTCTTATGGCAGTGGCTTATCAGAGTTGAAAAATCTGCTTCCCTGACATCTAACACCATTAAGCTATTTAAGGAGGAGACTTCCTCTATCAGGACAGTTCATAACATTTTTTGGTTTTGTCTCACAGAAGTTGTCTTAATACCACAGAAGCTCAGAATAACTTAAGTGGGGGAGAGAACCGTGTGCAAGTCCTGAAGACAGTGCCAGTTAACCTTTCCTTGAACCAAGATCCTTTGGAGTCATCCAAAAGGGAATACAACACAAATGTGTCTGGAAGCTCAACACCCATCACAGGGTCTGCAGTGACTGTGGTTAAAGCAGAGGAATTCACCCCTGTTTTTATGACCCCACAAACACACTATGCAAGAGGAGAAAATGAAGAGCACCGAGGCGTTATCTTTGAACCATACGAAGTGTCCAACATTGCTCCCCACACAAATTATCTTAAAGATGATCAACGCAGTACTCCTGACAGTACCTACAGTGACACCTTCAAAGATGGAGGAACAGAAGTAAGTTTTTCACCTCAAATTAACATCTAAGAACCCAATAAAATGTTGTAAACAAGATAAGGATATTTGAGCTTGTAAACAAGATAAGGAGATTTGAACTGTCCACAAGAGCCATTAGAAGAACGGTGGTGCTTGTTTCAACAAATTAATTTCTACTTCCTGCTGTGTTCCCATCAGTCTGTGCTCTGATTACAGGGGAGCATCATGTGGCATTTCAGAAGACAATTTTAAAGATATTTATTGAAAATTCTGAGAATAATAAATATTGATTTTTTTTTTTTTTTTTGTCTTTGGAGCTATTGTGTCAAGTAGAAGACAGTTATTATTCTGAAAGAAGATTTATTTACCATTAACAAGATCTGCCTTCAGACCTATTCATAACAGTAAGAAATAGCCACTTTGTAACAGGGAAATTCTAGATGTTCTTTTGAAAATGCAAATGAGTAGCAACAGCCTCTGCTGCTGGATATACCCAGGTAATTTATTCAGAAGCTGTTTGTTGCACTGAGCTCTATTCTGCAACACAAACAAGTGAGAAAAAATAGCAGAATTAGACTAATAGAGGGGAACAGAGAATTCAACAGGCAAGGAACAACTGCATGTACAGGAATGAGGAGAAAAAAGGCAAGAAGAACTCCTTCTAACACTTTTACAGTTATGCTGAGTCAAAGTAATTTTACAGTCAGCTTTAGTATGGTGAGTCTCCTCTGGCTGCTTTTGCCTGCTGCAGAATAATGCAAACAAACTGGGATTGTAGAAAGGTAAAGACAATTTAAAACTCTGTACCTCTGCAAATAGAGATATTAGATGGTAAAACTCCCCTAGGGTTTTTCTCCTCCTAACTCTACAAAATTGTAAATGTAACAAAAGTACAAGGCAAGCTGCATTAAGGCTGAGCTGCCCTGATTGAGTGTATGAGAAATTTACGGTGTGTTTGTGTACATGTATTATAGAAAAGTACATTGTCTCCATGAACAACACAGATCCAGGATGTCTGGAGGTGAAGTCCGTTTTCAGATATAGAGCACATGTAGGACAACTAAATGAATAAATAATGAAGAAATCTAGTGGGATCAAACCTTGGGTTAGAGACACTGCTCTGCATTATCAAATAATACTATTTTGGCTGTTTTCACTTGTTGCTGGTAAATGGCTCTTCTGGTACCATACTCATGGCTTTCCCTGGAGTCTGTAGCAGAGTGATTCCATTCCATTGGTTTGTTCTGGGACATGCTGCTGAGAGGTTCCCGAACAGACCATCTGCCCTGTGCTGAGAGCTGTCAAACACGTAAACTTGTTAAATTTGGACTTTAAAAGGAAGTTTAAATCTATATGCTGCCTTTACATCCCAAATTCTGTGTTACAGTAATTTTGTTACAATGGTAATATATTGTTACATGTTTTTAAAATGATTGCTTAATAACAGGACACAGTACTTGTCCTCTAGGATTTCTGTACAGTCTGTGGAAAAAGAATCAGTTTAAATCCATTTGCCAAAATGGGTGGAGTAGTTTTCTAAGTGCACTCATTCCTCTCTATCTTCACCTCACCTTCCCTCCTATAAGGGACACTGGACAATTAACTTTAGGTCCCTAGCCATAATTGTTAGGGGAGGGGTGTGCCACTGTTGGTGGCCTTCTAGCCCCAACTGTTGACATGCATGTGGCACAGGAGCAGGAAGAGCTTTGCCATCCTGCTGCAGCCTCACTCAGCTCTGAGCCTGTCCCTTTGTTTTTCTCCGCTGCCCAAACCCCAGGACGTGCTTTGCCCGGCCGTGCTCTGACTACTCCTCCAGCCACTGTTGTGTAGGCACAGCTGGATGGAGCAGGTGTGGGGAAACCATAAGGTAAAATGTCAAAACATACCAAAAGAAACTTTGGCCAAGTTAGTGTTTAGAAGTAGGAGGGCAGTTGTTCTCACTAGTTTTTGTAAGTGCTTGCAAAGTATTTCCTACGTACTGACAAGAATGACTGGGTTTGGATTTGCTCTAATACTTACTCAGTTTTCAAACACATTATAAATACATATTTAGAAATGGTTTCCAAACATTTATGGAGTGACTTAGTTGTGTTATACTGAAGGAGTGCTAAGCTTTTATTGATCCCTCTGGTAGTGGACAATTGCTTGCTGTGTTCTTTGGATACAATTTTAACAATTATAAACATAGTGTTCTCATCTCTTTCATTTTCTTGTTTAGCTGTGCTTAGTTTGTTAGTTCTTTGTAGTATACACAAATTCTTTGAGATTAGGTAAGTAAATTGTATGTTTTTTACAATGTCAACCTCTAACCTTCATATGAAATTTGACTAGCATATTAATATCCACTCCAGTTTTTAGGTATTTTGAGTTTTAAATGATTGATGGTTTCTTCTGAATTGTCTTTAAATAAACATGGTTACACTTTTGTTGGTATTTCCATTTTGATTTTATCAAACAGTATTTAATTGGTCTTATTTTTCAGAAGTATCGGAGTGTGTCAGTGGGGGCTGAAGAATATATTTATGAACAAACAAGGTATGGCATAAGCTTTGCAGTGTGTTGACCGGCAACATATTGAGGAACATATTGAGGAGTAGCTGCCTGTGTCCACTTCCCACCCTTCGCTTCTTCACCCTGGGGTACCTGCAGGGCTCCCTTGATGCTGCCAAGCATCAGTCTCCCCTTATTCTCTTGCTCATGTTAGCTCTTGGACCTGGCCAGTTTGTTTCTTCATCTGTTGCCTTCCCTCAGCATTGCTTTAAGCTCGTAATTCCTCTGAAGACCCACCCCCCTCGCCCATGATATGCAAGATGAAAACTGTTGAGTGGTTCCCAGGTAAAAGAGTATAGCTTTGACAGCCAGGTCGTGAAAAATCTTTACAGGATGGCAGAATACACAAGTCAAATGTCCAGGATGGTTGAAAAGCTTCAAGAAAAGTCTTCAAAAATTAAAGTTTGAAGAGAATACTGTTCTGCCTAAGCACGGAAGAATGTGTATGTAGCATGGGCAAACACTGCAGAGTCCCTTTATCTAGTAAAGACTGTAATCACTAACATTTTTAAACTGATGCTTTATTTCATACTTGTGAATTGTTCTGTTTATATCTGAGAGATTACTCTCACTTTAGAATCAGGAACATGCCTACGTAGTTTTCTTGGATTAGGCATGTGACTGCGATGGTGGTGAAGGTTCCTTACAGCTTGATATTTTTTCTGAAGAATGTTAAAACAATCATTAACTGCAGTGAGTAATTATATAGGCAGAAAATACGAAACTTTAGCAAAGTTTCTCACTTTTTTATATTAGATATTTAGCAAAGGCTGCTCACTTGCTACACTGAATATTTGTAAAATTGAATCCTGAAGCATTGTATCATTAACAATTCTCACACATTTAAGTCTTTCATTCTAAGGCCCAGGTCACATTTAGAATGAAACCTCTGAATGCACAGTAAGACAATTCCCAGGAAAGATGTATTTAGTTTACCTGGAAGTAGAAGGCTCAGAAATGAGAACTTCAGATTGAAAAAGGAAGTGGTGAATATGAAAGTAATTGGAAGCCTGCTAGAAGATCTCTTAGTGACTACACAGGGGTTTGGTTGAGACTCATGGTGAGGTTCAGAATAGTATTATAATATTTGAGTGACTGCAATAAGTTTTAAGAGTGAGAGTAATCCTCCTGCTATAGGTCATGCTTTGCTTGCCAACTGGAACAAGAAGAAAACTCTCACGTGGTACGTGGTACGCAGGGGCTCCAAAACTGGCCAAGTGCAATGTGTCTGAGATTTACATTTTTTTCACTGAACAGAAGACCAGCCCATGGCAGACTGTAGGCAGTTCTGTTAAGGCGTTGTGTGTGTCTGACTTTGATCATTCTAAGACCTTCTCAGCACACATCCTCATTAGTTCTTCTGTCTGGTGTGTGGTTTTGAGGCACATCTCTCAGGGCACTCAGTGTGCTTTGATGCATGTCATGAAGCGGTTTTGAGCACACAACCTGCAGCCCCTTGTGGTGCTAAATCAAGGCAGTGCCTCTACCTCTCATAGGTGGTCCATCTATGGGACAAGTGGTGCAGCAGGATGGATGCTGGTTCTGCAGCACTGCTTCCAGTCCACTCAGGTCCACGCTTGCCACGCTTTGGCAGTGCCTCTGTTCCCCTTGCACACAGGACAGGGGGGCTGTGCCAGCACACACCACAGCAAAAGGGGACAGTGAGGCCTTTGTGCTGCCTTCCCGCCGTGTCCAGGAGCCTTCGTGGCGGCAGCAGCTGCATTGTGTGGAAGCACCGGTGCTGCCATTGGTGGGTTGGATAGGTATAGATGAGTGTTTGCATACTACCTTAGTTTTGCTTTGATTTGTAACTTTTAAGCAACTAGAAAAATGACTGGATTTCAATTTATAAGCTAAGAAGCACTTGAAAGTTGTCTTCATTTGATTGGATGATTGCTGCTAAACTGAATAAGTGATACTAAACTGTCTGAAAGTCCTTTTGGATGGAAAGACTGGATCTGTGGGGTTTTTTCTACCTTCTCTTTGAGTGGGGATTTAAATATAATTATTACTTACATATTTTGTTGTGGATTTTTTTTCCACTGGATAGTTAAAATATCTTTTGTTTTCCCTTTATTTCTATATTGCTATGGCAGTACTATGATGATCCAGAGTATTTGGTTGAATTAGAAAGTTAAGGATACGCTGTTGTTTTGAGCCAACATATTCCTCCTTTTGGTTCTGCTCTGGCACTGCTTAAATACTTTGCTGAATTAGAACCTTTATGAAAATGCTTCCACTGTATCTCCAGCTCATGAGGACTCTTTGCATTAAGGTTCCTGTACATTTGAATTTTTTTTTTTTTTTTTGCAAGATCAACATTATTTTCATGTAAGAAAATGTGAGGAGCTGCAGGCATCATTTTTATTGGATTATTGTTCAAGCCCATTATTGGAGGTGGTGGCCGAAGAGGCTCAGTGAGAATTGTTTCCAGCTAACAGTTCACTAGTTAATGGAGACTTAACTTTTCATGGTTTGAGAAGTGCTTTGAAGTTGAAAAGTTCTTCTGTGAAGGAGGGTCTTTTTTAAAATCTAAAATTTCAACACAAGAGCTGTTTTTCCCTGATATTTTTCTAAAGGGAGGTTACTTGATTGAAGATAAAGCTAAATGTAGGCACTTCATTCACTCTGATTAATTTTGAAAAGAAAGCTTATAAAAACCTTGATTTGCTTGCTGTCTTTAAACAAATGAACTTACTGTCTCTTCTCTTTGTATTCTTTCTTTGAACTGTGCTGAAAGTAGCAGTTGGACTTTTCATTTCTGTGTCCATGTTTTGCAATATGTTTTATTCTGGTTGGGTTTTTTAAAAAAATATTTATTTATTTATCTTTCTGCAACACTGCTAAGATTAAATGTCTGTGGAGTTGATTATTTCCTGCAAATCTTACTGAATCCCCTCTTGGTAATTGACACTCTCATTGTGGGGTACACAGTCTTATAAATTCATAAAGGTTCCTTTCAGAGAAAGCACAGATCTAGCCTTTGATCCAAGAAACTTACAGTCCAGGTAGTTTTACGCTTGATTGCAGGATCTGATGAAGTTGAAAAAAGAAAATTGCAATTTTAAATTGCCATGTGACATTTTCCTGGAATTTTGTTATTAGCTTCTTATGCCTTATACAATGCAATAATTGCATAATAAAAGAGAAAAGGAGAAAGTGGATTTTGTGTGTGTTTCTCTCCTTGTCTTTTCAGCAGCACTTTTCAGTATACACTAGAAGCTACCAAATCTCTGCGTCAAAAGCAAGGGGAAGGACCCATGACCTACCTGAACAAAGGACAGTTCTACGCCATCACCCTGAGTGAGACGGGTGACAACAAATGCTTCCGGCATCCCATCAGCAAAGTCAGGGTACAGTCCCGTTTCTTTCCTAGGTGGGAATGGAGCTCTGCAGATAGATATGGTTGTAGTTGATTGGCTTTTAATTTTTTTTTTTTCTCTCTTGGGGGAAGGACAGAGCGAGCTTATTCTCATGCTCAGTGTAAAGGTGGGAGAGCACCTTATTGATGGTGGTAACAAACATTTTGCCGTCGAGTTTTTTCAGAGTTTGATCTTAGAAGTTAATGAAAGCCTCAGTTTATGATTTGGCAGAATGGTAATTACACAGATACTACACTTAACACTGGTGAGCTTATTGGCTTGATTAAAGCAAAGAAGTCCACGATCTGCTACAGCGATGTGTAGTCCATCTTAACTCACTGGTGTACTTCAGCAGCTGCTTTCCAGTGCATTTCAGAGAAAACGTGAAGAGTTGAATCCATTCTTTGTGGCATTCATTTGAAATCATTTTCATTGTATAAGTGTGAGCTTTCACTTGACATTCACCCAGAGGTGTAACAAAATGAATGATTTGCATCTTAGATTCCATGCGTAGAACTGTAGTTTGTGTATTCAGCAACATCTACCTGGTGAATGGGCCTCCTGATTTCCTTGGTAATGTTTGTGAGTTAACAAATCCTAACCCAGTAACCTTGGAATGAACAATGAGCCTTGTAAATTTTGCCCTGAAGCTGGCAGGGCTGCATACGTATGAGGCTGCAAAAATATTTCCGTCCAAATACATGAAGCAGTCTAAAAATATTGTGACTTTAGTCAAAGGAACCAATGAAAGTCAATGTGAGCAGTGAAGCAGACAACAACCTATATGTTTCTGTCATACATGAAGTTTAGAGAGACTCTTTCTAAACAGAGACAATGATTTAGAAACCTCAATTAGCAGTTTAGCAGTTAAGCAGTTAAGTTTTAGCCTGGTTTCCTTAGGACATGAGGCTGCTGACTGAATCTGATGTAAGACTTTTCTGCTGCTGTACAATCTCTTTCCCTACCACCCATTCCTCCCCATTTTGTGGCTCCAGCTCTAGCACTTGTAGAGCTGAAACAGGAGTCAGGAGGTTGCTGGTCCGACAGAAAACCAGTTCACTGGTTCAGTGCACTGCCACATGAGTTTTGAAGCTGTGGCAGCAGAAGGGTGGAAATTATAAGGGAGAGGTGAAACTACATCCTTCTGGAGAATGTAGATGACAGAAGATTGTAAAACCATGTGAAACTTTCACAATCGTATTCTGTTTGCCAGGGCCCTACTCAAGTGACTGTTGAATTTATTGCCAATTGCATCCAAATCTAACAGAGGGGCAAGAGGTTTTGAAGGTATTAAAGCTCTACAAGTTCCCTTAAGTGGTTCATAAAAATATTAGTGCTGTCCTTGGTGGAAAAGCTAGTCTGCATGGCCAGTTCTGGTTAGTGCGTCGGCTGGCCAGCCACACACACCTGATGTCCTCCCAGTATGTACAGGCGTAACCCAGGACTCCTCCACGGTGTGGACTGCCTTGTGCCCATGGAGAGGCTAGATAGACGTGGAATATGTGATGGTGTTCAGCTTTTATAGGTGGAATGCAGAAGGTCACAGAGTACATGAAGGGTTATGGTGGCGGCTGTGGAGGGGGGAGGATGCAGATGGTGAATCAATTGTGATCCACCTTCTTGGCTTAGAAAGCCAAGATAGTGATTTTTCTGTGCTTAGTGTCTCAGGGTGAAAGTAAAACAGGATATTTAAAAGTGAAGTTTTTGTTCTCTGTGATTTATTTTCACTTTATTTTATTGATATCATTCTCTCATTGTTTTGTGTTGTTCTGCTGCCTACAGCAGGGCTTTTTCAAAAAGCCTATATTGCTTGTGTAAAATTTTGCATAAAAATTCAGTCTGTTTCCTTTGAATCACGATTTAACAAAGCGAATTCAGAACGTGAATTGAAAACCTCAGCAAAATTCAGTAAACAGTTACACTGAATTTGTCATTAAACACGTATATGCAAGACTCCTGCTCTCTAAAAGGGTATTTGGACTGCATATACTAAATTGAAAATGTCTTGCCTTTTGCCACTGACTTTTTGAAACTAAGAATATGATTAAGTTTGATTTGGACCATGAAGGACATAATCCTGGGCCTTGCATTATTTTACAATTACATTTCTTCTGTCCTGAGTCTTTAAGTACTTTGTAGTATTGGACTGATTAAAACCCAGTCTCCTACAACCAAAGTACTGGGAGAGGGTGGTGGCTGGATCAGAATTAGAGGCATATGGAGATTTTAATTTTTATGTTGCTGACTATTAATTATTTTAACTGATGTGATTCTGGTGTTGTTTTTCATAGAGTGTGGTCATGGTTGTTTTCAGCGAGGATAAAAACAGAGATGAACAGCTGAAATATTGGAAGTACTGGCACTCCCGGCAGCACACAGCTAAACAGAGAGTCCTTGACATTGGTGAGTGTAAGAAGATCTCCAGATGTTTCAGGGAAGATGTCAGATATTGAAAGCTTTGGTTCCTTGCACAGGAATATGGTGGAATATACTGGCAATGGCTTCATGGCTTCTACCACAGTTTTTAGCAGTGGCTCATTCCTGCTAGGACTATGGGGTCTATGGAGCTGGATAGGGACCATGCAGAAGGAATGGTTCTCAGTATTTACACAGAAGAGTTGCCCCTTGCATGTGTATTTAGTGGTGTACCGCCTTCTGCAGCTGGGAAATCAAGGTCTGTACCGCCTCAGGTGTGGCAGTGTCTATTCCCTTTGTTTTTTCAAAGGGTGATCCAGTCTTTGATCCAGCAACAGTTATATTAGCTAATTGATGTGGAATTGCAGCCTGAGAGTGCAGATGTCATCACTGTGGTGACTGCAAAGGAGTGCAGGACTCCTACACCCCTAGAGTTTGGGTCTTGTCAGTGTCAACAGTGAGGGAGAAGCAAGCTCTGGTGTGCAATCCTGAAAGACCTGTTTACTGTTCATCCCATCTCAAGTATTTACAAGCCCATTTCAGCCCCAGCTGTCCTATCTGCGTGCTCGGGAGATGTTAGCAGAGGAAGAACACGTACTTGCTGCCAAGGAGCCTGAAGTTGAAGTCAGTGACAGTGTCTAGACATCAAGTACTTCTCCCCTCCCACATGCAGTTTACACATGCAGCCATCTGCACGGATTCCAGTCAAAGGAGTCGGCAAGACCAAAGCAGACAAAGTCTATCTTGTTCTGACCGCCTGAGGGAAGCAAACCATTGAATGGCAGGAATGAGAGGGGGCAGAGAGGGGGGCTAAACCAAAGCAGGGTTACTTGTAGAGAACATTTGGAGGTTTCAGGGGGCGATTGAACTGGGTGATCAGGAAATCTGTCCCCAAGTCATCCTCATCACTGGGGGGCCTGTAGATTTTCAAATGCTGCAGTTTCCACTGAGGCCTGGTGTTATTTAAGGTCAAGTGTATTTTGTCCAAGCAGTTCTTCCAGAATCTCCTCTCTACCTCTTTTCATTATTGTGGCTGAACTGTTTCATTAACTTCTTTCTTTCCCCTCTTCCCCTCATTTTCTCTTCTTGCCCATTGGGGTACCTAAAGCAGTAAAACTGCCACTGCAGACCAAATGACTTTTATCATGACACATTAAAAGAAGAAATAGGCCACGTCACAGCTCTTTCTGAAGTCTGCCTTTTTTTTTGTGCTAGTCCCTACAAGCTTGTGGTGGTAATGCTGATGCCTTTGAAAAGTATGTGCTGAGCAGCTCGCTTCACTGTAGTTCCAACACTCTCTGACTCCACTGCATTTGTGATGCCCCTGGCATATTTCAGTTGCCTTACCCCAACAAGTTAACTTATGATACAGTCTCTAAAATAGTGCTGTGCATGAGCTGTGTGTTTCCCTATGTTAAAGTGAATGTCTTTTAATTTTAAGTTTGAGGTGAAATAGCTCTGCACTGACTTTTGAGGCACTCTAGTGCATATTCTTTATTTGCACTGCAAACATGAGCAAAGCACAGTGTAGTAAGACTTACTGATACAGCCCTTCTTGTCAGATATAAGAGCTGTAACATGGTTCACCTCAGTTTTCAGAAAAAAAAAAAGACCTAAATGTTGCTCAGTAGTGTTTTCTTGAGAACAACTGAAATATAGCCATAAGTCTTACAAGTATGGCATTTCAGAAGTACATTTCATTTATTTTGGCACTTGCATTATGGCTAACTGGTTTATTAGTCCAGAATGACTCCCAATTATTTTTCCCATACAAGTATCAAGCTGCTTTTAGCAAAATCTTCTAGTTTTATTATCAAATTATCTAACTGAGCAACTTAATCCAAATTTGAAGTTTGCCCTGCTTGAACCAGATAACCGCCAGGGGTCCCTTTCATGCAAAATTATATTGATTGGCTCTATGAAGATTTCCCTTTATATTAAAAATTCAGAAGGAGTTCTCTAATACTGGTTTAATGTCCAGGCCCTGCATAGTTAACAAAGAAAAGTGTCCATAACTCTGCTTCACCAGTTCATAGATGTTGCTCTTATTTTAATTTGATGTTTGTAGCATGTTTAATATCTGTAAATGCTTTTTAATTGTTTATGATTGCACTTTTAATCTAGAGCATGATGTAGTCCTTAGCAGGCAGAGGATCAAATTAATTTGGGATGCTCTAGTTCTGGGTTCCAGCTGTTCGGATCTCAGGTGGGCAGTGGGACTATGCTTGTGCTGCTTTCCATGGTGGCAGGGATCTGTCTGGCTGCTTTCTGGCCTGCAGTTATATTCTGGACATCAGAGGAAATAGTGGCTTGCTGCTTCACTCCAGACACACAGGGGTCACTGCTTTAATTTGTTTTGTGTACTGGCTGGTGCACCTCCTGGGAGGAAGGATGCTTCAATGGATTAGGTGCCGTCAGGTCTGAAGATGCATTGATATTAATAAGATAAGCATGTACTTACATGTATTCAAGTCCTTAGTGCTTGAGGAATAAACCTGAGGCTCTGAGAGTTATTAAGCAAGAAGGTAAGGTATTTTCCAAAATTTAGGCTATATACTGTAATGTTTTTTTCTGAAGAAGGAGTAAGGTACATGTTTACTTTTTTTTAGGAGGAATAAGGGGGCAGGGGGAAAACAGCTGTATTTTTACAGTGCTATGACATTGGATCACTAGCTTTTTCTTTTAAAATAATGTCAAATAAAGAATACAATACTTTATTGCAGTGGATATTGATTATTTAGAATAACTACAATAATTTGACGTACTGGAAGATGTTCAAATATGAAGAGTGGGTATGGAAGCTTTGTGCTCCAAAGAAACTTGCCCTTGGTTGTTTTGTTTTTTCAGGATAGTTTGTATTATTTATGTGGACAATACAAAAGTATGCAATGACATGTAATGCATGATTAATGTTTAACATTAAAAATTTGCCGTTGTTTAATATGCAATTTATGTAACAAAACAGGAAATAAATCCAGTGCAGCTATTTTTTGCATATTGAACAACCCTGATTTTCTCTTTCTGGTAACTCACAGCAGGAGAAAAGGAAAAGTTGTAGTCACTCTAACAGCTTTCAGATATTCTGAGGTGTAAATGCTTTCTTAATCAACTGGGGATCCTTCTTTAATTGCCTGTAAATTGAGGGGAATAGGATGCACTTCTGCTTTTTAACAGTGTCACATAGGCACTCCATGAGATTTGTGTATAACAATTAAAGGAGAGGCATGTGTTGAGAGAAGGGAAGGGTTGGTGGGATGTGAGGTTCTGACAGCCTTTTAAGACAAAAAAAACATGTGTCTTTACGAGACATCTTGTTCGTGTCTTTCCAAAGTGCACCTACACAGCACGCCCATATGCAGCAGTCAGTTGCACGAGGCACTTTCTGGTGAATCATAAATTTAAGAGGTGGGTGGATGTGTGCCCATGCATTTTAAACTACTTATGTGTCTTCTAATTCCTCTCATTTGCATCCCCACACTGAATTTAGATAGTGAAGCCAATGACTTCAGTTAGAAAGGAGATCTGAGTTCAAGGTGAGAATGAAAAGCCTGCCTGCCCTCTCAAACACTTTGTTAATTTGCTACATCACCAAATATCTCATGCTGCTCCTACAGTATGAACAGTGATTTTTTTTTTTTTTTTTTTACTGTATCCAAAATCATTCATGTGTCCCAGGGACACAATTTTATTTGCCCAGTGAGATGCTAGCATTCTTGTGTTTCAAATCAGAGAAAAGTATACTGATTGCCTGTCCCAAACCTGAACTAATTCTTCTTGCAGAAATGGTTTTTGTTATAAATGGTTTCAAAGCAGTTATTACCTAGAAATTATTTTTTAGAGACTGACAGTTTAGGCAAAAGGAATGAATATTGAAGCCATTTGTGTGTTTCACAGAATACAAAAATTACACTTTCTATAACTGATTACAAAACACACTTCTGAAGCACAGATTTGGGCAAACTTTAGATCAGGTGTGTAATCTCAGCCCTCTGGCACTGAGTCCAATTACAACCCTCGAGGGAATCTTAGGAAATGTTTATCCCAGAGAGAGTTATTCCATTAGTGTGAACTATCTGGAAGTTCCTTTAATCAAGCAGATATTACCTGGTATCTCTCTTAATCTGTCATTGAAAAGAAAATGTGTTAAACTGCCCAGCAAAGTGAGAGAAGAGCAGTGCTTGTTCCTTTATATTATAAAGAAGACTTGGGAGTTGTCTGTTTTACACAGTTTACCACCCTTACTGGTTTTGTGGGAGGTTTAGTCAGCTTTGAAATCTTCCTCCCTTTTGCTTTTCATTCCTTCCAAAATGCTGGTTTATTGATGATAATTACAGCTTGTGGGGAAGAAGTGAGAAGAAGGTGAAGATTTTGTAGTCAGACAAACTAAAAATGTTTTTTGTTTGTTTATTTGCTGTTTTAGTAGTGAACACACTTTGGAAAAAGGATCTTTGTGGTTTTGTGTTGGTTTGGATTTTTGTAGGTTTTTTATTTTGTTTTTAATAATATATAAATATTAATCCAGCTTCCAATGCAGTAATTCCTGGGAAAGTTGAAAGGCACACTGATGATTTCCTCCAGTCATAGCTCTTAGACTTTTAGAAAGCTTCTTTCTTCTTTAGGATTTACCATGTTTTTTTTTAATACCAAGGTTGGAACAGTCCCTTTAAATGCTTCAGTAATTTTCAGTTAATTTTCCAGTTTTGGCCATTCCTTGGCCAAGCTAATGAAGGCACCGACTCATTGCCAGTAGAGTCACACTTACTCCTTTTTGAGAGCCAACAATATTTTGCAAGAACGTTAGCTAGTGATATACTATGCATAAGACTCAGGTTGCATGATATTACCTCTTTGCAATTAAGATTATTCATAATTAATCATAAACAATACAAGAGGTAGTTTTCATGCACTAGACAACCCAGCTTAAGAATTGTAAAACAGAAAGTTCAAATTTTTTCATGACTCTTGTTTTTTTTTCTTACAGCTGATTACAAGGAGAGTTTTAATACCATTGGGAATATTGAAGAAATTGCATTCAATGCTGTGTCCTTTACTTGGGATGTCAATGAGGAGGCAAAGGTGAGGAAAACCCATGCAGATGGCATCTCTTTATAAGTACCATCCGTTGTTAGGTGCTGTCCCACTTCTCTCCTTTCTGACAAATAAGAGGGCTTGTTGGTAGGTGCCCAGCCTGAGAAACAGTAAAAGATTTTTTCCTATTTGCAAAGGCATGTGTAAGACACAAGCTGAGTGTTTTCTTTCTCTAAATTATCAACTTCCTTTCTACACTATAAGTATTTCCAATAATCAATATTCTCTAAGTTAGACTATGCCTTCCCTTGTGTTGGTGTTATTATTTTTTATATTGCTACACAGACTGTCTTTGCAATTGGGAATGAAAGTATTTTTGAGGACTGAGGATTTTTTTTTGTTTGGCTTTTTTTTGTTGTTTTTTTTAAATCGTGAGGTACCCTCAGGCATGGGGTTTTTCATTCAGGAATGTGACTGTTAAGTGGATATCATAAACCAGGACATCAGAACAGCTTAACTAGTTTCTTACAGATAAGGTTGTACAAAGGCTGTCAGAATGTTTCAGCTTCATGGACTGGTGTGGGAGAAATGAAAAACTGTCGGTAATTAAAAGAAGAAGTTGGCCCCCGGAAAGCAAACAACAAGGGAAATAGGCTGTGTAAAATGAGTGGGGGTAATGCAGTACTCTTGGGGATGTAGAGTTAATAAACAGCAAACACTGAGCTGGCAAACTCCTGATACTGTTTTCATGTTGAATACAAAATCTCCAATGCTCAAGTAAAGCTATGAATCTTTCAAATACAAAAACATCTTCGTGCACAATTGCCCACTGTATTTCTAGCAGCATTAGAGAGATTGCATCCTCAGAGTGAGTCCTCTGAGAACTTGTATGGAAACTGAGTGGTAGCATTAACACTCGATGTCCTGACTCCCTGACTGAAGGTGCTGCCTGTTTATAGTAACAGGGATTTTCATCTCTGATGCACATCTTAAAAGAAAAGACAATAGTTCTGAAAATCACCCAGCTCTTTCAAAAGCAGGCTTTGATAAAGAGAGTTGTACTTGGCCCAGTTGCTAATGGTGCTGTATTTACTCATGTAGTGATTACATTTCCACCACCCCAGATATTTCCCTATTATGTGTTTCCATTTCAAAATACAGCTGTAGGTTGTCCTCTGCCGTCACAACAGGCAATGGTTGTGTGATCACTGTGCAAGGAAATACCGATTTGGGATCTCCAACACCAGCAGTCTTTCTCAAGGACCTTTACAGAAGCACTACTAGGGCTGGCACTTCCCTAAGACATTTGCATTTGCAGCTTCAAGTCAGACTTAGCAAGACACCCATGTTGATCTAGGAACAAGGAAGTCACATCCACTAATGTCAGGTATTAACCTCGGACATTTTGTTCTGATCTTACACCATTCACCTGGCTCTTGCCTTGGATGCCAGAACATTAAGAACACAACTTTTGCAATGATCACTGAAAAAAACAAAACAAAACAAACAAACAACCCCCCCAAAACCACCCAACAAGCTAAGATTTTAAAATAAAGACTCCTACTGGATTAAAAAAGTGTTAGGAGTGGCATTGCAGCTGCTTGTATTTCTGCAGGAAATAGTTATTAAAATGAAAATTTGCTTATGAATATTTATTTTGGGGGTATTATATATCTGATCTTTTAGGAGCTTGAACTGTAAATATATTGATAAAAGAGGATTAATATCATGCTTTAGTGTTTGGCTATCAAGCATAAATCAGATTGTTTGTGGAAGCTTATCACCTCGTCTGCACTAAAGTGTTTCCCTCCCCACACATGTATGTGTACATGTTTGCTCCTGTTGGAAAGTATAATACAATAACTGGTTGCACTGGGTCTGGGGATTCCCATAGGATGCCCCTGCGGTGTTGGAAAGCTGTGGGTTCTGAGGCACGTCACCGAAGGCTGTTTTTTCTCCAGCAATTACCTCATCCATGGGAAATGAAGAATTCCAAGGCATAATTACAGACTCCCTTTTCCTAAGCTTTTTGAATGATGATCTTTCAACTGGCTCCATTGTTTCTGTTCAGTATTGTTTTTCATTTTCACCACAATTTCAAGATTAAAACTTAACCCCCTCAGAGGAACAAAAGCCTTTTTTTTCGAAGTCACACAACAGTTCTTTCCAAGGCCTCTGAGATGGGATGTAATGAAGCACCCTACTGGCCTTGGAAGAAGCAAAGAAAACAATCTTCTTGTTGGAAGTGCACTGGGAAGTGATGTGGAAAATCAAACAGAAGCAGTAGAAATCACCTAACCAAATATACCTACCTGTCTGGGGAAACTAAATCCCACATTTAGGAGACCTACCTTGAGCATCAGATTTCTCGCTGTTTTACTCCACCTGGATGGCAGCTAATTTAAAGCCAAAATTTTCCTCATTTGAAGTCAGACCTTTCCTCACACACAGGCAGAGCAGGCCTTCCTCTCACAGCCCTTCAGGGTGAGGGTGTAGGAGAATGGGCGTGGCAGCCAGAATCTGCCAGCTACCGGTAAACCTGCCTAAGGGTTGGGAAGGCAGCGTCTCATGTGGGTCGTAGTGGAACAGACAGGAATCCAGAGGGTACAGGCAGAGGCCTCCCTCTGTTGTCCCAGTAATGTCAGTGGAACTGGGCTGTTGGCTCCAGTTCACCATGCTTTGTGCATCATCTTCCAACTGCTGCTTGGCAGAGCAAGTCAATGGAAAGGGAATCCTGTACGGTGCACGTCAGGATGTGGAATAATTGCGCTATTGCTTTCTGTGGGCTAAGGAAATAGCACCAAACTCAGAAACATCACTCTGCTAGTGTTTCCTCTGCCGTGCCTGGTTGACAGCAGCAGTCCTCTTGCCTTCAGGCAGAGCAGAGTCAGCCCTGGCACATCCTTACCGTTTTCTAGAGCAACATCCTTTTCTGCTGGGGCTGTTATCTAGAGGTCACTGTGGGGCTTGTGGCACACAGCAGGATTCAGGGAAATGAGGGGAAAGCTCTAGAGCCATGTCAAACTCAGTGCTTTCTTAAGACAAAAATGTGCTGTATGGGTCCAGGGGTAGGAAGAGAAGAACAGTTCTGTACAATCCATCTTTGTTTCCCTCCCATATTTAATTCTATTGTAAATATGTAACATTTATGGGTAAGGTGATTCGTTGTCTCCCTTTGGTTGAACCCAAATGCTATGTTTGGTATTTTTAAAGGAGTTCTTTAAAAAAAGATTAGGAAACAAACAACAATTAACAAGAACTGGCTGACTTTTTAACTGTCTTTTAAAAGTGCCTTTATAATTTGCTAGAAACTACGTAGTTGCCTTGCTGTTGCCCTGTAGAAGATTTTGCTGTAGCATCTGGCCAGTTCACAAAGTTTCAGTGGAGGCTCTTGAACAGAGCTCAGCTTCATTTCTGATAGACTTTCACCTCTGTTTGCAGTGTTAGCGCTGACAGAAGTTAGTTTTCAAGAAAAGTGATTAAAGAGACATAATTCTCTTGGTTAAAGGATGATATATTTGTCATAAACCATACTAGCTCCTTGAGATATGTCTTCTCTCTGATAGGTACTTGGCTCATTTAAGTTGGCTATGATGGTGTTACTTCTGAAACAATTAATTGAAAGTACTTTTTAGCCTTAAAATCAAATATACAACTGCAACGAACAGTTGCTAACAAAAAAAGTCACCCTGAAGAGACAGTTTGCATTGATATCAAGAGATTATAGATTTCTGCTAAGCACTGCAACTTGGACATGCAATAAACAGACATGTTTGTGGCTGTGTTATTCAGGCAGGTGCTGGCAGATGAGTGAGATGATTTTAGTGAGTGCAGGAGTTGTGTGCTGAGCAATTGTTGTGTATACTTGCGTGCAATCACCATCCTGCTATATTTAACCGAAATGTAGATCTTCAATCCAAAGTATGCTGAAGCCTCTGGGAACCTTTCCAGTTATTTAATGAGTTTTGGCATAGCTCATACAGTAATAAGCTGTTTTCAAAGAGTGAGTGATTTGCAGGATTAGGTTCTTGGATATTGTAGGCCAAAGTGAGCTCCAGTTCCAGTGGGTACAATGGTAAAATCAAGCTTATAGAGCAGCACTATCTCTAGCAGTAATTTGTATTGTGACAATGCATGTTTCTTAAACATTTTTAGTGATACTTAGGACAGGCTTTGACTAGTATAAGATTTTTTTTTTCTTAATTGTGAATTTCCTTCTCAAGTTGCATCAAATTTAATTTAATTAGGAAGGAAATTAATGTCTACTCTAAAAATCTAAAGGTTGAAGGAAAAGATGCTTCATTTTGGGGAGTTAAGAGCAGAAATTATATAGGATTAGACTCAGCAGCTACTTTAATAAACCATGTCTGTGTGTGCAAGTGTGCATATATATATGAGTGTATATATAGATGCAAGACATGCACACACACGTGTATATATTAGAGAAGAGTTAACCTGTGGCACCACATAATGTTGAAATTCAGTGTATACAAATGGCTTGGTAAGTATGCATCTGGGATTCAAAGCAAATGGCATTTTTATGTAGTTGCCAGGGTGTGGCGTGGGTTGAGGAAGCTTCAAAAGAGTAGTGTAAACATTTGCTGGAGACATTTGTATTGAAATAAAACAAAGGTCTTACCTTTGTGTGGGATTTATAAGGTAACGGCTGGTAGGAGAAACTATAAACCCACACTTTCTGTGTATACCAGGAATGATGGGATTGATGTTAGTCATTTGAGAGAGACCAGTCATTTAACTCTTTGTTGTCTGAAGGGAGAAACCTTTTAAAGCAGGCTTTTAAGAGACCCCACCTGGGTTCTGTGTGTTGCCAGTATTTGATAGAGAAATTGCTTTAAGTTTCTTATTTTGTGCTGTAATGCACTCTTCCCTCCTTTCTGCCCTTGGCAATTTCTGAGACAATGGGAGGCAGAAATGTAAATAGTAATAAAAGGCTTATATTAGAAGTTTCGTAACTGTAGACCTTTAGTGTATAAGCTAAGAGACCGCAGCAGGAGTCATGTTGGCTGAATTAAATGATAAAAAGGGAAATGCACTTCTGAGCCTTGCTTTCTCCTAAGGCAGCTTACTGTGTTTGTGTCTTGTATGTCCCTAATTATGCTGCAGTATTTAACAAACAGCAATTCTCATAATAGCAGCTACACTGTGGAGGAGTGTTGTCCCCAGAAGACAGTGCTTTTTCAAGACATGCTCTATAACAAACGGAGTTGTCGTTACATTAGGCCACTTGTGAAACTTTCTCAGCACCAAATGTTTCCCCAAATTAGTATTTAATTGCTAATGGCACGCCTGGGCTGGAGACTAGATGGGTGGAACTCTGTCATTAATTGCTCTAATCTAAGATATGCTGACATTAAAGAAAACCAGACATCACTATAATGACAATTGTACAATGTGTTCCAGATAGCAAAACATTGCTAAAATCCAGTTTGCACAAGAAAAAAAAAAAAAAGGTTGTATCTGAATTTGGGTGTAATCATAGTCACTTTTATTAATATCGTTCTAAGACAAGTGTAGACAGGGCTTGGGAGGGAAACAGTAATTTCTCTTCCTGCCACTGTAATTTCTATTTAACTCTACATTTTCTAACCACATTAATTCTACAGTGCAAAAGACCACAGCAAAAGAGACAAATCTGGGTATCTTCTAAGAAAAGTAGAGCAGCATTCCTTTTTGTGACTGCCCATGGAACAGTTTTGCCCCTTGTCTCGTCAGAGTGGGAGTACATGCATTAGGGACGGGCTGGGAAGAGAGGGAAGTGAGTGTTGCATAGGGCAAAGCAGACTGTGCTTGGACAAATGGCTGAAATCAGTGCTGCTCAGAGCTGGTCACTGCTTTGGGGAGGTGATTTTTGGGCAGAGCAGGAGAGAGAGAAGGGGATTTTTGTCCCCTTCATAGAGTCCAAGTGTTTCTCTAGGTCCCCTTCACCATAGCAGTATGCTGCACTGGTGCAAATCTTAAATCATGCAAACAGAAAAAAAGACCCTAAAATAAGTAACAGAACCTATGTCCTCTTCCCTTTCCCTCTATACACCCACATGTTTTCCAAATCCAGAATCAGTGTGGTGCTTTACAGGAAAGCTAATAGAACATTGCATGGAGACATAAAATTTCCCCAGTAGGAATGATCTGTGTTAATTCGAATCCATCTGTCTATCTGTGAGGTGCTAATGATACGACAGAAAGTGTAGCACACTTTATGTGCATGAATGTACAATCATTGCTCCTCAGAGAGATCCTGATGTATTACAGTGTCAGGACAAGTTACTGAGTGTTACAGCATCTATCTGCTATTCATGCTGAATAATCTGTTACTGCTGTATGGGGACTCTTGAAACCATAAACCTTGTCTTCTCCAGCCGCTCCTACTCTGCTCTGTGATTGTGGAGGCAGTGAAAGAGATGACACAGTGTATGTAGTTGATTAAGGTGGGATGAGATCTTTTTTTGCTTCTCAGCTGAGTGTGCAGCAAGCGTGGGAGATGTACAAACTGCTAGGTAGATGCAAAGCCTGCACGTCTTCTCAAGTTTGAACATACATTTAGGAAAATCCCTGTGCAGAACTATGGGCTAAAATATAGGGAGACCAGATTCTGCTTTATGCTAGACTTCATTCCACTGCTGTGTGTTCACACACACTTTAAACCATTGCCCTGGCACAATAAACGATTCCGAAGGCAAATGAAAATTCAGGCTGTCATATTTCAAAGGTGTATTCACTGTGTCTATACTTATCTTTGGAGCTGGAGATCAGCTTGTAATTTGAAACAGAAATAACGCTATCAGCTTCAAAATCAGAGTTTCACCTAGGGCCTTTCCCTGCCTCCCTCTTCTCTCCACAGTTAAAGTTCAACTATTTCATTTGTAAATGCAGCTCTGTGATACAATCAGAAGCAGAAAGGAGGGACCATTAGCTCAGTCAGGCAAACAAGCTGCTCTGGCTCCATCATAAAGACCCTGACTGTAAAGTTAACTTCTGCCAGGAGGGTAAAGTATCCCTCACCAGCCCTGCTGGAGCCCTTCTTTATTCTCAGCTGTCTTTCTTAGGGATGTTGCATTCTGGTTACTCACACTGTTGGTTTATTTTCCCTGTTTGGGGTGGAGGGGGGATGTCCTTTATGCTCTTCCTTCAGGAATCCTCCCAGACCCCAGGGGCTGCTGCCTTCTCCTCTCTGCCTGGTGAGGTGTGCATCAGGCTGAGAGATCAGTTTCAGATCTCTTCTTTCCTGAGTGTCTTCATTTTTCTGGAGCACGTTTTACATCCTCCTGGTTCTGGAGATATGCACTGCCAGTTTTCTTAGTCCTTTTCCTTGGTTGACACTTTTGGGGTTTTGCTTGATGTTTTGTTGTTGCTTTTTAAACTGAGGGCAAATGAAAAGTACAATCAGGTTAATACACATTTGCCCCAAATTGTTATGCAATGCACATATTCCTCACTGGGCTGAAAATTAGATTTTTAAATTAGTTAAATTAGTTCCATCCCTTGAGTTTTATGCACGCCATCTTACTGAAAGCTATCAGTGGTATTTCAGTTCATAGTGCTTGCTTTACATCAGAATAGTCCTTGGGAGACTTTGGTGGTGGGAGACCCTTCTCTCAGGTCCTGTACAGATGAAACAGACCTTGTCCCATGGTGCCAGTTGAGTTAAAGAGAGGGAGATGATTAATAGCTATCAAGTTGTAAGTTTTTTTTGTAGAAGGAGGGCAAGAGATGGATTTCTGAAGCACAGGCAAGCAGGAGACTTGCTGGCTGTGTTGGTTAAAGCATAATGCCAAGGCTGGGAGTTCCATCCCTGGATGGGCCATTCACTTTATGAGCTGGACCTGATGATGCTTCTGAGTTCCTTCCAGCTCAGAGGATTCTGTGATTCTCTGAATGCAATGCCAAGTTTTGTGGATGCTGTGTAACAAAGAACTTCTGAGAAGAGAGGTAGGGAGTAATTTTATGAATATTTGAAAAATTCCTTCCCAGTTTGAAAGACAGGGTGAGATGCATCTTTAAAACTGAGGAAAGACAGTGAAGGGCCCTTAAAGTGAAACACGGGACTATCTATTAACGAGATGGAGAAAGCAGTAGTGTTGATAAAAGTGTGAAGAAAAATTTTAAAATAAAAAAGAGAGTAGAGTTTATTTTTATCTCACTGAATTTGAATGTCAGATGAACAAGCCATACCTAAGGCAGCTGGAAAGGATGAACTAAAATGATCTGTATTAACAAATAGCACAAATATACAGAGCAGGTTTGTAGAGTGGAACAAGTAAGGGCTAAAGACCTGACATCCACGTGAGGCACTTTTAGGAGGTTTTATCTCAGGTTATCTTTAGTCAGTTCCCATGAGCTAAGCAACTGTGAGCAGCTGGAGTGCTCCTATGACATATCTTTCTGGTCTGGCTCTTCCAAAAAGAATCCAGTCCATGTATTCTGAGCTCTGGTGTGAAGCAAAGCATGGTAAGTTGGGACAACCAAATTATTCACCTCAAATGTGAGCTTCTGATCCAAACTGAAGTACCAATATATGGCTTTCAAGTTTATCCTTTCCAGCATGGGAGTGTCTTTGCTGGACAGAAGTGGAGGAAGGATAAATGTGTGAATTGCCAGAGCGTGAATCATAGCTGAATATTATTTTATTTTCCAGTTTTTTGGTCATGTATTTCTGGAAGTTTAATTGTTGTTTGCACCACATTTTAAAAAGTAATCTCTCTGGCACACAGATTTTCATCACAGTGAATTGCTTGAGCACAGACTTCTCCTCTCAAAAAGGAGTAAAAGGGCTTCCTTTGATGATTCAGATTGATACTTACAGCTACAACAACCGCAGCAATAAACCTATCCACCGAGCCTACTGCCAGATCAAGGTTTTTTGTGACAAGGTAAGTGGAAAGCACATTCCCATAGGTGAAGAAGGAATCTTGTTAGGCAGTTTGTTGTTGCTGTATTTTAGACCTAATTAAATGTTGTTTCTTTCCGTAAAGAATTGTATTTCATCCTAGCATTTTGGACCAGCTGTATCACAAATCTAACTGATTATCATGTAATTATTTTACTGCTTTGCAGGCTTTTTGGCCCTGATTCCTCAACTTGTGACTGTTTAAGGGCAGCATGTTATAGGTCATGATTCTGGAATATCAAAAAGGTAATAGTGCAAATGCAGAGATCTCTTATTTAGAAGGTCAGTGCTGATCACAGGCTGCTGGTGGCAGGCTGCTGATGTCATCCCTTCTAACTCATAGCCAGGATAGATAACACGTAAACTTCATGTCAGTTTCTCTGATATAAAAATGCACTTTTCAGGGGGGGTCTGCCAAGCTCCCATTTATGATGAAGTGGAAAACAGCAAATTCCAGTGATGCAGCTGATGGATTTCCCCCCTGCTTTGCTTATAAACAGTTATTTCAGAAGCTCTTATGTTGCTAGGATTTTCTTATCAAAAGTAAAATACAAAAATATATTAGCCATTCCCATTTTGTAATTCAGTGACTATTTTTTGTGTGCGTTCACACCCTCTTTAGTGAAATTTCGGGTTTTTTGCTGTAGATACGACTGCCCTTGTGTGGAAACTAGTAAGATGTTTCAGCATCCAGACATAGATCATACCTGAATGAACTAGACAGTGTCATGATCAGCTGTATATCACCAGGTAGAAACAGTCGCTCAGAAATGTCAGTGATGATTCTTTGAAGAGAATGTGACCACTTTTCCGTTTTGTTTAGCATCTGCCAGCAGATGACTTTCTCCATGCTGAGAAAGATCTCTCATAGGGGAGCTGATGCCTGGATTCTAGTCAAGGTTCAGGGATTCAGGAGCCTACATCTATTTAAGTGACTTGGAAATTTATCCAAATTAGTCTTGCCATCCTACAGGTGGGAATAGAAAGACAAAAAGGCCATGCCCCAGGCAAAACGTAACATTAACTTTTTAATGGAAAGGGTAAGAGTTCAACTGCTTCAGGTCTCTGTGTTGCAGCTCCTTCCCCCTTTTCAGTTCATTCCCTTGTTGCTGTCTTGACAACGAGATCTTGAGGGCTAATCAGTCAGTTGTGTTAGTGGAGGAAAATCTTTGGAAGTAATGAATGTAAATGTATTCGCTGAGGTCTTCTTGCAGCCAAAATGCTGTGCTTTTGATTGTAACTTTGAATGTCGAATATTGAGAGATTTGGAGTTACAGATGGATGTTAAAAGCTCAGTAACTATCAAAGTAACAAGTCGTTTTCATCTACCTGTTTCTGAAGAGCCGTCAGAAAAAAATTAATCATTTTAAAAAAAGGAAGGAAATTCAGAGCACAAACTCATCAAGGGTGACCTCTAGGTACAACTGGTGGAGATTTTGAATAATACATGTTCATTGCATCTATTGGCTTAATTGGAGCTTCAAATATCCAGACTAGAAGGCAGGAAGTGAATGTTGAGTCTATTAAGCAAAACTGTCTCAAAGTAGAAGGAAGGATCACAGAGGTAGTTAAAGTGTTATACGCATCAAAAAGGTATTGGAAGTGGGAACCAAAGGGCTCAAGGGTATTGATAATGGGCTATGTATCTGTTTAATATAGATGTATACACACATGTAGAACTTCTGAAGTTAATGTGGGTGTGAAAATGCCTTGAGCGAATGAAAATTATCAAGGTCAATTGGCATGACAGTTTGTGCTAATTGGCACTTGGTAAGAGATGATTTCTTGCTTCTCCCCAAACTTATGCTGCCAGATCTTGACCAACATCCCTTTGTCACAGGGCTTTTGTAAATAAATAAATGTTTGGAGAATTTCCACTTGCTGGTGGCATCGGGAGAATTCATCATGCTCAGAGGAAGGTAGCTGGTGTGGCTGGGTATCCTCTTCTTTCCAAGATGTCAAAATGAACTCCTGGCTCTGGTTAAGGTGGTGCTAAATGGTTCAGTTTCTCTTGCTAGCATGTGACTCTCCCTCCAGTGACAGGGACAAAGCCTGCTCCTTTTTGGGAAAGGCCATGAAGCTGAGACTGTTATTTATTGCCCACCTTCTTGTCATGATCAATTAAAGAGGTACTATAGGAACATTAAGAAAAACCCCAGCAAATGTATAATGATCTCTATAAATTCTGAAAGTGTGAACTGCACTTTTATGCCCCAATCTGACAGCCTCAAAGAGAAGCTGTTGAGAAAAGAACCTGATCTATTACAATCACCTGGAATAGTGGAACTGCACAGTAAATTCCTCCCACCTAAGTATGAAATGTTTTTCAATTTGGAACACGGAAGAAAAAATGTTTCTGTGCCTGAGGTGTTATTACAAATGTTTCTTTCTGCAATGGTGGTGCCTCTTTAGGACCAGTAGGTGTATTTGTATATTCCCTTAGAAAAATCACAGGTGGAAGTGTCCAGTTTTTAAGAACATTCACTGACAAATTAATGTCTTGTAGCTGCAACACAGCATAACTGTTGTGGAAAGAGTTATCTTTGAAGAAATAAAACTGCATTTAGCTAAGTGGTACATATTATATATAATTTTAGTATTTATCCTTGATTTTAACATTAGTTTACATATAAATTTGAGAGCAACACCAACTCACATCCAGCATGTCTTTTGGGATATAAATGTATGGAGATAAATGCTGCAAAGGCTGTAAATGTTACTTAACAAATCTACCTTACTCCCTCTTTGTTCTCCAATCTTTTGTCCACGTTTGTTTTTCAGTAGACAATCTTCAAAGCATTTGTTATAGTCCACATCTTCTTTTCTCAGTGCTAATTCTCTTCCCTTGCAGTCTTTTTATCATGTGCAGATCACTGATGCTGCATTATGAGATTATATAATTTTTATTCCCTAAGTAGGTTGTCAGGGAAACTTGCTACCAGGCCTATTTATATATTGCACAATGCTTTAGCCACTCTATATGAAAGAACTAGGACTTCAGAGCTACTTGATTTTCTATATCTTTGATTATCTTTACTGAAAAGAAGCAGAACTTGACCTGGCAAATACCATAACATTGATCCAAAATAAAATAAATTAATCCAGTTTTCTTTAATCTTTAAAAAAACCCCAAAACGTGTTTTTTGAAATATATGCAGTTTTTGCATCCTTATTTCTGCTGTGGAATATCATAGAGAAAAATGGACTATCATAGAGTATTGAGCAACTCTAATTGCCTATTAATCTTCAGCTTTGGAGAGATGAAGACTAGTGTCTATGTGCCTGCCCAACGAGATGTGAAATTCTTTATCCTGGAACTAGAAGCAAGTGTACACACTTGAGAGTGTGTGATGGGAGTGGTCCTTTTGAGGGCAAGGGCTTTATCAGGCTGGAGCTAGAATGCAAGACTTAAGTCTATATGAGTTGAGGAATTAGGAAGAAAATACTTTGAATCATCTGAAATTCGTAGGCTGCATTTTTTTAATAATTAGTAGCAGAAGCACTCCTTGAATTTATACAAAGCCCAGATATCAGTGAAAAAATTAAGAACTCATTTCATTATTTCACTGGTCACAGTATGGTTTGTAGTCCCCTGTAAGAGGGTTATTTCTTCTGTCCTAAAGTGATGTGCAAACTGTGGTTTATTAGGTATGTGTCAGATGGCTCAGCTATTAAAAGTATGCAGCAGAAAGGCTCTAGTATGCAAAAATCGTTTTGTGGTCTCATCCCTGTGATGGTGACGTCCATCCTGTAGGCTTGGCTGACCCCTGACATCTGGGTTGTTCCAAGCTCAGAAGGGCTGGTAGGTAGTTTTGTGGGTATTGCAGTTGCCACACTTGTGAAGAGGCTGTGGCACAGACAGTAACTGGTGGATGGAAATGACTGCCCAGCTCAGGGATTGCCTGCACCCCAGAGATCTTGGGGTGTGTTCCCTTGAATGAATGAAGAGAAAGCTTTGAAGCATCACCAACTTGATGGTTACAAAGAATATTACAGAAAATCAGGAAAACATGCATTTTTTATTATGTATAAAAGGCTGGGTCGCCCTCAGTTTCCGCTTTCCCGACAGGAGACTCGCCCTTGTTGCCGTGTATGAAATGCTTTGGGGGTTCATCCCGTTCCCTGTGAGCAGCAGAGCGGCAGCACCGAGTGGCAGGCAGGGCTGTGGCACCTGGCAGGGCAGAGCCCTTGGTGCAGCAGAGGTTTTTCAAGATGTGTTTTTTGTTGAACAGTGGCTGTGACGTGTAATTTTGCTCCTTGCTTAGGAAGAACAGGTGGCTTTAAAGATTACAAATGTACCTCTAGAAACAATTTTGATAAGTGCACAACTCTGAATCCTTTGGCTTCTGTGGTTGAGCTTGGTGAGTGACAACTGCACTGGGACCTGGTCTGGAGGCAGTGTTTCCGTTTGACACATTCATGTTTTACTAAAGGGCTATTTCTTCCTCCAGCTCTTTCAGCCCGTTGAAATCTACTGATAGATCACATCCAGGAGTACATCTTTCCTTGCACTCTTTTTAAACTTGGTTCATTGACTCATTGTGTGAATTTTGCCATCTTGAGTCGGTATTTTTTGCTTTCCTTGCTTCCCTCCCCTCCCTTTCTATTCAAGAAACTTCTAATTTTAATTTGGAATAAAATTCTGTAATCTTGCATGCCAACTGTCTGGGAGCATATGGATCTTCATTACCCTTCACAATGTGATGGGTATTATTTATAAAGTAAATTAGGAGAACTTCAAAGGAGGTGTTGCTGCTTTTTATGTCAATAACAAGTTTTATTTTTTAAACTTGTTGAGAGTATATTTACATAACAGAAGCCTGCAACTTCCCAGTAGTTTCTGGTGCCTAATAGGGCAGTGCTACATTGCTTTCCTATTTCTGGAGAGCTTCTCCCGGTTTGAAATGCGTGTATTTTTCTGTAAGAACCCTTGCAATGTTGGCAAGCTGTCAGCAGAGCCTTTTTGGACTGTCAAAGGCTCTGCGCAGCTGGCTACAGTGGAGCAATGCCCCACCCCCGACAAAGTGGGTGGAGGAGAGTTTAGGGAAGATCTCAGCACAGACATGTAAAATGATAGCAATCCTGCAGGTGTTTTATGCCATTACATACACAAAATGTTTGGCCTGAGCACTCTGTCCGTTGCAGAGACACTGGGCTTGGGATGCCCTTTGCACAAGTTGTGCTGGCTACAGACTGCACACTGCCTGCCCTGGCTCCTTCAGACCAACATGCGGATGTGTTTCCCTTGCTCTCTGCAGCCCTCGGAGCTACTGGATGTGCCAGCTGAGTCTCAGGCACAGGTGATCCGGTGTGGTATCTTCTCAACAGAGGTGTCTTCAATGAAATAACCAGTTTCTCTTTTAGCATTTCTGTGTGTCTGTTGCTGTAGTTCCAGGCATTGCAGAGTACAATGCTCACAGTGGTTCCTTTTTGGCTAATATCTGTGAGTTGTCTTTTTTGCACCAGGGAGCAGAGAGGAAAATCCGAGATGAGGAGAGAAAGCAGAACAGGAAAAAAGGCAAAGGCCAGGCATCCCAAGCCTCATGTAATAACGGTGAGTGACAGGGGCCTTTCTGGTCTGGGGCTAAGTCACGCTTAACGTACCTCCTTTCACAACCCTGTGCTTTGTGATTACCTAGCAGCTGAAGGGAAGTTGAGTGCACTCCCTCTGCAGAAAAAGAGTGATATCACCTTCTTCAAAACAATGGCTGACCTGGATTCCCAGCCAGTTCTCTTCATACCGGATGTTCACTTTGGAAACCTACAAAGAACTGGACAGGTAGGAAATAATGAGGTGAGCAGATGCCCACTTGCCACCTGGCTGCCTCTGATCTGGAGCAGGTTTTAGGGATAAAAAATCACTGTTCCTGGGGGCCGCTTGTTTCAGCTCTCGTTTTGGTAAAATGCAATTTTGGCACATCATTCATAGAAAACCTCACAAGTAAGATGTACCTTTCTGAGTTCTGGGTGCGAAGGAGTTTATACTTCTTTGACAACTGACTAGTTTGGTTTTGTTACAGTGTTGTCATTCTTTTACTTTTAAATGTAAGGTTGATTTGCGACTGAAACAATCTGGTTTTTAGTGCACTCTTTGGCTTGGTGAAATGAAGTGCCATCTTGTGGTGGCAGAGATCCCCCTCCTTGTCACAGCTGAAAACAAAGACCAAGCTCTTACACGTGTAGGAAGGTCAAGAGCAGGGTCACTGAACACTCTACCCATTTTCTGTCGGCATCACCTAGAGATCTGGAAATTCCTTGAAAAAAATATTTTCACTCTTCCAAGTAAAACTCCATCATACTAATGTTAATTCTCAGTATTGGCAGTTATCACTAATAAACATAAGGAAGTTTTTCCTGACTTCACTCTTCTACTTTATTGCCTGCTGGGAACTTGAAAACCTGAACTGGAGGGTCAGCTCTGACAACTTTTTTACTATGAACGTGTTATTTATTAACATCTCAGAGTAGAATGAGACCTTTATGCATGTGTTTATAAAGACAAATAGTTGATGAGGAAATTTAATATGCATCTACCTAAAAAATAATAAAATGAGGAAGATGAAATGAAACTGAATGTTGGAATTGTCAATTATTTTGAAGCGGTGAGAATTGTGGTTGTGCAAGGCACAAAGAGCGCAGACATTGTAATCGCAGCTGTCACTGGCTTACTCTCCAAACTGGAAAGACTCCCACTCACATAGCAGTGTTGGGTACCTTCTGTCCTCATGGCTTTCAAACCGGAATGTGGATTTGTTTCAAAACAGGAAACGGTGGAAGCATTCCTTAGTGTATATAATCCTGTAAATAATTTTCTAAACTAACTGGAAGATATCCCCATTTCCTAGCTCTCAGGCAATGTTCAGCCATGTCTTTTATTGCTGTAACTCGTAGTTACAGACCTCAGCTTTGCACACACACACCTCTGAGCTATTTTCATTGCACAGGTTCAGAATTGAAGGTTCAGAGTGAGAGGTGAGTGTGCTCTGAGTCTTGCCAGCACCAGTGCTGGAGACCTGCCTGGGGTGGCTTGCCCTGCCCTGCAGGATGGGCTGCTGTGCCCTGTGCTTCCACCCTGCGCTTGCACCGCAGCTCAGCAGCGGCAGGGCTGGTGCGCTTGTTGGTGCAGACCTGCAGTGTGAGCGTGCTGTGAGGAGTTCTGCTGACTGTTCTGTAGAATGTTGGAAACAGACTGTGATTTTATACCACCCCTGCTACTGTCGGCTGCATTTGCTGCTGTTGTAAATTCAGTCCCGGTGAGTCTGAGCTATGTGGGTTTACACAAAACTGGACTTGGGCTCCTGCCCACAGCCTGTGCGAAAAATGTTCAGCTGTACCATTAGTAATTGTATTTCCATTAGGCCTGTAGTTTAATCTTGTCCTTTATAGTTTAATTAGGTTTTCAGACGCTATTAAATACATATAAAAGCTTGTGAGTGTTGTGGCTTAAACTGTATTAGGGGTAATTTAGGTGAGTAGTGATCTGATTTAGAGTATTGTAAAATAATTGGGGAAATTATATAAACCAGGGAAGAGGGTAATGTCTCTCAAATAAACTTTGATATATTTCCACTAGATGATGTTCAAACAGCAGTTTCTCTAAGCCACATTTCTACCAGGTGACAGAACTAGAGGTGTTTGTGTTTTATAGAAGAAAAAAGGGGTTTTAAACATGACTAACTGCTAAACACTTGTTATCTTTTCTCCCTTTTGAAGTTTTTCTGTTAAGCAAGTGTCTGAGTTTTGGGAATAATTGATTTTTATTTCCATCCTTCTAGGTTTACTATAATACAGATGACGAGAGAGAAGGGTAAGATATTTATTGTTTCACAAGCTTTGCAGTTAACAGTTTGAATTGATAGAAAGTCAATAGAAAATATGAGATCAGATAAAACTGACCCCCTTTGTCCCCCTTCCCTCATGTTCTCCCATGTAAACTGTCTGCTTTTTATGTCTTTGTTTTAACACATTTCCAAGTAAAAGGGTCTCAAAGTTCAATACAGGGACAGGACAATTTATTTGACAATGAAGTGCCATCTATATAAGCATAAAGGTTCTCAAATAATTTAGAAACCAGGAAGCTTTTTATTGAAGCACTGAACTTCACTGCATTCCTGAAAGCTGTTTAGCAGTGCACGCACGTGTATGCAACAAATACAGGAACTGCAGAGAGAATGGGCCATGGGCCATGTGCCAGAAGAGAAAGGCAGAAAGAGAACAGAGAACCAGGGAAGGAGAGGGTTGGAAATGGGAGTATGCCCTATCTGACTTTGGGTGGACTGGAAGAATTGATGAAAGTCCCTCTAACAGTTAGAGGGTGCCATGAAATAAGGGTTTAATATGGGTGGCTGAACTTCAGCCCACACTGTGTGCCAGCCCCATACTTTTGTAAGTTGCTTGAATCTTCAAGTGAACACTCTCAAGTCTGAGATTCTGCAGTAACATAACTACACTCCCATAAACCTGAAAAAAGTGACCTGTGGTAGGGAGTGGCTGAGCAATTGCAGTTTACATTTTCTTGAAAACATGAGGTCCTTTTTTTTTCTTTCTGAAGCTAATATTCTTCATAAGGTTTACAATGGAATTTGAGAAACAAATGGGTTTATTGCATCAAGCAATAACCACTCCCTTCCCTCAATATTTAGACAGTTAAGGGCCTTTGGGGTTTTCAAATTAGTGTGCAACATCAGAACATATTTTCCTGTCACCTGTCCCAGCCAGTCAGTCTCTGCAATTTAAGAGGCCTCTGTAGTTCAGATAAGCATCAAAAGCTAAATCCTTGCAGTTTCTGCTTTTGGTGCTACTTGAGTAGCTAGTGGGTGTATCTGCCAGAGTACAAAGTGAGTTGTGACTGCTGCTGTTGTCTCCTCTTCTGCTGTGAGTACAGTTTTACTGTGACATGGTCCCTGTTTTGTATATTCTAGTAGCAGTGTCCTGGTCAAAAGGATGTTCCGGCCTGTGGAGGAAGAGTTTGGTCCCTCTCCTTTGAAACAAATCAAAGAAGAAGGTCTGAAAAGAGGTAACAGTCAATTCTTAGCAGTTAAAAATCATTCTTTGGGACTCAAACCCTCAAGCTGGCTTGGACAAAATGAGTTGCAGGATTCTAATACAAATATGGGTAGACGGAAGAAGAGTTCTTTGCATCTGCCAGTCTATAAGGAGAACTTTTAAAAAATGCTAGAAATTACTTAAAAAAAAAAAAAAAAAAAAAAAAGGAAAGGGCTATGCTCTCTCAAGAAGGGATCAGGACACAAGTGTATAGAAAAAAAGCTAGAAAGTTTCTTGGTTCTTGGCCAAGCTACAAAGTTCATAAAAGTTCTAGTGACAAATCTGTGATGGTCTATTTTTAACTTTTGCTCATCTTTTCTGTTCTGTCTGGGATCACAAGCAAATATGCAAGATGCATTGGGTCAAATACAGAGACCTTAACAGGCAAGCTCCTGCTGAGTGCAGACTTAGATTGGCTGGAATAAAATTTCAGAAATTTCTTACCCTATTAGAAATACAAGACATGGAGAGACATATTCCAGCAGATGTAACTGATTTGTTTAAGGGTTTGTTTCCCTTAACTGTTTTTACTGCCCAGATGGGTGTTATTACAGTTGCGTTTCATGTGCTCTACCAACTCCTGTTTTCCAGTCTGCTACAAGTGAAGGTGGAGTTGAATAACATTGAAGCAACAGCTTAGGTTGAGCTGTTAAACTTTGCAGTGAAGTTGTTTTGTCCACAAAGTCTGTTTGTGTACAGCTACTTCCAGTGCAGTGCCATCGGTTATCTCTTCCTACACTGTCACACTTAAACACCCTGGGGAATATTTGCCATTCCTTCAGTCTCGTGAGTTCTGTCATGTAAGTTTATTGACAAACTTGGGTAACTAGAACTGGCAAGTGTTTTGAGGTTCACCCGTTGGTTTGTGAGACACCAAAGCAACAAGGTACAGAAGTGAGCCAGGTCTTTCTTGGTTGTGCCATTTGTAAGACTCCTTTGAGCTTTATAGAAATGACTTCCCACAAGCCCGCATTTGCAAAGTTTCCATGTTGGACAGGGTGGTGTGCTTGAACCAGGGGAAACATAAAAGATTATAGGATGAAGACTGATATCTTCTTGAAATAAATGTGAACATATAATTCTTTTAATTGCATCTTAAATTAATAATGTGAGGTCAGCACTGACCATGGACTTGCATTTGGTTGACTCAAGACCTTGGAGAAATTCACATTATCAGGGCTCTATCAAGCAAAAGATGACAGCCATGAGGGCTACATAAAGAACTGTAATTTCCTACAATTTCACCTGGGTTTCCCAGCTGGAAGCCTAGGAAGTGGCCTGCAAGGAGGTATTTGCTTTGATTATTCTTGTCCTTTGCTGTGGTTAGTTGTTTTGATATCATCCAGGGTTTGCAAGCATTTCAAGGGTAAGATTAGAAAGAAAAGAAAAAAAAAAAAAAATCTGGTGGCAAAACTATGTAAAATTATTAAATCCAGGAGAGGCACAGAACCAGAGAAGCTGGAGGATGCTCTCTTTCCATCCCCTTCCTGTTCAGTGTTTCTATCATCTTGGACTGTGCTGGCTGGAGGCCAAGGCTTTTCCAGCGTGGCCTTTGCTCTGGTGAACTTCCTGCCATCCGGAACCGTGCATCTGGGATTGTGCTGATGGCATGCAGCTGAGCTGTAGCTACCCATTTGATAACACTGTCTTTGCCAGAGAACTCACTGGCTATTAAAATGTTTTGGGGTTTTTTTTTCCCAGCGTTGCCATATTAGAAACTTCTTTTCTCAAGATTTATTTGGTACAGCAGAATCAAGAACTCCTAGAGAGCAGGTATAGGTGGGGCACAGGTGTAATGTTTGAGAGAGAGCAGGTCTGATATGTGAAGATACACATTAAAAGATACATAAAAAGCAATGTAGTCCCAAGGTGTCTCATTAGCAGAGCAGTGCAGGTAAGCAGCAGCCAGTGAGGTGTCCAAGTCCCAAGAAGAATGGAAGTGAAAGTGTGTGGCCTCACCTCTGCCTACTGGACCTACTTGTAACACTGGTGGAAGTAAAAATATTAAGGGGCAGCCTTCAAGAGAGCAGGTCTGAAGGGGTTTGCAAACACAGTTCATATTTTCACTCAGGTAGCTACCTCTTTTTGAATTATTCTTTCATCTCCTCGACCTCTAAGGAAAGTCCAAATGCCCAACACAGAAATGTGAAATATGTTAATCTGTACCAAACGTGCATCACAGCTAGTTACTTGGCCAGACTTGGCTTTTTCCTGTTTTGAGTTCTCAGTAAGTTTTCAAATCACTTCCCCTTTCAGATTTCATAGGGAGTTTCCCATTAATTATAAATTTAGCAGCTGAGATACAGATCAGGTGTATTTCCAGTCCCGTAGTTCTCAGTTTCAAGAAAGTAATCTTTTGTGTAGCTCTTGTCTCTTAGGAAAGTCATGTTAAACTACTCTGAAACTTTTGGATTCCTGACAATCAGGGGGTTGAGAGCCATCCAAGGGAATTTGTGCCTGGGCAATAATAAAAACTCCAAATGTGAGAAAGGAAACTCAAATTACAGCTACCAGCCTGTGTCCGGTTGTGTCCCCCAGTTCTGCACCACCACACCAGCCCTTCTTTCCTTGACTAAGATCTACCATGTCTCCATTCAGAGACTACTTAACAGAGACTGTAGTCATTGCTCATAGGGTGCTAGTCACAGTACTGGTAGTGTCCAGACTCAGACCTCCTAATGCCCCAAGTCTTACTGCCTCATTATGTCCTTAGTTTCATCTTTCCTCATATATTGTTGTCATGAACAATTTTAAAAGCAGTATCTAACATTGTTCTTTTGCATTCACACATAAATCCTCAATTCAGTGGCCTGGCTTCCAAAAGTCTCACTGGTGCAACAACATCCCTTGCCTTGAGCAAAGGCTGTTTGCCTCTCTGCAATTTGGTGTGTTGGGGTTATTTCTTAAGTAACTAAAGACAAATTTATCTCCCCCCCATCTTTTGCAATTCTTTTTAACATCTAAAGAATATTAAGGACTGCAGTAAATTACAGTGCTGGCAAGAAGGTTAAGGACTAAGACCAGGGAGTAGACCAGACAAATTTGAATTTATCTTTTAATTTTCAGGCAAAAATAGCTCATTACATTGTACAAGATTTCCCCCTTGTTGCCCTCCAGATCTTGTAATTTGTACTGTTAGAGTGAGCCCATCTAGATGCTATGAATGTGCCAGTAGGATCAGAGGACATGAGTTGTGTTACATGGTCACAGTTACTCAGTGGCAATGCTGGTGCTAAGCACAGTGGAGCCTTTGCAGCCCTTTTGCCTCCCCTCTGGCTGTGCCTCCCGCTGCGGCCATCTCTCTGCTGCTCTGCCAGCATGAAGGCCTGTGGGGCTGCTTTATACACTGAGGCAGGGATCTGATCTGTTTGAAGAATAACTCAAAAAAGGGTTGTTTTTTCACTCACATCTGCTGTTTGAGAGAGTTTGTCATCCGGGAAAATTCATTGAGATGAGCCAGAGTAAGAGGGGCGTAAGGGCAGGGATGAGACAGGAGCTTCCTGAGGCATCACTGTCACCACAAGTCTTTTGTGGAAAAGTACTCTACTGAATCAAAGCCAGGAGTTTCACACCTGTCAGAGTAAAGAAAAACCTAATAACCCCCCATTGCTTATTAACCCTGCCTCTCTGTGTGTATGATGTTGCCTGGCACACCAAGCACAGCAGAGATGTAAAGCTCAGCACCAGGATTGTGTTATGTACCCAAGTTTAACCTTGGACCAAGTGATTTTTTCTTCTCCTTTCAGATATAATTGTAATTGTTAAGGCTGGCAGAGCTCCAGATGTTTGTAAAGCCAGGAGTGACAGGACAACCCTCTAGTCACAAGGAAAAAGTTTACTAATGAATATAAGTGTTACTACTGGTAAAATTAGCCCATTGAGTGAGTGCTTGTTTGTGCAATTAATCATATCAGGCATGGTAAAATATAACTCCTGGTGTGGAATTTTTTTTTCTTTTACATTTTGACAGTTTGTGACCCAAAGTTGTCTCTGCTTCTAAGTCCATTAGAAGGATGTTCTCAGACCAGGCCCCAAAGAGCTGCCAAAATACAGGTGAAAAGGATGTGGCTCTGCATGCTGTGGCAGCAGTTTTATGGTTCATATTTCTGAATTGAAGATGCAAAAAGCCCAACATTGTCTTGCATGTTTGGTTTGTGGACCAAGTCAGGGGACTGAATTACCTATGATTTTTTTCCAGTCATTTCAAGACCTGGGTAAAGAAGCTACAATTCTGTGCAAATGGGCCTGAGTCCATCCTGCTAGAGTCTTGGCCTGAGAATTAACTTCTACACAATTACTTCTACATGAAAAATACTATCATATTTTTTGGTTCATCTCTATGTCATCTTTTGAGTTACCTGGTGAAGATATCTCTTGGACCCTAAGAATTTGCAATATCAAATGATGCCCTTTTCTATCTACCAAAAAAAAAAAAAAAAAAAAAAAAAAAAAAAAAAAAAAAAAAAGGTTACCAATGTAATTTGTCACACAGCCATGACAGTGCATGTGTATATGTAGTACATGTGCCTTGTGCAGCAGTGCTATTTGAAAAGGCATTTTATTTAGGAAACAAAATAAATTGCAGAACATCTTATTTTACCTGTTACTTATCAGTCATGTGAGATGATGCCTAAAACACTTTTCTGGTGTCTATGCTTATATGCTTCGTACCTGTCTGCTTTGCTTTTGCCATGTTATAGCAAGGTTCCTCCTTTCACCTGTACAAAGTGTGAAGAAAGTGAAAGAGAAGGCAGGGCACTGTGCCCATGGACAACTAACAGCTAGCAGGGCATTTGAGGGAGGAAGAGGAACAGAAATGGCATTCAAGTACCTCTGCAGGGGGCCACACTGGTAAATGCCTCCCTGCCAGCTGTGCTCTTAAATGTCTCCCCTGTAAGGTCTCAAGTGACTTTGATCTCATTTCCCCCAGTGTTTATTTTCATAGTGGTCAGGCCCTTTGCAGTCATCTGTGTGGTAATGTCAGAGACAACTATTTCTTTACCTTTCCTTTGATTTTGCTCTCAAAAGCACAGCTAAAGGCAACCCAGACTTGCCTTTTTTGAATGTCCTTCCCCAGCCTTTTAGATGAAGCCTGGAGAGGTACAAGAGGTTTAAGAAGATCTAGCTTGTGTGTTTTGTCCTATAACCAAGAGAAAAGGCCCCAGTGCTTTTTAGCTTCTTTCTGTAAATGGAGATTTAGATTCTGGAAGATAGAGATTCTTCACATTAGATTAAATTTGCTGAATTTTCCATGCTGTCTTTTCAGTGCAACTATGATGTGTTGTCCATGTCTAGATCACTGATGATATTAAAGGTACATCTTTTTAAGTGCAAACCATCTTCAGTGCTTAATTTTATCCATCATGGATTAATATTTGTTTTTCTATTCAGTGTTGGGTATTTTGTATGTGCAATTGACTGAACCTGTTTGATTTTTTTTTTTTTTTTTTGCATTTCAGTGCTTTTGTACGTGAGGAAGGAGACAGATGAGGTGTTTGATGCTTTGATGCTGAAATCACCCACAGTGAAGGGGCTAATGGAAGCTGTAAGTATATGATGTCCTCACATTGTTTGTCTTTCTTGGCAAGAAAACCTTGAGGCTCTCCATGTATTATTGAGATAAACCATAATATAAAGATGAAGTTATTCTCAAGTGCATTTAAAGCATTTCTTAAAGGCTTTCTGGAGTGCAGCTCTGAAATGCTGGTGTTTACCTCATTCAGTGTTGTCAGCAGGTTACTGGGTTTAAACAGCATCAGAGAGCTGATTATTGGAGCCCTGAGCTTTGAGGACTAGCAGTAGTTAACCAGTGTCAGGGAAGGAGAGAGGTGCAAGCTTCATTTTCTGGTATGCTTCTTTCTGAACTGATGGTTCAGAGCCAGTTGAATTTTTCCTGTAATGCTTATCAGTACATTCCCAGCCTGGTTTCCGAGAAGAGGCCCGAGGATGCGCCGTTCCTGTGGGAATTTCATGTGGCCTTTGTGCAATTGCTGTTCAGCATGTAAGAGGCAGGTGCTGAGCCAGTGCAGACTTGTCATTCATATGTTGTCTCAAATTCCTTCTCTAGCCCTCATTTACAGCATGACCTACCTACCAGCTGGCTCTTTGCTTCTTCTTTGAGTTTTTGCTTGTTACCCATTAGCTTGTTACCCATCTCATGATAAGAGTTGCTATTTCCATGTTTAATCCTGTTTATATGAGCTGATGGCTCATGAAATTTTGGTAAGGGAAGAGTTAGGAAATAATCACGTGTCTCACTGCTTCAGTGAGGGAATGTGAGATTGACATGTGGGATGCTGAGTTGATTTCCAGCCTTGTTTATGTGTAGGGGGGAAGACGGAAATGGATGCAAATGCCCCTGGAGAACTCAGCCAAGTGCTTAGATGTGTGTATATTTATACTCTCTTAAGACTGTCACAGTATCTTGTTGCATGTACTGAACACTTTTAAGGCAGTAAAGATTGAGCTATTTGGCCAGTAGCAGAAGGCAGGAAAAGATGTGTGGGTTAGTGAAGTTGCTTAAAGCACCTATTTAGATGAGGGTATCCCTGAGGAGAGTCAGTGGCACACTAAGGATGTCCTAACTGTGCTTCTGCCGATGCTCTTTGTTAGCTGTGACTTCAGCTCAGCTGTCAGGCAGAGCACATGGATAACAAAAACCAGGCTTTGCTTGAAGAGGCAGCAGTCTGATTCATGCTAAGCTGCAGCACAATTTCATCTTGTCTTTGTAGGGAAGTAAAAAGTATGTTATTATCCTTCTATAACTGTGCAAGCTAGCATGACTATTTTATCTCCAGTAGTCTGTGCCTCTCCATGCTTGTTCTCCAGTCACCATGTAACAAAAACAAAGCTGGTGCAGAAGCAGGAAAGGATTCTGCATCCTCAGTCAGCGCAGCTGCTGACTCACTGGCATGTTTTCGGCACCAGAGAAATCTAATCTATTGTAAAATGTCCCAGTTCACTGGAAGGAACACATTCAGAAAATTTTAAATCTCTTTGGTAGGATACTGTGGATAAAACAGTGCTGTCGAAGAGCATATTCTTAAATATTCTCTCTACAGTCATTGCAGCAAATCATGTAGTTTTGTAATTGTGCATATCCTAAATGCTCCATTCTAGTCTCAGTATTAAGAATTTAGGAACTGAGCCTCTGAGTGTTACAGAGCCCCAGATGTGAAAGAGAGCTTCAGTGATCCTCAGTCATACCCTCCTTCTCTGTTTATGGATTTTACTTTTTTTTTCTTTTCGTTAGTCACTATTCCTGATCTTTGACTTTTTCCTAACTTTCTGTGATTAATGATATGGTTTTCTCAGATCCTATGTTTATTTTATACTCACATATACTCCCTTTCCAAATTAACAATTAGATTTCTTCTCAGATATCTTTCTTTTGGCAAATATCTAGAAGTCTTGGGTTTCAGAAATGCACCATGTCTCAGAAAGCGATGCAGATACTTGGTTTTCACTAGTCATCTTGATCAACAGAAAGTAGCAAAACATCACACACAGGCGGTGACTGACCAGCTCTACATCCTGTTTTCAGCCTGATCCAAAGTCAGGATAACTGTGGATCTCAGTAGGTACCTCAGTTTTACATTGTGCAAAATTACATATTTATTCAAATTACAGAAGGCAGTTCAAATTGGGAAATTCAAGCATCTCCCAAAGTCTTTCAATAATTAAAAGCTAACAGCTGAGTTCAATAGAGCTAGCTTAGACTATTAGATTCTATATATGTGGTTTTCCAGCCAGTGTAGGGCAACAGACTAGACCATTTCATAGAAATAATCTGGCAAAGGTGTTTTCCTACAAGCCTTGTCCTGCCCAGATATTGCCCTTTCTGGCTTCCTGACTCCAGCAGAGAGCATTTCTGGTGGCTTGTGCAATCGGACAAACGTGCCATGCCAGGGGACTGCAGCCCAAAGGAGCACCTGGTTCCACTTGGAAGGCTGTCACACTGCTTCGGGAATCCTAACAGAAAGAAATCTCTGCTCAGAAGACTGACAAATGGACAGTGGAGATGATAAGGAAAAATATTGCTCCTAATAAAGATCACTTTTAAAAATGTAGTGTAGCCTGCTTGTGTTGGTCTGAGAAATCCTGTCATTTTGTTTGGAAGTTGGCAGTAAGTGGTGGTCACTGTGCTGGCAGCAAACACCCAGGGAAGAGGGTGTTAAGTGAGATGCCCTAGCAGATGCTCACTCTCTGCTTTCTCCAGTTCTGCAGCAGGACTTAGCACATTTGTACTGGAGACTGTGAGGGGGAGGCTCTCCCATACCCCCACTTTAAACCTTGCTTCCACAGCTTGCTGTTTGGTATAATTGATTGAATCCCAGGGGTTCCTGAGAAATGTGCTTACTCAGTCAGCTGGAAATCTTTTGCAAAGCTCACTAATCCCTGCATGTTATATAAATCCTACACCTGTTACAGGCAGTGTGACAGGCAAGACTTTCTCAGCCCAGCCTCTCATAGTTTATGCAGGAAGTGACGTCCCAGAGTCCCAAACTGCTTTGAGCAATGTTTGGAATGCATGAGTGTTAGGTATGCCAAATATCCTAGAGAAGATTTATGCTGGAATGTGCAGAATGCTGTATATTAGCTGCTATTAAGCCTCCTTGGCAAGAAATGTTTTGCTTGGCTTGTTTATTTGCATGGGGTCAGTGAAAAGTGTCTTCAAGTGCTGATCTTTACAATATCACTAGGCTTCAGAGCTAACAACCCAGAGTGGAAGATTGTTTCCTCATGATTCGTACACTTGTGACACTTGCTGCAGTCTTGGGTTGCCAGTTTTTCTCCAATGCCTATTAAAAAGGATTTTTTTTCAACTCTCTGATGAAATGGAGCCATTTTTATTATTGCTTTACATGAAAACTTAAATTTAGGGGTACAACAGAAGCACAGATACAAAAATTCAACACCAGATGATCTCTCGGATGTCATTCTGTCCATGATAAGCAAAGCCAGAGGATAATAAAGAGTAAAAGATCAGTGAAACTGTTGCTGATTCAAGCAAAACTGAAGTAGTAAATACCACCCAGGTTCAGTTTGTATTTTGTTCTCTGCTAGGTGGAAAACTTAGGAGTGGGTGAGTCTATTGTACCTCATTAGTTATTCCCCTTTCTGTTAGCCACTGATGTATGCTAATAGTCAGAGGACACTGCATTCAGTGTAAGAGAAGTTTTATTGGTTCTTCAGAATCTTGGAGTTTGGCTGTGGGATGCCTGTCAAGCTGATACCCTTGTGCATTATTAGGGATAGTTTTTAAGTACAAAATTGCATCTAGGCTAAGATGACAATTATACTATTATAGGTGACATAGACAAGTATAGGCTAATTAATTCTCTTTCAGAGACTCTCGGCTGTCTGGATGGGAGCCATGCTTGGTGTTCAACCTGTGGCTCTTTGAATCTGTGCTCAGTGCTGAGTTTATCCATTCCATTTTCTCTTTTGTGATAATTGCTTTAATGTACTTCCCTAAAATACCTTTTCTCAACAGAACTCTGAATGCAAACACAAAGAAAGGATTTTACAGTGACGTTTGCCAGTCTTTAAATAGATTTTTAATTATGCATTTCAGTTCTCTAATTCAGAAGATAAGTAGTCAGCTATTTGGCTGCAACTTCATTTCACCTAGGAAGAGCTGGAAACTTACTTTGGCAGTAGAGCACCACGGAACATTAATCACTGGGGAAAAGAAATTTTCCTGTAACTGTTTTGCCTTTTGGAACAATCCTAAAGTGTGAACTGTAGATCTGTTCCCTCAAAGAACAATCATAATTTAGAAAGCAAACCTGGCTCAAATGAAGTGCCCAGGGATGCCATCTTCATAAACACACCACAGACTCACTGCAAAATAGACATCCAAAAAAGTTACTAGTACACTGCTGCAAAGCACTACCAAAGCATCCCAGTGAAGTACTTGTTGGCATGGGTAATTTGTCAGATAAATAGTTCTTCCTTCTAAAGTTTTACTGTATTTACCGCTTTATTATTTAGTAAGAAGTTTATTTTACAAGTCCTTTATCTTGATAACACACGTCTCAGTGACATCTCATCTTGTTGTCTGTACACTCAGATGATGTTTTGTGAGCCAAATAGTGTTTTCATTTTGCTACTGTAGTAACTAGACTGGATCACCTTCCCAACAACACGGACAGTTCTTAGCCCCATGTGTTTGATGGCGGTAGCTCTCCCACAATAAAAGGTACCTTGAAGATACTTTTCAGACCAAAGTACCTCCATGGAGAGTCCTGTTAGCTTAACGAGCCATGAAATGTCTTTGAGAAATAGAAATGTGTATGGTTTTGTTGTTCCATCAGTCCATCAGCTCCTGTAGTGTTGCCATGTGTCTGCCTTCTGCCTGGCAGGAGAAGCCTTTGCTTCCATGAGCCCAAAAAATCAGATTAAGAAACAACAGAAAGATCAGATTGAAATTCCCTGATAAAATCTGAAGCTGGGAAGAGCCTTGACTCCTTTGGCAGAGCGCTAGGAGATGCTGGGGCAGTTCTGCTGACTCACACCATATAAAAACTATAGTATCTGAGTTTCTAGTTGGAGACAATTGTTGGTTTTGATTAAGCTGTTCAGTATTATTGCTCCCCAAGTCGTCCTTAAATGAAAGCATGATAGAGTTGTGACAGACTTTCCTGTATAGCTATCCTGCCAAGTTTGCAGAGATTTTGTTTTAATGCCTTATGTAAAGTAAGAGGCAATAATTTTACATTTCTTATTTCATCTTTAGTGATATTTCTTTTCTTTTTATTATTTTAGATCTCTGAGAAATACGGGCTGCCAGTGGAAAAAATTGCAAAACTTTATAAGAAGAGCAAAAAGGGGTAAGTTAGTTACCTAACTAAGGATCTATTGCAGGATCTTTTAGAAGTACTCAGAGATCGCAGTTATATTGGGGCCTCGTAATGCTGGGCAGCACAAACTCTTTCAGGAGACACACCTCATACCCATGTGCTGAAATCTTCATGTCTGTGGAGACTGTAAGGGATGGCAGAAGACGAAACATGGATCTCCAATCTGTGTCTGACCAGTGTTCGTAAGCTTACTGTGAGAAAGAGTTTGTGGATAAAGTCTGCTTTGTAGACAATATACGCTTAATAACATTAAGGGGCAGCATGGGAGATGCTGCCTTTGCTGTGAATACAGTGTGGGATTTTCCTGCAGTATTAGGAAGAAGTAGGCCAGTGTCTTACTATGAAAGACAGGCAGGCAGTGTTTGCTGCAGGGGTTTCAGCTGAATAAATTTAAACATGAACATCATAGCTAGACTTTTAGAATAGCTAGGCTTCTGCTCTTTGCCATAAAACTAAATCTTCGACTTTTTTTTATGTTCTATTAAACCACAATATTGTAGAGATATAATTTATTTTCAGCTGTAACTCTAGCTTAGGGCATTGTTGTGTCTGGGGATTTCTTTAGCTTTTGAGAAGACAGGTGAAACTTCTCATGTTCTGCTTCTTTCTAAGTGACAGAAGAAACACTTGGAGGTAAAGAGTGAGGAAAACACTCATATACACTTCCAGTAGTCATTGTTGATAGTCTCACATCCAAGCTGAGTTTTAAGTCTGTGAGCTGTATGCAAAGCACAAATTATACTGCTTCCCTGTGTTAGCAGCTCACACCACAGAGGTGCAGCAGCTCACGTGGCGTGCCTGAGGAGTAGCACAGACATGGCCCTGTGGGAGCCAATGCCAGGCAGGGGAAGCAGCAGCTAGCTGGGTCTGCCAGGGATCTGAAGAGCAGCTCATCTGTAGGTAGCCTAAGTGTGTTAACACCCCAGCACTGGTATGTCTCTTAACTACACTGGCAAGGAGCAGCCTCTAATCCAAAGACTAGAAGGGACTGTGGGGCAGCTCTTGATAATAATTCCCACTAGTGACCCTGTACTGCATGTGCTGGAGTCTGGTTTTGTGTTGTAGAGAAGCAGGTACATCTGGTAGAGTGAATAGCTTTCCCTTTCAGTGTCCTGGTACATAAAAACATTGATTTCTGCCTTTGTCACCAGTATCCTGGTAAACATGGATGACAACATTATTGAGCACTACTCCAACGAGGACACATTCATCCTGAACATGGAGAGCATGGTTGAAGGCTTCAAGATCACACTGACGGAGATCTAGCCTCAGGCAGAGCCTTTTTGTAAGGAACCACAGCATTTCATCCTTCTTGGAAAGCAGATTCCCCATGAACCTGACAGATGTTGATCAGAGAAACTGTTACAAGACTGCATTGCAAATACTGTCCATTCTGCACATATGCAGCCACTGCATATGGACTTGGGTTTGTCAAGCACGAGGCCACTCATGTTAACCTGGTCCCTTATTTATTGTTCCCCACTCTCTAGTATACAACCAGCTACCAGCCCCCAGATTTGTAACCAGATGACCCACTGCAAATGTGAAATGCAGCATTTTAATCCATACTTCAGTGTGGATAAGTTCATCTGAAAACATGTTCAGTAGCTATACTGGTCTAATTTCAGAAATCTGGTATAAATCACTTTAGTTGTCTCTGTCATTGCTAAAAATGCGTTGCAGTGCTAAAGATGGGCAAAGTGGCTGACAGTTCACTTGCTCAGACTGATCCATATCTCTCTATACTGTATAGTCTTGCCAAATACCTCTGGTAGTTCTCAGCACGTAGCGATGAGGACTTGTAAGTAAGGCATTCAGCTACAAATGTCACTTGTAAGTAAATGGTAAAGAAACCATTTTAACCTTGTATATAATGTTTATAATATGCAATAATATATTTTAACTACTGTATGTGGGCATGTTTACTGCCACTATGTTTTTGTATGTATTTGGTTTAGGGTTTAATAGAATCTTTTCTAGAGGATTCAATTGCTGCAGTCTGTTAAGGAGTGTGTACTGAGAAGCTGATAACCGAATCTGTACTCAAATGCTCCATCCTTGCTCAGACAGTTGTATATTGAAATATTAGAGCAGACTCTGCTACTGGGTCTTGGATGCTCTGGCACAATGGGGCCCACCTTAGGTGCCCAAGTCCCAGCTGTAGATACCTGAGTCTCCCATCCAGCTGTAACAAAATCCAAGAGATGCCACGTGTCTGCTGCCTGGTTTTGCCTAGAGGTACAGAAGGGACTTCTTCCTGGTCGTCTTCCTTGATGAAGCTGAGTCTCCTAAAGTGGCCTTTTCTCAAACCTCTGGTGGGAAGGTTCTTTCTGCAGCAGCCTGCACACCAAAACATTCCTCTAGAATGTAAGAAACAGGACTTCAGACTCTTTCTTTTATGTGTATTTGCTCTTGTATTTCCATTGAATGATTCTGTTGTGATTCCTAGGACACTTGGGTGATGTAAGGCTGGGTTTGTTGTAAATATTTACCAAAAGTGGAACAATTGTGCCAGTGGAGACTGAATCCCACAGCTGAGGTGTGGAGATTGGTCTCTCTCTCAAGGGCTGCATCTGAACCCAAGCTGAACTACATGGTCACTCCATCAAATTCCATGCCTGTCTTATGAATTTTGTGAAGAGATAAAGTTGTGCAGGCTAAAATCATACCAGGAAAGGGGTTCGAGGCCTGAACGTCATCCAAATCCAGCATCTCTCTCCATTCCAGCTCCTCTGGCTGTTGTTAAGGGCTCCTCACTCAGCATGTAATTTTTAGACTTTCAGTTGCATTTTATTCTCAATGCACTCGACATGGATCCTGTGTGACAGACAGAACTGTGGGTCCTTTCCTACATGCAGCCATTAGAGTTTATTCTTTTTCTTGTAAAACCTTTTCTCCTTTAGTCACACAACCTTTATTATTTGGTGGTTAATGGCAGGAAGAAACACTCCCTAGTTTAACAGGGCTCATGTAGTGATTTGAGCTGTGTGGAGCTATTTACATTCAAGCAAAGTAGCTGGGATAACTGACCAGTCTGATTTGGCCATATCTGTATGAGTTGTCCTGTAAGTTCTTGCACACTTTCTTAACTTCATTAGCAGTAGCATCCCGTTAAAATCTCTTCCTTTTATAGAAGTGTTAGGTACATGTCAATGTTTCTGTGGGACCAGAAACTGTAAAATGTTCAGGCTGGTAGCATCAGTGCTAACATACCTGAATCCACATATGCCTGTAAAGCAAAGTGCATGTTCTGTCTTTCTCCTGCCCTTTTCTTTTGTTTTGCACTCTTTCCCCTTCTGATGCAGAGTTCTCTTGTAATTTCCTTAACTTTATATTAAAATGCACTCCAGCAAAGATGCTCTTGCTACTCTGCTCAAGTGTAAACAATCTGGGAATATAAGAGATTTATGATGGTTTAATTTGTTTCTATTTGGCTCAGACTGAGATAAAAAGTCTGTGCTGACTTATCCCAGATCCTTTTTTCTTAAATAAAAAAAGAGGACAGTTTGAACAGGAGGCATTAGGAACTGGGATCAGCACACAGGGCTGTACTGTTAGTTGTATTTCTCTGTTGGTGTTTGGAATCCTCAGAATATCATCTGGGGTCTCTCAGCTGGTCAAGATGTCTGGGCAGAAGCTGCAGGTGAAGCAAAGGAGTTGAGCCCTGGTTCTGTCCCCACCAAACCTGCTGTCCAAGGGAATGCCTGTGGCACCTGGGGCTGGCCTGGGTTGGAATGTGCTGCATTAAGAAAGGTCAGTGAGAATTTCGGGATCACAGAGGACAGGCTGTCCTGGCAGCACCAGCACTAAGGTTGATGGGATGGTTTTGTCCTTCATTTGGGTGGAGATGAGCTGAGATCTGTTGTGTGCTGCAGCATCCTCTGATGACGAACAGTGTAGGATCAGTGAGAAGTACAGTGCTCCAGGAATGCTGGAGCTTAAGGAGATATCTTTCCATTGTCATTTTAGGAGCTTTCAGTCAGCCACTGTCTAGAAAAGGAAAGTTGCTTCCAAGATTAACTGAAAGCTATTCTAAATACATCTTAAAGTGTGCAAATTCCTGATAGTAGAAAGCTGATACTCCTGCCTTTAGTTCCTTCTTGCAGTCTCCATGAAGTTATCAGGAATGTGACTAGGTTGGTGGTAAGATTATGTTAAAACAACAACTAGAGCTAGGTAAGGATGATCACCATTAACTATCTGCCAGGGTCTGAGGGCTTTGTTTCTCTGCTCCAGATGCAGATGCATCACAAACACTAAGACTGAGTATCCATGCTGCACCCCTTCAGCTGTAGTTCTAGCAGCAGCTGCTGGAGGAGCACTGAACCTTGAATGCTGGCTGTGGCAAACTCTCGAGGTTCACCTCGTTGATCCAAATCAACTCATCAGAGTGATGGGAAAGGGGCAAGAGTGGAATGAGAAATGGATGCTTGTGAAGCAGTGGCTGCCTTGTGCCCTGCTTGACTCAGATATCCTGAGGAGTACACAGTGCTTACATGTATGTTGTTTAAAATATGCCTGTTGTTTTTGTTTGATTAAAAAAATACTGATTAATGCTGGATCTTCTAAATATTATGAGTTAAATGGAAGTAAGGTTTGGCTGCTGTTCAGTAGGGGACAGGAATATCTGCCTTGCCTCCTTTTCTCTCTTTGTGGAACTGCAGTGGTTGTTTATTTAAAGGAACAAAATTCTCATTTCCTTTTCTTCAAGACAGCAGTCTTGAATCTTAACTAGTGCAGTCTGAAGAGTGGCTTGCTGCTCAGTGCATTTTCCCTATGAAGAGTTACAGCAGGGCAGTGTCTGTAGATGTTGTGTTTTGAAAGACTCTAGATAGAGGTGTACAAAAGGAGAACAGTCTTCTAATTTTGGTTCCTGCTGCAGATTTGGCACTTTGTCCGTCCATTTAATGTTTTATTATGAAATCCCATTCAAATTCTCAAATTCTAGTTCTTTCTCACAGTCAGGTGATGATATTCCCAAAATAGAGTGCATCCTTTGAGTAAAGCTTTATGGATGTATGGTGATAACACCATCAAGGCATTTTGGAGGATTTCCACCACTGAGTGTAAACTACAGAGAAAAGAATATTTTTTTCCTGTGTCCTCTCTCACAAAGTTTTTGGTCAATGGAATTCAGAGATCAAATATCTTTCTTTTTATTTTTCTCTTTCATTCTCTGAATTTTTAAAATGTAAATTAATTCAAACAGTTAGTAAAATCTAAACTCTCTAGCTGTCAGAGATGCTGTATATTGATTGAAGTGGAACTGGAAAGAAGTATCTTATGACTTATAAAATGTAAAGCTTATTAAATGTTTATATGCTCTTCCATTTCCTATTAATTGAGACAAGATACAAACAAGAATGTTTGTGCCAAAGATTGTGACAAGCCGTCTTTCTGGCAAACAAGGAAACTTAATGTATAAATAGTGTGCTTTTATATTAAGAATATAGCTCATATAACTTAATAGTGTTGCAGCTGGGAGAGGGGTTTGATAAGCTGTAAATACAGTTATTTTATTTTTTTGTACATTTTTAAAAAGGAAAAAAATAAATATTCGTATGTATGAGATAATATTTCTGTTGCTGTGGTGTGTATTACTACATCTCTCCAGAAGAGAGTATCAGTACCTGAAGTGGGGGTGCAGAGAGAATGGAGTCAGGCTCTTCTAAATGGTGCCCAGGGACAGGATCAGAAGCACGTGGACACACACTAAAACACAGGAGTTTCCCTCTGAAATCAGGGAATTCTTTTTACTGTGGGTGTGACTAAGCACTGTAATAGGTTGCCCAGAGAACTTGTGGAGTCTCTATCCCTGTAGATATTTAAAAGCTGCCTTGACGTGGTCCTGGACAACCAGCTCTCAATTGCCCTACTTGAGCAAGGGGATAGGGCCAGATGAACTACAGAAATCCCTTCCAACTTCAACTATTCTGCAATTCTGTGACTTGTTGGAGCGTTCTGGGAACCTAGCTGGAAGCACTGGCACTAACATCTTTCTGACTCCTGGACGTCTGAGTTGAGATCCTCACCCACATCTACTCCAAAAGCACACCTGGCCACACATATTGCAGTAAAACATTTTCATCAAACACTTTATTCTCCACCAGCTGAGCTTGGCTTTTCAAGCAAGATCTGTGAAGTGAGAACCTCTTAGTAGGTTGGAAATTGCTTGGGAAAGCATTTCCCTCAGCAAAGGTTGATTCCCCAGGCAGCAGCAGGGCAGCCCTGTCTTACAGCGAGGCAGAGGAGTTCAGTGCTCTGGATGAGCAGAGCAGGGTGAGCCAGGATCAGCTCCCATGGAGCTCTTTAAGGTAATCACATTTCCTGGGCACTGCCTGTGATGGACGTTTAATTATGTTTTATAGGAAGTAGTTTTACTGAGTGGCTCTTAAAATGCAAATGCTTTAAAGCTGCGTGGTTGGCAGTGTGCCATCTGCGAGGCCAGGGAGGGATAAGGAGAAGTGTGTTGGCTGATGGGAATAACTGCACCCCAACTCAAGGGCTGGACTGTGTCTGGCATGGCTGAGCCAGGCTTTAGCAAGGTGACGAGAGTCACCTTGATTAAAGGTCATTAAGAAGAACTGACCCCCTCTTGAGAGCAGAGAGCAAAACACTCCACCTCTAGCTCCTGACCAGAACATTAGGGGACTCACTGGAGCAGCAAAGCTCTGATTTTCAGCACCTTCCCCAATCTCCGAGTTCAATTTGTGCAGCAGAAAACAGTGATAGATTTCTCGAGCATGCTACTTCCCAGATGGGGCCATGAGCTGCAGGATCATAGGTTCCCTCCTCCCTGAGGTGGTGGGAGGTCCACTCCAGGATTGTGGGAGTGCAACATATGCTCCAGTGCCTGGGGCAGATGCCTTTGCACAGCGAGATATGAGGGACCACAAGGGTGGTAAGTGCAGGATTTTAGCACCCCTGTACAAATAAACACCTCCTTACACCCAGACTTTTTATGCTAAATCTTATGATGGCCCTAAGGGGAGGGTGAGGAGAATGTGCATCACAGGGAGTCTGGCACACTGGAAGCTTGTGTAATAAAGCCTGTTTGCACTGAGCTCAGGATATACCTGAATACTGTAACAGATGCTTCATTCAGGCTCCAGCCTGTCTCAAGCTCATATTAATGTGCAGTTCCACAAAGAGGTTTTCTTGGGTTTTTGGTTTTTTGGGTTTTTTTTTTTTTTTTGTAATCTCAAAAGGAAATAGGCACTGGTTTCTGTTGCCTTCCAGTAGGCTTTAAACTACTTTTTGCACTCAGCTAATCCCAGCTCCACATTTAATCTAGGTAAAAATTTGAGTAGCTTAAGGAGCATGCATAGAAGCATCAGCCAGCCCCCTCCAGAGCCTGTCTGAGGTTGACAGGGGTCCCTGCTGTGACAAGCTCTGCTGCTGCCTCATCAGTCACATCTCAGAGTGACTAACCACAGCTACCACCCTGCCAGCCCATGCTCCCTGGCCACGTCCTGCTCCCTTGATGGTGTGATAGTCATTAGAGGGTAAAATGTCCCCTTAAGCCTGGACAGGGATTTATCTGTAGCAGCGAAAGTTGCTATTAGTCAGCTAAGCTGCTCTTTCCAGCTTCAGAGGACCAGGGCTCTCAGCCTTGTGCTGTCCTTCTTTTGCTTTCACAGCCCACTCCATGATATCCTACTCCTTGCCCAGCTGCTGGCTTTAGCTGCTGGAGACACAACTGTGCTCGCAGCGGAGCGCCCAGCCGGCTGCAATGTGCCGGCCCAGCGCCTGTGCACAGCTAAAGCCCTGGCTGAGCTCTCCAAATCGGCTTTCACGGCTGCTGACTCTGCCCACGGCGATGAGCAGGACAGGAGCTGTGAAGGCAGCAGGCAAAGGCTTCTCTGGGCTTTTCTCCCCAGACCATGGGGCTGTGTGAGGCCTTAAGGCTCCACCGTGAAGGGAGTAAAGCGCGTGGCACACCATCGCTAGCTGCAGCAGAGTGTTTATTAGTAGGAAAGAACATTTAGGGGATTTCAGTAGGTGATTTTTTTTTGAACTGTTGGTATCCACCACACATTGGTTTTCATCAAGATTGTTCAAGGTCACATATTTATATAAGAAAGCAATAATTAATATTTAGGTGCAATCAGTAATTCCAGTATGAAAAAGCACCGTGTCACAAAACAATTTACAATACAAAAGTCTTCAAAATGTAACATTTAAAAACAATATATTTGTTCAACAGTAATAACAATACAGTAAAAAAATTTTAGTTTCCCTTTAAACAATACTGCTTATATATTTTGGCACTCAGAAAGAAACTGTCACAAATGTGCCTTTTTAGCCACATAATGCTGCTTTGTGAGTGTCTACGTAACAAGGAAAAACATGCTTTTGAAGTCAGTCATTTTGCCAGGTGCAGTTTGAACTGCTTTCTCCATTAAAAAGGAAAAAAAACCCAAAACACCCAAACCAAAAAAACCCACTGAAAGAAAAATAACTCCTAAGCTGCAGCATGTCTTGTCTTTTGGCCCACGACACAATCTGGAGAAGCATCTCAGACTCAGTCTATCTAGTAAGTCAACCCTGCCTGAAAGGCTGGATCTGAGCCCCACTTCACTCTCCAAACTTGAAAAGAAATATAGACTAAGCCATTCAAATGGTCCTGTCTTTTAGGGACTGACCCCAAGTTCTTGCTATATTAAGCACCCCAATAAGATTCTGACCCTAAAATTGCTGCTCAGGCTCTTCTTTTCCTTAATTCCCCTCAATTTTTGTTAATTATTTTTAAAGTCACTTGCACAAATTGTCTTGGAATGTGAGCCCATAGTTTTTGTGCTGGCACAGCCAGCAGTTCCAAGGAAAACCAAGTTCCAAGGAGCATGCCTTGGGTGAGCTATGGGATGAGGGAGCCTGAAGCCAGCAGGGTGCCCCGGTCAGGAGACATTCCTCCCAGGTCTTCTCCTGGGGCCAGGCTGGCACACAGTGTGGGAGGGGAAGCTTGAATCTGAGAGAGGGGAAGACAAAACTAGACTTTTCAGGAAGAATTAGTTTCCACTCAAAACTGACCCCTATTAAAAGAACGCAGGTGCTACGTGCCGGGTGGAACGCCGGTGCCTGCGTGCAGCTATGGACAGCCCCTGAAAAAGGCTGATTCTAGTGAACATGCAGTCCTTGGTGCTATCTCTAAAAGCTGAACACTAACAAAAAAAATTTAAATAGTTTTTACATCTTACATCAAAGATGCCACTACAAAAACACAACGGTATCACACATTAATTAGTACAGTCTTAAAAATGCAAACCAACTCTGGTAAGACTCCCATACATTCTGCATATCATATATACAGAGGAGAACAGCTTCTCAAGAGGAGAGGACAGTCACAGAGAGACAATCTTCTGTTTTCTGAGTACGTTGCATAATACAAATACATTATCAGCATAAGAAAACTTTATTCTAACACTAAGAGCTCAGGAAAAATCCTAACTGGAAGTTAATAGCTGGGGGAGCCGTGCACGTGCTGGGGGGCACAAAACATACACAACCCTCCGCCAAATTCTCCATCTCCTTCAGTGGCCCGATCATCTACTTTCATTTTATCAGGTAGGTTTAACATGTTGCTCTGCAGGCACAAACTCCCAAAGCACGGAACAGCACAGGGCCACATCCCCCAAAGCTGCCCCGGGTGTGCCTGAAAGCTGCTCGCCTCTACCTGTCCTTCTCATGGACTCTGCCTGGTGGAGAACCAGCTGGAGACTCAGGATACCACCAGATGAGCTTACAACAGAACCAGGGGGGGAAATTAACACATCACAACAGCTATAGGCAACAACACACAGGATACTTGCAATCCTAGCCAGCCGTAAGAAAAATATGCGGAACAAATTAATTTAATTCATAGTTGTCCCTCTCCTTTCTGAATAGTAGAAGTCTTCTTTAGGATATGTAGATTTGCTTACAAAGCATTCATCTAGAGAGGTATCTAATTTTGCCAAGACACAGGATATACTGAACTCCATGCTGCTGCAGTGAGTCTGCTAGTAGTAGATGATTAAAACTTTGATTTGTTATGTCTGCTCTACGCCACAATGAGGCAACAGCCTGAGGGAACAGAGAAAGTTCTCCCCGTGGAATGGTCATGGACTTAAATAGGAACTGGACACTTAGTTGCTGGCTGGGATTAAATCACAACAATTTGTTTAAATTTGGGCAGATATTTCTGATGCTGTAGAAACTAAAAATTGAGATAAAACATGGTCAAGAGCTGAATGGGTCAAAGCCCCACAAAGCCATTCATTCACTCCCTTCTAGTGGGATGGAGAAGAGAATTGGAAGGGTAAAAGTGAGAAAACCCATGGGTTGAGATAAAGACCGTTTAACAGGGAATGCAAAAGCCCCCCTGCACAAGCAAAGCAAGGCATTCATTCACCAATTCCCATGGGCAGGCAGGTGTTCAGCCACCCCCAGAAAAACAGGGCTCCATCAGGTAATGGTGACTTGAGAAAACAAATGACATCACTGCGAACTTGTCACCCTCTTCCTCCTTCTTTGCTCCACCTCTTCATATGCTGAGCATGACACCATGGTCTGGGGTATCCCTGGGGTCACCTGGGGTCGCTGTCCTGGCTGTGTCCCATCCCAGCTCCCTTACTGATGGGGTGGGAAGCAGAAAAGTCCTTGACACCATGTGAGCGCTGCTCAGTAATAGTGAAAACATCCCCTCTGTTATCAACAGCTTCCAGCAAAAATCCAAAACTGACCCTCATTCTAGCTACTGTGAGGAAAATTAACTCCATCACAGCCAAAGCCAGCACGCAAACTACCTTTGCATCCATCACATCACTCACCCAGCAATATTTAAAAATCGAAAGGTATTAAGTTCTCCTGACAGAGGAAGACAATATTGGTCACTTCAGATTCAAGAGCAAAATAATGCTGAATATACAAATATTAACTACAAGACTGGTTGGATGGAATTGAAGTGAGGAAGTGGAAGAGATAAACATATTGAAATGCAGCTGACTTTGTCTTCTTGAAACAAGTGTACAGACAAAAACAATCCCTAAGTTCATTAAGCTCTTCATTTTTACCAGGCAGGGTGTGCCCACCTTGCTAATAATTGCTCAGTCAGTTCTACTCTTGGGATCATTGGGACTTCTGCATAAGAGCTGAAGGACCAGCAGGGCTGAATCTAAGAGGATACAAAATAATGAAATAAATCACAAACAGGCCTAAAACATGAATAAGAAAATTAAACACAAAATACCAAAGAAACACAATTTTGTGGAACATTTGTACAACTAACGTGGAGCATGATGTCTTTAGTAACCTTCCTTAGATCCTTATTGGATTGAAAGCCTGGGTTTGATTTTTTCTTTTTCTTCCAGATACTAGTAAAAATAGTAAAAAACTTTTTGGTTGCTCTGGAAATGGGAATAATGACAGGAAATAAAAAGGTGGTGGAGACAAGGAGCTGCAAGTTCTCCCCCAAACCACCACACTTCCCTCTGAGTGCAGCCAATGAGCAACACAAATGAAGTTTAAAATCTAAGAGGATTTTTCAGGTGGGTTTACTAATCACCATAATCCTGTCATCCCATTTGGTGGGGAAATGTGAGGCCAACCCTGAACACTGCTGAAACCCCTGTCCCCAGGGAGGAGAAAACCAGAGGTCACACCCCCAACATTTGTTTTTGACAGAAAGAAGGAAGAGTTTCTGCCTGATATAACTATGCCAAAATTCTCTTGGTCCACAGCGTCTGTGTGCTCCTGCAGGACTGGAGCACTGCAGGCTGCACGGGGGTGCACAGGAAGGCGCTGCTCCAGCCTGGGAGAAACCAGCTCTCTGTGGAGTAAACCAGGGCAGCAGAGCGAGCACCAGGCAGATCCAGCCTGCAGTGCCTTGACAAACACACATGTGATAATGAAAACCATGTTGTTTCAGAGGTTCAGTGTGCCCATAAAATGTTGAATACTGCCAGTACTTAATAACAGGAAGTAAATAGTGTGGAACACACAGGTGGCCCAAAGATAGGAAACCAAATCAGAAGTTGTTCCTTTTAAGTGCATCAACCTTGGCTCCTCCACATGTCAAGGGCTGGTGTTTTTTATTTGTTCACACAGAGGCTGGGGATGGCAACTGGGAGGTGGCTGCAAAGACTTGGAGAGCTGGACACCCTGAGCACATGCCCTGGGAAGGTGAGAACATCTTTGGTATAAGGTCAGGGCAAGAGGGGAAGATCTAAAACATCTCAAGTGCACAGTAAGCAAACACTATGCATAGTGGATGGCTGCTGTGTGCCTCAAGATCTAGGAAGCCCTTGGCCTGCCTAATAATCTCAGATGACCATGTCTGTGGCAGGACTCAGTGTCCCCAGCCTCATCACAGAGGGCTGAAGCAGCCCAGGAGGTACCACTGGAGTAGACCGGGCTGGAGCAGAGGAGCTGTTCTGTGCTGGCTACTGCTGGCTACTGCTAAGAGGGTGTGCAAATTCAGACCCTGGGATACAGGCAGGAATGTCTTCACAGTTTTTCATCTCTCTAGTCTTTTCACATTGTTCACTACAACTCAAGCTCTTTTTTTCTTTGCCTATTAGTCAGCATTAGTCAGCATTTTACAGGTGATAGCTTAATCCCAGCTACCCATTAAAATAACACAACCTGTGAGAAGCAATGGGAAGCCCCTTGGGTCTGGTCGTTCCAGCTTGTTAAGATATGGACAGTACATCTGAAAAGCTTTATACCTTATCCTGTGAAAATCCTCACCCCTAAGCTAAGGGTTAGGGTTAAAAGAAACAACTTCTCAGTATAGATAATTTAGAAACAAAGCAGCCAAGCCCAGGATGAAATAAGGGATGTTGTTTAGATACCCAGAGTAGACAGGGATATTTTCTGCACAGGGCAAGGAGATTGACTGCACATCCAATTGATGGTTCTACTGCTCTGAAGGCCAGAGGCACCTAATGGCTTCTGCAATCCCTCAAAAGTGGTCCTGGTTTCTAGTGTCACTGATTTCCATTGCTGTTTACAATCCCTGCTGTCTTTTCTATGTGTTTAAAACACAGATGTTCATTCCACTGTCCCTAGCCTGCAAAATGACACCTGGGCTTTGAGAGTCAACAGAGCTTTCCCTTCTTCTTTTCTACCATGACCGGGAATGAACTCCTACAGGCAATGTTTTGTCCTCAGCTGCACTGAGGGAAAACCTTATGCTCATCCTGGGAGCTGTTTGTTTAATGCCTGCCAGGGTACGGTGAACAGCTCTGCTGCTTAATTTTAGAGTTATTTTGTCAACGCCTCTGACAGAATACGCAGCAGACAGAGCTGCTCACATAGAAGGTGCCATTTCTAGTCAAGCCCTATCTTGAAACACATCGCACGATGTGTCTGATGTATCGCTGCTGTTTATCTTATCTGCCTACTGCACAACCAGTGGAAAACTCTGCATGCAGCTCTGAGCACTGCTCAGCTCTCTGGCACTTGCCAAATTTCTCTGCATTTTTAAGCACAAGTTCTGCCTGCGATACAAAGAAAACCAACTTTCCCCACTTTAAGACTCCTACATGAGATCCCGCTTAGTAAGACACAGACCAAAGAACGGATCCAAATTCTTCTGCAAAGGGCAGGTGAAATATTCTTCTCCATCAGTCTTGCACCAGGTACCCAACATCTAACTGCTGAGCCCAAGGACTGCCATGCCAGGAAACCGAGGGAGCACCACGAGAAAGACCAAAGGAGGTGCTTGCTGGTGTATTGGGTGTTCAGGAAGACTTGTCCAGCCAACAATTAGACTTGTCTGATTGTTCCACTTGGCACTTGTAGGCTAAACTGCAAAAGGAAAGTCTTGAGGAATTCCTCCTCCATCCTGACCTGCTATATTGCTATCATGTTGCATCTTATACCAGCAGTGCTAAAAAGGGAGAGAGTTTTGAAAGAAGGTGGCAGCTCAGCTCAAGGCGTTTGTTCTGAGGCAGGAGATTTCCTTCTCACTGCCACATGTCCCCAGGGACCTGCCAGTTGTTACTGTGTTCTCTGGTTCACGTGTACTGAGACGTATGGCCAAGGCCATCTTCTCATCTCAGCTTAGTCCGCAGATTAGGGCTCAACATCAAGGCACCACAGTTCACCAAGTTTCCATGAGTCAGCTGAGACAAGGTTCTGCCCACAGCAAATGCAAGGTAATGCGACTTAACCTGATCTGCAGTAAAAGAAAACCAAGCAAAGCTGCATTATTGCACTTCTGCCATCAGTGAAGAGAGAAGTCCTGGGGCTCATCCCCCAGGGGCAGTGTTCAAACCACAGGGACTTGGTCATGTGTGACTGCTTCCTGTGCTGGTGTGCAATGTTTCTGCACACAGACGGCATCCAGCTACAACATTTACACACTTCTGGCTGACTGTTTTAAGCAGCAGAAAATGTGGAGGTCGTGTCTTATAACGCAGAACAACAAAGGACAGAATGCCCCTGGAAGAAGATAAAAATCCTACAAGCTCCTAAGAACTGCAAGGGACCAGCACAGCCCTGGGTACCTCAGGAACATCACTGACAGGGCTTCAAATAATGTCGAAACATAAGCATTTCTTCAGTCCCTCTCAAACTTTAAGTGCTCACAAGAACACGTGTTGGTTTTAAAAGGGTTGTATTCCCTTTTCCCTTTCCAAAGCATCCTAGAACAAGGAGAGGCTTCTGCAAAACTCACAAGTCATAGTCCTCACTTCACATTTTCTGGCCTAGAGTTTGACAAGTTGACTGGGAATGTCAGATACAAGGGACTGGCATTTTCCATGAGTTCCGTCTACACATGAGATGTACTCAATTCCTTTGGACAACACACAGTGAAGGCTGCCTCTTGCACATGCAAGTAAAACTAGAGAATGCATCTACAAATTTGAGAAATGATATGAAAGAGTATCTGCTGTCTGCCATCCTCCTGTGTGGAGATACTGCTAATGAATCACTCCAAAGTCTGACTTACTGTGCCATTTTATACAGGATACACCACTTTGCCTTCAAAAGGTTTATGCAGGCAGTTATGATTACAAATGCAAATGACAGCAAAGCAGAGTATTTCAATCTGAGGTGCAGCACACCACTGCTATCCTGCTGATTTGAGGTCTGCAGATGTTCCTATCACAACTTCAGCTACGATTCACTCTCTAAGTACATGCAGAGGCAGAGAAAGAAAGGGATAGTTAATAATTTAAAAGAATACCAATCATCAGTGGCACTCAGGTAAAAGAATAACCTTAGTTTGCTCTGTAAATGTTTATACAATAGCCTTATCTGCAGCTACGTCCTCTGCAGCTGTAAGCTAATTCTTATTATTCCAAATTTTGTGAACTGTGGGAAGCATTACATCTCTGCTGGCCTGAGGTCACAGCACAGGTTGTGCTTTCAAAGACGTTGTATGGGAATAACCCGGGAGGTGAACCCAGCCCCAACACCCCAAGACTACTGAGCAAAAACAAACTGAGAGATTTGGTTCTGAGCCAGAAGCATCTTGTAAAATGAAAAAGAAGCAGTATGCTGTCACTTAAATAAAAGGCAACATTTTAAAAGCTTCGGTCACATGCAGCTGCTTTCACAGCACTAAGAAGAAGATGGAACTGTAGAAGGTATCTGAGTTCACCTTCAGTGAATGCCAGCTTCCACAGGTCTGGGCTGTTTCGGCCTGCACTGAGCCAGGAGGTTGGAAGTTCAGCAGGGATCCTCTGGCGTCACCTTGTCCTGCCCACACAGGGGTGGTGATGGAGCCGGCGGCACTGGCCATTCCCGTCTGGCAGAGGGGCGTGTTGATCAGCGCATGCCCACTGACCTTCCTTCAGCAATCCCCAGGAGTCTGGCCAGGCTTCTTCTGCTGAAAAGCAACCCTAAAGTACATGACTTTCAAAAGCCATGAGGTGCTGGACATGGGAGAGAGGTCCAGAACCTCTCCAGGTAAAGCAGAAAATTACCTTGAAGAAGGCAGGCACAGACCGTCCTTTGAAGGGTTAGATTTGTGCACATGGTGCCTAATTAGGATTTGGGAGAAGGAGATGGGGAACATTTTCATCAGCATGAAGAATTGGTGCAAAACTTGCCAGTGTTGCTCGTAACACCTGAAAGTGCTGGGTACTAAAATCTGTTTGTGTCTGTGGTTGGGCCCTCTTTAATTTCTTATTTTCCCACACTCATCTTGGCTCAGTATTTTGATGAATGTAATGGAAATATATATAATCAATTGGATTTTTGTGATTGTTTGAGACAAAGATGTGTGCTTGAAAACATTTACTGAGTGTCATTAGCCACTCATAAAAATTTTAGTACCACTGATTAACAATGTTATTTTCAATTTACTTTTATTTTCTCTTAACGTGCTTTGCCCTTCGCACCTGGCAAAGCAAATGGTATGGAAAAATTAGGTATAGGACTGCTCCTGTCAGTTATTGTACATGCTAGCTAGTGTTCCAGAGAAAATTATTTATGCCTAACTACTTATTCATGACTTCTAATTAGTACTTAGCTAATCATCATCTGCAAAACAGACTTCTTTTACTTGGGTTTATTTTAAATTAAGGCTACTGGGGATTAGCATCTACAAGGTCACTTGACAAAATGCCAACCTTGCCTGTCAGACAAAGGCTACTCTAACGAGCTGATGAATTCCCAACACCAGTGCGCTGCCTGCTTGGGTAGCTCTCCAACAGGATCACAAAGCAGACTTCAGCTAATGACTGATTAATGCCAATTTAGTCAGCATAATGCCTCCTGTTACTAAGCTTTTCCAGCTTTTCTTTTGCAACAGCGCTTGTGAAGTCCCTAAGAAATCCCACGTGTGTACTAGCTCTACATACATCAACTTTGACCAAAGGATAAAATTTTGCAGCAGCAAATTTCAGAACTCCTGCACCTAGGCGGAAAGATAAACATTCAACATTTCTCTCAAGAACTGATCTTTTTTTGTTTTAATTTTTATATATATAAATATATTGTAAAGCGTACCATTTCCTCATTTCAGTACAGATTTTTTGAACTTTACTAAAATAAATGAAATATAAATGCTACAATTTTATGTTTAAAACAAGTTTTGATGACAGCCTTCCCCTAAGAGTAGGCCCAGAAACTCTGTTAGCTACACGGAGAGAGACAAGAACACCCCCAAAACTTCCTGCTATGCAAGAGCATTCAGAACAACAGATGTGCCTTAGCTGGAGCTGCTTGCAGGTGTCCATGAGTTCCTCACGTGAATGCCCACTCTCCCTAGTAGCAACTGCTTTATTACTAACCTGAAAATTTCACATTCAACATGTATCTCCCTTAAATTTATTGTCAAGACCCAGCTTTTCATATCTGTGTCTGCTTTTGCTGATCCCAAACGGCAAGAGGTATTGACAGTTGTGGATTTGGAGATCAGGATTGCAAATTGCTGAATTTTCAGATAAAGCCCTATGACTTCAACCACTGTAAACCCAGTAAAAAAAAGTCAACCTTCATTTTGTCCCTTCTCCTTCACAACCTGGAAAGTGTTCACAGCATTGAAACAACGAGGCATAGGAGTGGATGATACACCCCATACACGCTTTGCGCTTTCATACTTCTTCCCAGTCCTGTCTGTGATCTCAACTGGTACCACCAGGAAAGGAGGTTCCAGGTGAATCCTACCCCACCCATCAACCCCTTTGGTTCAGCCTTACTACACTTTCAGGTCCTGCAGGTGAATACCTAACAACTAAAGCAGGAATCTAAAATTTGTCAGTGTGTCTTGCTGCCAAGGGGTTTGTTGATGGTTTACTCCTCCTCAACACATACTTTCCAAAACAGATACAAACAAACAAAAACAAAACAAAAAATTAAAAACAATGATAACACCACAATATCTGTTTAAAACAGTACTGCCCGTGCTCTGGACAAATTGTTAAGAGCAATTCAGCATTCTTATAATTAATCCACAACAAAATAAGCTGTAAGATGCCACAAATGAAGGCATAATTGGCCATACAGAGGCAACACTACCATGAATGTTGTTTGGCAAGAAAAAAAAAAAAAAGCAGATACATAATTCATCCAAAGGACAGGTTCAGAATTGCCCGGCACTGCTGGGATCACACTGCAGGAGACGGACTATGGACGGATCACTCTTGGCGCCTCGGATGAACTCTTCCAGAGAGAGCTTTCCTAGAAAAGAAACACATTTACTCAGCACACGTGGTGTAGCACACCTGTCAAGCCTCTGGACAAGCACGATGGAAGGAAGCTGGGGTAGCCAGGAAAATCCCTGGAAAGCAACCCTGTAAGATGAAGTCCTGCCTGCCTACATCCTGTTGGACTTGCAGATCATCCCACATGTCAGAACACCCGGGCCACCCCCCTGCAGGGTGCCTACCATCACGGTTGGTGTCCATCTGGCGGAAGATCTTCTCAGTCCTCTTCTCTGGTGTTGACTCATCTTCTGGCATCTTCATTACAGAAGAAACCATCTTATAGATTGCCTGTGTGATAGACAGGAGCAAAGAGCTGGTAAGAAGCACATTATCTTGATGCGAGGGTATGATGATCTTCTTGTGACAGAAACAGGCAGAAAATATCCTCGGAGCACCAGCAAGACCTCCTCTTTGGATGCCAAAGGGTGTTGGGTGGCACCAGTGCATGCAGCTTCCCTCTTCAGTGAACACTCATTTATGAAATACTCTGTTTCTTTATTTAGTCATGGTCAAATACCATCTGGGTTTGGACTAAGGCTACATTTTTCCTTATTAAAACAGTCTTTGGATAAATTTATCATTTGTACAACGCATTAGGCAATGGCAGCTCCCAGAGCCTGGAGGAACAGCCAGAGCACCAAGGTCTTGTCCTGTGCTGTGATGAATCTCCATGCTTTGGCCACACAGGCTTCATCCTCACCACACCTGTCTCCTCATCCTGCCTTTGCTTCTCCCCCATCTCCTTTCTCTCCCCCCCTTTCAGCATCCCATCTGTGGAGTGAACAATGACTCACTTCTTGCATTTTCTGCATCTCACAGATAACAAAGACTGGACCATCAAGGAGGAGGCCTTTTCATTGGGGGTTGGTGTGTGTGCACAGCTCAAAATCCCTTTCACAATTCACTCCACAGAGACCAGATATTCTGGTCCTACAGAGCACCACTGCCACCCAAAGCTATTCTCTGCACTGACAAACGCATTCGTCACCTTTGGTACTAGCTGCCCCTGAAAGAGCGATAATTTTAATTTTACAAGGATGAGCATCTGTCTCTGCAGTGGTTATCCAAACCTTGCTGGCAAACATAAGCATGCAGCACCAGTAAACACCAGGGATTTGTGTTAGGCATCTCTGCGGTGCCATGCCTGGGAGAGCAGTAGCACTCACAGGGCTGCAGGGTGGTGGCCTTGAGGGTTCCTCCCAGCCATGTGGAAGGGCAGCACATCCTAGCCCAAGGCAGCATTGCCCTGGTCCAACCAGCCCCTTCTGCTGCCCACTGCAACTCATTGGCTGTCACCTGCTGCCATTTGACTACTTTAGTTATTTGTTCTTCCTTTCCTCCTCCTTTGGTAGGGCGGCCGCAGTGCAAGCCAAGTTTTCTCACTGGGTTACCCCTCTCCCCTCTTTCCCTTCATGAAGGCACTCTGCCTAGCAGCTCAGATCATCTGGCTCAGGATCCCCAAGGACTGGCTCCAGGAATGTAACAGCACAGATGGAGGATGCCACTAAGCAGCACAGACATTTTACACCCAGACTAGGGAGCATCTGCTTCCTTGGCCATATTGCTGGCTTCTCCTCTGCCAACAGCTCGCCCTTCACATCTTCCAGGAGAATTAGTGTTCCAGAGTACTGGGCAGAGCCCCAGTAGAGGCAGGGATGCTGTCCACACAACCATGATACTCTGATACCAGGAACACAGAAGAAAGGATGAACATGTAAGTATGAAAACACAGGGATGAGGGAGTTGGGGGAAGGAGGCAACAGGGCAGGAAAAAATGGAAGGGGTGGACAGTAAGAATTTAGACCTTGGTCATCCTCATCAGCATGCAAGGCCCGCAAGGGTCAGAGCAGAGACGAGGCTTATAAATCTGCCTGTGTTTAAGCATTTGAAGCTGTCTGGCTTTTGTCTGCGGTAGGAAGAGAGGTGGAGGGGTCACTCCCTCTCTCTGGGTGAGAGGACAGCAAAGCAGAGAATCTGCATTGAAAGTGTGGGAGGAATGCCCCAGACTGGGAGTGAGGGCATGTTTACCCTGATCAAAGTAACCATAGTAAGAATATGCAGATTTTTAGGACAAAAAAAGCACTTCAGGATGACTTCATCCTACAGGGTCCTTTTCACAGAGGCATGTGAAGGGAATAACAGATGAGATATTCTAGGAAAGCCAGATGGGAATAACATAGTAAGCGTTCCTTTCATGCTGAAAATGGTTACTCTGGACAAATTCTTATGTCCTTACTCAGAAGTTCATTGGGAAGTTTTCCCAAAGTAAAAGCCAGCTAAAGCTGATTAAGAATCTTGAGATTTGCCCCATATTAATTCAGTGCAGCTACACAAAACTCTTTATTGTATGTTTGAAAGAGCAAGCTCTGAAAGGAATTTGGCTTCATGTGATGATTACACGGAGCTGGGCTGCAATAACCCTGGGCTAGGACCTGGGACTGAAAGGCTGCAGGGGTTCCACTCCACATGGAGTGTGACTCCTCAGCCTCCCAGAACCTGGGCTGAAAACCATCAGTGGCGTTCAGCACTGGAAGTTGATGCCTGTCAGCAGTCTCCTGAGTCAGGTCAGCTTTAATAGGTGGGCTCTGTCAGGAGAGCTCCTTACAGCTCCCTGGCACCCCTGTATGCCACCAAGAAGTTGTGCCTCCAGAGCCCTGTGTACATCACTGGAGCAAGCACGGGCTCCAGCTTCATCTGCTGCCCTGCTGAACTCTCTCCATCGATTTTCCAGCTCCATGCGGATGAGCAGCAATGGCTGATTTTAGGGTAAATCTCATCCCTTTGCCCATTCACACAGGTTTTGCTCCCAGTTGCTGTCTGCCACTGCTGCACTCAGGCCAGAAGCTTTGGTGAGGGCTGGTATACTCAGCAAACTTCAAAAAGCTCATTATGGTGATGGCAGCAGCAGTGACAGGGCAAATATTCAGTTGATCCTTTTTACTCTGTTGAAATAAATTCTCATGGCTAGAAGTCTCATGAAATCAATGACTGGCCTGAAAAAAATTGTTCTCTCAGTCTCTCCTCTCAAGATTTTTGACACTCTTTACAGAGACATATCAACTTTTGCTTCTTCCCACACAAGCTTCTGCTTCTTCCTGGCTTGCAAATAAGTTATCCCAGCATGTGAAACATGTGTGCTCTGTTTTTATTAAACTGAAAGCATTATTCTTGTCTCTGCTCAGTATTCTTAAAATGCCTTTTGAGTCCATACAGTGAAAAAATGTATCCTTTCGAACAAGGTTTCCATCTTTCATTTGAACTCTTATTTTAAGAGACTAGCCAAATATGTCCTGTTTGCAAGGGGAACAAATCTTCTAACTGGTTTGCAGCTATTTTTGAGTGGACTGGGCTATTTAGATTATAGGTAAACATATGGGAGACATGAAAAGCCTGGGACATGAATCTGAGAGGAACTGTGACAAGGTCTGTCACGAGGGCAGGCTCTGAAGCCTCTTCGCACAGTCGTCTGCAGATGTGCTATGCCTGGTAAGTGTAGCACTATCCCATGGACCTTCTTTCTGAGGCTCTACAACTGTCAGCCACCACTAAAGTCCTTCAGCTTGCAAACTGCAGTTGGCTCCATGTGGATCTCTAAGCACTGGTTTTTGGAGACCAGGGATGTTCCTGGACAGGCATGGTGAGTGCACTGGGCTGTGTCCGCACGGTTAAGGGCATGATGGTGTACGGAGCTTAAAGGAATGCACGTGCTTTGTCATCTAGCACATTCCTTTGCTAGCCCTTAGAAAGCTGTTATGGACCATTCACCTCCATCTCCTTGGCAGCTGGACAGTCATAAGGGCTCCTGTGGGACATCTTAGCCAGCAGTTCTGCTGTTCCAGTGCTGTTGCTGCTGCTACCACTGTTACCTCAATTTTCTTAACACAATGCTGAGCAAGAGTGTGATGCCTGCATTGCTGTTAGATTAGGCTGAAGCAATGGAAAGAAAATGCAAGGAAGCAAAACAGTAAAAATCACTGCAGAGAGGGGGCTTTCAAAGCATGAAGAAAAGCAGACTGAAAAAGAAGAGAAGCATGCCTTGCCCCTATGCTATTTAGAATACAGTAATCCCACAATAACAGGGAGAGTATTTTTCTGTGAAATGAAGACTTTTAGACTAAAGGCGTTTCTTTTAGCACTCATTTTGATGTATTGTCTCAGGCAAAAATCCCAGTGCAAACATAATCCTCCTCTATCAATTTGCAAATATATGCTAGATAAGGGACTTGCAGTAGACTCCTTTGAGACATATATCAGAGATAAGTCAGAGTTCTGACTTTCACTCTTAGAAAAACTGTGGTGGCTGAGGGCCCCCAGGAAGACATTTGATACAGAATTCTGTCATTCCATATGAAAAAATAATCATCTTTCATAAATGAAAGTGATAGTTGTTTGCTGGCTTTTTGTATCTAATCACTGTACATCAAAGAAACCTCTCAACAAAGCAAGAAAATACGCTCATCTGCTTCAGTTTCAGCTATCAACTGAACATGTTTCCAGAGACTACACAGCAAATCCCATCCCACTGGGAGGAGCTCCTGGTGACCAGTGCAATACAGGGAAACCAGTACATTCAAAACAACCTGAAAGAAGAGAACAGGGTGAGCTCTACAAGCACACTGCCTTACGGGAAACTCCATCACAGAAAGGGCAGCTTTTGTGGTTTAAAAATTGCTGATAGTCCACGGTACAGAAATAACTGTTTTTCAGGCTGTTCACTTCCAGAATTGCTTTTTGTGTGGTCCCTCAAAACTGGGTCCCTCAAAATGAGATGAGATTATAAGCATCATGCAGTTGAGTTTCATCTTCAGTCTGAAAGGAGGAGAGAGCCAAACCTCTCAAGAAGTGAGAGAGACTGCTGGAGTGCCAGGCTGAGGGCTGTGCACAGCCAAAGTGCTGCTCAGGGGTGGATTCACACATTGACAGAATGCCGCCCTACACTGATCCCTGAGCTGCAATTTTGTTTGATGATGGCATCATGCCTGTAAAAGACAATGCTATGATTTGGTACTGACATAAATATGAAGAGGAGGCAGAGCATTTCAGCCTCTAGACTTGCCAGCAAGCAGATCTGGGGTAACTGGAAAAAGCTTCCAGCTTTGCTGGTCCTTGTTTGGCTCACTACAGAAAATCCAGCCACCAATTTGTGGCCTTGTTCTGCCTGTTTGTAGATCTCCTTGCCTGGGGGGCCGTGCTGCCTGTTGGTACGGCGCCTTCCCGAGCTCCTCAACAGCAGTGAGCGGTCCTGCAGCCCCTGGGGTGTCTCCTCCTCCAGAGGAGCGGGCGGTCACCCAGCTTTGGCTCCTTCTGCTTCCTATGTACGATGCTAGTTCTTTTGGGATTCTTTTTGTTTTTTCATGAGGAGAAATACAGCCAGAAAAACAGTAATTGACAGGCTGTTTACCCTGCCGGGGGGAGAGGAAGATTTGTAAGGAACAGAGGATCTTCTAATGCAAATACTCCATGAGGTTTGTCACGGCGCAGACAGGGAGGTCCTGCTCCTCAGCTCAGACACGGGAACACAAAACAGACTAAGTGAAGGACAACAAACCAGGTTTGCAGCTGAGCTTTGGATCTGGCCTTGCTGAAGCAGTGCAAGTGCCGGTATTGGCCACTGTTTGAAGGACGTGAGAAGGGCCCTGGTAGAAAGGCAGAAGCACCAGCACACCCCACATGCAGCTTGCCATCACAGTCTGTAATTTGTGGGCATTACTTTCCCTTGGTTTTCAGGGCAAATGTAAGTCTGAATAATACAGCACATTATTAGCACTTCAAAATTTCCAGGGAAAGGAAAGGATCTTGATAACAGTTTTGTTTGTTTGTTTGTTTGTTTTAAACAGTTCTGCATTATACAGATTCAAGCTGTGTAAATACATTGCCATATAAAAAAATGTTTTAAATCTTTCAGTAGAGTGATGTGCCTCAAGAGCAAAAACATGTTGGAGAAAGCCAGTGACATGGGACTCTTACTAACACCACAAGAAAACACAACCAAAGAAGCTATGTATGGAATCATCATCTACTCAGAAAAGTTTTATCTATACTGTCAATTTAGAATGAAGACAGCTAGTGTGATTCTAGTGATGCAGACCTCACTGGAATTAGGTGGACAAAACACCTTTATAATATGTGAGCTGGTACTTCATAATAACATGATTTCAAAGTAGATTTGCTTCTTATTGTGGAGGGAGCCTGCCTTCCTTAAAAGTACACTGTCTGGTTGTTCTAATGTAACTACTTGGTTCAACTGTAATTAATCATTATTAATTGACAGGATTCACTGAATCATATTTATCAGCAGGTTAGTTGCTATGCTTGAGCCCAGCAGAGCTCCCAGGGAAGAAATATCCATACAGATATAAGAAATATCCTGTTGCTCTGGAAGAACTTGCAGTGGATATTAAGCTGTAGTTTGAATTGTGACATAATCTTTGCCAAATGAAATAGCATTTTATATCCAAGCAGTTATAGGAGATTATAAACCAGTGCTGCCAGTTTTTCGTTCAGTGTCTCAGTGCAACATTGCTTCACAATCTGCTCTGAAGGAGGGAGCCCAGGGGTGCCTCTGAGCAGCACATACCTGCACGATTTCCAGCATCTCTGACTTACTGATGTAGCCATTCCCGTCGAGGTCGTACATACTGAACGCCCACTTCAGCTTTTGCTCCAGTTTTCCTCTTGATGTTACACTCAAGGCTATGATGAATTCTCTGAAATCTATCGTTCCGTCTCCATTGGCATCAAAAGTGCGGAATACATGCTCTGCAAACTTAGAAGCGTCCCCGTAAGGAAAAAAGTTTCCATATATTTTTTTAAACTCCTCCATAGATAAATGTCCACTTGGACAGTCTCTCAAGAAGCCTTTGTACCACTCCTGGATCTCATGTTCTGTAAAGTCTGTACTTTCTAGCAAGTCTTGCATGACTTCAGGGCGTAGTTTGCTGTTTTGCTTTCCCATATTGGAGTTAAAGTATTACCTGCAGAGCAAAAACAAACACATATGAATTATTATTAATTATGGATACTGATTACCTTGGAGGCTGTAGAAGAACAGTATGGTGTATTCTGAATTTTCTGATGATAATTCACTCTTGTGTATCAACTGAAACCTTGGACAATGTCCAGTACTACATGTATACTCTGAAAAAATTAATTAATTTAATCTACATGTTGATTACATTGTCTTTTGACAGTCTGGAGAACAGTAATTACACTGAATTTATTGCCATCCTATTTTGCCCTTGAAATCACGAGGTAAGCAATGGATGTTGCAAGGTACAGCTAACCAGTAGCTGGGTGCTTCAGCACACCCTCCATCCCAGTCACCCAACTGTCCTGAGGACCTGGCCTAATGAGATACAATTTTCGTAACTCTGGTGGAAACCAGACTGGTACAAAGGCCTATGTTCCCTTGGTCTTGTTCCAATATGGGATCAAGGTGTAACTGCAGTGTATGCTGGAACCAGTAGCTCCAAGGCCCTTCTACATATATCTTTATAATCCAAAAGCAGCCCAGAAACGGCCTCTTTTGTTTGGCATAGACCAATTCCCATTTTACTTCAAAATGAAGATAAAATCTGAAGAGATTTTTATCAACGGTGGATTCCCTCACTCAAACTATTACTCTGTTTTTTCAATCTTTCTTGTAGCCAAAAACCGGATCTATTACTAATAATAATATGGGTGGTCATAGCTCTTTGAAAAAACCTGTTAAACAAACAAACAAACAAAAAACAAACAAAAAAACAAACAAACAAAAAAAACCCCAAAAAACCAAAACAAAACACCAACCCCCCCCAAAAAACAAAACAAAAAACCCCAAAACAAACGAAACAAACAAACCCCAAACCAACCAACAAACAAACAAACAAAGGAAGAAAAAAAAAAAGGAGAAAGAAAAGTACCCATGTTGTTAGAGGACACGAAGGGAAAATGATACACACTTTTTGACTCCAAGAAAAAGGCTGAAGAAGAACTTTATTATTTACAAAGACCTCGCTTTTATAGGTTTTGAAGAATGACCAGGGATTGGAGAACAAGGTTACCACCTCTCCATCCCACTGGCCAAGCTAGAAGTCCATCAGTTGGCTCTCATCAGAAAGGAATGTGGAAAACATGATGTTTACAGTACAGGCTGTGGGAAATTCAGTTACAGAGCTGTAAACATCTCACAAAAGCTCACATAATATGGCAATATACCCGGATAATGAAATTGGAAATTAATTCCCCTTAAATTAGCCACTAAGAAGCATTATTGGTTACAATCTCTAATAAATCACCTTATCTATATTTCATTTGAAGCAAATTGGTACATATCACATTGTGCAGCACATTTACTATTGACGCTTGCCTTTGGGTTTTAAGGTTTGGAGCCTGAGTGTGTTGGCTCCAAAAGGCAACATCAGTTTTACTGGGAGCTTAACATTATGCTGATCTGCGGAAAGCCCTCTCTATTGACAGAAACCTGCCTGAGAATTTGTCACGCAAATGACAGTCACAACTAAGATATAATGTATGGATAACTAAAGTAGAATTGCAAAATAATTTAAACATGACTCACACTGTTGTCAGAATGGAGTCCCTGGCCCAGAGATGGATTCAATAATGATGACTGGAATGGCTAAAGAGTATTCAATAAAATGTCCTTTTATTAACCAAGATATTGCTTTTAAAAGGTTAAGAATAATACAGTATTGACACATGACAGAAGCAGCTACTGAGAAATGTACCACCAATTGAAGCTAATCTACTGTTTCTTCTGTTTGGCATTGGGAAGAAGAAATTGAGGTTCCCCTAGGTTGATGCTACCTTTTTTTCTTGTGGGAAGCTCCCTTTCTCCCCAAGGACTTTGAACTCCCCAAAGCTGCTAGAGGACTGATTCCTTAATTTCCTGTATTCTTGGATCAGAATGACCAAAAACTTGTATTTCTCAAGTGTAAAACTATGGGATCCATCCTAGATCCATCTGTGTCTCCAGCAGTCACTGATGGCTGTCTGGTAACATATAGTTGTTGCCTTTTTCCCAACCTGGAAATGAAACTTGAGATAGTTTCAGTAAGGAGGTAATATAAGAGCAGATATTTGAAGGCCTTCAGAGGCAGTTATGGAAGGATGTCCACAAAAGCCTACCCCCTCTAGGGATGAATACATTTTAGAGGTTTTAGGAAATCAGCATAATTGATAAAAAGCACTGATTAGAAGGACAAGTGGTGATGCAATTTTCCTTCAGGTCAACACCTTTCTCTGGAGTTCTCTCAGCACCCTCGGCCCTGGTTCTCAGGAAGAACCAAGATAGCACTGGGGCCTTGTACCCCCAGGGCTTGGAGTTCTGGAATTTGGTCTCTTTGCCTAGGGAAAGGCTATGGAAAAGTATTGGGAAAACTAGTCACTAATACAATAGGCTACAGAGCTACAAATATATGTGCGAAGAATGCAGAGAACATATAAAATAAAGAAGGCAAAAAACAAAATGGCATAGTCTGGTACCTATATGTTCTGTCTAAACACACTGCCTATACAATTCATGGAGAACAGGCTTCCCTGTTCACAGACAGGAGGATGGGAAGGCTGAAGAATCCTGCCCCATCGGGGCCTATCCATCTCCTGACAATTTCAGGGGCTTGGTTGCCTATGTTGACCAAACAGTATCTTTTCCTCCAAAGTGTCTCCAAAATGCTTGAAAAGTGGAAGATGCCACCTCAAAGGTAATTTTTTCTACTGCCTTTTGTCTTTTCATCCTGATCGAAACTCGCTGTACAGTTTTCAAGCAATCCAAGCTCTTAATGCCCTGAAAATAGCCAAAAAGTCCTTGTTTCATAGGCCCACTTCAACAGCTGCCGAGGCAGCTGAACGCTGTGCTGCTTTCCACGGGTGTTGGATGGGGCCCACAATAAACAACCTGGTAATTAGCCGAGGGAATGGATTACAATAGGGCAGCCAGAGGGCTTTATGTCAGGCAAAACATGATCAGGGTCTGCCATTGGGATGGAAGAGCAACTGGACAAGGGAAGTGGCCAGGCTCAGTTTATAGTGGCAGCAGTTTAACACAAAACCCCAGTAAAATCCCCAGCATAGACAGCAGCTGTCCACACCTCTGGCTGGCAGCTCCTTTGCAGCGCCAGGGGCAGCACACTTTCCAGACCAGAGAGCAGGGAGGGAAGACTCCTGACTAGGGCGTAAGGCAGCTCTGGTAGGAATGAGCTAGAATTAGCCATACAATCCCCTCCTGCTTTTTCATAACTCAAGTATTTGAAAATGGAAAACTCAGCTTGCAAATTTCTAGTCCAGAGTCTCTTTGAAAAATGAAATAGTAAGGTAAGATACAGGCAGTGTCCTTCAAGAGGTGGCCAGTAAGACTATTTCACTCTAAAAAGTAATGTCTTTACAGCTGCACAATATTGTAGGTGCAACATATTTCCCCAAATAATAAAAACCACAGAAGAGTTGAGCGCACTGCCTTGCAGAACATCACGACCAGAAAAACCTGCGCTCTCCAGGCAGAAAGGGAGAGCTAACCATATGTGACTTATTGCACAAGGTTGGAATCCACAGCTGTTGTGATGCCAGGTGGTGCAATCAAAACTAGTAGCATCATTCCTGAGTCCACTTGTGATGAATTGTTATCATGTTCTTTGCTCTCCAGATTGTTCCTTTTTAATAGGTGGTGATCTAGGAACTGCAGCAATGGGATTTATTGTGCCTATTCTATCTATCAAAAACAGATCAAAATGCTTTTGCAGTCCAAGTACAGAAAATCATTGAAGATCCTTACAGTCACTTCATAGACTGCTGTCTAACTCTTCATGATAGATTAGATTAGATTAGATTAGATTAGATTAGATTAGATTAGATTATGGGCAGAGTGCAGTAAACTAAGAGGATGTCAGCTAACAATGACAGCAATAAATGCACAGAACAAAATAAAATTGAAATTGATTTTAGGCAACTTTTCACACTTTACCATTCCTATAGATCTTTCAAATTTCTAATAAACAATTAAAAGTTAAAAATACAGCAAGCAAATAGTGAACTACAATCACAATGGCAAAGTAAAATACTGACAATACTGAGAAATGGATGTTGTAGGAGTACAAAAAGAAAGACAAATTAGGTGGTTAATGAATATGTTGAATTGCATTTCTGCAATTTCTTCCTCTGATACAATGGTGTTAGATATAATAGATATGAATGACTTGCAACATAGATCAACATACCAAAATATTAAGGTCTTAATTCTTAAGGCAGTATTTTTTGGTAAAAGAATGTGACGTGTTTATGGCTTGAAAGGTTGATACCATTTCAGCCAACAACTACAGAGCTAAAGGGTATCAGTAAAGCGTCACTGCTGCTCCATTGCTATGGAAAGCGTCCATTCCCTGATTATTGGACAAAATGTCATAGGTGATGCTCCTCCATTCAGGTCCTCATGAAGACTTTTCAAGATGAATATGACAGAATTGTTTGACAGACAACAGGCCTGTGACGATTCATCGTAGGCAGAGAGCGACACTGCACCGACGGCAGTGCTGCAGATTTGCTGTGTGCAGACAGGACAGCGCTGCTGTCACAGCCTTCTCCTCACACGGGGAGCTCTGACTGTGCAGTGGGGCAGTGAACACCTGTGCTACCACGAGTCTCTTTGCAGGAGCTTGCTGCTGCTCACACACAGTTGTTACCTCAGTCTGAAACCTCAGGGTAAGGCAAACACTGCCTGCCTAAGCAGCAACCTTGCAGGAGCCGGAAAGATGCAGCAACCAGGAGCATGCAGCCGACGCACTGCAACGAGTGCAGTGCAACGCAAACAAACATGCAATGCAAACATCTAAACATATCTCCTCAAAAAAATAAATGCTTTCTATTTCCTGTGGAAGTGCTTTTACTCTTCAAACTTGACACCTATCATAAAAACAAAATTCCATACTTTTTTTTTTTTTTTTTTAATTGAGCTCTGTCTGCCAAAGACAACAAGACTTCTTAATTTTCATTTAGGTTTAAATGTGAGGGTAAGTCCTATGGTGGGAAAAAGTATTATGAGAAGGGGGCATATGTGCAGGGAAGCCTTGCTCTAAAAATAGAAATTTTAGGCTATTGGGTACTTCATAGCTAACAGGGTACAAAGCACCTCAAAGGTCTAAAGAATCAGTTTGAAAAGAAGTTCTGCCTGATCTGTTTCCAGTGGGAACTGCAAGGTGAATCACACCATAGGCTTGGCTACAGACACCAACTCTGTAAAAACGAAAGCAGAAAACTTTGCAGAAAGAAGCAATGAAAGTTCCGTTTTGTGATTTTTTTGTCTTCAGAAACTTCTGTTCCTTGGCTTCTGACACACAGTTTGACCTGTTTCCAAGAAATAATCCACTTATGGGTGCAATATTGTCTTTAATAGATTTCTAACACATAATTTGAGAGTTTTCCTGAGACTAACAATCGTGGGATTTCAATCTCTGCCAAGCAGCTGCACAAGCTCCTAATGACTGCTGGAATGAACTAAAGGCTGAGCAGGACAACAGCATCACTCTGAGCCAGCTCTGCTACCTGACAATGGTGAGAAAGCGGCGCTCCAGCATGCATCAGTCCCCCGTGGCAATGCCACTCTGAGGTAGGAGTGCGATTCTCCACTCACCATCACTGCTGTGGTTTTTACTCCTGTCACATCATTACCGAAAACTTGGATGTATGACATGTGGACTCATGTACACCATCTATCTCTCAAGCTGTCTGTACATCTGGAAATGGCAGGGATCTCACCTTCTTTTATGTCCTATCCACCAGCAGTCTCCTCCTGCCACTGCACACCAGCCCCCAGAGCACAGCAGATTGGGCTCTGGCAAGCTAAATTCTTCTGCATCACTTTCTGCCACCCCTACCAGCTCTTTTTCTGCCTCTCACTGTGCAACTCAGCTCTGTCAAAAGCTCAGAGGAGGGGTGCTGCTCTGTCCTGTTTGACCAAACCTTGCAGTACGGCATCCCTGCAGTAAGTGGACGGATATCAAGGGGAGAGTGCAGTGCATCTCAGAGCATGAAACTTTGTCTGGGGATGTGTGCCCAGGGCTTCTCACCCAAAATTTTGCCCTGTTATCAAACCTCACTGCATCAGAGCTACTCTCTTCCTTCCCCTCTGCCAGCTGCTCTCATTGCTTGGTAAAGCTTCAGATACCAAATACCAGTTCATCACAATGTGTCAGCCTTTGCAACCTCTGTTGTTATCTGTGATCCAGTGTACACATGCTTCCAAATGCAGCTCTGGTTCATCTATGTCCATGGCCTTACAGAAAGGTGGAAGTTATGTGCATTTACAAAAGTCAAGGCTTGGTGAACACAATCTGGTAAAAAAGCCAAATTTCTCTCATAAGGTCAGTTATTCCTTTGGGCTGTAATATTGCTAACTGCTGTACGAGCTATGTAATGAGACAGTTCAAAGCAACAGCTATCTCAAATTATACATTCCCTTCCCATCTGTGTCTGCTGCTTCCCTGTGGCTGGAACACCAGTGTTGCACATGGCCTCACCCTGAATGCAAACCCAACAGTAAACGCGAGCAATGCACTCTCTCATGATCTTGGAGCTCTCCAGTGAGACTCGGTCAGCAAGGTAGGGATGTGTTTGTTAATCTCTGGTGTGCTCCAGGGCAGGAGACTCTGATCAATCCCTGAGCTCCTGATTCACAGCCTCAGAGCCACCTTCAGCACTGCTCTCCACTGTCCCACTGAAAATTCCAGTGCTAGTGCAGGATCTCGCTGGTAGGACATAATGCAGAGTTACAACAGCAGCAGCTGTGCTGGGAAGAATATTTACTCTGGTTTTAGTCTCCTGATGTCAAGTGTAAGCACTACCTGGTCAGGTGGTATTTTTTTTTTTTTTTAAATTTTATTTCCATCCCACAGAAAACAACACCCAAGGCTTTTGGAAGCAGCCACCTTGCTTCCATTTCTACTTCATTTTCTGGCCATTTCTAGTTTATTTTCACATGTTCATTTGAGTAATCAGTGTGGATGCTTGCCAAAAAAGGCTTTTGGTTAATTTTTTTTTAACAGCATCTTGGAACATATTTTTGAAAGAAAATCAAAATTTATTAAAAACTACAAAGGGACTTAACCAAAAAAAACAAATACATGCAGAATGAAATTTTGAGCCTTGACACCCCCCATTTATCTCTTTCTACTGGCAAAGAGAAAAAAATGGATGAAATTCATGAGTAAGATTCATTAAACAAATCTGACACTCTCTTATTAATATTCAGAAGGAACAGCAGTAAACAGATTTGCAGTGCAGTAAAACAAGTACCCAAATACGTCTGGCTAACACTATAGCTGACATCAAAGAAGAGGAATGAAGACTAATGAAGAAATTAAGAGGAAAAAACCCGAGGAGGAGGCGTGGATGAGATCATAATTCAGTATTTATGCTTTATTTATCAATAGCAGGAAGAGGGGTCATGTTGCCCACTGGAGCTTCCAAACATGTTCATCACAATATTCACTCATTTTGTATTAGGATCTTAGTTCAATTCCAGGATCCTCACATTTTCACTGCTCTAAGTTCCTGTTTTGTTTAATGTCACCTTCCTGTTTCTCTAGCCCCTTACTGGGAATCCTTCTCTGATCAAAGGTGCCTCTAATTTCTCCTTTGACTGTACTTGTTCTGTGCTTTCTTGCTACCCCAGGAGAAACTCAAAACAATAAATAAAAGCAAATGCTTTATAGCTCTGTGTGTTGGTTGAGGTGGACAGTCCAAGCAGGAGCAGCTGCGCAGAGTTCACGTTTCAAACTTGGAGGTGCTTGTGGGTAACATCAAAAGCCCAGGCTCTTCTCCCTTCAGATTTGTCCTGGCAGAGAAATGCTACAGCTGTTCCACTTTGTCTCCTATTTCTCTTTATCATAATTCCTTTGTGCATTTTAGCAATGAGGGCTGGTGAGAAAGTGGAGGAAGGGGATGCAGGAGAAAGGCAGGGCCCCATCAATAAATGCTGGGATCTTCAGCACCAGTGGGTTAACTAGACAATGGCCTAGTGCTTATTGTGTTACTCAGCAATGCCCAGAGTCTCAGCTGGAGCTGAGACCCATATGCAGGGTTTCAGTCTCAAGCAGTGAAAGGGCTGACGTGCACAGCCCTCACCTCTGCATTGCCTTCAGCGTCACTGGGGCTTCCAGAAAAGGTCTCCGTTTCCAAAGCATTTCCTGTAAGGTGGAGTGTGTGGTACAAAAAGGATGACTAGGCACATGAGCATTTCTAATACTGGGAGCTGGGGAAAAGAGCATGTTATGTGCCTTTGTACAGCGTGTCACACTGTGCAGTGAATCCTCTCTTATTCATGGCATTCATTCTCTCATTTCATCCTAAAGCCCTGCATTTAGGACTCAGAGCTTGTTTCTGAAGCTGCTCCTGACTGAAATTTGGAGTACATCTATCCACCAAAGAGGAGTGTCTGTAATGGGCCACCTCTACCCGTTAGATTTTGATTGCACGGGGCAGTCAGGTCTGTCCTTAACCTTCTGGCAATCAGGTGCTTGGTGCTGCTGTATCAGCAGCCTGGCTGTCACAGAGGGGAGATGAAGCTCTCTTTACACAAAATCTCTGCTGCTTCAGACAGAGCAGACCTAAGCATCTTCAGGAGGGTTGTCTGCTCAGTTAAGGTGTAACCTCAGGCAGGGTAGACAGCAATGAAGACACACAGAAAAGGGGCTGCTGGAAATACATATAGAACAATCCATGTTCCCACATCCTACAGTGACCCTCTGAACTGTAAGAGGGTGTAAATGTGGGCTCCTCTGTGCACTCCGTGGGGTATCTAGCACTTCAGCCTTTCTCAGTGTCCTGGGCATTGTCTGGAGTCCCTTTGGGAAGTGCTGCCATCACGCTATGAACAGGGCTAAAAAGGATGCAGTAAGTGTTGGACAGTCACTCCCCAGGGCCAGCAAAGGCTTCACCCATCCAGAATGGCTTGAAAGGAACCTTTTCTTCCTTAATGAGAAAAGAGGGGAAAAAAAAAAAAAAAAAAGAGAAACCAGACAAAAGAGGAAGAACTCATACAGATTTGTTTACCCCTCCTTACACTCAGAAAAGGTCTTGCTATTTAAATTAATTTCCTCCTAATTCTTTTAGAACTCACAACAATAAAAACCATGCCAATATTCACATGCTTTTTTGGTTCATAATCATTCATTTATGAAGTTGAGAAACAACACTTTACCATATGCTATGTAAGAAAAAACAACAACATTTTGTTCATTAACTCTGGGTAGAACGATATAAGGTCTTTAAAGCAACCAACTCTTTGCCTTGGCAGACTTCAGATGACTCTTTTGGGAATTAGATATATATTTATGTATTTGATTTCTTAAAACTCTATGGAAATAGTATTTTTGTAAAAGTATGTTTGCCTTTGCCTACTTTTGCACGGCAAATGGCAAGAGAGACTTTTCTAACAGTACATTAGAACATCCACCCTCAGGAGACTGCCTTTCCAGATTTTATTGCATTTAGCTGTTTCACTAAGCACAGGACATCTGCAGTATTTATAAACGTGGGTGTTAAGCTGACAGCAGAGGAGTTGGCAGAATCTCTCACCTGTTCCATCTGGAGGTGACTTTATCTATCAACATTCTTTCAGAACACCATATATCAAGATCCAAATGATGGAAATTTTCTGCAGCTACTGTGTCTGCTGTTAAGCAACTTGTGAGCTTAAAGTCTCTTTGGTTAACAATACCTTTCTGGTCCACATTTCCTAGAAGGCTCAAGGTCACATTTTTCCATGCGCCCAGCACCCACAATTAAACTCAGGCTTCTCAAACAAAACTCACCTTCCCTTTCGGCACCTGTGCAATAGGTAGTTTCTCAAAAAGCATCTGCATCCAGTAAACTGCGATCTGCCAGAACACAGCACCACTGATTTTGGTACCTAGTAAGGGCCTGAGTGCTTTAGAAAAGCCACCCTTCCTACACACCTGCGTCACTGCTGCTTGTCTTTATCCTGATACTCACGTGTCCAGCCACGTCAAACCTGGCTTATTCTCCTTTCTTCCGTAGGGCTTCTCTCCTTTGTGCAGGGCACTCACCAGGAGTAACATAATCTTCCCCAGTGCACCTGAGCACACCAGTCATCAAACTCATCCAGCAGCAACTTCATCGGGTTTCTAATCTGCCCTACAATCTTGTTTGGTCCTTTTATGTAATCTTATATGCAATACCTTGGTGGAGGGTAGTGGAAACTAAAGCAGAAAGCTACTGTTGCACAAAGTAAGATGAGAAGCTGATGTGAATTCATGATATTGATTTTTTTAACTTTGTAAATAAATAGCATGTGACTCCAAAAAAGTGACATTTGTACTTAAGACTACCCTTAAAAAAATTGTTAACAGGTGGTCTCCTATCCCACAGCAGAGACTTGGTGTTGACAGAAAAAAAAAATCATGATACTGGGAAAAAATGGAGCCATTAGCTGGCAAACTAGATATTTTTAAAGATGTTCTTATGGTTGGGAAAGGAATGATTGTAAAGGTTCCTACCTGGAGAGTAACTGTGAGGTTTTGTTCCATATTGAAGAGAGTTATTGGAACTTTCCCCAGGAAAGTAGGCAACTGGAGATTGGGAGTGGGAGGTTCTGGCAGTCAGGACCAGAATTTTGCTAAGGAGATGGAAACAAGATGCACTAAGATAATGTCACAGTTTACAAGTTCATAAATATGAAGGTCTGTGCCAGGGATGATTTGTCCAGCACTTAGCACTCTCAAGTGTGCCTGAAGAAAAGAGAGCTAATGTAAGAAAGATCTAGATGACTAAAGAAACCTAGTGGGGGTTGTAGGAATTTTTAAAGCAGTCTTCAAAGATGTTCCCAAACTGCATATATATAATTTTCTCTTTGTGCACGTCTTATTTCTCAGAATTTTTACATCCTTGAACTTGCAAGATGATCCTGTACATCTGGACAGGAACCCTTTGGATCCTTCCTTTTTACCGGACCTGGATGAACAGCACTGGGTGAACATTTTTTCAGTAGAACCCATTTCCATTAGGTAAGGCAGCTTAGCTGAAATCAAAATGTTTTGTCACAGTGAAGAAAACAAATTCTGTATAAATGCCAGAATTTATCATTTCAATTTAATCTTTTCCTTTTAACATAGGAAAAAAGTTTCAGTGTTACTTTATATGTTTATTAATTTTGTTTTGGCATTTATATTTGATTAATTTTAGAATTACACTGGTTTGATATTATTGAGAAAACAATTCAATGCCAATGAAGTGAAATAACTTGCTGTTTCCAGATCAGTTTTAATATCCAGCCTATTGGGAAATTGTGATGTTTTGTTCCAATATGTAGTGAAAATAAATACAAATGTCAAAATTTCCTTTGCAATAGGAATTTCAGACTCTAACTGGCTCTAATCAACAACAAAGCCATCTGCTTTGTATTAATGACTTAGGGCAGTATTCAATGCTGCAAGAGAGGGTGACATTCTCCTGTTCAGCACTGCTCATGGAAGTCAACGACATATGGTAAGCTTCTAGCTTCTAGTTGTCTAGGGGAGTTTGAGGCTAGCCACTTCTATTTTATTCCTCATGCTCTATTGCCAAGTTCACGGAATTCATCACTCAAATCCAAGTTTTCCTGTGAATATATGAGAAAACATTCTCTCTGTGACATATGGCACAGCCTACAGCTCCTACATTTGAAAGGAACTTGTAATTCCCAAATTGCAGTGCAGTAAGCTACTTCCATTTCACAAAGGTTTAAATTGATAATTTAAATAGAATATTTGCTCTATGATAAAGGCCTATTTTTGAACATTAACAGTTAAATAAATTATTTTATTTCAAAAGTTGACTTCATCCAGATGAGTCATAATATGAATTCTATTTGAGAAGATATGCTGACAAGGAGGATTTTAGCACAAATGAAAGAAAGTAATATTTTAATTTTGTTGTAAGACAATATCTTTGCTGTTTCTTCCTAAGACCTCTTCTCTGTCTTCACGTACAACCTTCGTGCTGCAGATAAGGAAAACCATACAATTGTTCCCAGGCAATACAGTCAGCTTGTGAAGCTCAGCCATGGAGCCCAGTTCAGGTGCTTTGCTGCACCCCCTGAAAAGTTTCTGTGGAGAAGGATGTGGTTACCATTGGTGATGAAAGTATCTCTTCTTTTTCCTGACAATCTGATGATTACTCAAGTCACCTTATAGTACCTCCTTCTCCACACTCTACATGGACAGCTGACCTGGGAGGGCTGGATCTCGGGGTGTACAACAGGCATTTAATGTGGACATTCTGTTCCCTCTGAGCACCATTTGTGTACAAACCTGAAAAAACTTAGCTTGGGAAACTTAGCTTGGATATAATCTATAAAGTTACTGGAAGAAGATTTTGATTTGTATTCACTTTTAAAGTCAGAATGACATCCAGTCCTGACAGCCTGCCGTGAAAAACACAGACCTGTGTCTTACCCAGCTGCTATTTCATGCATAACACAGTGTGCTGCCTGATTTTAGAAATTACTCAACAGGAATGAATTTGGGAGTTTGAGCAACATGGTAAAGGTCGGTAAGCAAGCTCCCTTAAGAGACATAGAAAAACATTTGACAAATTAAGTGCAAAAATAATTTGCCATGCTTCTCTGTCTCTCACACACATGTAAACAAATGCTTGTGTAATCTTGATGTTCTTACTATTGTTTGTTATCAATACACAAAACTGTGGCAGGTTCTCAATATTAAGTTAGGTAGCAGACACTCCTAGACAGTAGTGGTTTACAAAGGAGCTTTTGATATGCCATATATCATATAGTCATTATACAGAGCGTAGTAAAAAAATCACTTGCATGAATTCAACAAAATTTTTTACAAGTTTATAGCATTGCAAAATTTGCAACAAGAAATAATGTACAAAACCCAGGATGAAATCTAGGCAGAAAAATATGAACTATGAGATGGAAAACTTTTCCACCATCACTGAAAATTTTCAGTAAATTCAACTAAGACGAACTCCTTCACAAAAGAAAGGGTTAACAGCACTTCTTCCTTCACTACTAACATTCTTTACGGAAGTAAACAAAGTCCATCAGATAACTGTCTTCAAACAGACGAGCTGTTTTTTCTCATGTGAACAGCAAACAATTTGTACCACTGTTGTAGAAAAGAAGTGGCAGTACCAGAAAGCTTCTTTCCAAAGTCTAACTTTAGGAAAACCAGATTCTATCCAACATGAAATAAAATGTCACTATTCAAGACTTCCTAGTGACTGTAAATAAACAGAAAAGCTGATCCTGTTACATTTTTAGGCCAGTGTACTTTTGCCTCTTTGCTGTTCTCAAGACGTCAGCTTCTCTGAGATTTCTTGTATATGAGTTTTAGTGCCTTTCCCCATTTTTTATTTTCTAGGACTTTTATTTATTTAGTATATGAAACTTTGTCCTTTCTTTCTTATACTTTATTTGTCTTTTCCCCCTTCCTCTTAATTTCCACTACTATTCCTTATCTCCCTAAAACAAACACAATCTTTCTTATTTTTCCTATCATCTTTGAAAAAGTTTGTCACATAATTTCTCTTAAGTTTTTCTGCATTTCCTATGCCTTTCCATTCCTACTGCTAGCATGTTCAAATAATGGCATTTTTGATGCCATGCACCATCAAAACAATATCCTAACAATGAAATATATAATCTCTGACAGGAGGGTTAAAAACCTTGGAAGAAGACCCTCTATGACATGATCTCTGTGTCTCTCTCTAGCTAAATCATCCAAAAGAAACACGTAGCAAAGATGTATTTCGTATCCCATTAATAGAAAACGACTACCATTTCATCTACCAGGATTTGCCTTGCTGCTTTTGCCTTAATGGTAGAGTACCAGTACTGCTGTTTTTAAGAGCAGTTTCTGAACTCTGAACAGCATCATCACCAATGTTCAACTACAAATTCAGATTTTGATGATCTGAGTCCTTTTCTGGGGAAGCATTACTTTTCAGACATGGAAAGGAGTGAAAATGTATGTAAGCATGAGAGATCCTGACTCTAATGAGAATATTTTGCCTGTGGCTAATGAAAGATTTACCAGTTACCTTATGGCCAATATTTCAGATCCTTTTAGTGACACATGCTCTTATGTAATCATAACCTCACCAATAGAGTTCTGTCTCTGACATTTGTTCCAGTTTCTTTTCTTGCTCTGTATGCCCTATATGACCCATTTTATTACAGTAGTAACCTCTTGCACTCTCAGTATCATGCCTTATAAAAATAAAGGTCTCATATTTTAAATGTCTCTCCTCCTGCTTGCTACATATAGCTTTTAAGATATCCTTCTATTATCTTCAGCTGAAAATTCTCCCTTCCGCATCATCTTCACCCGTAATTTGTCCCAACCCACCACTCCTCAGATATTCCATGCTTCCTCTCACTTCATGCATCAAGTATTTCCTAATTCTCTCCTCTGCTACCGATGTTATGAAAACCAGTGAAGCTCCACTGGCTAGAAACAGGATGAGCACTGAAGAATCAGCCCACTGTTTGCTGAGTGCCATATAAAATCACCATACAAATCACTTTTTCAATAAAAAATGCACATCCTGTTCCACCAAATAAGTCTCAGATCGTGATCTTCTAATGAATTAATTGGAAAGTCACTTAAGTCAGTGAGGAACACAGGGATCCTCCTGTGAATTACCAAAAGAATCATCCAGAAAAGATTAAGAAATTGATAACTATGCAAATATATTGAGAAAACTTCTGATTTTTCTATTTGTTTTTTTCTTTATTAAAAGAAGGATATACCCCATGAGGCTTGCTGCTTTTTAATTAAGTTTTAGGAAAGGGAGCCATTCATTAAGCAACAGTATCTATTTCATTGAGAGGTACTTTAAAATCTATCACTCAGTTACATGAAAATAAGGATGTTTTCAAATTAGTCTCCACAGGATGATAGAACAGTGACTTATCAAGAGTTTACCACCCAGCACTTGGTAATACTCATTTGATCTCAATCTGAATGAAAGATGGAGCTATCATATCATGAACACAGTTCAAACCCACACATTGTTCATTCATGTGTGATCAGATGGGAGCTCGTTTCAGTGATCTCATACTGATTTGTGAAACCTCCTATTAGCATATATTGTCATTACTTATTTTAAAACGTTGAAAGTAAAGTTGGCTTTGGAATTGGTTTTCAGCCACCCCCCCAAAAAAAAAAAAAAATCCCACACAACAACTTTGGGAGGAAGCCAAAATTTTCTTGGAAGTTTCCCTGATGAAGCAGTATGAGTGGGATAGAGCAATATCTTTGATTTTGGCAGCAAACCTTTCTTCTGGCAACTTCATTAAAAAGCCATTCCACTTTATGAGTTATCAGCAAAGAGCTGATATTTTTGAGTGTGACTGATGGTCCTCCCTCCTCTGACAAAATTAGAAACATCAATAATTGTTAGATTAATTGCTTAGAAAATTTCCAAGAGGCAAACATTTCCTTATTTTTAGACCCTTGTTTTCTTCTGTAGTCAAAGCAGTGGAGGCCAAAGTTCGACTACATGTACTTCAGTTAAACGATGGGATCTCTCTACTCTGAGTTTTGTATGAGCACAGGAGCAAGTGTGCACCACTGCTATGCGGGCAGCGGTGTCCCCTGCTGAGCCCTCAATTCCCGGGCCCTGAATACATCCTGATTTAATCTCACAGAGACCTGGGAGCAGTCTTCATGTCACATATCTATAGTCCCTTCCAAAGAAGTTGAGGACATGGACATGCTAGGATCCCCAGCAGGGACTACTGGCTATCAGGAGGATAAGACAAGCCCCATGATGAACAGTGTTGCATGTGGCCAGCAAGTGGTAACAAACCTGTATGGGCCAAAGGCTGAGAATATGCACTGGTAGTGACATGATCTGATGGAGTCCTGGCAGAACTGGCCGTCCTGGTTGTTGTTACCTCAAGCATAATGTTGAAAGCTGGGGAGCTGCTGTGAAATAATGCACATCTCACCACTTAGAGTCTTCCTGTTCCTTATGCAGGAAAAAAAAAAAAAGTCTTTCTAAGCAACTACTATGTACCCTTCTCCACTCACTGCTTAGTTATGCACCTGGGAATCCAATAATGGGGTTGTCTTCGGACCAAAGATCTCCATTAGTGCTCCCGAGAGGCTGCATGTGCTGCTCCTTGGCAGGGTACCAGGAGGCAATCCTCACCAGCAGAAGCCTGGCTGTTTTCACTAGCACAGAGCTCGGGTGTCCTCACCAACTTCTGCATGTGATATGGACAGAAAAGGCTAAATATTGCAGAACTGGATGGGATGGGTTAAATACTGCTGCTAAGAAGCCGTGTTTGTGAAAGAGCGTTGTAACAAATCTTTTATTCAACCCCCCTAATGAGGTAAAAATAATTGGACTCTCTCAAGTACCTCAGCAGGTCAGACAAAGCGGTAAGCCCTGAGATAAACACAGGAGAGAAACAGGTGGCCTGTAAATTTATCATTGTTAATGCACTATAAGCATGACAGAAAAGGGTAATTAGCACATTTGGAGCAGAGAGGGATACTGGTGGAGAAGGAGATTGTCACTAACCTGCATGGAACAGTCTCACCTTCATTTTAAAGGAAGCAGATGGTGCATTAGAAGATCTGTATCATATCTGGTGACAAATATATCTGGAATACACTGGTTCTGAAGACAGTGGATGCTTTGGCAAGGCCTGATCTCATCTGACATTTCTTGGCTTTTGGGACAATTGAATTCAGATGATGAACTGGGAAAGGACGGGGGCTACTTGAAACCAAGTGGGAGACCTCAGGAAAAAACTTATTTCCAGGTGTGACTTCATTCCAGCTCAGGCAGAAATTCTTTAATGATCTCTTCATATAGAAGCCAGCCTGCAGCACTCAATAGTATATGCCAAAGGTACATTCTGCTGTTCCACAGCATATAAACTCATTTAATAAAAATATATCATCTCCCTTACAAGCCTCTTACACTGTTAAACCATCCTGATGACAACACCTTTTTCACACTATATGAGCATGAATGTCCATGCACACATATGATCACTTCTCTAATTCGTGACTGATGATATCGAAATATAGCACAAAGAAAAGGCACAAGGCAACCCTGAACGGGAGCACTCATCTTGCAGACAAGAAGATTTTGCCATCATCTTAACAACTAGGAGGTGTAAGTCAGAGAATCACAGAATAAGCTGAGTTGGAAGGGACCCACAACAAACGTCATGTCCAACTCCTGGCCCTGCTCAGCACCATCCCCAGTAGTCACACCATGTGCCCAAGAGTATTGTCCAAAAGCTTCTTCAACTCAGTCAGGATGATGCTGTGACCACTTTCCTGGGAGCTGTTCCAGTGCCCAACCATCCTCTGGGTGAAAACCTTTTTGTGATATCCAACCTAAACGTTCCCTGATACAACTTCAGGCCGTTCCCTCAGATCCCATCACACGGACCACAGAGCAGGGATCAGTGTCTGCCCCTTCTCTTCCCTTCATGAGGAAGTTGAGGTCTCTCCTCACTGTCCTCTTCTCAAGGTTGAACAAAACCTGAAGTGATCTCATCTGCTCCTCATACAGCTTCCCCTAAAAGCCCTTCATCATCTTTGTTGCCATCCTTTGCACGCCTTCTAATGCCTTCATATCTTTCTTATTTTGTGGTGCCCAAGACTGCCCCCGGCACTTGAGGTGAGGCTGCCCCAGGGCAGAGCAGAGCAGAACAATCTCTTGCCTGGCTGGCCATGCTGTGCCTGATGTCCCCTAGGACATGCTTGGCCCTCCTGGCTGCCAGGGCACTCCTGACTCATATTCAACTTTATGTTGCTCATCTATGAACACATGTGGGGGATTTATTTCCTTCTGCCCCAAGGCAGAAGGCAGAACTGGCCTGCATAGTGCAAACATCTTCCAAAAACTTGGGTACATAGCTCTGCACGCCCTCTACACCAGAGAGCACGTGGGGCCTTATACTGAATACAGAATGTGCTGTCCAGCTCCCCTTGGACAGTCACAAGCATGGACATCCTGGTATTTTACACATTTCATCTAGAAGCTTGATTCACTTTTTATTAAAAAAATACCAGATCTTTTAAGCACAGCTTTGAAGTGAGCCTCAAGTAAACAAGGGTGCTCAGGGAAGATCAGACAGCTCAGGTTTATCATTAACACATTCTTTCTTCAGAATATATGAGATGCTCAAAGAAAGAAGCCTCCGTATGTGAACTTTCAAAGAAGTCACAAACGAAAAAGCATTATTCTGTTGATTTTTTTTTTTTTTCCCTGCAGGAGTCTGTGTCTCAGCAGATTATCACTCCTGTATCGCCATTTGCGACATCAGCTTTTTCATCTGGGAACTCTGAAGCTTTTATATATTCTCATCTCTTTCATTTACAAAGCTAGTTGATTACAGAAGCATACTTAAATAAAATTTGACCAAAAATGTCTAGAATACCACATTCACAGAAGAAACTACAGGTCCTTGATGAGATGATCTAGAAATACACTGAGACACCACTGAAAAGTGCATTGTAATGACATCTTCTTCATTCTGAGAAAGACACATAGATAGAATTGCTCAAAATGGAAAGCTCTCCAGATACTTTTTGAGATAGTGATGGGACTCAAGCAAATGGGCAAAGTTATACTTTCTAGGTCAGTAATGCATGTAAGCCACTTGTACCTCAAACTATTTGCAGGGAGAATTGTGGTGTGATGCTGAGTGGATTCCACTGATTTGCAAGACCCTCTCCACTTGAGGATGCACTGAATAAAAGACTCCGGGGTGTGCAGTTTTTGAATTGTAAGTCAATTCCCCATCTCTGAAGCCATCTCCCTTATTCACAAAGAGACCCCACTCCTGGATTCCTGCAACTACTTTCCAAGGGGTGTCACAAAAATGAAGCATGGCATTGGAAAGGCATGGCTGACTGCACTAATATATATGCTCCTATTATATGAAAGAGATGCACACGAGAAGAGTTGAGAGAGAAAGCCCAGATCACCCAAATTTCCATTTTTCCAACTACTTGAATTTGAAAATTCACCTTTATCTTTTCCTGTAATATATGCATACGTAGCTGTATGAACTATATATACAACATATGTGAATATATGCAGCACCAACTAGATGGACACACTTTCAAGAGGAGAAGACAAGATACCCCCTGGTTAGGTTACCATGTAGGTTAGTAAAACCCTGAGCGGGGAGCAGGGTGCAGGGGCAGATGCTACACTGAACTGTGAGTGCCCTGAAGAGAGAACCAAATGGGTCCTTCAGAACTGGTAGATGGGACAGATCTGAGGCCAGCTGTCACAGCTGCTTAGCACAGAACCCACTGCACCTTCACATGACCTTGGCACCGCAGCTCTGCTGAGCTGCTGCAGCGAGGGATGTGATCAGCCATGCATGGAGCATGAAGCAGATGTCATTAGCAAGGCTTTTATTCTTCTTCCAGCACTGCAAATTAAAAACGTGCCTTAAGTAAAGGATTGCCTAAAAATGTGCTGCCCTCTGTATGGATGCTCTCCTATCTTTCCTGCTCAAGGGTGATTATGCCTCAATGTAGGCAGAAGGCTGTTTCTGTCCTACACTGGCTCAGCCACACTAGGTGGCTGGATTACTCAGGGTAAGTCTGTAGCATTATATTACTATTCTAGAAGGAGTGAGTTCTTAAAGCCCAAACCTCAATCATGTATCTGCTGAACTCACTGCATCCATGGAAATCACACTGACATCTCTGAGAAACAGATGAACGGGAAAAAATGTAAGGAACTGAGAGTTTTGGATAGTGCATGGTGCACTGTAGGCACGATATGAGAGGGGTCATATTTAATTATAGACTCTGCACAGACAAGAGCAGCTTTTACAACAATACAAGAGATTGCAACTTAGCAAAAGAATTGGATGACCAAAAATAAAGGCAAAAACTTGACAGCCAAGCTTCACACGGTCAGAGAAGAAGGGACTGTTGGGCAGCCAGCACTGCCTCCACAGTGGCTGAGAGGCAGGCCCATTTTTGGCCAGCTCTTCCCCTGCCTGCCCAGCAGCAGCTGTGTGTGGACATTCTGCAAGTATCACAAAGGAGCAGGGATGCTCAGAAACTGCTGAGCCTTGAACAAGTCCTATCATGGGATTTTCTGCAGCCATTGACCCTGAATTAAACTCCATCTTTTGGCATCTCAGGTTCCATTTGGGGTTCCAGTCCCATTCTGGATCTCCCTCCATAGTGCGAAGTTTGCTTTTGAAGGGAAGATAGCACTGTCCTTTGGTCCAGTTTGCAAAATCTTTAAATCAGTGTTCATCAGCGTAATTGTTGATGAGATTATGGTCGTCTTAATACACTAATAGCTTCAAGTTAGTAGCAGTACTAGCTAGAGCAAACTCCACCACCAAGAGGAGCTGAGCAACCCCAACTAAACAACGAGATCTCATAACTCGTTAGGAAGGTGATATCTAGTAGCTCTGAGTCAAGAAAACTTAGGAGTGTGTTTAACAGCATTGGTCTAGAACACTTGTCTGTAGAAGGCAACAAGAGAGCAGCCTGAACATGGAGATGAGAATACACATCTTTTACTTTTCTACAGCATTCACCTTCCCAACACTTCAGTACATCAAGGAAGTCCTCAGTGAAGGGCTCAGGCACAGAGCAACAAGAGACAGATCCCAGTAAGTGAGACACTGAATGTAAGAGTGGGGTGAGAAGTAGGGTTGCTCTATCCAAAAGTTCTCAAGGCAAACACTCAAAAGTCCCTGCTCAGCAGCCATTTGTCCCTGGAAGTGGGCAGACATCAGAGACTGCCTTTCTGCAAAATTTCTCAATATAAATCAAGTTACATACCAGTCTCAGTAGGATTCAGAACCTACCTCATACTTGTTCTTTCTTATAATCAAGTTGTTCTTTTGTCCTGAGAAGAGTCTAGTGGGGAGGGGTGTGCACAGGGAGATGACAAAGCTTTCATCACATACTGGAGTCAGCAGCATTACAGACAAAATGCTAAACTTAGGCAACCCTGAGTACAGGAAGCTTTAATGAACAAATCTTCTATTCTGTCACACAAGTGGTAATGTTGTCTAAGCAAAGAGGAACAAACCATGAACAGTCCATGAGACATCTAGGGGACCACATTCCCTGCAGTCCGGCTGGCTGAGCAATCTCCTGAGCAATTATTGTCTCCATCCACAAACCAGAAATGCCACAATGTGGTGGAGAAGAAGTTTCTGGTGAGGTCTTGTGTTTTGATAAATCCCAGAGGATTGTGCACACAGTGGGGATACTGACAGTCATAACACCTGGGCAGCAGGACCTGTGCAGGACTCTGCTGGTGATGTGCAAATGCATGGCTCTGGCTTAACAGTGTTTCTTTGGGTGGTAACCAGAGCGTTCAAAGGACATTCTCAGTCCTTTGGGGTTCTCAGTGACCAGGACAAGAACTGATATGTTTTCTATAGCACGGTTTTCTCTTAACTCTGATTACTGCTAATACCAATCTAATACCCAGTTTTAAGATGTCAAGAAACTGCTTTCCTCACCTCTACTTAGAAATTGTAGACAAAGTGCATATGGGCCTGCATTAATTAACTTCTGCTATTTTTCTCTAGGAAAACGATAAACAATAAAAAAAGACTTCTTTTTTTTTTTTCCTGAGGACTTGTAAAATGTCAGCTGTACCTAGTGAATGGAATAAGAAGAATTAATTAAACATCTGGTCTTTCACTCCTAGTAATGACTTTAAAATAGCCAGAAAACTCTGAAGGTTGTGGCCATGGTAACAGACACCAGCTTAGGAAAAAGGAAATATCTGCAGTAATAACTGAACATAAAGATTGCTCATCTCCTTCTCTGAGCTGGAAGTTTACAATCAAAGCTTTGATGTGTGCACTGGTTCCTCTAATACAATTTCATCCTGTGCCATGTGGCACATTTATTGTGAGAAACTACCAAGTATAAAAATACATACATGTAGCTCCAATGCTACATTTGCTCTTGTTTGAAGGAAGAAAAAACTGCTCTTTTTTTGGTAAGTGGCTGGAGCAACTGCTGGTAAATGCTTCTGTGGAAAATGACAATGCAGCATGATGGAAATGGGCCAGACTTCCCTAACATGCAGCTGTCTCCCTCCCTCAGTTCAGCAAAGTAATCGCTGCTTATATCAGAGTGATATCCAGCAGCTTACAAGCAGCATTTCTGGAAGATCCTGCAGAATTGAGGCTAGAGACCTCCTGGCTTGGCTGAGAGAGAACTGACAGAACTGATCAGATTCCTCAAAAACACCTGACCTTGTCCACAACTACTGCCTGGCCTACTGCCTTCCCAAACTCTGTCCTGTCTATGGCCACAGTCCATTCCCCCATGCATCCCACTAGGCACTGCAGTTCCTCAGACACATACAAGTGGAGAAGAACAAGGCCATTAATCAAACAAAGCCCAATAAAATAAAAATCACAGCAGAGACAGGGAAGATAAACTGAGACAGAGGTGGAGAGGGATGTGCTATGCACAGAGATGATAAGCAGCTCCTGGAGCTCTGCACAATGGCTGGGACCGCTTGCAGCAAGAGGCAGCAGTGAAGGAAAGGGCTTTTCAGAGTGTTTTACACACCTGTGTGACAACTGTTTTAAATGGGAACTTGCAAGCAATGTGCATATTGGCCAAAGTAGCCAGGCAAAAAGCATTTGTCCACTTCAGTGCCTAATATCAACCTTGGTTCATAAAAAAATTGCAAACGTTTCTCTTTGAAATGCAGATGGTAAAATATGAAAATAAGCAGGCAAAGTAAGGCCTGGGGAGCTGGTGCTGCTGAACCCTGCTGAAACCACCCCCTCGTACTTTCAAAGGCTTCCTGTAACGCTTGTCAGAGGTTCACATCTAAAACTGGGGTGAACCTCAGCTGCTGGCCAGAGGCCAGCTGTGAAGCTGGTGCAAGTAAATAGGTTGTAGCAGTCTTCTGTGCAGGCAATAATGATGGGCAGGGTATGAGTTCCTGAAAAATGTTATATTTTTTGGTGTGATTTCCCTTTTGAACTGCACTTTAAGCATTCAAACAGTACAAACAGTACTAATTTATTTGGATTTTGTTAATATAGAAGCTATGAATACTTTTTCCCAGGAGTTTCCAAGCGAACAAGATACCACTGTCTCCTTATTGCAAATGCTTTTAGCACAGTTTGGAGCATCAAACATTTTGGCCCTCATAAAGGCCAAACACCAACACAAGGATTTCTTTTTGTCCTGCTCAATGGCTTAAAATTATATTAACTAGAACATACCAAGCACATTGCTGGAGCCTGCAATGTAAATGCTGCCTTTTCAAATGTGAAGACAACCATTTTCTCAGAGAAGTCTGGTGGAGCTTGAGCACTCCTCTAGTATGGCCAAGAGAAATAAAGCTATTGCCACCAGCATTACATGGGCTTCTTGCCTGTGGTTTCTAACAATACCATCCTTGCAGCATGGCCAAATGAAAATTTAATTCAGTGAAGTTCCAAGAAACTCTGGTGTCACTAGCAGCTCAAGGCAGCTCATTAACAAATGGAAATCAATGACCTGTTAAGACTTGGGGGTTGGACTAGGTGACTTTAAGGGTCATTCCCAACCTCAATTCTTCTCTGATGCCTTGAGGGGCACCTGACTGCCTCTCTGCATAGCTGCTCCATGCACATGCAGCCACCTTGTTCCCTGCGGCTTGACCACACTTTAGCAGAGCCATTCCCATCTCTGAGGCTGCAGAGATGGACAAGTTCAGCAGTTACACTGCTGAGGTGTAAGCTGCCATCCAGCCTAAAATGCTCAGCTCTTGGGGTTTCCTTGCTGGCTGCAGTATCTGTCCCTCAGCTACTGCCACAGGAGGCCTGTGGTTATTGAGCAATCCCCAGACACCATCTGACCTTGTGCAATGCCCAGTGCATTCAGCCCTCCCTGACCCCAAAATATGAACAAAGGTCTGAGATGTCTCCCCAGCATCACTGTGCCACAGGTTGCTCTCTCACTCCTCCTTTTGCTGCTGAATAGCATTGGAGATCAGCATCTATTGTGCCACCAGTACTCAGAAGCTGCTCCTGTTTCCAGATCAAAAGTGCAGTGGACTGGCAGTGCTTTGGCTATCTGAAACTCACTGGAAGAGTGGGGTGCTCAGGAACTGCTGCAGAAGAGGAGAGGAAGCAGAGAAGAGGCAGGTGTTCTGGTGCCAGACAGCACACCTCTTTATTTTACTTGGAGGGCTTCTCAGAGCCCTGCTCCATATGACCTTTCACATGCGCTGAGAAGAGTGGCAGGAGATGCTGGTAGCCAGAGGGAGGGGAGATTTAGTGCTGCTCTATTTCCTTCCCTGGAAAATTGTTTTTTGTAGGAGGAGGTCAGAGATGCAGAGCAGCAACCTGAGGGAGGGCATTCTCGCCTGCTCTTCCGAAGGACTGGAAATTGAATGGAGTGGAGTGTGCCATGAAGCCTCACTTCATCGGAGCTTTTATCTTTTAAAATTAGGTTAGGAAACTTATTGCTACAGTAGCTTAATCCCACAGTGCATTATCTGTACACATGATGGACTGGAATATGAACTTATTCTGTCAATAAAGTGATAGCCTGTATCTCCATTGTCAGATAAAAGGAATTCAGTCTTCTTTCTGAGACGCTTAGCAGCTGCAGACTGCCACACTCCTCTGCCTCTGCTTTTGGTTTGGATGCTCCCTACATTCAAGTTTCTCAGCAAGAGATAATGCTGTGGGAAGGGAGGAAAGGGGGGAGAAATTTGGTTCCAGGCACCTGGCTGCACACTGTGACTCTGCACTAGCCTGTGGGGTGGCATGGGGCTGCAGCCCCCAGTGACTTCTCTGCCTGATACCACGAGCTCTGGAGACCCAGCTGTCTGCCTCTGCTCATCTTCAGTCTGTGCCCTGCATTCACAGGAGAGGCAGAGACCTGCAGAAGTGTTTCCTCTAAAGGTTCAGACCAGCAGGGAGCTTCCTTGGTGGAAGGGATCCACTGCTGGCCCCTCACAGCCACGGCCCCCAGTTCTGCCTGAACACAGCAAGAGGGCTGGGCTGGATCAGAGTACGTGTGCAGGTACACACTGAGTGCTCTGAATCTAGAATCAACCTTTAACAAGATACATCCTGTGACAACAGCTCAGGAGGGGATTGTTTCAATATCAAACTCTCCACATTACCTACAGAAAATTCCAGATTCAGAAACCTAAGTTTCACTGTCTCTATACAAGCTATAGAAATCTAGTCAATACCATCTCTAAATGGAATCTAGAGTGAGTGAGCAAATTACAAATTTATGGATTGGCAGAAACAGAAGTATGGGAGACTAGTTTCACAAAATTGCTTGAGCAGACCACAGTCTCAGTTTGCTCAACATGGAGTGTAAGACTGAGTTATATAATTCCTTCTTGATGTGACATTCCTTGATTTTAGCAAAAACAGCTGGAAAATGAAACCTCATGACAAAATAAAGCCTTTTCTACCTGACTGCTCAGCAGACAAACCCTCAAATCAATTATTCTTTGAGCAGCATCCAGGATAACTGGTCCACCAAACAAGTAAGATGAAGTCTGGAGTGTCAGAGGAGTATCTGGTATTTGGTTTTACATCTCAGATGTAGGCACTAAGCAAAGGCTTTTCAGACAGTCCGCAATATGAAAAGGTAAAAGCTTATTCTTCAGATCAGAGAATGCTCTAATGTTCATATAAAAAAGTTAATTTATTAGCAGGAAACAAACTTAATTAGACTGACTTGGTATTTCTGAAGGCCCTTTCCTCTTCCTTTTAAAGGAGCTAATTCTCTTTCAGTTCATTCAATTCTCATTTATACAACATATTGAGAAGAAGTAGCTGATAACATTGAGAGATATACAAAACCTGAAGTACTCATGGGAAGGAGGACAAGGACTGATTTTCCTGTCATCAAAAGGGCAGCTAAATATTCAGTAATTTCTCCTCTCTTGGTCTGTTTGAGCCCAAAAGAGAAGTAGCTGTGTTATTTGGTTAGTGAGATGTCACTACCAACGCCTCCACAAGTCTCTAAGCCCTTTCGCAAGAAGAAGAAGACAGTCAGATATTTGTCAGACTTCACAGGGAGATGTTTGGGGAGAAATTTTACAGTCTTAATTGAACAACAAGCAGGAATATTTTAGGACTACAAGATATTTATAGTCGCACACATTTTGAATGTAAAGGGTACAAATATAATTTTTGCTATTCCTCTGCAGGCCAAGATATGAGGGACACATGCCAGAACACAAAAGAATTTTCACTCCATTTCAAATTCCCATTTAAAAAAAAAGTGTACTAAGTCTGAAAAACAAGTGTAGACATTTGAATCATGAATTTGGCTTTGTAACTCACTGGGAGACTGAAGCAGAGCAAAACACATCTGCTAACACCCCAACTTGAGCACAACAATTGGCAAGTGCTGCTGAAGAGAGATCTCAGACTGAAGTTGCAGAAATGTTAGAGGTTAAAGCTGAAGTTTCTTGGCAGAACTGACCTTTTATGGAAACTGTAGGAAGTGCCTGCATTGGCTTTCCAACCAGTACATAAGCATTCATTTCTAACAGATACATGGATGTATAGAGAAAGGCTAATTCAAAACCACCTGGGTAAAATCAAAGCAAATCATTCCTCTGGGGATGTGCTGGACAAATAATGCAGGCGTTTCCTCTTTCAGAATCATGAATTGAAATCAAAAGAGAAATCTCAGGTGGAAGATGGTTACAGCAGGGTTCTTCCAAGTGGAGTCTCGGGATGGATGTAGTTGTACATGCTCATTAATAACCAGGATGCCTAATCTCAAAGCAGTGCAGTTACTGATGACACCAAGGTGACAGGCACCATCAGGTGGACACCAGACTACCCCACAAGAACGGGACAATCTTAGCACCATAATAGTGCAAAGGGATGAAATTCCTTATTGCAAAATGCAGTATGTGAGGGACCAGTGGGAAGAATTGATGCTCTTAACTAGAAATGGTGGAGCAGGAGGAAGAGCTGGAGGACTTATTATAGCCATAGCAGGAAAATACCAATATGATGTGTCCTGCAGGAGACAAGTGATGCATTCTAATGAACCTGCTGAGACCGATCCGTTGAATTCAGGGAGGGTGAAATACCAATGCCATTAATGAGCAGGCTTTGGAAATATGAGGGCTCACCTGGATTATTGTAGTACATGGCCAGAAAAACACGCTGAGGAAAAGGGATTTTGGCCTGCAGTGGCTGCAGAGCAGGGCTATTAAGCCAAATAAGGGAATGGAAAGCCTGTGCTCTCAGAGGAGACCAGAGGCACTTGGATGTTTAGCCTCGCTAAAGAAAGGCCAAGAGGGGATATGGTTGTAGTCTATAAATACATCAGAGGGGGTAAACACTAGGGAAGGAGAAAAGCTGTTTAAACTGAAGGACAATGCTGGCAAAAGAACAAATGGGTATAAACTAGCCATAATAAATTTTGGCTGGGAATGAGAAGCAAATCTCAAACCACTAGAGCAGCAAAGTCTGTGGAACAGCCTTCTTCAAAGATCACAAGACAAAGAGCCAAAGTCATGGGAAAATGCAATTCGAAAAATCCACAAATGGGGTCTATATGACACGGATACCTGCAGTGGACTGGGGGAGTCAGGAGGTCCCCTACTGTCCTGACTTCTGGAAGGGAAACAGCATCCAAAAAAAGAAGCATGCTTCTAACAGCGGTCAGTTTTTCTGGCACAGAGGATCACCATGAGGAGAGCCAAAGGCAGGGATGTCAAGTAAACAAGTCTGTGATATTTCTATCTTCCTCTGCACTATGTAATCACCCCCCCACCACACATCAGTGATGGGGAGTGGCAGGAATGTGAGGGGACGTTTATGCAAGCAGAGGAACAAGATGCAACAGACAGGTCAGGAAAGCTGGCCAGCTCTGTCACTTCAAGCATCAGAGACAAGCAATACATTATTGCAAAAAATTTAACTGAAATTAAGATTTACAAGTAACCTCAATAAAATTCACAGCTGGATGCGCTTAACCTTGGATTAAGAGGATTAGCAGCCCTTTTTCCAAATCATGAAATAGTAAGTTCTGCATTTTCTTCAAAAGTGAATTACAGACATGCCAGGTCTCTATTCAGTATTGAGTAATTCAAGCTTTCTACAAAATTTCACCTCTTTATTGTCATGCTATTGTCTCCTCTAAGGAACACAATAACTTATTAATACCATTTTTTTCATCTGAAGATTTCTGATGACTTCACAAAAATTACTGGGTGACAGCAGCGCTACAGTGTTGACTGCACAGTGACATTAGGAAGAGAGAGGAAAGGATTTTTTCAACTGTATGGCTTTTTTATCAGCTGGTCCTGTGCTCCTAGACTAGCTGGGGTCAGCTTTCAAGATTCCTGGGTTGGCAGAGATTCACAGGAGGATGACGCAGAACAGACTCTCATCAGGCACTTCTTGACTCTACCTGGGCTCAGAGGCTGCAGGCACCTAAACCTCCTGACAGCCATCCTTCTGCCTCAAGGCATGCCCAACACTGTCTCGACTGAGACAGTGGGAAGTCACCATGTTGCTTCATGCTCCCTCCCAAGCCACACCATGATAGATACAGAAAAATCCCTCTGCTTATCAGGCTTTCACTCAGTGGTCAAATGTCCACCTCACAGGGAAGAACACAGGTGGCAGGGAGGTCTTGCTCTAGGACACCACCTTGGATTGAGCTGTTCCTTTTTTTCCTCTGAAAACTGGTTGCTCAGGATTTAAAATAGTAACAAAGTACAAAACAGCAAATGGCACCAAGGCACTTCACCTTGCACAACGCAAACTAGCCACGCATGGGTCTGCAAGCACAGAGGGCCACTGGAGTTCTCTGCCATCTGCTGAGCTTCCAAAGGGCAGCAGCGAGTTCAGTGAAACTGGCTGGAGATGAGATGGGGAGATCAACAGCTCATCATCTGAGCCCTCTGCCTACATTATGGATGTCTCATGAGTTTCCTCAGGGCAAGAAAAAACAGCTGAGAACAGATACCACAAAACCGAACAAATCCACCTGACATCATTGTCTCTTGGGGGTTGTGTAGTACAGTTAACTGCTGTTCCCAGGAGAACTGCCAAACCTAATTACTTGTTATGACTTCAGTAGATGAAGAAGGTGCATCTTGCTGATAGTCGCCTAGTGGGAACACAGAAGAGATCTTTCTTTTGTCCACTTATAATTAAAGCAATCTTCTTTGCATATTAGAATCAGTAGTTTATATTGAAATGCAATAAAGATTCCTCGAGTATGTCTCTTATTTTTCTTAATATGTTTATACAGTTTAATGGAGCTTCTTATTCATTGGAGGAGGAGCAGTTTCAGAGATAGTGTGCTTAAACAGATGCGACAAACCATGCAATAATCCAGTGCTTCCAAGGCTAATGCCTGAATAACAAGCAACGACCCACAACGGTTGCCACTTCCATTTGTGCCAGACACCTGAGAAGTAGCAATCATAACCTCTGTAATGGCTGGGAGAAAAACCTGTCATTCTATCATCTGTGCAGACACGTTTAGCACTCTGTGAAATCTTTATCAAAATCACCCGCCAGCAGAATTAGGCAACCAACTTTAAATAGCAAGGAATAGGGAATTATGTCCAGTTGAGCAGCAGCAATTTGGACAACACTAATTTTTCAGTGGAAGGATTGAAGAAAATATGCAAAATATGGTAAGAACAAGAAATGCAAAACACTGATGAAACACACAAATGGTTGAATAGACTTTTATTATCAGATGAAATAACAATACCTTAAAATAAGATCCCATTTGGGTTAAAAAAATTAACAAAGTCACAGAACTGTAGATTAGAGCCAGGTGCTTAGAGGAACTAGAAATTTTGCTTTTATCTGATGGTTCTTGGAAGCAACACTTGTGTTCATATTTCTGCAAGAAATATTTCCTGTTGTTGAGTTTTCCTTTGAAAGACATATTTCTGTTTCACTATTGAGAGCAGTTGCAGAGCTATAAATGCACAGCAGGCCATCCATGACAGATCTCTAATTATACCTATCCTTCCATGAGTTCACTAGGAGCCAGTTGCTCAAGGCTAATAAGGATTAAAACATATTCAATGACTCTGAAAAACTATCTTAATGCTAGTCTTCCCAAATCCCCTGTATTATTTGGAGCAATACAAGCAAAGCAACTCCTGTTTGCAAGTGAAAAAGGAAAACTTTATGCTTTCACACAGTCTTGCCCAAGTCCTGCTCTACTAAACCCCGCTGCTCAAAAGTTTTCAGCCAGTATCCTCATGCTCTGCAGGACTTTGATGTAAATCTGCAAATAATATCAGAGTTCCACATGATGACTTCCATGTAGCACTGACACTAAGTGATCTGTGACCAGACCTGACTGGGAAATTCAGGGAAAGTAGAAGACACGCCATGTCTAACAGAAGAAGTAATTAAAATAATCAACCTACCTGAAAAGCTGCAGGCAAAGAGATAGGCAAATGCTACCCTGGCTCTCTCAAACCCCACTGACATCACGCTCCAAGGTCAAAAACATAAAGGTTGAATTCAACAAAACCAGAAGTTCTGGGAGAAAACTGCATTCAGAAGTCTCCTTTGCTTTTGACCTCTTTCAATCCTGAAGTTTTACAAGGAGAGCACCCGGACATCACTTCTCTCTTTTCAGAGTGAAATGTGAAATTCCTGATAGTGCTGTGTGGCAAAGGCAGGGCTGTACATGGGGCTGGGCAGTCCTCAGGGAGCTGCTGTGCACAGTGCTCACTTCAGGTAAAGGAGAGTTTGGAAAAAAGACTTTAGTCATGAGACAGCAGTAGAAGAGTGGAACATGTCAGCCTCTCACTGAGAAGGCCAATACAGATAATAACAATTTACTTACTTTGGAGAAATGGTAGAATGGAAGGGGTACAGTAGTGGATACAGACCTCTGCATTTTTCACATCTTAAAAATAAATGGATTGTAAACTACAAAAGGACTAAAACTGAGCCTTACAGGGGAAAGAGTATGTACAAGAAACAACATGAAATCAGCATCAAACCCACACTCTGTAAAGAGTCAGGTCAGCAGTGTACATGATAATATTCCTCTGTACAGACAGAGGAGTAAAGAGACTGGCGCCCTATAGACCAGAGGCTTTTCTTTATCCTCTCTTCCAGCCATGTTCCTCATTTCCTTCACTTTGGTCCCATGAGTACCTCACTGCTTTGTTTGACAGACTGGAGTTGCCAGCCTTTTTGTCATGCTCCAATGGCCTGATTTCCTTGGCCATGGCAGAGCCTGCAGCTTCATGAGCTCTACCTAGACCTGGGCTTCAGAAAAAAACACTTTTCTATTTTTTAAGGCTCTTTTTTTTCCCCACAAGGATTCTCACACACCTTACCTGTGGACTATGAAGCAAATGCATTCTGGGTGCCATTCACCCAGCATGGGGGCCAAGAAGTTCCCTTTTCTATGCTATTGAATTCTGCACTCTCCTGAAAAATTACTGTGTGCCATTTGTCCCCTGGAATGGGCCCAGTGGCACAGGCTGGGAAGACAGGGACTGATTGGGAGCTAGACTGGGACAGGAACTGCTCTGCAGAGGGAGCGATTTTGACATCTGAGCTCTGGTGCTGGGGTTGCTCCCTGCTTCATTTATTATCAACACAGTCAGTGGCCATAGTACAGACACAGCCATTATCTCAGGAAAGCGGATAGCTTGTCACTTACTTGAATGTTAGTGTCAAAACAAGAAATATCAAGGTTTGGGGAAAGCAAATGCTTACCTAGTGTGGGATATTAAGAGGGGATTATGAACCCCGACCCAAGTTCAAATCATTTGGGGACACGCTCTGCAAGGGGCCTTGGGCTCAGTTATGGAATTTGCTGGGGCTCTGAAGGGGCTTCAGGGCATATGCACGCCAAGGAGCTGGACTGGATGACAAGGAGGGCCAAACGTCCCCATGGAGCTCAGCCCTTCTACCTCCAGATACCAGCTTTGGTTGGCTTGATTCTTGCACCCCAAATGCCAGTCTTTGTGGGCTCAGCCTCCACCTACACTAAGCACACCTGTTGCTGGGGTTATTGCAGACTCCAGACCACAGGAAGGGCTGTGATATGGTCAGTTTAGCTTCTCAGCACCCCATACATGGACAGCTGCATCTGTTCAAGAGGCATGTGACTCACTGGATCTGGCCACCTCGGCTGTGATGCCTTTCACTAGGACACAGGGGATTTCCACAAAGAGGCATGTGTTGCTTGTTCTGGTCAGTTCTGTGTGCATGCAGCAGTGAAGCAGCTCCTCCTCATCCACCCACCAGGGCCACAGGAGAGCTGGCTGATCTCCAGTGAAGGCAGTGAGCATGGGATGCTGCTCTCTCTGCTCCTGCTCAGCGCTTGGGCAGTCAGCCAGCCACAGTGAAGGTGAACTGCTGAGATGTGGTGACAGCAAGCCTCTGCCCCGAGCATTTAATTTTTAATTCTTTGCAGGGCTTCTTTTCTACCATCCTTCCTTGTAGCCCAAGGGGAAGGCTGCCGGTACCTGTTTCTGGAGCTCACATTGTGTTTGGCTGCATGCCTGACTGTGAGGGAGAAGAGAGGGGTCCTCAACCAGCCCTGGTGGGTGCTGTCAGAGAGCTTCTCCAGAGCAGCTGCTTTCCTGGGCCAGCAGGCAAGGATGGGACACACAAGGTGCTTTGAGGACTGGAACTGCATCCCAGCTCAGTGGGATCTGCCCTCATCACCAGTCCAGGCTTCTGAAGCCAGGCTCCTTTGAGCTTTTTTTGCCAAAAGCATCCTTTCCTTCTTCTTCTTCAAAGGAGCATCCACCATCAGAGATGCTTCTTTTCAAGTTGAGCTATAAAAACAGAGTGAGCACACTGCCCAACCACTTGCCCCTGGGGATTCAAGGGCTGTCAGGAAGGAAGTACTGGGCTCGCCAGTGAGGAAACAAAATGCCTGAAATACTGAAATACCCTCCATGTAGGAGAGGAGCATGCAGCTGTCCAACTCAGCCTGCAGATCCCCCTTCTCCCCATTCAAGTAATTCCTCTGCTTAAAAATGTTGTTTTGGGAAACAAATGAATAATGGGAATAGCACTGTAAAAACATGGGGAATTCAGCAAACCAAAGAAAAGCTGCTATTTTTGAGAAGGTTCAAACTGGTAAGGTTGGCTATTTTAACTACTCTCCCAGCTGCCTCCCCAACACCCTGTTTGGAGTGCCATCCACAAGCACGGTGGGAGCAGCATGCAGGAAAGGTGTGTCTTCCTACAGGCTCTTGGAGCAACACCACAGCCTACTAATAGCTGGCACATGGTGAACTAATAGTGAAATACTCTTTGATTTCTAATCAGATTCCTGGAATTGAGGCGGGGGTTTCTGCAAAGGTCCCAGTATCTAACAAAAAAGAGTAAAAGTCATGCAAGCCGTCACCCTGCTAGTGCTTCTGTCACCTCTTGTCATCTCTGAAAGAATTGGATTTTTCTAATTGAAGCATCACAAATATTATGTGTCCATGGAGAGTGGAGGGATCTGACTCTGCACAGCAGCAAAGAACCCTGCTCTAGGTTCTCAGTGAAAATGCCATTGCTGCAAGAAAACAAACTGAATCTGCCAAGGCTGCAGATCCAGTTAAGCAGAATAAACTCATCTTTATCAAATTCACGAAGACCCCCATGGAGCTGATGTGGACCATGTTATACTGCTGTTTCATCAGCTCTCACTTTTTCTTGCCACTGGTGTGTGCAGCCCTCGTCAGGGCTGGAATGGCTCTCCAGCCTGCAGCATCCTGTGCCAAGAGACAGCATACATAACATCTGGACCACTACTGCAGCTGGATCTGCACTTCCTCCTGACAAAAGCAGCCCTTCTGGGCTAAAACCTAGCAGAAGAGAGGCAAAATAAGAAACAAATGTGGGGGGACCACTGCCCTGATGATACTGGACGAAGAACGACTGAAGTCTGAGTTCATGTTTTCAGTTCCTAAAGGAATCCTATTCAGCCCCAGCGCTGGTGTGCATGTTGGCCAGTGAGGATGCCATGGAGCTAGCAGCACAGACAGGGGATGCTCTCTCACAGGCAATCTCATTTCTGAATTGTCAGAAAAGAATTCTCTTTATTTCATAAAAGATGACTATAGACACTACTCATTGGATTTTCATTTCCAAGAGCAATATGAGAAAAGAAATATCTATTTATTTGTTCAGAAAGAGTTCCTCTTTGCATTGCCTCTGATCTTCCCAAGTC